>NC_136468.1:17580413-18187544 GCF_902686455.1 Sciurus vulgaris | reverse complement strand
GACCATCTGGAGATCTCTTAACAGGTGGCAGACAGCAGGGGTTTATTCTCTGTCAGCTGACAGATGCCTGGGAATTTGGTTAATAAAAATGTGTTGTCTGTCTGTGTTTATACCAATGATTCTACTAATTTTGACATTTGGAAATAATAGGGGTGAAAGTCATTAATATGTGTCCTTCCATTCATAAAATGGAAATCTCCTCTGTTTTTGCTTTGTTTACACTAGTATGTATTTCTCTAATTTGAAAGATCAAAGCTTTTTTTTTCCTCTGCAAAAATCAAGATTAGATATTTAATGTTTTCTCATGGCTACGACAATTGTCAAAGTTCACAAAAATCAAACTTTAATGTCCAAAACAATGTTAACTTACAATGGCCTTTTTAGGAAGTTTTGATTTGGGTAAAGTGTTAAATCTAAGTGGAACTTTAAAATGCATAAGAATCCCTAGAATGAAAAAAATACCATTCACTCAGTGATATGCAGAAGTCTATAAAGTCATAGAATAATTTCAAATCAGAAGTCCCATTGGACTTCCTTTACTAAGGCTATAAGAAGGAGAAAAAGTATTTAATCAGACATTACTCAGATTAAAAATTAAGGCTTTAGTAGCCATCTATATATTAAGTGTTTTATTAGTTAACATGTAATAAATTACACATATTTTGAAATAGGAGAGCTACCATGAAATGATTACCACATCAAGAAAGTGAACCTACCCATCAACCCCCAGAGTTTCTCCTGGCTACTTTGCAGTGCCTCCTTCTTTTACTCCCTCATTTCCTACCCCAAAGAGTCTTTGATCTGTTTTCTGCCCTTTTTATGACATTGCATTCTCTAGATTTTATATAAATGAAAACAAACAGTATTGTAAGTTTTCAATTAGCTTCTTTCAGTCCACACAATCATCTTAAATCTATCTATGTTGCAGTATGTATCAATAACCCATTGTCAGTACTGAGTAGTATTTCACTGTATGGACATACCACTGTTCCTTTATCCATTCACAAATTGATAGGCATTTGTATTATTTCTAGTATTGGCTAGTCTAACTAAAGCACAGAAGAACATTTGTGTTTAAATCTTTGTAAGGACATGTGTTTTTATTTCTCTTAGTAATTATCTAGGAAGAGAACAGATGGATCATGTGGTAGGTATGTTTAACTTTTTGAACACATTGTTTTCCAAAGGGGTTTCATTATTTTAGTTAACGATAACCAATGTGAAAGAGTTACAAGTTCTGTACTTCCTTGTCAATATTAGGTATGGTCAGTTCTTAATCTTAGGCATTTTAGTTATAAAATTTCCACTTTGTTCTTCTTTATTTCTTCTATTTATTTCCAGAGACTCTCTCTCTTTTTTTTTTTTTTTTTTTTCATTTGTTTCCAATATATTTGTAATTGTTTAAGTAAACATTTTTGTGTTGGCTGCTTTAAAATCCTTGTTAGACAAATCTACCACCTCTGACACTTCAGTATTCATAACTGTGACTCTTTTCTCATCCAGTTTGAGATTTTCTTGCTTCTTTGTATAAACAAGTGATTTTCATTTGAAACCGGAATTATTTGAGTAAGATATTATAAGACTCTGGGCTTCATTTGAGCTTATTTGTATTATGCATCAAATCTCCTGTTTTAGCATCCTTCATATAACAACTTCCTGCCAGGCAGTGATGGACATCAGCAGTCCCCTTGGCCTCTGTTGATGCCTAGGGTGGAAGGGCTTCTTGCCCTTTTGAGTGAGGGTGTGAGACCAGTCTGCACTTGACACTCTTGCTGGTACCAATCTGCCTAAGAAAGGGGCCTTGTCACTCTTCTCAACCACCCTCCTCTAACACAGTCTGTGTCCTTATCACTGCCCAGAAGCCTCAAGTCTCCACTAAACCTCTTCTGACATCCCTCTTTCCAGTTCCAGCCTCCCTTATGCTGATCTGCTGATTTCTGCTGAAGGACATGCCCTTGCTCCTGCTGAGTAGACATAAGTATTTACTGTCCACTGGTTCTGCACTGACAGCATCCTGGAGGGAAGTTGTTACACCTGGGTGCAGGTGGAAGTTTGGGCTTTCCAGAAGGTCTCCACAAAAGCACACCTGTAAAGGCAGGGGAGGGTATTACTGTCTACCAAAGCTTGTGGATATGATCATTTTCTTTGCTGTATTGTCTTGGATTTTTTTTCATATATCATTCATATATATTAAGTATGGGTGTATTAATTGAGGTAAAAAGTAAACCTAGGGAACTTAAACTGTGTTGCTCCTCGGATTCTAAGATCCTCAGCTTCTGCACCTAATTTTCCAGTCTTCAGAGTCTCTGATATAGGTTTTATACATAGTGTCTAGGGGTATGGGTTGTACATAAGGGGAAGAATAGGGGAAAATATGTGTATCCCATCTTCCCCAAACTGGAAGTCTATTTTTGAGTTTTGAGGAATCTTCCTATATTCCAGATATAAGTCCACTATAAAATGCATGATTATAAATATTTTCTCCCATTCAGTGAATGGATTTTTATTTTCTTAAGTGTACTTTGAAAAGCAGTGGTGCTTAATTTTTACAAAGTCCACTGAATTTGTTCTATCACATATTGGGATTTGGGAATTATATCTTATAAAAATATTTCCTAATGCTAATATGGCTTTTCCCCCCTTATGCCTTATTGTTTTTGATTTAATGTTTAGTTCTATGATCTCATTTGAATTGCTTTTGTACATGACAAGAAATATAGATATAAGTCATTTCTCTTTCAAATACGAGTATCTAATTGTCTTTAAAGCACTTACTGAGGGCTGGGGTTGTGGCTCAGTGGTAGAGCACTTGCCTAGCATGTGTGAGGCACTGGGTCTGATTCTCAGCACTGCATATAAATAAAGAGAATAAAGGTTCATGAACAACTAAAAATACATATTTAAAAAAACACTTATTGAAAAGAATACTCTTTCTTTACTGAATTGCTTTGGCATCATTTTTGTAAATCAGTTACACATGTACATGTGGGTGTATTTCTTGGCTCTCTATTTTGTTCTATTTTTCTATGTTTGTACCAATAATAACACATGTTCTTGTTGTCTACAGCTTTAAAATAAGCCTTGAAATAAGATAATGTTGTTGCTTCTCATTTTTCCAAGTTTTTTTTTTCTCCTTTTAGTTTTCTTAGTCCTTTGTATGTCCATGTGAATTTTAGCATGTTTCTCAACTGCAACAACAGTAAAATGCCTGCTAGGGTTTCGGTTGGTTCTGTGATAAATCTATAGATACATGGGAAGATAACTTATATGTTAATAATGCATGAATCTCTTGACTCATTTGGTCAATGTATCTCTCCCTTTCATAAGGTCTTCTTTAGTTTCTCAGTTGTGTATTGGAATGTTCTGTGACAGGTATTTCATATTTTTTGGTTTGATAGTCTCCTATGTCTATCGTATTTTTGCTTTTATTTTGAATGTTGTGTTTTGATTCAACTCCAAATTTGTTCACAGTAAATGTAAATGCTATTGACTTTTACATATTGGTTTATATCTTGCATTCTTTCCAAACTCTTTTATTAGTGTAGCAGGTTCTTCATATATTCCATCAGATTTCTCCATTAAAGAATCATAGACAATGGAATGGAGACATTTTTCTTTGTTCCTAGATGCAATTTTATTTTTTCTTGCCTGGATTCCTTGGCAAGAAACTTCACTATAAGAAGAAATATAAATAGTTAGGATGGACATTTTGTCTTGATCTTTATCTGAAAGGAAAACTTTTTGGTCTTTCTCCACCGAACATATTAGATGTAGAATTTTTATAGATTGTTTATCAGGGGAAGGAAATTTCCTTCTACCCCTAGTTTTTTGTTGTTGCTGCTGTTTGTTTTTTTTCCTGAGAGTTTTTATCAAAAATATTTAGTCTTCTCACCAAACATTTATTGAAATAATGATAATTTTAACTCCCTTTAGTATAATTATAATTATGAATTATAATGTTTGAATTTTGTATATAAAAGCAGATTACTGAAATAAGCCTCACCTAGCCATATCCTACAGTATTTTACATCTGATTTGATTTAATCTGGCAAAAACTTGTTCAGAACTGAAGTTCACAAAGGATGCTGGTTTAAGCCTTTCTTTTTTTGTAATGAATTTCTTTGGCTTGGTTTCCTTCTATAGCAGGAGTAATAGTATAAGTTGGGAAGACTTGCTATTTGTTCTGTTTTTCTAGAAATGGTTGTATAGAAATGCTATTTGTGTTCTTAAATGTTTGGTAATATTTACTAGTTAAGCTATCTTTGCCTCAAGTTTTCTTGTGGAAAAATTTTTGGCTCCAAAATCAAATTTATTTAAGAGATGTGAGACTATTCAGTGCAATCATCATCAGTTTGTTTCTTTAAATTCTATAGTGCATTTAGAAGCAACTGAGAAACCCCAGAGATTTTAAATACTTATTTTTCCTTTACAGAAAATTCTATGACATTAATACTTGGTTAAACAGGGCCTTGCCATTTATTGGCCCTTGTGAGTAGGTGACTATAAGTGGTTATTTTATGACTGTGTGCCATGGACTGTCAATGTCCCACATCTTATTAGCAACAGGGTTATGCATGCATGACTAAACAGTCAATCAGAAAGCCAGCCCAGATGTCCATCCTTAAGTTATGGTCCCCTGGAAACACTTCTAGTGTCAGTAATGGAAGTTTAATCCAGGAGCAGAGCAGTTAAGAGTGTTATGTGTTTTATGGTAAAAATTAGACCTCGCCCAACTATGAGAGAGAGAATTAAGATCTTAAAATCTTTAGAAAAAAATGATGTGGATTAGGGCAAGAATATATTGTATTAAATTTCTTCTGTTTCAATACTATATTAGTTTAAAATAACTTCTGCATTACGAGGACATAATTTAAGCAGTATTCTGAAAAAAATAGCACTTAACAATAATTGCTTAAAAACTAGGCATGAACGTCATTGAAGAGGTAAGGTGGTGAATGATGATGGCTTACATCTGCATCCCAACCCACAAAGCACTGAGGACAATTCTTTACAGAGAACTGCACTAGATAGAAAATTTATTTACTTTCCTGACATAATGGACTGTTCACTCTTTACCACATAGCCAAATAAATCTTACATATGGGCTTATGCATATTCACAATAGATCAGAGTAAGATAGAGTTAAAAGAAAAACGACTCCATAATCATACTGCAGGAAAACACAAATAATGTTCTTTTTATGGACAATTATGTTTACTTAATTCTTAGTCATGAAAATTTGGAGACCAGGTCAAGCAATTTTGTGCTGGAGTCACCTTTTTATGAGATGTTAAACACACACACACACACACACACACACACACAGGAAGAAGAATATTATAAATACCTGTCTGACCGTTAACCAGTCAAGAAGTACATCTTTATAAATTCCATTGAAACCTGTTGTAAATCCCCAGGATTGTTTCTCCCTCAATACCTGACCATGTTGTGATTCATCTTTATTGTTTCCATGCATACCTTTATATCTTGAATAAATATATGTGTTTTTCTAAAACCATTTGGATTCATCTGGATATTTTAAATTGCAAATTTTTACATGATGAAAAATTTTATGTTATCCAAATCTTCATATATGTCTCTCATCAGTAGTGTAGTTTAAATATTTTCATACAATCATTAAACAAAGTTTTGCTCTCCTTTGAAGTACCAGTTCATATTTTACACACTTTCCTGTTGTTAGTCTTTTACTTATTAAGCCATATGAATTATTTTAATCATATTTAAATATTAGCCTTTTTTGGTTGTACATGAATATAAATGCCACCTCCAACTCTATAATGACCTATCAATGCTTTGTAATTTTACTCTGCTTTGCTTTCAGGTCAATTCAGTGTAAGTACTAATTCTGCTACTTGAGGCATTGAATTCACTTATGTTTACTTCAAAACTATTAAAGTTTTGGAACTACACAGATTGACATTCTTCAGCTCACCTAGATTTTATTTTTTATGGTATGGACTAAATAGTAATTTGTGTTTTCCATTTTAATAAAGTTATTCCAAAATCATACATCCATAGCAATCATGTCCCCACTTACCATCTCTGACATAAGTGAAGTATCCATGTGCATGGAGATTTAGCTGTGAATTCTCTAGTCTGTTCTATTCTTATTGTTTATTTGATTTTTTTCCCCCTTTTTTGATCTTCATTGCCTTGCTGTCTTTGGTAACTAGAAGTCCTCCCACATTGCCCTCTAAATTATTTTGTCTATTACTTTGGGATTAATCCTATTCTTTTGCTGTTTTATTGACATTTAAAATCTTGTCAAATTCCAGATAAACTCTATTATTATTGATATCTTTATGATATTCTATCTTCTTGCCTTAACCACAGCAATGCCTCTCCAATTTTTAAGAATTTCTCAAACTATCTTTAAAAATATATAACATGAACCATAAAATTTGTGATATATTTTTTTACATAAATGTATCTAGCATGTAATTTATGTTGCAAGTGGCTATTACTTTTTGTTACTTTTGATGATTCTGGCTCATCTTTAAGATTATAATTTATTTTTATATTTTAATTTTTATATCTATATAGTTCTTTGAATTCTCTACTATTTCTGATGAGACTTCATGGATTATCTTTTGTTTCCTATAGTGATAGTGGTGGTATTACTTTACAGTAATGGCAATTTTCTTATACTGTCTTATATTTCATAATTAACATTATACTACACTCATAAAATCTGATGGAGCCTATTCTCTCCATTCTACTGGTTTTCTATTCTTTAAAACAATTTATCATTTCAACCATTTTTACTTTTAATGTTGTATTGAACCAAAGTCCAAGTTGAGCTCAGAAATCTCACTCAGTTCTCTCGTATCTAATAAGAAATTCCTGTTATGAATTATGTACTTTTGCTTATAATCAATGTATATGTATTTTGAGTCAAATATATAGACAGACAGATATATGTGTGTATATGTACACTTATATACACACATATACATATATACACATATAATTTAGTTTCTCATATTTTAACTTGATATAACTGGAGTCATGCTAGTTATATCAAGTTCTATCATGCAAATTTCGAGGCCAGGTCAAGTGATTTGTGCCCTGGGACTTGTTATATATTCTTAAATTTATTTTTCTTGATTTACTTTGTGAATGAGAGTCATCCATCTTGTTTCATGTCTGTTATTTATATTATTTATGAAAATAATGTGATTTTTAAGCTGATTTTTCTCTTAATAGAGTTCACAATTACTTCCACTTTCTTGTTATACAAAATATGGCTTTCGAGGACACGGGGGGGGATACTCCCTGTTTTCATATGCGGGAGCACCCATAGGGTAAAGGCAGATCCAACTGCTGATTTGAGGGGTATGTGTATATTCAGCAAGAGCAATTGAATGTTGAGTCAGGTCTCCGAAAGCAGGTCCTACTTCAAAATATAAATGGGAAGACATCAGCATATATGTGAACTTTAAATTCATTAAACTAGATGAGGTCTTCACGGCAGTGAGAGCAGAGAAGAAAAAGTTTTAGCAGGCTCCCATTCCAATACCAAGAGACCAGACAACTCCTCATAGAGTAGCTACTGGTTCAAAACAATCAAACGCAATAACAAAGACATGATTCTAACATCTAGAAGACAAAGAAAAACAAGCTTCAAGAAGGAATTAATAGCTAGCTGAATGCTAATAATAGCTCAACTGAGGTGAGGCTTGAGCTTAGCATGTGGCAAAGAGGTGGTGTTCATAGCATGGACAATGACAGAGTATTGAGATGAAAGGCTGATTGGGGTGTGTTTTTAAAAAGTAGCAAAAAAGAAACAGCAGTTTTTGAGACATGAAGCTCTTTACAACAATGGTGTGTGGGATGTGCTGAGAAGAAGAGGAATCTGGTTCACCTATTTTTATGGTAACTACTAGTATATTTGGATTTCTATCCTTTTGCATGTTTTTAAATAATTTTTTCTGTTTTCTTTTCTTTCTTCCCTTCAGTATTGGTCTTCAGGTTGCACACTCATAATTGCCTTGATTAAAATTGTCTTTTCTTTTCTTAAGTATTTTTCCCACTGGTTATATGATTCCAGGAAAAGATTTCATATTTCTTCTCAGTATATGACAGATACTACTTCATCCTACTTTCTTCTGACTTCTACTTTTATTTAAAGTTTACACTCAAATTGATTATTGTTCTTTTAAATGCTCTCTCTTTATGACTTTTTAATATCTTACATCAATTACTTGCTTTTGATGTACCTTACTAGTTTAATTTTTATATGGCTTGAGATTTGTTTTGTTTCTTCATTATGTGAACTGGTATCTTTCCTAAGTTGTGGAAAGTGTTCCAGATAATGCCTCAGCAAATTCTTTCTCCCCCTTTTCTGCAACTCTGATTAAAAGATATATTAGACCCCCCTCTATACCCATTGTCACTTTATGATTTTCATTCTTGTTTCCATTTCTTTGTCTCTTTGAGTCATGTTTTAGACAATGTCTTCATAACTTATCTTCCATTTTATTATTTCTCTCTTTAGTTGTAGCTAATTATTAAAACCTATCTTCTGTTCTATTTAATTACTCTTCATTTTAATTCTGGAAGTTCATAATCCATTCCTTCCTTCATTTTATAATCTCTTAATACTGAGATTTTGAAATTGTTTGCATTTCATTAACTACTTTATGCATACCTCGATATTTCATGTCTACTTATTCCAGTTTGCAAATTTGATTTCTCAATGTGCTTTCTTTATGCTACAGTTCCCTTATATGTTCAATAATGTTTCACTATATTAATATAATTTTCAAAAGTTACATATGGCTGTTCTTTGAGACTCATGGATAACTTCATTCAGAGAGAATTTTTACCTAAACTGAACTCAGGACTTATCTGTTACCATGGATAGCAGGACTTGTAGCTGTAAACCTGTATGACTGTGAATTTGCAGGAATGATCATTTTTTTCTTCTGCACTAACTGCCTGATTTTAAGAATTCATTTTCACTGCAGTACTCTCAGGAATCAGGTTCAGTTGCACTTTGTTTGAGGGTACAGTACCTTGGAGTTCCAGTTCTATTTAGGAATTTTAACTGGAACACCCACCTAAAGTGAGCTATATTTTGTCTTTCACTCTCCATTAAATTGGAATCACAAATACTACCATTCAAGTTCACTAGGTGTGACATATACAACAAGATAGATTCATGCTTCTGTTCCTCACTTACCTAATAGGTTTTTATTCTTAGTTTGGGATTTCTTACCAATATTCTAGCTCACTGATGCATTTTTAAAGTTTTTCTCTTTTTAAAGTTATCTCTTGCATAGGTTTGATCAGGGCACTCAGGTACCTTGCAAAAGACAGAAGCCCTAAGTAAATTTTAAAGTACCAATAGACATTATTTAAGGGTATTGGTTTATTATTGAGGCTATTGAATCAATTGTGATGAGATTATCTTTCATGAATTGTTCATTTTCTTAATTCTGTGTGTGTGTGTGTGTGTGTGTGTGTGTGTGTGTGTGTGTGTGTGTGTGTGTGTGTGTGTGTGTGTTGCTGGGGACTGAATCCAGACTTTGAGCATGCTAGACAAGTGTTCTACCACTAAGCTACATTCCTAGCCTTAATGATTCATTTGCTCATATAGCAGGTAGGAAACTAAATGAATGTCAAAATTCTGTTTCTGTAGGTGAAAGAGGAAAAATTTTTGAACTCCCTGATAAATTACGGTGAATAAAGACCACATGTATATTTGTGAGAGAGAAAGAGAATCCGAGAGATAGGGATTCATCAGTAATTCTCTAGTACAAACATTATGTTCATTTCAATTATACATAATATTGGAGCTCATACTGACATAATTATACAAATGTAAAATATAGTTTGCTCTAATTCAACCCCAGAATTTCTACTTTCCCTACCCTCCTCCCTGCCCCTGTTCTCTTTCCTCTACTCTTCTGATCTTACTTCTACCTAGTACAAACTTTGGAAAAGATTTTAGAGAAGATAGAAATGACAGAAACCCTAAGAGTTGCTGGAGGAACATGTATCACTGTTAACTTGAAGATAACATTGTTAATAATCAACCTTGGAAACATTTGCACTGGGCTTCCTAAGCCATTGGTGAATAGTCCATGTTCCAAAAGATTTTCCCTTTCAATCTTGTTTATTTTTCTAGTATTATATGTAAGTCCTTGACTCTTAATTAAGCCATTGGCTTCATTAAAGTAGCCTTAATTGAATTAGACAACACATAAAATAGAATGAACCTGCGGTATTAATTGCATTTTTTCCCAAGAATCTGGAGAAATTAAATGACTTCACTCAACTTTGTACTTATGTGCCTATCTTTTCATTTCTCTTTCCAAATTCATGCTGTTCCTTCTGCCTGGAAATCTTTCCTTATATTTTTGGTTCATCCCTACACTTCTTAAAGTCTTGATTTAAATGACTTAAACTGGAACCTTCGCTCCGCCCTAAGCCTGTCTCTGTGCGGCTCTTCAACCAAGAAGCCTCCTAGATTCTCTGAGGAAGGGCAGCCTAAGGAGAGTCATCTGCAAAGGGTGAGGCTCCCAGGCCCAGGAGGTAGGGCCGGGCCCCTGGGAACTTTGCAGAGGAAGGCAGCCCAGCCCAGGCGGTAGCTGTAAATTGAGGGGAACCTCTAGGAGGGAACTGACCAGCGAGACCTCCCCACCGGGTGAGTCTTCCCTGCTGGGTGAGGTTTCCCCACAAGGACGGTAAAACCAGAGACTCAGGCCCAAACAGGCCTTGCCTAAGCCCACAGCCTAGGTCCCCTTTGGATGACCATTGGTCAACAAGTGGAGGCACCTCTGCCCACTAGCAGGGATTATGCCCCACCTGAAGGCCACCACTCCTAGAGAGGCAGCTTCCTTGTGGAGCACCACATTATCAACTTCCTCCAAGACTTCAGCCTAATGAAGGCTAAGGGGGGATATATAAAAATCTTCTTCTCTCGGTTTTCTAATTAATCATATATTTTGCCTTTCAATTACTCTTCTTAGACAATGTTCTGCATAATTGTGAGCTCTTGATGTCTGAGTGACAGGAAAGTAGTGTCACTGACTTGAAATATTTTCAGACTAAAGATCTTCCTATTTAAATTCACATAAGTAAGCCTAAAAGAAAATAAGGGGAACACCTGATAAATGGCTTGAAAAAGCACTCTCTCATTTACTAGTTGTGTGCTGTCTGAAAAGTTATTCCACATTCTGACTTTGGGTTTATTGACTGTAAATTGTGTATCATAATATTTAATTCTTAGGAAAATGAAAATTAAGGTGTCTGATATTTAAACGTTATTCAATAAATATTAATGCATTTTCCCTCACTTCTAAATTATATAGACTTAAAAATGTTAAGATTTAAGACAGGGCTGAAAATTCAAGTTTAATTTGAAAATATATATATTGGTGGTTTAAATACTGCATCCCATCGACAAGCTCTTTTAGAAGTCATTTTGCTGAGGAAGCTCTTAATGAGCATGTTTTAGCTGTCACAAAAGTTAAACTGACTGAGACAATTAGCCCTTAATTCAATGTGATTGAGTCCATAAGCTTCAAGAGCCCTTTAAATCTAAGGCACCAGTCAAGGCACTGAGGAGGTTCCACATCTCAGACCCACTCCCTGTCCTCCACCATGCCCAATGAATCAATGACAAGGACAAGAATAGACAAGAAGTCTATTGCAGAGTTGTTGCAGTGCCCAGCAATCACATGCAAGTTCAGTAAAGAATTGAAGAGTGCACAGCACTAAGAAAAAGGAATGTGGCAGAGAGCTGGGAACCTTGCACCGGGTTTTGTAGGTTTCCATGGAAACGGTGAGACTTGAATGCATGGGTGCATAAGGCAGTCTTACCAGGTGCCTGTTATTGGTTTGGAGGAGGGAGAAATTACATTTCCATGACAGTTACAGATTAGCTGAGCAAGTAGCTTTCCAAAGTGATGTACTTGCAAAAAATAGATAAGCACTGTCCAGAGTAAAAATGTTTGTATTCTCTGGTGCCAGCTGGGTAATTAGATCTCCCCTTAGAAAGGACCAGATTGCAGCTTGTACTTTCTGACCATTTTACCCAAGATAGCAGGATCTTCTACACAGAAGCAATTTTCCGGGAGAAAAAAAAAATCTCATAATACGTAGGTAAACAGTAGGAAAGAAAATTGAAAATGGAAGAAAAATTGCCCCGAAGAGAACCATGCAGATATTTTAGAGGTTACTAAAAAAAGGGAAGGAGTACAAGTGTATGTACACATTGGAAGTTATGAAATATTTATAATGGCATTGAGACATTGAGGCATTTGGCCATGTAGTGAGGCAATCCTTTCTTCTGTTTGGGATTTAAAGCAACAACATCCAGTCATTCATCACAGATCAAGAGGTGAGAAGAAAAGAAAGACAAGGTTGCAGAAGGAATCTAACTCTCCTGAAAGAGTCTTAGTTAAAACACACATACACACACACACACACACACACACACACACACACACTATTTCTCATATATAGTCTATTATATACCCATTAATATAACACTTTTTCTGAAACATGCAATTCATATATACATGTACATGCATATTTGTGTGTATATATGCATATAAATAAATTTCTGCAGTGATTAAATTGTTTATTGAATTCTGGTACTGTAGATAATATTGACAAAAGGCAAAGCACATCCTCAAGAAAACAAAAATTAAAAATCAGGAAAAAATTTCATGTCAAGAATATCAACACAAATTAAGGATTATTTCTTAAATCCTGTGTCATGCTAACTAAAGGATTCAGAAGGAATGGTTTCTTGGAGAAATATTTTGGATGGAGGGAAGTTTTGAGTCAGAATTCAAAGACATGGTTGACCACAGGTTGGTAATGACCACATGATAAAGACTATCCCAATGTTTGGAATTCTTTTGTGCTACCAAAAACAAAAGCCATAAACTTTAGCAAAGTTTAATGATAAGTAGATGGTGTATCTGCAGGCAAACTTGCCAGTCAAAAACAGCAGCTTGTCCGTAAAACAAGACACTGTCCCTGCCACAGGCAGAGTTCAATTGCTAAACCGCCTTCACAAGGTCTGCCTCCTCTCTGGCTTTGTATTCTCTACCTGGGTTTTCCACACCAAACTTAGGCTGTATGACCAAGAAATGTGAGACTTGGAATAGAGACAGGAAGGCTGACACTTTGCACAGGTATAATCAGCCCTCAACTTGTTTTACTTCAGAAGAGCAACTAAGTTGCAAAAGGAACATGGTAATCTTGCTACAAAAATCCAAATATATAAAGTAAGAAATATGGGGGGGGGGGGGGGGGAGTATCCAGCTGCTTAATACCATTTTTTTTTTCTTTTTTAATATACTCTCCTTTCTCCTCCATGATTTTTAAGACTGGCACAATATCTTTTATTGAATGAATGTGCAGAAAACAAAATAACTAAACTAAAAGCATAGCAAACCAAAGTCCTTGCTTAAGGTCCTTGTAAGAACCAAGATGTAGCCAGGCACAGTGGTGCATGCCTGTAATTCCAGCAGCTTGGGAGCCTGAGGCAGGAGGATCACATATTCAAGGCCAATCTCAGCAATTTAGTGAGTCCCTAAAGCAACTTAGCAAGACCCTGTCCCAACATAAAAACATGAGAAGTTCAGGAAATGTGGCTCAGTGGTAAAGCACCTCTGGGTTCCAAAAATCATTTAAAAATCTAGATTTAGAACCTCAAGGTCAAGAACCAGAAGGTCAGGACATGACAATTCAAATGAGTCTCTCTGAAACTATACAGACATGGAACTGAATGCTTACTCTATGATTATTAAATGAGGAAACTTGGCCCAGCTATTTAATTTTGATGAGCCCCAGTTTTCTTAAATATAAAGTGAGGATAATGCTACCAAATCAAAAAAGATTGTTATGAGGATAAACTAATGTTATACAAATCACTGGATCATTTAGCTTATCATTGGATAAATGCTAAGGAATCAATCATCATTGAATATTTCAAAAAATCAGATTCAGTGTCATAACTTATTTGTGACATCTGGGGTATAAGAAAAGAAGCTGAATTATTTCCTGCCTTAATAGTTTAAATTGTTTTAAAATCAAATGACTCACACTCCATGTTTATTGCAACACTATTTACAATTGCCAAGAGATGGAAACAGCAGAAGCATCTTCCAGCTGATGAATGGATAAAGAAAATGTGGTACTAATACACGTTGGAATGCAATCCAGCCATGGACATGAGATCCTGTCAATTTCTACAACTTGGATAGAACATGGAATTCTCAGGTTAAGTGATATAAGCCAGGAATGGAAAAACGAGTACCTTATGATCTCACTCACGTGGAACCAAAAAAAGTTGATTTCATAGAAGTTGAAATTAGAATGTGCTTACCAGAGGCTGGGAAAACAGGAGGGAGGGAAATATGGGGAAGGTTGATCAATAGGTAATACGTTAAGGTTAGATAAAAGGCAAGATTTCCTGGTGTGCTATTGCACGGTAGGTAGACTATAGGTAACAATTATTGACTATATATTTCACAAAGCTAGAAGAAAGAATTTTGAACGCTTTTGCCATAAAGACCTAGTTTTTATAAGGACCCAGGACTGAAACCAGGATGGTGTGCATGCTAGGCAAGCACTTCGCCACTGATCAAAATCCCCAAACTCAAGAATTGATAAATATTTGAGGGAATAGATATGCTTAACCTAATTTGACGTTGCACAACATGTATAAGTATCGAAATGTCATATGGTACTCCATTAATATGTACAGTTTTTGGTTTTAACATATCAATTTAAAAGCACATTGAATTACTAGAGCAATCAAATTTCATTAGGCTTCAAAACTTCCCTTCTGTTATTTTTTCAGAATGAATCAAACAACATTACCCTATGTAAATTTATGATTACACAAATGGTATGCCTTTATGCCATGTACAGAGAAACAACATGTATCTCATTTGTTTACAATTCAAAAAAAATGTAGAATGAATGCTAAAAAAAAAAAAAAAAAAAAAAACTTTCCTTCTTTCTCCCTTACTGTTGTTCTGGTCCCCACCAACCACCCAAAGCAACCACTAATCGGCTTCCTCTCACTGTAAATGTGTTTTTGTCTCTTCAGTTATTTCATGCCAATGAAAACAATTTGAACTATTTTATGTCTGGTTTTTTTAATGGAGAACCATATTTTAAGATGCTTCAAAGTAAAACAATTTCTTTCATTTTCTTAGTTCTAGTGTTATTCATTATTGAATAATGTGAAATATTATTGAATTACTCCTTGTTGAATAATATTACTGTATAATTTGATAATCATTTAACTCTTCATGGAAATTCAGATTTTTTTTCCAGTTTAGGTCTTTTATGATAAAAGATTCTATGATAAAAGTTGTACAAGTCTTTGTGTAGACGTATGATTTATTTCACTGAGATAAACATGTAGGTCTAGAATCTCTGGGTTGTGTAAAGTACATGCTTAAATTTTAAGAACATGCCTGTTTTTCATGTGGCTGAAATACTTTCCATTTCCACCAATGATTTGTGAGTTTCAAGAGCACCTGCTTCTCTCCAACAATAGACATTGTTAGATTTTGAATGATAGCCATTTTTCTGAATGTGAAAACTTATTGTGCTGTAGTTTTAATTCACATTTACCTAATGGCCAAGATATTAAGCATCTTTCACCTGCTCTTTGTATCTTCTGAATCAGGAAATATTTGTCCAACTTTGTTGTTTTTGTTGGATTTGTGGATTCTCCTTAGTAATTTGTTAAAATTATTTATTCTGGTTTCAAATTAAATATAAATGTGATGGATATTTTCTCTGAGTCTGTAGTTTGCCTTTTTAATTTCTTAATGCTTTTGAAATGTTAGTGGTCTTAACTTTATCGAAGTACAATGAATCGTTTTTTTAGTGACTTGTACTTTGGGGCTTAGTACCTACGAAGTTTTCTCACCCTACAGTAGCATAGTTTCCCTTACTGTCTTTGCTTGATTTGATACTGTTGGCTTTTACAGATGGTTATGATCTGTACACAACAGGCTACATAATGTTCCCATTGCACTTTTTACTTTATGGATGTCCACTACCTCCATCATGCTTTGTTGAAAACATGATTCTGTCCTCATTGTAAACTTTGTGCAAGTTAATTGAGAATATTGAAAAGAATCTATTTGGGGGATACCAGATCTTTTCTATTGACTTGTGTTTCTTGATTAGAGTGACTCTTGAAGTCAAGTGGTGTAAGTTCTCAAACCTAGTTCCTTTTAAGAATATTCTATCTATTCTTTCTACTTGGAATTCCTATATTAATATTGGACAACTTTTACCAATTAAAAATTCAACTGAGATTCTAATTGAGATTGTGCTAAATTGTATGCAGTCTATTATATGTGCTAAATTGTATCCATGTCTTTTCTGCCCTCCATTTCCTGGTAAATTGGCAATCAGATTGAGGAGTTGAACATCCTCCTTTGTAGTACCTTTGCCCAAACTGTACATGGTGTGTTCTTTGGGTCACAGCATATTTGATTGGTCAGCAGCAGGTGTTGAGGTTCAATGCTTTTATGTCAAGTAATTCATTGAGGTTGAAAGATTGTGATCACGTAATTTTATAATTAGTTTTTATAATTAAAATAATTTTATAAAGAAGTGTTTTATTTAATCTACTATTTAGTTATGTAATGACACAGATCATACAACAAAAGCAAGATAAACACTTTGCCAATTTCCTTTATTTATAATTTTCAAGATAATGTTATTTGCCCACCATCCACTAAAAGTAGTCAATCAAGTTTTTAAAAAGTGTATTATGAATTCATGTATTTGAACATATTTAATAAATTGGAATTATTATCTCTGGATAATGAGAGTCTATTAAAAGGAAATTAATTTATAAAACAAAATAATTTGCATTTTACAATGTGAAGATTGGATTAACTATACATAATGAACCCGATAGAAATTTTCAGTTATATATGGAGCTACTGAATTAACTGGTTAAAAATGTTGAGTTATAAAGAGTTTCAAAATAGTGAAGACAATATCACAAATGATATTTCTGTTGGTCATTTTATTTTTCTAAAATAGCAACCTTGTAATAGTTCTTCTGTTTACACAGAATTGTTTCCAGCTATCAGCAGAATTTTGTTTTTGATATTTGAATATCTAACTGTCTAATATTCTTAACCCCTTCTAAAATATTGTGACAACCAAAATTGCTTCCACAAAATATCCTCCAAGAGTTGACAATGCAAACTACCGGTTTATCCAAAGTGCACGTATTAGTTTCATTTAAATAACTTTGAGTTGCAGTTGTTATATCGCTCGTGGTCTTGGTGCATGGTGCCTCATAGCCCTCTGAAAGTGCTTCGGAAAGAAAGAGATGTGGATGCTGCAGGCACCAAAGTCTTCTGAAGTTCTGACTGCTAAATTTAACAGGCACATTTGAGGTCAATTCCTCTTCAAGTACTAAGGATTAAGAGACAAAGTACACTCATTATTGAGAGCCTGTGGAACAGTACTGTGGAGGCAGGATTCATTTCTGTGTGTTTGAGTTTGTAAGCCCCATTGTGTACACTGGGACAGGCCTATATCGCAGAGGATTGCAGATATTCTCTGTCAAGAGAGCGAAAAACAAAAAAGGAGCAATCTATTGAAGTGCCAGTGAGAGTATCCTGTAAATAAGCAGAACAAAGGTGTACCCTGGAGCTTTCTGATTATGTGTGCCTTGAACCTCACGTCCAAGGTTTAGACCCTCAAGTGCTGCAAATTCACACTTTGGTTTTGCAAAGTTCTGCACTGTTAGGTTGATTCCTTTGAAGGAAATTCCAGTGCTGGACAAGGCTGAACTGATACCAAGTACCGTTGGTGAAGTGATGATTGTTATTTCACAGCTTCCTAGATTGGGGGGAGTCACACATTTTTATAAGCTGAAAAGGTAAATAGAAATAGAGAAAGAAGAATATAAACATGCATACAGATAAAAGATAATTTTGTACACAGAACAATTTCAATTTCTGATGTTCTCTTTAAAATCTTATGACACTGTTTTCTGTACATCTTTCTCATTTCCTTCCCTCCTACCCTACTGCTTTTGGTTGTAAATTATTCTTCATTTTATGTATTGATCATTCACCCATGCCTACTTATCATTCAACATCCAGGAGTATTCATATTTTAGTGATTTTGAAGGCAGAACACAATTTTCTATTTATATATCTGTGTGTGTATATGGTGTGTGTGTGTTTGTGTGTGTGTGTGTGTTAGCCTCATGGTTTTCATATGTGTATTTTGTTGTATATGGAAGTTAAAAATGAATGTCTGATATCTTTCCACATCTCTGAATGTAACTCTAAATTGATATGCAATGTGAAGTCTATTTTCCCCACTTTATTTGACCATCAATGCACACAAAACATGCATATATTGGTATGTTGTGCCTATGCAAACTTTTATGAGTGTGGATGTTTGTAAATGGAAATGGTTCTGTGTGTGTGTGTGTGTGTGTGTGTGTGTGTGTAAGAATATTGCTTGTGAATTTGTTACATGTAAATATAAATAAAATAAGTTCTCTATGGTTTTCAAGCTTTTCTTTAGATTCATTGTATACATGTATAAGTAATATACAGATAAACATTAAAAGTAAGTTAAAAAAGCACAATTTTCTAACATTTACTTGTTCACATAATATTGCGCGAGGGTCTGTTTCTTTGTATTGATAGAGGTTTGTCCTGTCTGAATTCACCCGAGGCTCATTTCTGGTTCTATTTCCACATTCTCTCCATGCCTCATGTCCATCCTGCATCCACATCTCAGCATGCACCCTCTGCATTGCTCCTTGTTCTCGGTGGGTCAGTCAAGAGCCATTGACTTTGGATTTAGGAGGTAAAGGTGTGAGCGTTGCACTCAGCATATTGGACAACTGTGAAAGTTTTGCAAAACCTTGAAAATGAGGACTTCCTGAGATCCAAGCCTATAAAAGAGACTCTGGCTTGCAAGCCACAGCAAGACACAAGTGGAGGTAAACATAACAAATTAGGCACTACAATCAGTTCCGTTTTTCCAGTACCTTCTTCACATGTCAGGTATTCTGCTATTATTTTTATTGATGCATCATGATCATGTCTAACAGTGGGATTCATGGTTATGTATTTGTACATGCATATGCCGTCATCTGGTCAACCTCACTGCCCAGTACCTCCCCTCTCCCTGCCTCCCTCTCTCTGCCTGGGTCCCCTTCCTGTCCCCCACTGGTCTCCCTTCCATTCCCATGAGATATCCCCCACACCTTTTTTTCTTTTTCTTCTCTAGCTTCCACACCTGAGAGAAAACATGTGACCCTTGACTTTCTGGGTCTGAAGTATTTCACTTAACCTAATCCTCTCAAATATTCTGCTTCTTGAGAAAACTTATAGAAACTTTTAGTATCTATATCCTTATTTTTAAATAACTGACAAGACTAATGATTTTTCATGCACCTCCTATAAGAAAATATGATAACTTATCTCTTTATTTCAACCTCACAAACCATGACTCCACTTATAAAATATGGTTACATCAAAGTACTGTTTATAATCATGCAATATTAATGACCTCATGACCACAGTAGTACTCTTCATAATTGAGCCAGGAAGTTTATTATTTCTTGCATCGTTTTATTGTATAGCTTTCTATTCCCCTATTTATTTGTTTAGCATCCATGTGCATATATTAAATGCATCCTCCAATCCGACAGAATTGTTAATTCTTCTGAATATGTCCAAAATGCATCAGATAACCCATTGGGCTTTTTTTCTTTATAAAGAAAAGATTAGTTTTGCATTTACACTAGCATTTATATTTTACATACATGTATAGGATAAGAAAAGTCTATGAAAGATGTATTCTAAGCTCCTTTACAGCAGGAACTGGCTTGGTGTTTCCTGAACATGATTTAGGCATACGTGTTTGAAAATCACAGAAGAGAGAAAGAAACTTACCTCACCTTCTGAAAAGACCAATAAAAAGATAGAAGAACTTTAAAAATAGTACTAACTCATAAGAACAAAGAGAATGGAAGGGAAGATAAACAAGAGGGGGGATTGCAGCACAATTTTGAAAGGAGAAAAGAAACCGGATAATGGGTAAGAGACATTGCAAAAAAGCAAGAAAACAAACACACAAAAAAGGATACTACTTCTGGTACCTTAGGCAGTGGAAAAGGGAATGAGGAGAGTTAGGAAAAAACCTTGTAGAAATTTACTATTTCATGTTAATTAAACATTTTTTCATAAGATATTATATATAATACGTTGTTACTTGTTAAACATATAATTAATGCAAACACTTCTTGCTCCTTTTGTATTTTTAGTGGTCCATGCAGAGTCAGTCCTCTTCATTTTATATGTATGAGTGAATTTACTTTTATTTTTTCAGTCATAATATCTATAAACACACTGTCTACACCAAGAACTGAAGTGTTTTCCATAATGTTTATCTACTTATCTCCTCGCATAGCTCTTACCTCTCTTTCAACTTCAGTTTTGAGCTTCTCGCCTTATAGCATTTTTGTGTATTATAATTTACATGCAACATTGTTTTGTGATGAGTTTGGGAACTTGACATAAAGGACCTCATATTATGCCTTCTAAAGATTGTTTTCTTCACTCAGCACAATATGGGTAAAATTTCATCACTTCATTGTTTATTCATTTCCAATGCTATGCACTATTCCATTGGGATGGTATATCACAGTTATCCTCATTTTCTTCGAAATAACTGTTTTTACTAGGTTTTTGCTTCTATGTTCAGGCAACTATGAATTCTGACACACACACTCTACTACACATGATCTAAACTTCTCCTGGGTGAGTGAGCAGAGCAGAGGTGATGATGTGAGTGTCCAGTTTTAAAAGTGAGACACATAGTTTTCCTAGGTGGATCAAAACAACTGACAATCTCCCCACTAACATCTCAGGAGATCTCATTGATCCTTTTTATTACCTGGTACTTTCTGACTTCTTAATTTTTGATGACAACTTGTGTAATAGCTGCTGTTAAGGTTGTTATTTGCATTTCTAGATTACTGAATCCTCTGAAGATAAGTTTCCTTTCTTGAGTTTATTGATTGTATGCATTTTTTCTGTTTATTTTATTCACTCATATTTGTTACCATTTTTTAGGATTACCTATTTTTATCTTAGTCTGGAGATTTTGATGGTTACTTTTCTTTCTAATTATTTAAATTTTTTAAAAATTATACACTTAATGGGGTAGTTTGTACTGTTTCAACACATATATATATATATATATATATATATATATATATACAGTGTATAACTTTGAAATCAGGTTAAACATATTCACCTGCTTGAACACTTACAATTTCTTTCCCTTATTTTTTTTAATTTGTCCTAATTAGTTATGGAATCAACCTAGGTGCCCTTCAAAAGATGAATGAATAAAGAAAATGTGTTGCATATACAATTTCTTTATAGTAAAGACTTTTGAAGTATCTAGTTTTTGAAATGTATGGCATATTATTATTCTCTTTTATCACCCTACTGTGTAAAATAAAATAGCACATCAGGACTTCTTGCACCTATTTTGTTACTATTCTTGATACTAATTCTTTATTAACTTTAGTCATGAGAATAGTTTTCCAACTTGTAACTTGTAATTTCACCTTTTTTAAAGATGAATTTCGATAGAAAAAAGTTCTTAATTTAATATGGTCTAATTTATCAATTTTGTTTCACATATAGATAACAATTCTTTTGCATTATTTAGTGTATTGTCCTATTCTTGGTTCAAGAATTTTCTTCTAGATGTGTTAAATTATGCTTTTGATATTAGATGGTTTCGTCCTTGAGATTAATCTTTAGTATGCCTCACAACAGGATCTAGTCTCATTTTTCCCCCATATGGATAGCCATTGGACCAATCAGGCCTTCATTTATCTTGTTTTATAATGTTCCTCTGAAATATATCTCATTTCTATTTAGGGATATATCTGATATTGAGTTTGCACTTACATTCATTAATTATCCATGTTCCAATAGCTCATTTCCCTCCTTACTTTTCTATAAGTCTGTACATGTGTTAGAGTCTGTTTCTTCTTCTTCATACTTTTCCTGACTATTTTGTCTACTGAGGCACCCATTGGGCACCCAAAAACATTTCATAATCAAATGCACAATTTTCACAAAATGTCCTTGTGGAGATTTTAATTAAAGCTAAGTTTAACCTGTAGATCAACTCAGAGAGATTCTTATCATCACAAAACCAGGTTTTATTATCCATTAACACATGCTGCCTCTCCTCCTCTTTAAATATTTTAGCATTGTCCCATAAAGTTTTATAATTTTAATATGTACACCTTGAACTCAATTTGGTTCATTTATCCCTAGTTACTTCATAATTGTTATTGCCATTATAAATGTTACTTTTTGAAATTCATTTTTACTAATACATAAAAACTGTGTATGTTATAGTTATCTTTTTATTTGATATGCTTATTAAAAATTCTTTGTTGATGGTAACTAAAATTGACATATATCTGGTAACCCTGCTGCATTGTATTGAATTATCTTTACCTACTTTTAAATTCCCTATGAAAATAATTATATATGCAAATTAAATATTTATTTTCTTTCATAATCTTTATACTCTCAATTACTTATTTTATTCAATAGTCTAAGGCTTTTAATACAGTGTTCCATAGAAGTGGTAAAAAATAAGAACCCCTGTGTTATTTCTAATTCTAATAATCTGTAATTCCAGTGTTTCTCATTTATAATTCTGCATATTGTAGGGATTCTTTGTTGCTGTATCAAGTTAAACCAATATTTTCTATTTCTAGTTGAGAAATTTTATTTTATTTATTAAATTTATTTTATTAATTATTTTATTAAATTTTATTAATAAAATTTTATTTTATTGAGCGTTTTACTGTGAAACAATATTATCATTTTTTGGTATCAAACCGATAGGAACACATAGCTTTTTCTTTAATTTCTTAATGCAATGAATTGCATTTATAAGTTTCCTTTTATTAAAGCATCACTGTGTTCCTGGAATGCATTGAGCTTCTTTATGGTGTGTCTTCCATTAATATTGAGCTTCTTTTGCTAACATTTTGTTTAGAATTTAGAAATCACAAGGAAAGTGGGCTATACTATTTATTTTGTTTTATTTTATCAGTTTGGGGTTGTGTCATTCAGAGAGTATTCTATTGCTACCATAGCAAAAACACTTCTAATATTGAAGTGACTGAAATATCATAATTTTATTTATTGCTCATGATACATTTTCATCTCACATCAGTCACATAGGGACTCACATTGATAGAGTTTTGACCATTGGGGACACTGCCAGTCACCAGGGAGGGAGGAAAATAACAAAGCACGCACTGGCTCTTTAAGACTTTTCTTCTGAAAGTCACACTTATAATATCTACTGTATTTCACCAGCAAAAGTAAAGCCGAATGGCCATTGCTATCATCAAAAGACAGAAGAACTGCATCGGTCTCAAGTTTGCTGAAAGGGAAGAAGAATTGAAAGATTGTAAGTAGTGCTCATGCTACCCCGGCCCACACTTCCGGTAAGAAAACGTCTTGTTCTCTCTCCCTTTCACATACAAAATACCACCTCCCCTCTATTAGGGGAAGCAGTTCAAGAGTCCATTCCAGTTACGGAATCAATTTCAAAATCCAAGGTATCTAAGGTGTGGATGGATTTGCTCAGTACCTTGATATCACATCTGGATGTGGATTTTCCTGACTTGGAAGACGTGTGAAATCTTCCAAAATTCAATGTAAAAGAGTGAATTTGGGACTGACAACTGCAGCAGACATCCTGAAAGAGGACAATCAGGAATTGCGTAGTATAATCTGGTCCCACATAGCAAAGACTTGTCTGTAGCAATTCTGAAAAGTTTCTGAAAAACCATTTTGAAGAATTCCCCCTCCTGGCAAAATCAGTGGGGAATGATTTTTGAACAAGCCCTGAATTGTCTTCTTGTAAATAACTAACTTGTCCAACTTCTCCCTGAATCCATGCCCCACGTGGCTCTCCTTTTTTCACATGGGCCTCCTTGGCTGTATCTGAATTGGACATCAGCAAGATGTTCTTCTTGGAACTTCAGCAGATCTCAGCTCACAGCTCACTTCTTGCCTAGAGATGGTAGAGAGTCCCAGGAGCTTTTTAAGTCTCAAAGAGTCATAGTCTATTTTAATCCAGGCTGTTGATTTTTTCGACAGCCCAATTCTCTCAAACACATTTTTGCTTTTCTATTTTATTGCAATCAGCTCTATGAGCCAGGACCACACCCAGCTTTCTTTTGAGTCACAATTTTTTTTCATTTCAAATATTTCTTTGCTTTCTCTTCTGTTTCTCTTTCTCTCTGTCTCTCTCTCCTTATCTATGAATACTTTGAGCCTGTATGAGAATCTCATCATGCGGGCTACATTGCTGTAGTTGTACCTTTTACCAAGTATTGAGACACTGTGTAACAGACCTACAGCTTCCCAGTCTATAACTGATGGCTCTTTCTGCCTACCACTGTAACATGTGGATATGAAGTGTCCCCAAGCCTCATGTGATGAAGGTTTGGTGCTCAAAGCAGCAATGTTCAGGACTGGGGCTTTTGGGAAGTGACTGGATCATGACGGCTGTGAACTCATCAGTGGATTGATCCACTGGCAGATTAATAATTCTATGGCATTATTGGGAGGTGGTATAAAATGTGGAGGCAGGATGTATTGGAGGAAGTAGGTCAATGAGGACCTGCCAGAGACCCCTTCCTCCCTCTCCTTCCTGACTGCCATAAGGGGAACAATTTTGCTCCCACACACCTGTGCCACAATGTTCTCCCTTACCACAGCTTCCCAGCTGACTGGGAGCTGAAACTTCTTGAACCAAATAAACAGTTCCCTCTAAGTTGGTTTTCTCATTTTTTTTTTTTTTTTTTTTGCCACAGTAATAAAAAGCCAACTAACACAGTCATGTAACTCATGAAGCCAATGCCCATTCAAGGTGGCTTTATAGCACACGCATGTCAAGGTGAAAGTAAGAGCCATCATGAGTAAGTTTTTGCCACAGTAGGCAATAATTCCCAAATGTTAGTGGTTTAAACCAAAAAAAGCTTTACACCATGCTTACAATTTGGGATTGGCGGCAGCTCTTCTCCAAATCGTGCTCATTTAGACCCACAGACTAATGGAGTCCTCACTAATCAATTTGGTAGGATAAAGAGAATGTTATAGTCCACACGCTGGCTCTTAATGACTTCCGCTCTCAAGTATTCTGGGAAAGTAAAGTGTGTGATAATACCTAACTTTAACAGGATGGGAAGAATAATCTTGTCATGTGCCTAGAAGAAAGAAAAAGAAAGAAAGAGAGAAAGAAAGAAAGAAAGAAAGAAAGAAAGAAAGAAAGAAAGAAAGAAAGAAAGAAAGAAAGAAAGAAAGAAAGAAAGAAAGAAAGAAAGAAAGAGAAAGAAAGAAAATGAAAGAGAGAGAGAGAAAGAAAGAGAAGAAAAAATTATAATGATGTTTATTGTATGTGTTAAATCTTAAAATGTGGGCTCCCTTTTTACCTACTGAAATAAAGAATTGGATGTGATTATTGACTGAGATTATTCCAGTTCTGAGTGTGCAGAAGCCCCCATGCTATTATAGATTCTCTCCTCTGTATAGACTGGCTGGCTGTATAGAGGCTCAAGGTTTTAGTCATGAACCAGTAAACATTCACAACATCTCAACAGTCCATTTTATTCTAATGCAGTCTCACCAAATTATCTTCCAATCAATTGCTTTTCTATGTAGCCTGCTTGCAAGGAAAAAATGCACCAGCTAGGGAGATATCAACACTGTGTCTCTTCGAGTGATAATTCCCAATAGAATTTACTAAATCAGCATTCCACTTTCACATTTTGTATGAGATTTCTTAGCATGAGTCAGCATGACCAAATCTGATCAGCTCTGCTACACTGATAAAAGCAAACTCAAAAACAGTAAATTTTAAGATAAATCACTAAAAGATCTAAAGGCAGGGGGATCAACCTGAGATTTTCTTTTTTATCTGAGGACTATATGAAACTATTTTCCTGGAAAGCAAAACAACAAACAAAAATCTTGCATTTCTTGTATTTCTTGTTTTCCTCAAAGAATGTAGAGGGAAAATTATGATACTTATTAAATATTATAGGCATAAATGCTAAATTGTACATCATTCTTTAATTAGAGAAGTAGAACAGTTATTGAGTCCTTATTGACATAACACATGGACAAAGAAAGCAGAGAAACAAATACAGAAACCTACTGATATCACATCTTTATTTAAAAAATATATATATATATATGTTAATACTGAAGCCATATGTATCACATCTTTATTTAAAAAAAAAAAAAAATATATATATATATATATGCTAATACCGAAGCCATATGTAGAATAAATTGAGTCCAGAAAGTCTGAGTTTGCCGTGTGGGTCCATTGATGATAAATCAATGGTAAATATCCACATGAAATATCTGTCATATGAATGGTTTCACTGCAAGTCAGGAGGAATTCTCACTGGCTTGGAGCAGGACATGTATCTGGAACACTATGAACAAAAGTGTGTCCAGAGACAACAGAGGAAGATCCACGATGCCTGTGTTTCCCTTTTCTCTACCATTGAATGTCTATGTCTGTTCCCTTTCAAGAATGGTCTCCATGTAAAGATAGGAAAAGTCAAAATATGATGGAGCTGACCCACTGCACTCAAAAGTAAAAAAAAAAGAAATATGCTACCCATGTGAAATGTGTTTCTATGCTCCTGAAAAATGTACACTAACAGTTTTTGATAAGTTAAAACATTCTGAGATATTGAGGAAAAGATTAGAATTTAGAAAGAAAAGTATTTAAGCAATATGTACAACCTCTCAAATAAAAAAAATTAACTTCCAAAGACCTAAGGAAATAAAGATGAAATAGATTCCTATAGTTTGGGTCTTGAATGTCCCTCAAAGGCCCATGTGTTTAAGGGAGGTCCCCAGCCTGTGGTGCTATTAACAGGTGATGGAAGCTTTAGGAGATGGGGGCTCATTGGAGGAAGGTAGGCCATTTGGCATGTGCCCATGAAGGGGATATTGGAACCTGGACTCTCCTCTTCCTCTCCTTTGCTTCCAAGTTGCTGTGAGATGCATGGCTTCCTCTGCCACACACTCCCACCATTATGTACTGTGACCATGAACTAAAACCTCTGAAATTCTCAGCCCAAATAAATTTTTCCTCTTTAAGAGTTTATCTATCTCAGGTATTTTGTCACAGTAACAGAAGGCTGATGAACACAGAGATTAAAAAGTCCTTGTCACAGAAATGGAATCACATTAGCAGAGGGAATAAAAAAAGACATTAGTTAAAGCCCAGTTAAGAACATGGAAAATGGCATGAGGAAAATAAAATAGAAAAGTTTGGTCACAGAAAGAAAGGACAACAAAAAGTATACATGGTTTTACTGAAGAGACCAGAACCAGTTAAAGAGAAAAAAGAGTATAATGATTAATTTCTTGAAAGAAAAGAAAGCTTGCATTAAATAAAAGATCCCATGAGGTACCAGAAATACTTCTATAGAGAAAACTCCTTAAAAAGAAAAATGAGAAATTACACTCCATTTTTGTATGATCTATCAAAAATGTACAAATGCATTCTGCTGTCATGTATAAATAATTAGAACAAATAAAAATTAATAAATATATTAAAAATAAAATATCAAAATAAAAAAATGACATCATCTGGAAATAATACTGAGTTCCAGAAAGGAAGGAAGGAGGAAGGAAGGAAGATTAATAGGTGTCCTGACACAATGTCAAATCATTTCCACAGAGGGAATGGTCAGGGCAGCACACGCTTCTCAGTGAGGAATAGTGGGTCCCAATATTTGTCTTCAGCCACTGTGTCACTAGAGTAGAACAGCAGTAGTAGGCTGTTCTGTAAATATGAGTCCTAAAGAAATGCACATCCATATGGAAAACAAAGAAACACAAAAGCAACTACAACTATTTAAGAATTAACTCCAGATAACTGTAAGATGAATGTAGAAACTACGCTCACCAAGGGTGAACGTCAAACATATGCAAAGGTGAAACCAAGGCTAAAACTGCAGTCATCCTTGTAATAGGGGCAAAATATAAATATTATAAATCATAACAGAACTATGAGGCAGAAAAGAATCCTGTCACTTCGACCATTAGTCAATAGGTTTACAACGAACATTTTTAAAGCATAGGTTTGATATTTTAAGAAATACAGATATACATGCAGTTGGTGTTACTCAACTTTCTGTCTTCCACCTTTCTAGTTTTAGATGGCAAACATTCTCTGGGGGACTCTTTGGTTTTATGAATTCAAATACTGTCTAGATAGAAAATGGCAAGTTCTTCGCTCTGTAATTTGAATGCTGGCTTCATCCTGAGCTTTGATCGATGGCTCATTCTCCTATTAGAAACTTCTCTTGGATATTCAGTGTCAAATGATGATCTGTGTTTCAGAATCCATGCCTCTCCAGTCATGGCGGTGCACACCTGTAATCCCAGCAATGTGGGAGGCTGGGGCAGGAGGATCTCAGATTCAAAGCCAGCCTCACCAACTGAGAGAGGCCCTAAGCCACTTAACAAGACCATGTCTTAAAATAAAAAATAAAAAGAGCTAGGAATGTGACTCAGTGGTTGAGAGTCCCCTAGGTTCTATCCCTGATACAAAAAAAAGAGACCTAAAATAAATACCCCCCCCAAAAAGCCAAAAAACTAAACTAAACAAAAAAATCAAACAAAAAAAAGGTATTCATCCCTCTTCTCTCTCTTGCTATTAAAATATCGCGTATCATCTTTTGCCAATTGTCAAAATAGAAACCCACAGTTGGAAACTTGTCATTAACCTATATGAAGTGTAAGTTTTATTTTAGATATTGATCTTATAAGTTTAAGGTCTAGAATTTCCACATGAAATTTCCTTTTCTTCTAGTGTTAGTTTCATTGTTGATATTTACAATTTGCTTACACACTAAGACCATTTTCAGTTTTATGTTCTCACATTGTGTATAACACGTGCATTGAAATCCTTGTTTGCTCTTCTAATACCTGTGTGCTCTCATCTTTGATCACTACCAACTACGCTTCCTCTGTAATATAGGCCACATTTTGTCTTCTACTTCACATACTTTAGCAATTTTTTACAGCTACTGAACATTCAGGATAATACATTGTAGAGAACCTGGATTATTTTTTTCTTTGAAGTTTCAATTTTGGTTCTAGCAGGCTGTTGAGATGTCTGGACACAACCTCCTAGCCATTTCCCTTGGTGTCAGCAGCTGAAATCTCTATTCTGTCATGCAGACTTGAAGTTGTTGCTTTTTCTGTGCTTGTTGGCTTCCATCTCCCTCACACAGGCACTAAGGACTTACATGGGGAGCTTACACATATTTTAATGTGTGGCTCCTTACTTTTTCAGATTTTCCTCCTTATTTTCCAGTTACTCTGCAAGCCACAGATATACCTTCTGACTCATCCAGCCAGTGAGTTGCTGGTCCTCTCTTGGAGTTCTAGCTATGCCATTCTAAGGCTGTCGGGAGGGTGATCAGGCAAAAAGCAACACACCTGTGCAGATCATCTGACACAATATCTCCTTCAAGTTGGCCCCCTCTGGGTTCTGCCTGCTTTTATTCTATGCTTGCTTTTAAATAGTTGGACAAAATATTTAGTCCAGGATTTATATTCATTTTCTGTAGGAGTGTTAGTATGATTCAATCTACTTCGCCATGGCTAGAAAGGAATACCTAACAACACATTTTTTTATATAAATGTCATATTACTATCGTGCTAAAATGATTAAACAATTCATGGTCTCATTTCCCAACACATCATCCCTAAAAATATTATGTAAAGGAATCTTAAATTAAAATAAGAAAAAAATTATGAACTGCATTGTTTCTAAAATGTTTTATAACACAAAATTAACAGTTGTTTGCAATTCAGTTATTTTCAATCCAGTTATTTCTTTGATATGCAAAATATCATATAAAATCTGAACTAGGATCCTAAAATAGCAATGGTTTTGGTAATAGGGTACTTTACCTTTTAGTATTATTATTTTGTGGAATATTTTTAGGGACTTAGTAGCCTAGGAGGTAATTTAATCATTTTGTTGTTTGTTTTCTATTTCCATCTCCTAACAGAAGTACATTCTAATATTATATATATTTTATAAATATGTATGTCCTAAAGATAAAAGCAAAGTAGTAATTGATGGTACTATTTCTGTTCATATTTTATGTATGCTTTTGTGTATGTTGTAATGAATGTAAATAAAAATATCATTTATATCATTAATCTTTTAATGATTACTGACACAATTGGTCCAAATGGTTATGATAAAATTAAATAATGTGAGAAGAAGTTTACTAAGCTAAATTCTGAATAGGTTTTTCTAATAGGAGAAAAATTTTTACCTTTCGACATACCCTCTTTTGGGAAAAAAATTTATTTGTATTTAATCAGTTTGCTACAAATTAACACCTAACTTTAAAGAGTTGTGAAATGCCTGCTGCTACTCAATGGTAAGTCAATTGAAATTACATGTCCCTAGAATCAGAAGATTCTGACACAAGTTCATCAGCACAGCATGACCATGTTATTCAGACTGTCCTCCTCTTGCCTTATCTGTAAGTTTACAGATAATAATTTTTAAAGAGTTCCTATTTGTGATAAAAAGTAATCACTATTATTTGATTTTCATGAATTTTATTAGTATATGAATCATTGAATTCACTTATTCTTCTCATTTAATATTATCTTTTTTGAGATAGATGAATGGGAGAATGGATTGATTATCTACCTATAACAGATGATAGATAGATAGATAGATCATTTGTTGTTTTTTACCACTGCATGGCATTCCATAGCGTAATTTCACTGCTATTTAAAGCAGTGAAGTGTCTGATGTGATAGGAAAATGAGGTCAAGAGAGAGATATCCAGAAAATGAGGCTGGGAAGGTCACATGTACAGTGTTTCACAAAAGTTCTTTGTTCTTGTCGTTGAAGTTACACTAAACTATTGGACAAAGACTAGCAAGCTAAAGGGCAGGAAATACTGGAAATAAATCTTAAAGAAAGAATACAATGACATGAAGACACTCACTCTAATGTTATATGCAACTGTGAAAATTTGAAAAAAACAAGCCAATGCTAAATATTGGAAGATAACCATGTCAAAAACAGAATATCAACAATGGATACACTATACACTAAAAATGCAAGGAGTTGCAACAATGTATAACAGCATGGGAAATATCAAATATATAATGATAGGTGAAAAAAGCCTAATGGTTTATATTCTCCAGAGTATTAATTATATAAAAATACACCAATTGACTTGACAGTTACATAAAAGTTAAATCAGGTGCTGATAATATCAAACATATTTAACTTTCTTCTGTTTATGTTATAGGACACTCAGATTATTCAAGCTTAAGAATCTAGCTCAATCTGTAGTTCTCTGAGGAATAATTTTAAGTGCAGATTATTACTAGAAATATATCAGTTTTTAACTGAATTTTAAATATGAAATTTTGTTTTGCAAAAAATTAAAATTGGGAATAGTATCCTTCTTAATACTTTACAGCCACAATCTTTAGAGTAGTCACCAATAAATTTTGATTGAAGGGAGAATGGACAGGATTAATTTGTATGCTGAGAAGTAGCTCATTACCATATCAGAATATCCTTATAATTAGGAGAATTTACCTGGTTTGGTTTCTTCTCCCCATATTTGCCCAGATTGATGCTCAATTAAAATGAAAATATGAAGAGAAGAGAGTCCCTCACTCTGTTTACATGAACTCACAGGTGGTTCAGTTTTAACTCTGATGGTTAAGTCAAGTTAGGACTCACTGTTTTGATCATTATAAACTCATAACCAAACAGTGGAGGAGCAACATCTGTTCATGACAAGTATTTTTAAATCTTGCACACTATCTTTTGCATCATTAATAGAAAAAAAATATGTTATCAATCACATGAAAAATAAAGAGCAGCTTATGTTACCTTTGAGTTATAGCAAACTGAGATATACAAGCTATTGGGTAAGTAATTATCAGATTTGTCCCTTCCAACCACCCTACAAATATACTTTGGATTGAGTAAACTAGCCTCACCCCTCAATGAAGAACTTTTCAAAAGATTGACATATCAGGAATTAATTTGGTTCCCTATTTTTTGCTATTTCCAGCTTGCAAGTACCTTGATGTCTTTTCTCACTAAATTAATAAAGAAATTCTCTTTCTTGATTGCAAGTCATATTTGTGCTTCCTTTTCTAGGAAAAAACTGTCACCAAATGCTTAATTAAGACATGTACACATTATAAGAACATGTCTTGAGTTCTGTTTGACATTGTTTCATGCATCTCAAGATCTTAATATTCTTGCACCTTTCTACTTCAAGGTCTCCTGTCCTTTTTCTGTAGCTAAACATCATATCTTGACCCATTCAGAAAGTCTTAATAATTTGAGCCTATACAGTCAGCAATTCTACAGAATTCAGAAAGTGCTGGTCAAATTGGAGTAAAAGGTTTGGTTCTAACCTCTGATTTGCAAGACCCTGCACATCAGATAATAAAGGACAGTGTTTCTGGGAGATTTAACATATAAAGTGAGCCTACTGATTGTCACACAGCATTGCCTTTAGAGATTTCCATGCTTTGGCACAGGCAGGAGAGCACAGGAAAAACTTGTCAACTTGCTGAGCTGAGCTGAGTAGGCAGAACTGAGTCCAAGGAAAGTTTTCAGGACATGCAAACATAGAAGGAGGCCCTCCTTCACTCTTCAGCTTGGTACTGACCGGCATGTGCATGTGAGTCAGCTTACTCTGGCCAGGGAAAGAGCCACTGAAAACCATTGAGAAGGCTAAGAGGTAAGAGTGTTTCATCTCATCCAGGGCAGGGAATGCCTGTCCCCACCAGCCAGACTGGAAGGTCTATTGATTTATGAACCATTGGGTGGAATATACTTTTCTCATGAATGAGGGAAACTTATACTGAACCCCACAGTGATCTCATCTGAAAATCTCAAAATTTACCTCAAATGCATCAAACTGTTCCCAGGTAACACAACTGCATCCCAGAAAAAAAGCTAAATAATATTCATAGAAACACAAAAATACCCAGTACCTAAAAGTAATATTCACAATGTTTTTACCCAATAAAAATCACCAAAGAGGGAGGGTTTCAAGATGGCGGCCTAGAGGGTGGCTGCATTTCATTTTGCTCCAGGACTCAGGATTCAAAAGAGGAGATATTGAGAGACTTGGGACCAACTCAAAGCAGCCAGGTGAGTCTCTCCTGTTGGGGAGGCGTCCCGGATGGGGCGATAGTCCAGGAATGCAGGGAACTTTGTGAAGTAGAGCTGCCCAGTGAGACACCCCTCCCCCTGCTGGAGCAGTGAACTCGGACAACTGGGGCCTGCCTGGAGGAGTAGGAGGAGGAGGAGTGTGGCTGCTTGGATTCGGAGTGACTGCACCAGAGCTACAGGCGGTTGCCAGAGGAGGAGCCGCGTGGCGAGCTGTTTGGACTCAGAGCGACCGCTTCTGAACACTGGGGTCTGCCCGGAGGAGTAAGAGGAGGAGGAGGAGGAGCGGGGCGGGTCGTTTGGACTCACAGTGACTGCGTTGGAGCTCCAGGCGGCTGCTCAGAGGAGGAGGTGTTTGGTGAGTTGTTTGGACTCAAAGCAACCGCTCCTGAACACTGGGGGGCTGACTGGAGGAGAAGCATGGTGGGTTGCTTGGTCTCGAGTGGCCACACCAGAGCTCCGGGCAGCTGCCTGGAGGAGGCTTGCAGTGGGTCACGTGGACTCAGAGCGACTCAGAGCGACTGCTCCTGAACACCAGGGGGGTTACCTGGAGGAGGAGGAGGAACGGCCGGGTCACTTGGATTCGGAGTGACTGCCCAGGGCTATGGGTGGTTGGAGGGAGGAGGAGGCACACAGTGATTTGCTTGGACTCCTAGTGACCGCACCGGAACACCGGGCGGCTGTCTGGAGGAAGAAGCGTGCGGCGGGTCTCTGGGACTCAGAGTGGTTGTACGGGGCTCCAGGTGGCTGCTCACAGGAGGGGCCGCATAGCCAGGCAATTAAGTGCAGATCAGGGTCCCAGGACCTAGGAGGCTTCTTGGTGGAAGAGCCGCACAGAGACACTCAGAGGGCAGAACGAAGGTTCCAGGCCTGTGGGCAGATTCTCTGAGGAGGGGCAGCCTAAGGAGACTCATCTGCAAAGGGGGAGGCTCCCAGGCACAGGAGGTAGGGGCGGGACCCTGCGAACTTTGCAGAGGAAGGCAGCCCAGCCCAGGTGGTAGCAGTAAATTGAGGGGAACCTCTAGGAGGGGAACTGACCTGCGAGACTTCCCCACCGCATGAGTCTTCCCTGCCGTATGAAGTTTCCCCACAAGGACAGTAAAACCAGAGACACAGGCCCAAACAGGCCTTGCCTCAGCCCGAGGCTAGTTCACCTTTGGATGACCATTGGTCAACAAGTGGAGGCACCTCTGCCCACTAGCAGGGAATATACCCACTTGAAGGCCACCACTCCTAGAGAGGCAGCTTCCTTGTGGAGCACCGCATTATCAACTTCCTCCAAGATTTCAGCCTAATGAAGGCTAAGAGGGGATATATAAAAATCTTCAGGGACATTGTAATTCAGTGGAGGAAGTCTGCAATATCTCAGCGGTCCACCGATACCTGAACAATATGAGAAAACAAGGAAAGAAAATGCCGCAAACAAATCTAGATGTTACATCAATAAAACCCAATGACAGCATGGCAGAAGAAATGAGAGAAAAGGAGTTCAGAATATACATAATTAAAATGATCAGGGAAGCAAACGATGAGATGAAAGAGCAAATGCACACACTGAATGATGAGATGAAAGAGCAAATGCAGGCATTGAATGATCGCACCAATCGACAGTTAAAAGAGCAAATACAGGAAGCAAAAGATCATTTCAATAAAGAGTTAGAGATATTGAAAAAAAAAACCAAACAGAAACCCTTGACATGAAGGAAACAATAAACCAAATTAAGAACTCCATAGAAAGCATATCCAGTAGGATAGAACACCTGGAAGACAGAACCTCAGACATTGAAGACAAAATATTTAACCTTGAAAACAAAGTTGAACAAACAGAGAAGATGGTAAGAAATGAACAGAATCTACAAGAACTATGGGATATCATGAAAAGGCCAAATTTAAGAATTATTGGGATTGAGGAAGGCTTAGAGAAACAAACCAAAGGAATGAACAATCTATTCAATGAAATAATATCAGAAAATTTCCCAAATCTGAAGAATGAAATGGAAAATCAAGTTCAAGAGGCTTATAGGACTCCAAATACACAAAATTACAACAGACCCACACCAAGAGACATTATAATGAAAATATCTAACATACAAAATAAAGACAGAATTTTAAAGGCTGTGAGAGAAAAGAGCCAAATTACATTCAGGGGGAAACCAATACGGATATCAGCAGATTTTTCAATTCAAACCCTAAAAGCTAGAAGGTCCTGGAACAACATTTTTCAAGCCTTGAAAGAAAATGGATGCCAACCAAGAATCTTATACCCAGCAAAACTTACCTTCAAATTTGATGATGAAATAAAATCCTTCCATGACAACAAAAGCTAAAAGAATCTACAAAAAGAAAGCCAGCACTACAGAACATTCTCAGCAAAATATTCCACAAGGAAGAGATGAAAAACAAAGAAGCAAATCAGCAAAGGGAGGAATTATCCTAAAGGAATTGTCAAATAAGGGGGAACCAAGTCGTGTCAAATAAATAAATAAATAAATAAATTTTAAAACATGAACCAAATGACCAGGAAACCAAATCATATCTCAATAATAACCCTGAATGTTAATGGATTGAATTCATTAATCAAAAGAAACAGACTGGCAGATTGGATTAAAAAGAAAGATCCAACAGTATGTTGCCTGCAAGAGACTCACCTCATAGAAAAAGATACCCATAGACTAAAGGTGAAAGGATGGGGAAAAATATACCATGCACATGGACTCAGCAAAAAAGCTGGAGTATCCTTCCTCATTTCAGATAATGTGGACTTCAAGCCAAACTTAGTCAGAAGGGATAAAGAAGGACATTTCATACTGCTTCAGGGAAGCATAACTCAGCAAGATATAACAATCATAAACATCTATGCCCCAAACAGTGGCTCATCCATGTATGTCAAACAAATCCTTCTCAATTTCAGAAACCAAATAGACGAGAACACAATAATACTAGGTGAATTTCACACGCCTCTCTCACCACTGGACAGATCTTCCAACAAAAATTGAGCAAAGAAACAATAGATCTCAAAAACACAATCAATAATTTAGACTTAACGGACATTTATAGAATATACCATCCAACCAAGAGCGAATACACTTTCTTCTCAGCAGCACATGGATCCTTCTCTAAAATAGACCATATATTATACCGCAAAGCTAATGTTAGCAAATACAAGAAGATAGAGACACTACCTTGTATTCTATCAGATCACAATGGATTGAAGTTAGAAATAAATGAGAGTAAAAAACAGAAACTATTCCAACATCTGGAGATTAAACAATATGCTATTATATGACGAATGGATAACAGAAGATATTAGGAAGGAAATTTAAAAATTCTTAGAGGTAAATGAGAACAAAGAAACATCATATCAAAATCTCTGGGACACTATGAAAGCAGTACTTAGAGGGAAATTTATTTCATGGAGCGCATTTAATAAGAGAAGTAAAACTCAACAAATAAACGACCTAACACTACAGCTCAAAGCCCTAGAAAAAGAAGAAGAGACCAGCACCAAAAGTAGTAGAAGACAGGAAATAGTTAAACTCAGAGCTGAAATCATGGAAATTAAAACAAAAGAAACAATACAAAAAATTGACAAAATAAATAGTTGGTTCTTCGAAAAAATAAACAAAATTGATAAACCTTTAGCCACACTAACAAAGAGAAGACGAGAGAAAACCCAAATCACTAAAATTCGGAATGAACAAGGAAATATCACAACAGACAGGATTGAAATACAAAACATAATTAGAAGCTATTTTGAAAATCCATACACCAACAAAATAGAAAACTTTGAAGACATCAACAGGTTTCTAGAGACATATGAATTGCCTAAACTGAACGAGGAGGACATATACGATTTAAATAGACCAATTTCAAGTACTGAAATAGAAGAAGTCATCAAAAGCCTCCCAACAAAGAAAAGTCTGGGACCAGATGGGTTCTCAGCCGAGTTCTACAAAACCTTTAAAGAAGAGCTCATTCCAATACTTCTCAAAGTATTCCATAAAATAGAAGAGGAGGGAACCCTCCCAAACTCATTCTATGAAGCCAATATCACCCTGATACCTAAACCAGACAGAGACACATCGAGGAAAGAAAATTTCAGAACAATATCCTTAATGAACATCGACGCAAAAATTCTCAACAAAATTTTAGCAAATCACATACAAAAACATATTAAAAAGATAGTGCACCACGATCAAGTGGGTTTCATCCCAGGGATACAAGGTTGATTCAACATCAGGAAATCAATAAATGTAATTCACCATATCAATAGACTTAAAGTCAAGAATCACATGATTATTTCAATAGATGCAGAAAAAGCATTCGATAAAATACAGCACCCCTTCATGCTCAAACACTAGAAAAAATAGGGATAGTGGGAACATTCCTTAACATTGTAAAGGCCATTTATGCTAAGCCCATGGCTAATATCATTCTAAATGCTGAAAAACTGAAAGCATTCCCCCTAAAACCTGGAACAAGTCAGGGATGCCCTCTTTCACCACTTCTATTCAAAATCGTTCTTGAGACTCTAGCCAGAGCAATTAGACAAAGGAAAGAAATTAAAGGGATACAAATTGGAAAAGAAGAACTCAAACTATCCCTGTTCGCTGACGACATGATTATATATTTAGAGGAACCTGGAAATTCCACCAGAAAACTCTTAGAACTCATAAGTGAATTCAGTAAAGTAGCAGGTTACAAGATCAATGCTCATAAATCCAACGCATTTTTATACATAAGTGATGAATCTTCAGAAAGAGAAATTAGGAAAACTACCCCATTCACAATAGCCTCGAAAAAAATAAAATACTTGGGAATCAATCTCACAAAAGAGGTGAAAGACCTCTACAATGAGAACTACAGAACACTAAAGAAAGAAATTAAAGAAAACCTTAGAAGATGGAAAGATCTCCCATGTTCTTGGATAGGAAGAATGAATATTATCAAAATGGCCATACTACCTAAAGTGCTATACAAATTGAATGCAATTCCAATTAAAATCCCAATGACGTACCTTACAGAAATAGAGCAAGCAATTATGAAATTCATCTGGAAGCATAAGAAACCCAGAATAGCTAAAGCAATCCTTAGCAGGAAGAGTGAAACAGGAGTTGCAATACCAGATCTTCAACTCTACTACAAAGCAATAGTAACAAAAACGGCATGGTATTTGTACCAAAATAGAAAGGTAGATCAATGGTACAGAATAGAGGACACGGACACAAACCCAAATAAATACAATTTTCTCATACTAGACAAAGGGGCCAAAAATATGCAATGGAGAAAATATAGCCTCTTCAACAAATGGTGCTGGGAGAATTAGAAATCCATATGCAACAGAATGAAACTAAACCCATATCTCTCACCATGCACGAAACTAAACTCAAAATGGTTTAAGGACCTCGGAATCAGACGAGAGAACCTGCAGATTATAGAAGAAAAAGTAAGTCCAGATCTTCAACATGTCGGCTTAGGACCAGACTTCCTTAACAGGACTCCCATAGCACAAGAAATAAAAGCAAGAATCAATAACTGGGATAGATTCAAAATAAAAAGCTTTCTCTCAGCAAAGGAAACTATCAGTAATGTGAAGAAAGAGCCTACAGAGTGGGAGAAAATCTTTGCCAATCATTCTTCAGATAGAGCACTAATCTCCAGAATCTATAAAGAACTCAAAAAACTCTACACCAAGAAAGCAAATAATCCAATCAACAAATCGTCTAAGGAAATGAATAGACACTTCACAGAAGAAGATCTACAAGCAATCAACAAACATATGGAAAAATGTTCAACATCTCTAGTAATAAGAGAAATGCAAATCAAAACCACCCTAAGATTCCATCTCACCCCAATTAGAATGGCGATACAAGAATACAAGCAACAACAGGTGTTGGCGAGGATGTGGAGAGAAAGGTACACTCATACATTGCTGGTGGGGCTGCAAATTAGTGCAGCCACTCTGGAAAGCAGTGTGGAGATTCCTTAGAAAACTTGGAATGGAACCAGCATTTGACCCAGCTATCCTACTCCTTGACCTATACCCAAAGGACTTAAAATCAACATACTATAGAGATACAGCCACATCAATGTTCATAGCTGCTCAATTCACAATAGCCAGACTGTGGAACCAACCTAGATGTCCTTCAATTGATGAATGGATAAAGAAACTGTGGTATATATATACAATGGAATATTACTCAGCCATAAAGAATGATAAAATTATGGCATTTCCAGGTAAATGGATGAAATTGAAGAATATCATGCTAAGTGAGATAAGCCAATCTCAAAAAGCCAAAGGACGAATGATATCACTAATAAGTGGATGATGACACATAATGGGGGGAGGGAAGGGTTAGTGTTAGGGTTAGGGAGGGGGACAAGAATGGAAGAAGGAAGTACTGTATAGAGGGAAAAGAGGGGTGGGAGGGGTGGGGGGAAGGGAAAAAATAACAGAATGAATCAAACAACATTACTCTATGTAAATTTATGATTACACAAATGGTATGCCTTTATGCCATGTACAAACAGAGAGACAACATGTATCCCATTTGTTTACTATAAAAAAATTTATGAGAAAAAAAAAATCACCAAAGATTTGGCATGCAAAGAAACAAGAAAATCTGATCCACAACAATGATATAAATCAACTTACTCAAATGATCCAAGAATGATGTTGATGTTAGAATTAGCAGTCAGTACATTATAACAGTTATCTCAGTACTCCTGAGGTTATTATCCAACTATGTCATAGTCAAGAAATCTACATGGTGTGAGTGAAAAGTACACTGGAAAAGATTGAACATTGCAAATGAAATATTAGCAAACTTGAAGACACAGCATTAGAAACCATCCAAAGTGAAACACAGAGGGAAAAAGAGAAGCAAAGAAAATGAACAGTTTTGGAATGATGTTTAGAGGTTTGATGCACACTTAAATAATGTCCATCAAAGAGAGAAGAGTAGGAGAGCAGAAAAAAATGTTTAAAGAAATAATGACTGAAATTTTCCAAAATTTGATGAAAATTATAAATACATAAATTTAAGACACTCAAAAAATCCCAAGGACAAGAAAACATAAGAAGACCACTTAAAAATGTGCTAAAACTGGTAAAACATAAACTTCTTCAAGGCAGCCAGAGGAGAAACACCACATTTAGAAGAACAAAGACAAGAATGATAGCAGACAGGCCATTGGAAATAATGCAAGTGAAAAGATAAAATATGTTTAATATACTGGAAAAAAACTATTAATTAAAATTCCATACACAGCCAAAATATCTTTTAAAATTTCAGATGAAATAAAGATTTTTTTATACTTTAAATGTTTAAGAATTCATCATAGCAGGTCCACATTACAGGAGGGTTGAAGGAAAATTTTTGGCAAAAAAATGAAAAACAAATGGAATCAGATGAAACTGTGGGTCTGTAAAAGAAAATGAAGAGGGGCAAAAAGATCACCACATGATCAGAATGTAAGATTTTTTAAATAATTTTTTAAATATTATCTTTAAAAAATAAGTCTTTACACCAAAAGAACAACAATGCAGTTTGGGATTTATACCACATGTCAAAATAAAATAAAGGGCTACAAGAGCACAAAGAACAGAAAGGAATAAATAAAAGTGTATTTTTTAAGATACTTACACAAAAATGAATATCATTTGAAGATAGGTTGTAGCAAGTCCATGATATAAACTAAACACTAATATAGCAAACTAAATTATAGCTAACAGACCAATTAAAGAGAAACCAAATAATAAAAATGTTAATAAAGTCCAATCAAAGTCTAGAAAAAGAAAAACTAATAAAGTTTACTTAAGATTAATTTTTTAAAAAATGCAAATTGTAAGATAATTAATTTTTTTTATAAATAAACATCTTAGTTATGTAATCTAACTATGTCAGTTATTCAGAGATTTTCAGAATGGAATAAAAAGCAAGATTGAACAATATGATTCTTGCAAAAAACACACTTCAAATAAAATACTAAAATAGGTTATAAGTAAGAGTATGAAAATGCTGAGACATGCAAACTCCTAATCAAGTGAAAGTCCAAAGGCTGTAAATCTCAGGTTGTGTATATTTTAGATCAAATATTACCAGGGGTAAAAAGGAAGATTATGGGGTAATTTCATGAATTGAAACTAAGTTCTAAGAACTTATGCACCTCATAATGGCTTCAAAATATATGATGCAAAAACTGATAGCAGTTCAAAGAAAAATAAATATACAATTATTATCAGATATTTTAACATTTCCCTCTACAGTTGATATAAATGCAAAACATAAAATAATCAAGGACATGGAAGACTTGAGCAATGGGGACTACAAATCCAATTGATAGTTATGAAACCCTCTGCTAGTTAATTTTCTGTTGCTATAACAAGGTACTAGAGCCTAGATAGATTATAAGAAAAATAAGTTAATTTAGCTCATGGTTCTGGAGGTTACAGGGCATGGCACTGGCATTGGCTCAGCTCTGGGAAGGACCTCATGACAGATGGCATCATGATGAGAACATGTACATGAAGAAGAGATTACATGGTAAGATGGGAAGTTGGAGAAAGACTCAGGGTCAGGCTCCCTTTTACAATTATCCTCTCAGGAGAACTAACCAGAGTCCCAGGAGAAGCACATCAGTTTTAAGGGCAACGGCGTTGAGGACCACCCATCTCTTAAAGGTTCCACCACCTTTTAACATGACCAGGCTGAAGACTAAGACATCTTGAGGGACAAACTCAAACCACATCCAAATCATAGCACCATACAACAGGAGAATCCACAAATTTTTTCAAGAACCCACTGAACATTAACAACAATGGGGTTTTTATTCATAAATTTTAAAAGACTCAATTCATGCAGCATATATTCTCTGAGATTAAAAAAATTAGAAATCAATAACATAAAAATATTTAGAAAATTTTGAAATTTTGAAAATTACATAATTCATTGGTGAAAGAAAGAGAAATTAGAGAATATTTTGAAATAAATGATAATCAAAACACAAATGCCAAAATTTCTGAGATAACACTAAAGCAGTCCCTACTGATGGAAAGGATTATGTCATTGAAAACCTGAAGGAGATTGAAAGGAAGATGTCAAATCAGTGACCTCACCTCCATCTTGAGAAACTCCAAAGAGGAGAGTAAATTAAACCCACATAAGTGGTATAAAGGAAATAAAGTCTGGAGTGGCAATCAATAAAATAGAAAGCAGAAAAATAAGAAAAATCAATAAAGTCAAAAGTAATTTCTTAGAGAGAATAATAAATTTGATAAACCTCCAGCCACACTTATCAGGGAAAAAATGAGAGGAAATCAATTGTATGCTTCATGAGTGAGCGAAGTGATGTCATTGAAAACTTGAAGGGAGATAATGAATATCACAGTTTTATAACTTTAAGACGATAAAATCAGCCACTTAGATGAAATGGACAAATTTCTTTAGAGGCAAAAACTTCAAATGTTCATTTATAAATTAATAATATCCCAATGTCTATTAAAGGAGTTGAAGTTGTAGTAAAAAACCTTTTTTCAAGGGAGACTCCAAAACTAGAAAGCTGTAGTAGGGAATTCAAGCAAATACTTCAGGAAGAAATAGTACCCACTCTACATGGATTCTTCCAGAGATGGAAATGGAAATAGTACCCTCTTCTTAGCTTGGTTTGGCTGCCACACCAAACTACCAGACAGGTGGCTTAAACAACAGACTTTTATCTCACAGTTCTGAAGGCTAGGAAGTGCAAGATCAAGGTGCCAGAAAGATAGGCTTCATTGTGAACTTTCTTCTGACTTGTCAGTGGCCACATTCTTTCTCTGTGCTCATAGGACCCCTTTATGCATTTTTCAGAGAAAAGAAATAAAGCAAACAAGCTTTCTGCTCTCTCTTTTTATTAATGCACTAATTCATGAGCACCCCAACCCTTATGACTTCATCTAACCCTACTTACCTTCTGAAGATTCCATTTCTATATATTGTTACTTTCAAACATAATACTTCAATAGATGGCTTTTGTGGGGACCCACACATTCAATCCTTACCTCCCAAGTCATTTATAAACACAACATTACCCTGATGCCAAAACTAAATACATATATTGGAACAGGGAAGGCCAAATATCTCATTAGTATAAATGTCAGAATTCTTTTTTAAAAATTAGCTAATAAATTTAACAATATATAAAAACTATGTCCTATACACACACACAAACACACACACACACACACACACACACACACACACACACACATACACACATACACACACATTCCCAATGAAGAAATGCATTTATCCAAATTCAACTTTCATTTCTTCCATGAAAGCTTCAGCAAACAAGGACTGACCTGAAACTTCTATGACCTGGTAAAGGGCATCTATGGAATGTCTACACTGAACAGTTCTTTACTTTAATGTAGATTTTAATGATAGTATTGTCTTCCATTACTTAAGCTCATCTAACTGCACACCGAACATTAGCAAATTTTATTTTATATGAATGATAATTCAGTGAAGCTATGGAAAAGCTGATGTATTAAATTTCTTTTACTTTAAATGTTTCTAATGATTATTTGGTCAACCACTTTACATTTCTTTTGAAAGGACTTCACATACCCCCCACACACAAAAATAACTATTTCATTTTAACCAATACTAATTTTGGCATGTATTTCTTTTCATCAAGAAAAATATATGTCCATGTAACTTTTCCTAGTATTTTGTTCTATTTTCTTCTGAGATTTTCCCTGAATAATTCATCATTTTACGGGGGAAACATTGGGGAGTGATATTGGTCAAATTATGTTGTTATATTGTGAGTACGTACAAATTGTAACAACAAATCATACTAACATATATAACTGTAATTCACCAATTTAAAAAAGTGGAAAAAAGGGAAAAATTCATTAATTGTTGTTGATTTTAGAGCTTTCACATATCCTAAATTTATGTGCACAAATGATATGACAATGACCTCTTTCTAGCCACATAATCTTTCTTCCTAATGATTTTATTTCTTCCACTAAATAAACATGTCTCTGTTTACTTCAAATTGCTTTTCTCCTGGAGAATGTCTTATATTTTAACTGTACTGCCTCACCAAAATGATTAGCAAGAATGTGTTAGCACAATTTCATGATCATATCCCCAGGAAGAATCCAAGTCTTGTTAAAACTAAAGCTGATGGAAGTTACTAATAATGCTTTCCTCAGTTCTGGATAAGACAGCTGACAGAGGTCAGCATGGAGTGAACTGAAAGATGAGCTGGACATGTGTACAACACACAATAAAGAGTCAAGAATGGAGGGTTATCAAGAAGGTAGAAGAGAGGAGGTCATTTTGATGGCTGCCCCATGGCTTGAAACCAAGAAAGCAGATAGGCACCTTCTCAGAAAGAAAGATACTGGAAACCTTCAGGGACACTATAAGTTCAGAGGTTAGAAACTCTATTGCCTCAGAACCATACTGTTAGATGGGTAGACACACAAACAACATTAAAAAAAAGGAATGATTGCCTCAAACAAACTAAGATACTTCAATAACATAGTCTATGAACACCAGTGGAAGAAATGTCAGAGAAAGTGTTTAAAATGTGCATAGCTAAACTGATCTGCAAAGTAAAGGACAGTATAAAGAATGAAATTGGAAAGGAAATGCAATATCATTTCAATAAAAAAAAAACAGGCAGAAATCCTCAAAATGAAAGAATCAATAAATCAAATTAAAAAATTCAATTGAAAGCATCACCAAATGACTAGATCACTTAGAAGACAGAGTTTCTGGCGATGAAGACATAATATATAATCTTGAAAACAAAGCTGAAAAAGATGTTATGATTTCATGAACAGAACTTCCAAGAAATATGGGATAACCTGAAAATACCAAATTTAAGATTTATTGAGAGAGATAAAGGCTCAGATATACAAACAAAACGAATGCACAATCTTTTCAAGGAAATAATAGTAGACAAATTCCCAAACCTAAAGAATTAAATGGAAAACCAAATAGAGGAGGATTACAGGACCTCAAATATACAAATTTAAAACAGACCCACACCAAGTTACATTATAATGAAAATATCTAACATACAGAATAAGGATAGAATGTTAAAGGCTGCCAAAGAAAGATGGCAAGTAACATTGAGAGGGAAACCAATCCAGATCTCTGCTGATTTCTTAACTCAGATCCTCAAAGCTACAAGTTCTTGGAATACCAAGTTCTGAAGAAAATGGATGCCAGAGAAGAATACTATACCCAGCAAAGTTAAGCTTCAGAATTGATGATGAAATAAAACCTTCCATAATAGACAAAAGTTAAATAAATTCACAACTAGAAAGCCTGCACTACAAAACATACTCCATAAGATATTTCCTGAAAAAGAAATGAAAAATAAAAGTGAAAACTTGCAAAAGGAGGAACTACATTAAAAGAACAGTGCATCAATGGAGAAACTAATTCAAATTAAAGACCAGAAATAAATCAAAATGACAGAGAATAAAAATCATATTTCAATAATAACACTTTATGTAAATGACCTAAACTCATCAATCAAAAGACATACTCTGGCAGATTGGATTAAAAAACAAGACCCAAAAATATGATGTCTCCAAGACATCATAGGCAAACACATCCACAGATTGAAGGTAAAAGGATGGGAAAAAACATCATTCACATGAATCTCATAAACATTCAGGGCTTTCTATCCTCATATCAGACAAAGTGGACTTCAAGTCAAAGTTAATCAGAAGGAACAAAGACAGACATTTCATATTGCTTAAGGGAATTGTACATCTACAAGACAACAAGACATAACAATCATAAATATTTATGCCCCAAACAATGGAGCATTTATGTGCATCAAACAAACCCTTCTCAATTTCAAGAAGAAAATAGACCACAATAGAGTTATACTGGATGACTCTAGCACACCTCTCTCACCGCTAGATAGATTCTCCAAACAAAAACTAAATAAAGAAGCCATGGAACTAAAAAATACAATTAATGATTTAGACCGGCAACTCCACCAGCAATGTAAAAATGTGCCTTTTTCCTCACATCCACGCCAACATCTATTATTGTTTGTGTTCTTGATAATAGCCATTCTAATTGGAGTAAGATGAAATCTTAAAGTTGTTATAATTTGCATTTTTCTAATTACTAGAGATGTTGAACACTTTTTCATATATTTATTAATTATCTGTATGTCTTCTTCTGTAAAGTATCTATCCAATTCTTTGGCCAATTTATAGATTGGGTTCTTTGTAATTTTGGTGTAAAGTTTTGTAAGTTCTTTATAAATTTTGGAGATAAGGGTTCTATCTGAAGTGCATGTGGAAAAGATTTTCTCCCACTCTGTAGGCTCTCTTTTCACATTATTGATTGTATCTTTGCTGAGAAAAAGTTTTTAGTTTGAATTCATCCCATTTATTGATTTCTTGCTTTGATTTCTTGTACTTTGGTGCAGCCATTCTGGAAAGCAGTTTGTAGAATCCTCAGAAAACTTGGAATGGACCCACCTCTTGACCTAGTTATCCCACTCCTTGGTTTATACCCAAAGGACTTAAAATTACCATACTACAGTAACTCAGCCACATCACTGTTTATAGCAGTTCAATTCATAATAGCTAGCTAGATTGTGGAACCAACCTAGATGCCCTTCAACAGATGAACGGATAAGGAAACTGTGGTATGTATACACAGTAGAATATTATTCAGCCATGAAGAAAAATAATATTATGGCATTTGCAAATAAATGAATGGAATCGGAGAATATCATGCTAAGTAAAATAGGTCAATTCCAGAAAACCAAAGACCAAATATTTTGCCTGACAAATGGAGGATGATATATAATGGGGCAGGAATGTGAGAGAAGAATGGAGGAACATTAGATCATGTAGAAGAAAATGAGAGGAAGGGGTGGTATGAAAAATCATGGAATGAGACAGACATCATTACCCTATGTACACATGATTACATGAATGATACGAATCTACTTCGTGTTCAACCGTAGAAATGAAAAGTTGTACCCCATTTGTGTACAATGAATCAAAATGCAGTCTGTTAAAAATAAAAAATAAATAATTTAGACTTAACAGACATACAGATTATTTTATCCCCTGATGACTGAATACACCCATCTTCTCAGCAGCATAAGGATCCTTCTATAAAATAGACCAATCTTAGGCCACAAAGAAACTGTTAACAAATACAAAGAAAAAGAGATAATACCTTGCATCCTATCAGATCATAATGAAATGAAATTAGAAATCAATGATTAAAAAAATAGAAGCTATTCTAGCACTTGGAGACTAAATAATAATATCCCACTGAATGATAAATGGATAGCAGAGAAATCAGAGAGGATATTAAAAATATTTAGAGGTAAATGAGTATAGCAATATGACATATCAAAATCTCTGGGTCACTCTGAAGGTGGTGCTAAGAGGAAAGTTCATTGCATTGAGCTCATTCATTAGAAGAATAGAAAGTCAACAAATCAATAACTTAACATTACAGCTTGAAGTCCTAGAAAAAGAAGGACAAACCAACACCAAAAGCAGTCGAAGACAGGAAATAATTAAAATCAGAGCTGAAATCAATGAAATTGAAACAAAAGAAACAATCCAAAAAATGGATAAAACAAAAAGTTGGTTCTTTGAAAATGTCATTAAAATTGATAAACTCTCAGCCAAGTTAACAAAGAAAGAGAAAACTGAAATCACTGAAATTCATGATGAAAAAGAAAAATCACAACAGATAATACTGAAATAGAGATGATAAGCAGAACCTATTTTGAAAATTTATACTCTAAAAAATAGAAAATCTTGAAGACATTGACAAATTCTTAGGAAGAGTAGGAACATACCTCAACATTGGAAAGGCTGTCTATGCTAAGCCAAAGGCCAACATCATTCTACTGTAGTAAAATGGAAAACATCCCTTCAAAAAACTGGAACAAGACAGAGATGCCCTCTTTCACAAATTCTATTCAACATGGTCCTGGAAACTCTAACCAGAGCAATTAGACAGAAGAAAGAAATTAAAGGGATAAGAATTGGAAAGGAAAAAGTCAAACTGTCCCTATTTAAAGACAACATGATTCTATAATTAGAAGACCCAAAAAACTCCATGAAAAAATGCCTATAACTCATTCACCAAAGTAGCAGGATATAAAATTAATACCCATAAATCAATGGTGTTCCTGTGCATCAGTGATGAATCAATTGAAAGAGAAATTAGGAAAACTATCTCATTCACAATAGCCTCAAAGAAAATGAAATATTTGGGAATTAATCTAACCAAAGAGGTGGAAGACCTGTACAATGAACAGGAAAGAAAGAAATTGAAGAAGAAGTAGAAGATAGAAAGAGCTCATGTGCTCTTTGATAGGCAGAATGAATATTGTCAAAATGGTCATACCACCAAAAGTGCTATAGAGATCTAATGCAATTCCTATTAGGGTTCTGATGATGTTTTTTCACAGAAATAGAAAAAGCAGTCATGAAATTCATTTGAAAAAATAAAAGGCCCAGAATAGTCAAAGCAATCCTCAGTGAGAAAACTGAAGCAGGAGGCATCACAATACCAGACCTTAAATTATACTACAGAGCTATAGTAACAAAAATGGAATGATATTGGTACCAAAACAGACATGAAGACCAGTGGTACAGAATAGAAGAAGAATGATAAACCCACATAATTACAATTATCTCATACTAGACAATGGTGCCATAAACATACACTGGAGAAAAAATAGCCTCTTCAACAAATAGTGCTGAGGAAACCGGAAATCCATATGTAATAAAATGAAATTATACTCGTAAATCCCACCCTGCACAAAACTCAACTCTAAGTGGATCAACGACTTAGGCATTAGACCAGAGACCCTGTGCCTACTAGGAAAAAAAAAAAAAAAAGTAGGCCCAAATCTCCATCATGTCAGTTTAGGAATCAAATTCCTCAACAAAATTCCTAAAGCACAAAAAATAAAATCAAGAATCAATAAATGGGATTAAATCAAACTAAAAAGTTTCTTTACTGCAAAGGAAACAATCAAGAACATGAAGAGAGAGCCTACAGAACAGAAGAAAATCTTTGCCACCTTCATCTCAGATAGGCTGTTAATCTCCAGGATGTATAAAGAACTCAAAAAACTTAACACCAAAAAATACCCAAATAACCCAATCAATAAACAGACTAAGAAACTGAACAGACACTTCACAGAAGAGATATGAATGGTCATCAAATTTATGGAAAAATTTTCAACATCACTAGAAATTAAAGAAATGCAAATTAAAACTACACTGAAATGTCATTTCACACCAGTCAGAATGGCAATTATCAAGAATACAAGTAACAAAAAATATTGGTGAGGATGTGGGGAAAAAGGTGCACTCATACATTGCTGGTGGGACTGCAAATTGGTAAACTACTATGGAAAGCATTTGGAGATTCTTCAGAAAACTTGTAATGGAACCACCATTTGATCCAGTTATCTGATAACTCCTTGGTATATACCCAAAGGATGTAAAATCAGCACACTACATTGATGCAGCCACATCAATATTTATAGCAGCTCAATTCACAATAGATAAGCTATGGAACTAGCCTAGGTACCCTTCAATAGGTGAATGGATAAAGAAAATGTGGTACATATACACAATGGACTATAACTCAGCCATAATGAAGAATGAAACTATGACATTTGCCAGTCAATGGATGGAACTGGAGGATATCATGCTAAGTGAAATGAGACAATCCCCAAAACCAAAGGCCAAATGTTCTCTCTGATGTGCCGATGTTGACTCACGATGGGCGGGGTGTGGGAAGAAGGAGTGGAGGTTCACTCAATTGGATGGGGGGAGGGGAGGGGGAAGGGAGAGGGGATGGGAATGGGAAAGACAGTAGAATGGATTGGACATAACTTTCCTATGTCCATATGTGACTACAACTCCACATCATGTACAACCACAGGAATGAGAAGTCATACTCCAAATATGTATGATATGTCAAAATACACTCTACTGTCCTGTATAACTAAAAAGAACAAATGTTTTTAAAAAAAGGAGTCTAGAATATCACCACGAAAAATAAAAACAAGAAGGGTCAAGCAGTGCTGCATAAGCCAGGGGAGCCAAATTGAGAGTGAAGGGATGTAGACAACCACCAGCCAAGAGCCAGAGCTTGGACAGGAGAGTCCAACAGTGAATCTGGGGCTGGGCAGTCAGCGGATGACTGGGATCTTCAGAACTACAAACAAAAATGGAGAAAGAGGTTTTTATGGGGTAAATTAGAACCAAAGTGGCCTGGCTCAGAGCCCTTGTCTGTAGACAATTGCCTGGAGTTTCTGTCTGCAATCGCTGGCTTTAGAGGAATGCTCTTTCTGTGCACCTGAACTCACAGAAGTCCCTCTGTTCTGACCCCAGAAGCCTCTGGGTGAGAGAACAGATCGATGGCATGCTGGGACGAGAGTTGGTCAGTGTGATTCAAGTCCTCTCTCTAGCGGAGTGCGCCAGTCGGCCATGTTCAAACCAGACCTTCCCTACAGCCTTTCTTACCACCTTGGTAGCACCCTGTGAAGCCCTGTTTCTGACTCTCACTTGCTCACCCCCTGATTGGGTCCCATGAATGACAGATCAAGTTGTAGCCTACTGAAAGATGTGGTTCTAATTTTGCATACATTTGGCTCCTAGCTCTACCTAGACCCTGTCTCAGAAGTAACAGCAGTTGCATTGACAAGATGTATTATTTAACAGACTTGGAGAAATTATTTAGTCAAAGGATGGCTTGGTTATTAATAATATCATAAATACAGCAATTGTTTTTTAAAAGTGTTCCATGATCCAAATGAATGCATCTTGAGTAATAGGGTTAAGAGCCCTTGTTGAACTTGGGTTTTAGAAAGCCAGAGTTAAGATTATACTTCTAATCATGGCTGCCTCATTCATTTCTAATAGACATCACTTGAATGAGATGAAGTTCTAAGCAAGATAGATTAACCTGAATTAGGATAGGAAGAGGCACTCTAATTTGAGAAAGTTGCATAGAATTCAGAAAAATCAAGAAATCAGAGTCTCTGAGTTCATTGCTCTGTCCTACCCCAACTCCATGACAAACACTAAAAGAACCTTAAAATCCTGCCCTTTTTTCCTTACTATTAATATTTGCCATTTTTATGAATTCTGTTACACTTAACCATATTATGGAATATGCTGGCTACCTAGTTGTACTTGAGAGGGACAATCTTCTACAGGTGAATTCTGAATTGATATCAGTCAGCATCAACAGCTGAAATTCAGCTGACCTGACCAATAAGGAGCAGGCTGTCAGTGTTTGCACGGAACATACACACCTAGCCTATTACTGACCTGTAGTTCTCCCACACATTGCAGCCACTTTGTCTAAGAACCATGCTTTGTCACTAGATAAAAGACATTATTTCTTGTTCTCCTCCACACCCAAAGGTCCATAAGACATGGTTTGATAATACAAAAGGTACAGAAATACTATGACAATAAGGTCAAGATAAATACCCAGCTCACCAGGTGGTAGACACAAGACACTGCCTCTTCTTTATGAATGCTTTTCTTCCTTCCTTCCTTTCTTTCTTTCTTTCTTTCTTTCTTTCTTTCTTTCTTTCTTTCTTTCTTTCTTTCTTTCTTTTTTGTACTTTTGCTCATAAAAGTGAGAAATAAATGCAATGAGATAATAAGCTGGAAGATATATTTAAAGAACTAATTTGTTGTCTATCCCAGTGCACAAAAAAAAAAAAAAAAGAAGAAGAAGAAGAAGAAAAGAAGCCCAGCCAGGAGGCCATGATACCTTTTAATTCTCAAAATGGAATGAGACGACCATATGGTGACTCTATTTTAAGGTGATTCTTTTAACAGGAGAAGGTAGGGGAGAACCACAGAGAGTGAGGTATTTTAACTCCATGAGAGCAAAGGAAAATGCTGGCAATCCTCTAAAATTGTTATCCTATTCATGTCCAAAATAAGCGCACCGCAGGAGCAATCTGGCCGAACCAGGTTCTGTTGTGGACAGACAGGCAGAGCTGAGACTGCTGTTGTAGAGCTCAGTGCTGCCATGGTGCCCACTTCCTCCCCTGACTCTGGTCAGTGGTGGTATCAGGATGCCACCATGCTCACAGATGGTCCCAGACAGAGTATTGTGGACATTATTTGAATAGAAGTCCTGCCTGCCTCACACACCCCTGAGAACAGTCAAGAAGGGAGACCATGATTAGAGGGTGGAGTGCAAGGACCATTATTCCTGCCTATGTTATTAATTAGGAGCGCTCTGCACACTAAAGATTTGCAAAGAAGTCTGATATTAGCATAACAAAGGCATCTTTTCAGTATCTGCATTTCCACACACATCAGTGCCCAGTCATTCCTGGAAACAGTTACTAACAGTAAAACCAAATTGTTTAGAGCACATGGCCAGAGTATTCTCATTTCCCATCTTTTGTGCAGAGCATGTTGGAATAATTCACTGACAGAGAATTTAAGAATAGAGATACTATTAATTCAAACTCATGTGTAGAGTGCTTAACAGCTTGTAAAACACATGCACACATGTCACCTCATTAATCTGTGCAACCATATGAGACATATTACTAATATTATTGTTGTTTTACAAATAGGAGAATCCAGAGCTAGCAAGCCCAAGTAACTTGCCAGCATGGCATACCTATTAAGTAGCAGAGCTGGAGATACAATTTGTAATTTTGATTGCAAGTACTCTCTATACCAAACTAAAAATTGGCCAGCAAGCTCCAAAGTAGAAAACACCTATCTATTATTAGGGACAGTTCTCTTGGAACATAGCAAGCTAACTTTGCTAAGCAGGTTTGAGAGCAGAGGGTATTTGTAGCATTTGGTCTCTTACAGCAGCAATTCACAGATCTGATTCACCTGCTGGGGCTGACCTGCTCTTTGTGACTGTCTCCAAAGCCATAAGAACCTGAATGGAGAAGAAGCACTTGCAACACTCTATGGAAATTTGACAATTATTTTTTTGTCCGTTGAATAGTTGTTTTTAACGAGGACTTGTGTTTTTAATGTTCTTTGTAAAAAGTTTGTATTTTCCACTCATTTAGGTTTATTGCATTTTATAAAAGAATCAGACCACAGCACATGGGGTGCAGGGGTGAGGGGTCCTTCTCCCAGTTTTGCATGAGAAGCTGCTGTAGGGGAGGCTCGCTGCCCTGCCAGAGAGCATGGCTCTGTTCCAATTAGTCAGGGCATGCTACCAGGCTCTGCCATGCCCTGCTGCATTGACACTGTGGATTCTGTCCCGGGGCCCCTACTCATGGTTTTCTGAAGAAACCCAAGTTTACACAAGCACGTCCTGCAGGGTCTGTTATGCATTTCTTTCCCATGGCTCTGTAATGAATTACACCAGCTCACTGGTGAGCAATGCCCATCTGCTAGTTTGCGTTTCAAAGGGTCAGAGGGCCAGGTACAACATATCTAAGTTCTTGGCTTGTGGCCTCTGGAGGCTGAAAGCAAGTTGGTGGCAGGCACACTTCCCTTCAGAAGTGTGGGGTGCTCGTCTACACTCATGGGGTCATGGTTGAATTCAACTTCTTGCACTGATAAGACTAAAGTCCTGGTTTTCAGTCTGACTGAGAGCTAGCAGTTGCTCTGGATGCCAGAGGCTGCCCTGCCTGAGCCAAGGGACTCTCCTCCCAAAGAAGTTCACTTGTATGCTTTCTCTGAAACCAGCAGGAGAAAGACTCCAATGACTACTGTTCTTTCAAGGATTAGATAAGGCCTACCCAGGATAATCTCCTTTCTGATGAACTCAAAGTCAATTCATTGGTGAACTAATTACTGAATGGATTCTCCTTATGTTCATTGATCTCAACTATACTAAAGGGGAGAAGATGTACACAGGGTTAGAATTTAGACTGAATCTTAGAATTCTGACTAGCATCATGGTCAACACTCGATTTTTTTTAAAAAAAGGCCCAAAGAAAATGCATTAATAAATGGATTTGTCTTTAAATATTTCACTGGAGAACATGATTAATTAAATATATAAATTTTCATTTATATTGAACTACACTAATTCCATGCCAGCCTCTGCCCTCAATTTCACAGCAGGATGGAACATCTGTCAAAGAGGCATTTTGACCATAAATATGCCAAAATAACACAGGTTTCAAATGCCTTTATGCATCAAGTGCAGACCCCTGAATGTTTTCTATTGTGGTACTTCTGGATCACTGGAATTATGCACATTACAGTCAGTGGTTAGGAGACTGAGACTTTGCATCGCATGACTTTAGAATGAGGTCTGGAAAAATCAGCTCGATACTAGCAACATTGACACCCAGTACATTGTATAACAGCATCTGTAACTCATCCTGCATTGGGGCTTCTGAGATCTTTATTTCTAAAACTAAACCACCAAAAACATAACACAATCTTGGAAATCCTAACAGATCTGTCACAAGGTAATGTTATAGTAACAGAAACTCCGGACGCTGATGAAAAACACTGAACAAATCATCAAACTTTTTCTGCATTCCGCCTGCAAGATTAAGCTAAGGACAGGAAGCTCCAAAGTATTGCCTTAAAAAAAAAAAAAGAACGAAATCAAAACCTGTGACAGTTGTACCCACAACAGAAAAGAGAATCAACAGAGCTTAATGACTACTTTTCTTAATACCACTCAATTCTATTTATTAACAGGTATTAACATTTATATAGTGCTTTCAAAAAGAATACTTATTTCATGAAATAAATTATTTCATGGATATACTGTCACTTATTCTAACATAAAAGCCTTCAAAACAACTTTCCCATTATGATTTACACTGTCAAGTAAATCGTCCTAATTGATAAATAAACAGGAAGAAAAAGAAGGAAAGGAAGGTACTCTATGAAATAGTTAAGAACTCTTGGTGGTACACGTAACAGAAATTATTGACTAGATAAGGCAAAAAGAAATGGGAACATTTATTTTTTAAATGGCAAACAAAAACTCTTAAAAAGATGTATAAACCTGTTCCTAATCTGTTAGATTTACAATAAATATATCAAAAATTTTATTTAATTCATTTATTTATGAGAAAAATTATAAATGTTACAATTGGTTCAAAGGGAATACAGCATGCCATACATTTATAGTCCTATGAAGAATCTACAAGTGAACATAGACCTAATCACGCTGTTCAAAATCCAGTGTCCACAGGTTGATACTGAAGTGCATTTTCTCAGTCAGTATGCATTTCTGTGGGCAGGAATTATTTGTATTACTCTTAGTTCTCTGCAAGTTAACTTCTCTGCATAGTTGTAAAAAGCCGAATTAAAAACCAAAGTGAAACTCGAAGGAGCACACCCCTGTGGAATCAGACCATCTATGAAGTCTCCAGCTTTTTTAAAAATGATAGCCAGCAATCTCGTTAACCCATTTTCCAAATCATCCACCAGCATGCATGAACACCTCCTGGACACTGAGGAAGGACTTCAGCAGGACCACAAAGACAGGCCTGCAATCACATGCATTATTAACTCAAAGTACCTGTAGTCTCCATGGGGTTGACATGCTTGCTCTTTGCTGATAGCACTCACCCTTAATTTCTCTGCTTCAAGTGCACTGGTAAGCAATTAACTCTTCACTTGCCTGCATCTTGTATGTTTAAGAGACCAGACAGGCTCACGTCGCAGTGATGTGACCCATTCCCCAGAGTACAGTAACTCTGAAATGAACTGAATACATTAAATTTTTGATCTGAGCAATGAAAACAGGACTTCCTTATATTCTACCAAATGATAACTAATTTCGCAGAGAAAGAGGGAGGTAAATTACTTAACGTTATCAATGGAGACCTTCACATGATCAAATCAACCATGGCAATAGGCTGGGAGTGAGGGGGGATTATAAAGACAAGTCTATTTTTACCAGGTTAGTGATCTCATACAGATTTAGGGTTGAAATTATCTGCCCTTTTTTAGTATGGCAACTGGATGTGCAGCTCCTGTATGACTTTCTGACTTCATCCTATCGTAGACCCAAATCGCCGTATCTTTTTACTCAACCTTTCCTTTTCCCAAGGCAGCCTTGCAGCTCCAGATTTGCTAGCAGAAGGGGACACTGTGGGAACATCTTGATAATTGAGACATCGTTAGTCTAATCACTTCTATCACACCCCTGCTTCACCTTCACCTCCCCCACCTCTTAGAGAAGCATCTGCTGAATGTCAGGAGTTAAGATGTGTCAGACAGAACCCAGAACAGCATAGCTTAGTTTGTTGGGAGGCAGCCAGAGAGGAGAAGAGGAAGAAAAATATTTCTCTCGAATTCTTTTTTCAGTTGTTCTGATGATTGTTTTACAAGCAGAAAGAAGAGTCCAACAACAATCTAAAGAAAGGATATTTGGATGCCTGTGTGAGTATGTCTTAATGTGTGTGTGTAGAAAGGGACTGATTTACTAGCCAGGAAAGGATGAAAACATACACATATGCGGGAAAAGCATGACATCATTGGTATGATTCATATGTGTCTTAATGATTAAATAGCTCTTTAAATGGGATGTGGAGTAGAGCACATATATAACTCAGCATACCACTTACGCCCTAATGGATCAGACCTTAACATTTCACTACTAAAGTAGACACCTGTCATCTGTGTGCCTACTGAGGGATGATATTGATTACTCGCTGGTAATGATCAAAACGATATAAACTGTTCCTAAAATGCAGAGGTGATATAACACAGCCCCTTCTCTCAGACCCAGTGAGTCTCTTACAGAGGCCATTTACATGTGGAATCGAGCTCCTACCAATGGCAAACCAGGAATTCTTTCCACAGTTCCTCACTGGCGTGGCTGCTTAACAGAAACAACCGACCTATCAGTTATCTGCTGGGGCTTAAATGATTCAAAGATCGGTCTGTGCCAAAAAAAAAAAAGACCTCGTTTTATAAAAAGCAATGTCATCTGCAATTGCCAGTATGTGTGTTCAGTTTCACAGAGCAGCAGCTCTCAGCTTGGGTTGTCCCTAGATGATGTTCTATTTCAGACCTACCACATCAGAATACCTAGAGGAAAGACCCATTTTTTTTTAAGTCCTGTTGTCGATTTCCATCTACCCTAGGGTTTGATGAAACCCCTAATCTCCCAGATACTCATAATATCAGTAGCCATCTCCTGGTAATGGACACAGACACTAGTAGATGGGTATATAAAATAAGAAGAAAATATTAACACAATAATTCTCAAAAAATAAGTCACAATAATCACTTCTTTATTGCCATATAAAAAGATTAAAGAAAGAAATATAACAACTAAGTACACATTAATTACTTTATATCCAGATTTACCATTAATTTAGAGCACCTTTGACCTATCTATCCTCAGCAGATTGATCACATGGCACTCCATCTCAAGGGGCTGGGGACTGTGATGTTCTCTTTGCTGTGTCTTCAGAGCCTATGGCTGCCTCAATCATCTAATAGGAACTTGAATATGTTTTTGAATGAAAAAGTATATTTTTGGAGTTAGACATCATTTGGCTTCTGATTCAGACACATCCTTTGGTTTCGTCTCAAAGACTGATTTTCGTTTTGTTTTGCTTTGGTTTGGCTGCGAAAGCTTCACTATTCTAAGTAATGATGACTGTGAAAACACCTTTTAAATTTCCCTGTCCTAATCTTTGTCACCAGAGCCACATATGAGCTCATTCTACTCCAAAGCACCCATTCTGCTGCCTCCAAAGTTTGACACTCCTCTGCATTCCTTAAAGGGAGAAACTTCCCATCAAACTGATATGCTGTGCTCCAAGATCTGAATTCTGTTTTCAAGGGCCAGTAACAAACAGAAATCAATTAAAATAGACAAATGAGCCTTGTTCCCACTCCTCTGAGCATATCTTTAAAAAAGAAAGAAAGAAAAAATCTATATATTCATATAGTAGAAATAGATTAGTTGGGCCATGAAATCACCCACTTCCCTCTTCCAACTATAGCAGACATAAACAAGAGTAAAACTTCGGTTTGCTTCTCTGGTTTATAATTTACCATTTGGCTCCGGACTTGGGTTGAAACTGCTTTGAATTATCAAAGGGAACTATGCGTTTTCCCTTCTATGAACATTTTACAACATCTCATAAAATAAGCTTGTTCATGCTCTGTAAGATATTTATTGGACCCCCTACTATAGGCCCCCAGGGATTTAAGTTGAATAAGATGTGGTCTCAGGACACTTGTAGAGGAACAAATATAGGTTGACAATTTCCAAAGGAAACATACCCTTGTGGAAATACTGATATGCTTCCCCAAGAGACCAGAATAAGGATCACCAAGCACAACCAGATTCTAAGGAAAGACTAGTTGGTAGAACTGGTACTTGAACTGAGGTTTGGATATAGGAAAGAGCTCCCTGATAAATATGTGTGTGCTGGAGGGGAAGGATGCTCTGAAGGTGCAGTGAATCCAGTGTTAGGTATGGGACTCAGGAAGACTTACTCAGGAACTAGAGGCTGATAGGAAGGAAGTGAGGAGAGAGAGTGGATGGAACAAGATCTACACAACCAGGAGGCACTATATAGCAATTAAATAGAAATAAGCTGGGGAGTAAAGAGTTCAGAAAAAGACTCAAATATATTTTAGCAGATGACAAAATAGTTAATTCAAATATGAGAAGAGCAATTGATTTTTCAGTAGTGGCTTGGGACAACTGGCTAGTCCTTTGGGGCAAAAAAAAAAATTGTAGCTGTTATATCTCACTAACAAGAGCAAATCAAATCTAAAATGCAAAATCAAACCATAAAAAAACTTTTAAAAAAATCAACAATTTTTTCTTACCCATAGATTAAAGAAAATTCTTTCTTGAACAAGACACCCAAAATAAGAAAATATATGGAAAACTGTTGAGCATTATGATTACTTTTTAAAAAAGAGTAAGAAATTCTGAATGGTATAATATAGCTTTAAAAATTTAGAGTACAATTGATAAAATAGAAATATTATTTCAGTTTCAATCGATAACCTATCTTTTCACATTTGTGTGCATCATTTAATTCAATCCTCCTAGCAATTTTTTTAATTTTACAAGTGAAATAACTACAAATCTAAATGAGCTTGCTTAAGTCTTGACAGTAATTGTAGAACCAGTGTATTCACTATACTTGCATTGATTTCAAAACCTATTTAACAATTGTTATACTGAACTTAAGAGAATAACTATCCATTTACACGCAATTCGTACAGATCAATGAGGACCAAAACAAACAGTCTCCCCAAAAATGGGTTGCATATAAGAAAAGATGGCATCTCTTCTCCAATCCCTTTATCATTCATACATCGTCATATACATACAAATCGGTACTACATGTTAAATGAATAAATAAATCTTCCTTATCAAAAAAACAAAATTGAAAAATAAGATTTACTTTTCATCTATCAGATTACTGAAGATTATCAAACCATTTATATCTATTGTGAAAATATTGAGAGGGAAATGTGTTCTCTGGTACTTTTAGTAGAAGTATAAATATGTATAACTTTTGGAGAATATTTTGGAAACATTTATCAAAGGGTTAATGGTGTATATCCTTTGACTCTGCTGTAACAATCAGGAATGTTTCAAAAATTGATGACCAGCTAAGAATACAAATAAACAAGACAGAATTCAGAGAAGTCATTACGGTGTTATGTGTACTATTACAAAAACTAAACATAATATGAATGTCCATCATTATAGAATTGAATAAATACAGGGCAATCATACATTCTGGATCTCCTGGGACAATTCTGTTGTCCTGTCATGGGCACTATTATAAATTAAACCCCCTTTACAAGCTCAAATTATCTCATTTTAGAAATTAAATGATAAAACCAATCTAAGTGTTTTTAAGTCTAAGTATTTTTCTATAGTGATTGGGAACGAGGAAAGCCTATATCATCTGACACTCTGTCATATGTAACCTAATACAAGTAGAAAAGGCAGTGATAGAATAGGCTACAAAATATAACTCCTGTTTTTTTAAGATAAATGTAAATGTATATGCATACTCATCTATATCATTGTTTACTGATATAAAAAATTAATAACCGATTTGTGGAATTCAGGCACTTTTATTACTTATATTTCCATGAATTGAAATTTTGTAAGCAATATATATCATAAATATATATTAATATATATTTTAATATAAAAATATTGAAACTATTTTCATCTGGGAAGAGATCATGAGCAGAGAGCAAATAAAATATATTATATATATAAGAAATGAAAGCTGAATAAGTTGTTATGTGTCCATTAGATGTTAAAATAAACTGCAAGTAAGATATATTCAGTTTCAGTACAAAAGATCTTATTCTATTAAAAGACATAAAGGCTTATAAAATCCAATTAAAGTTAACATTATTAATATTCAGTAAAGATGATGGATGGATGGATGTTGGGGTCTTAAGCACCCTTGCTCTTCTCGACCAGCGACAAGGGAAGGGGACACTCCCCAACAAGGTCAGACCAGGATAGGTAGGGCTGACTGACCGCTCGCTCCCAGCCCTCCAGGCGGAGGACAATCAGATGTGTCAGGGAGACCTGTCACAGCAGGAACTCATTTATTGAGGCAATCACACAGCTTTTATGTAGGGTGGGGCTAGGCAGGAACCAATCAGCTTAAAGGTCAGCAAGGCACGGAGTATTCATGCAGGTGAGAGTCCCATAGGACTATATGGCAAGCAGGAGCTGATCACGTTCGCGGAACTGTTGTTAACCAATCCCTGACAGTAGCCCGGTTTATCATCATTAACCTTTGAAACCGCCTTTGAGCCTTGATCTTGCTCACTTGCCAGGGAGTAAGGAGTCAGCCTGAGTTAGTTAACGTGTCATTAGTCCCAACATATCCCCCTTTTTTGTTTTATATTAAGGGTGTGTCTGTCTTAGGTTGCCCCTGGGAGGGTCTTACCCATCATGGAACATCACCCTAGCAGTTTGGGGATCTGCCTTACTCGAAAGTGTGCCTGTCTTAGGTTGTCCTCCTCTGAGGATCTTACCCGTCATTGACTATCACTTTAGCGCTTCAGGCGGGCCTCTCAGGAGGAGCAGGGCTTACGGGAGAGAAAGGTAGTAATACAGACTTCTTCTGGCATGGCTGATGTTCTAAAGTCCCAAGAAGTGAGAACACCCTACATCTTTTATAGGTTAAAGTCTCTTTTGTTCTCCAGTTCTCTCCCCCCTTATCTCTTCTTCCTGCCTATGTGACTAGGCCTGGTTTTGCATAAAGTGAGAAGCCATGGGCAGGGCGAGGGCCAAGGTGATTCAGGCAGATAAGGGCCCATGGGGCATTTATTAGCAGCTCCATGCTTGCAGTCCTTGATAAAGGCAGGTAAATTTGGTAATCAATGGGCTCTGGAGAGCCTTGACATTCCATTCTTCCAGGAACAATCTCCAACTTCCAGAGGCAGATGGCTTCACTTCCTCGATTTGACCCGATCCCTTATTTCTACACTAACTGCCTGTCCCCAATTCTGGCTTCATTCCCCCCCCCCCCCCCACTTTTGCTTTAGGAACTCCTAACTGCTGTAAGGAAAAGGGGGCGCCGATTGTTCTGGCTGCTTCAAAGCTGGAAGGGGGCAGTGAAGGGCAGGCAGTTTGGAGTTCCTTTTTAAAAATCGGGTAAATCGAGGCATCCAAGGTTGGGGAAGTCTGGTTGGGGAAGAGCAGGTTGTGAAGTCATCTGGGGATGGGTGCTTCTATGACAGAAGAACAAAAAGATATGAGTACTGAAATGAGATTAGTACAAAGTAAATGTTGCAGCATCTGGAACATGCCACTGAGTATCATGAAAATGATAGAAGTCAATTTCTCACCAAGAGGTGGAAGAACTGAGAAATTGTTCCCCTAATAAGGCCTAACAAAGGCTGGAGAGGACAAGGCCTTTATTTGGGAAGTTTAACATTGTCCAGGTTATCAGGAATGTAAACACAACATTTAACTTTTAATGTCATTGATGTCCCCAGAAAATATAGTTAAGCTACTTAATGTCATCTGATTTTTGTAAAATATCCCTGTATTGGTATAACCTGTATTTAGTAGAGATCTCTATACTTCTGTTACTTGGGGTTAGATAATCATACTAGCAGCAAATAGAATTAAGCTTACTTGTATAAACTGACTAAAAATTTCTGACTCTGGCAGTTTCTCTTGATAGTTATCAGGCACATTTGCCTAAGAATCTCTCTTTTGTAGCTTTTAGTCTTTATTCTAGAGGACTAACACAAGTGTACATCTTAAGTTATATTTAACTATTATTTCTTTTAAATGCCCAAGAATGGCTATATTTTGGTTTTAACTGTTTTGCTAGGTGTCTAAGATCAAGCTGGTCAAACTGACTTGTCTTAATCTCTAAGTTTGATCTTAACCATCAAGCAAGTCAGTCTCACCAGTCATAAAGTAAGACTACTGGGCTTTAACTTCAATGTCTGTGACTTTACAGTTATTTACCCCCTTTTATCTAATTGGGGTTTACATTATCTGTATTAGTACTGGAAGTTACCACTATCTGTTCTATAGGTGATGGCTTATTATCACGTTACCTAGGTTGTGTGTTCTTGAAGCAGCTACTTCTGCAAAACATTAACAGGTAACAGTTTTACAAAATCAAATTAGCAAGAGTAAAACTATATATTCAGCCTGCATAATAGTTACCTTAAATCTTGACTGAGCTATACATTATATCCCCTGTTTGAGATCATAGTAATTTTACAACGAAAACCAATTTTTTGACTATAACTTTAAATAAGCTGAAGTCTGACTTACTTTGGAGCCGTTCTAATATGCAGTAAGGTGGGAGGCAGAGCCTTACCTCAGGTAAAGTGTGGCTCTTTACAGATCTTTAGTGTTCTAATTCTGATGTTGATCTTTGCTTCTTCCTTAAATATTATTAAGTAGTTTACATATACTGTTTCCTGAGTCTATATAAACTTTATAATTAACTCAATTTAACATTGTATCTAAAACATGAATCAAAGAAAGGCTGAGAGAGCTTTTAACTTTCCTTTTGTGTGTCAAAGTGGCAAAATGTTTTCATGTTTCACAATATTAACCTTTAAACAAGTCAGGCTCTAACTTTTATAAATACATTTATATTTGAAATTCTTTATCTCAGTGTAAAAAGTAACAAATTTTACATATACCCTATTGATAACAGGTCCTATAATAGAACATTAAATGATAGAAATAAATCCCCAATAAAATTTTCTCTTTATAAGTTTAAAATTACCATTACAGACAAGTTTAATTTGAAGAATAGAAGCTTAATTTCCTGTTTTAAAAACTTGTATACCTGGAAAATATGAACACATTTAATATACAAAGGGTGACCATTTCACAATTACCTTGACACTTAACTTACCAAATTTAGATTTTAAAGAAAAATTTAGACTCTGTAACATAGTACAATACTTTAACAGTAGTTTAACCATAATTGTATAAACCCCAATTTTTAAGACTAATTGTTCTAAAGAATAAAAATTAATAGACACAAAGTTAAGAGTAAATTAGTGTTTCTAAGAAATCCTTGTCATTTTACCATATAGATTAAACTTTGGTTTATATTAGAACATTAGTATTTCACCTTAGAAAAAACCTTAAATAGCTTTAACTGTTTCACATACATACAACCAACTTAGTTACATGCAAACTTGTTGAAATTTGCCCCTTATAGACTTTCTTAGCACTTACTTAGACCCTCATGTATTTCAACACAAAAGCACTTTCTTACCCAGAAACATTTCTTTTTTCCCTTTTACTAAATACATTTCCATGCCCAGAACCTTTTATTTTCTCTTTCCTACCTGTTGACCTCTTTTTGTTCACATTCTGAAACAACTCTTATGAAATTTCTGAATTTGGATAAATTACTCTATTTTAATAAGATTAAGTATTTTGTTATTTATAGTACTCTAATTGAAACACAGTTGAAACTTTTGGGACCCTTTGTATATAGAATTGCACTTGTTAGGACATAACGCTTAGTAACCTTGTTTTTAGTTTAGTGATGACACAAGTTAAAACCCTTTTATTTACCAACCTATGAAAACACCAATAATGTTTAAGTATGATACCCCATGGAATTTAAGGAGTTAAGAGTACTTGAAGTTATTTAACAATTAGCATTTTAACTTTGTAAATTAATCAGATGTCTCTACAAACACATTTGAGTAATCCCATACATATCAACTCTAATTCACTTATTTTGTAAAAACCAAGATATCAGACAAGTGTCCTGAACAGTATTTGCTATCTCATTCCTTTTGAAGAAAAGTCCTAGAAACAATTGATATTAGACATTTTATTAGCATCAATATTTTATTAGTTTGACCACCTAGAGATTTGTGAATTAGTTTTGAAGGCATTTTACTTTTATTACTTTACCCAATTTAAATTGAACTTTTTTAAATCACATGAATTAAAAGTATCTGGATCCATTTTTAAATTTTAATTTTAGGAGCGCTCAGTTTTGATACAGACAAAACATGACATCAGACAGCACGACATACAAATAACACAAAATTAAAGGCCTTGTAACTTTATAGGTGAATCTCCATTGCAATGTAATAGATGTTCAAAAACTCTAGTTGAATAAAAAAAATAGAACTGATCAAAAAAGTCATGAGCTCAAAAAAAAATGTAGAATTCAAAAAAAAACAAGAGTCCTGGAAAATGATATGGCCGTTAATTACTTTAATAAAGCACCATAAAATTTACTTTTGCTGGAGTTCAGGTAAGACTCTTTTTGCTCTTTTTTTTTTTTTTTTTTTTCCTTTTTCTTGGGTTTGAGACCTGTCTTCTACTGAGTCTTCTGGCTTCCTCCATTTACATTTCAATGTAAACCTTGACTGAGATCTGGATCTGAAAGGGGCTAAAATGTTCTAGCAGAAACTTGATGCCAAGGGCATTTTAACCCTTGTTCCTGGTTAGTAATCAATTCAGGTTTGGACGTAGAAAATTGTGAAACAATTATCTCCCAATACATGTGGGGACTGGGGCTACTATATCATACTTCTTACTAGGACATGCCACTGATGGTTGGGCTGGTTACTCCCTCCACACCAGCATATGTGGGACCTCGTGGCAGGAGGACTAGGTGGGCTGGGCTGGGGAATGGAAGCAGAAAGAGCTGAGTTGGAGGAGGAGGAGGGATTAAGAGGGGGAGAAGGAGGAGGTGTTCGAATTTGCAGGAAGAGCATAGAAGCACAAGAAAGAGGAGACTTGAAGATGAGGAATCCCTTTCCATCTGCCTGCTCGCTTGCGGAAGCTGTGTGCCAATATCTTTGGTAGCCACAATCCACCTTCCCATGGAGCAATCTTTCATCCCTGCACAGGCCAATTTGTGATTGGTAGTCATTCCTTCCCAAACTAACATTTTAACATTCACCAGGAAGGTCATACAGGGAGGGGGGAGGTTAGAGTCTGTGAATTCTCTCCCAGTATTATAAAATGGCTGCTGGGAAGATTTCTTGCCATCAGGAGGAGGAGGGCGAGGGCTGTCATTGGAGTCTGATGTGGCCCCAGAATACAAGATGGCGGCAATGAGCCTCCCCGGGGCGGTAGTGGGCTCTCCCTATGTGTAGAGGCTGGCTGCCCTCGTGGTTCCTCAACCTTGGGAGGAGCGGACAGAGATGGATTGGGCTCCTCATTAAAGGTCTCCCAACGTTGTTTACTATGTGGCAAGTTTCTGGAAGGAGATGCAACGTGAGGAGCTGGTGGTTCTCTAGGCGGCTGCTCTTTGGGGAGAAACTTGGAGCCCCCTTTGGGAGGTCCTGGAGAGAAGCAGGCCTGAAGGACGGATAATGTAGGGCAGACTCCCAATGGGGGACCCTCCCCTAAATTGATTTCCCGCTTCCTAACAAGTTGTTCTACACAATCCCATGTGGACCAGTCAAAAAGATTAGCAGCAGCAGGAAGCCAAGGGACCACCTGAGCAAAGGTGTCCCAGGCTTTTTCCGCCTGTGTATCAGAGCACTCAGGGCCCCTACTCTTCAGCATGAGTCTAAGAGCTGAGAGCGCAGGGTCACCATGTGTGGTGTGTGTTTGCCCCATCTTTTCAGGGATGCCTTACCTTGGAACTCGCTTGGCCCAATCTGCCGGTACTTTCGGTTTCGAAGCTGCCTCCTCGCTTTGGCTGTGGATCAGCCTTGAGGGGCCCCATGTTGGGCACCAGATGTCAGGGTCTTAAGCCCTCTTGCTCTTCTCAAACAGCGACAAGGGAAGGGGACACTCCCCAACAAGGTTAGACAGGATAGGTAGGGCCGACTGACCGCCTGCTTCCAGCCCTCCAGGTGGAGGACAATCAGACGCATCAGGGAGACCCTTCACTGCAGGAACTCATTTATTGAGGAAGTCACACAGCTTTTATGTAGGGTGGGGGCTAGGCGGGAACCAATCAGCTTAAAGGTCAGCAAGGCACGGTGGATTCATGCAAGTGAGAGTCCCATAGGACTATATTGAAAGCAGGAGCTGATCATGTTCATGGAACTGTTGTTAACCAATCCCTAATTGTGGCCCTGTTTATCATCATTAACCTTTGAAACCGCCTTTGAACCTTGATCTTGCTCACTCGCCAGGGAGTAAGGAGTCAGCCTAAGTAGTTAACGTGTCATTAGTCCCAACAGATGGAGGGATGGATGGATGGATGGATGGATGGATGGAGGGAGGGAGGGAGAGATGGATGGATGGAGGGATGGATGGAGGGATGGATGGATGGATGGAGGGAGGGAGGGATGGATGGATGGATAGAGGGAGGGAGGGATGGATGGATGGATGGAGGGATGGATGGATGGATGGATGGGTGGATGGATGGATGGATGAATGGAGGGATGGAGGGAGGGATGGATGGATGGATGGAGGGAGGGAGGGAGGGAGGGATGTTTTTGTAGATACATAAGTAGAGAAATATACAAACACTGAGGTTATCAAGAATTTCGTTGAGGAGTGATTTGATCATTATCTTCAAGCTTTCATTTTGGCATTTCATAGGCCAGGGCTAGGCCAGTGGCTAAATACCAACTGCTACCAGATTAATGAAAATCGCACTAAACTACTAGTGGATTTTGATAGTTCTCTACAGAGAAGTTGAGAAGGCAGTAGCCTTAATGGGAAGAGATAGTAAAACAACAAGGACTTTTTCTGATGTGTCTAAACTGCCATGTCCCTTTGCCCTGCACCTGAGTCAGTAATTTAAAATGATGACAAGAGGAATTTCTTTAACTGATAGAAGACAGGGCTGAATTTCCCTTGTGTTGAATGCCTAATCTCTCCTTTCTCCATTTTTCCCTTTCTTCATATTCTAAGCCTTTTAAATTTATTTTACAAAAAAAGATAAATGCAAGTGTTAGGGTCAAAATCAGGGTTGTGACTTTGACTATCTTATTATGAGAGTTATTGTCTTAATTTAAAATTTTGGCCACCAAGTTTTACTTGGAACAAGTATTACTCCTCAAGGAAAGTTATAAAAATCACTTGTTTCTGCAGAATCAGAAATACTTTGGTGCTACATTTTAGTTTATGTAAGTTTTATCCTAAAAATTTAATCTTTGATTACATTAAAAATAGTAAAAATAAATAGTACCATTTAGTATTTTGATGATAAACATTTTTAATCCATATCAAGAAAGCTCATAGGTCAAAGTAAGATTTACATGTAATGAGAAAGGAGGTATTAAAATACTTTCAAAACTGTATCATACAATTATATTAAAATGTTTACCTAGTGATGCTATTAAATGGTATTTTGCAATTAATCTAAATTTCCTTCTTATGCCAGTGTTTAATGCTTCTAAATGAAAACATCAGTGAGATAGTAATATCTGATTTATATATTCATTCTTACTCTAAATATTATGATTCTAAAGAAGAATAATATTATGGCAATTGCAAGTAAATGGATGGAATTGGAGAATATCATGCTAAGTGAAATAAGCCAATCCCCAAAAAACCAAAGGCCAAATGTTTTCCCTGATAAGTGGAGAATGATATATAATGGGGGTGGAGGGTGGGGGGATTGAAAGAGGAATGGAGGAACTTTGGATTATGTAGAAGGAAATGAGAAGTAGGGGGGTATGAAAGATGGTGGAATGAGACAGACATCATTACCCTATGTACATGTATGATTGCATGAATGGTATGAATCTACACCGTGCACAACCATAGAAATGAAATGATGTACCCCATTTGTGTACAATGAATCAAAATGTAGTCTGTAAAAAATTAAAAAATAAATAATTTTAAAAATGTTCTAATATCACATATGGTCTTTTGTTCAGTGCATAGGAAAAAAGAAAAAAAATTGCATTATAATTTTTACTGCCCCCACCCCAGTGCTTAATTGATACATGGTAGACATGAAAACTCTGGTCTGTGATATTTCTAATTCCAAGATAAATGAGTGGGGCTTATAGATTTTCTATGGCAAACTTAACCAGAAGCATGAACAGCTGATCAGCAGAAGGCCAACACAGCCTCCATAATGGAAAGCAGTGATCGAATCCCCTGTGTCTGCCATCTTTTAATGTTCCACTGTTTGTGATTTCTTTTCTTTCTAATGTTCACTTCTGGACCAAATCAATATTGAAAATTTGGAATTGAAAAAATAAAAAACCTAAATTGATCCTTAAGATTGCAAAAGCCTTAGGCCCCACAAAACTTGGAGCCTTCCCCATGAGCAGTGATGACATTTTTTCTACTAGCATGTCTATGAGATCACAGGAGACGGTATTCAGGTTCACAGCACTATAAAACTGAAACCACACATTTTTCTCATTGGTCATATACTGAGTAAAAAATATAATTTATGACAAACTGTTGCAAAATTAATAGAAAGAATACAAGATTTTTCTGGCTACTTGGAAAATCCTTCACAACACCTTTTTATCTCCTTGAACCAGTAATCTCCAGAGAGTGGGTGAGAAATTTCCTCATCTCTTGAGTGCTTGAATCTTAGGCTTCCTGAATGTTTTTCCACTGAGATCTCTTTGTCAGCTTTTGAGATACAATGTTTTCGGTTAAACCATCCTGTGGGATGTAAGGGGAAGGTGGCTGACATATTTTGAGGAATCAGAAAAACCTCAGAAACATCCCCACCATGGCAGGCATCCAAAAGATGGTACACTCTGATCCAACACAGCAGGACCCAGCACCTAGAGGATTCAAAGATGCATTATAAAAAAGATGCTATACAAAATTTTTGCTGTGTATTAGTGAGTGGCTTTTTTGTTCAATATTTTTTCATTGAAATGAATGAGATCTGAAAAGCTTATAAACCTGTGATGTGAAAAGAAAAGCAATAGGAGATTATAAATTACATCAGGTAAGTAAAGGCCGTAAGGTCTAAGGCCCAAACAGCCCCCACTGGGATTTGTCTTTCCCACTTGCTGTGTGCTTTCAAAAGATGATCTAACCTCCTTGTTTCTCGATCTTTTCCTCTAAAATAGGGATGATACAGTTTCTTCCTCAAAGGGCTTTTGAGAAAGTCAAGTGAATGAAAATATATAAACCTCTTAGAATGATAGCTAGAATAGGTAAATGCTACGCACAACATAGCTGTTATTATTATTAAATTCTCCTAGAAACTTGGAACAAACTCTAAAAATTCTTGCTCCCAGCTATAAATGAAAATAGTGTAGAAATAAAGCAAAATAAATTGTGTCTAGAAAATAACTCTTCTAAATAAGGGAATGGCACATTTGAAAAACACCAAGTTTTTTTTTTTTTTTATTGTAAACAAATGGGATACATGTTATTTCTCTGTTTGTACATGGCGTAAAGGCATACCATTTGTGTAATCATAAATTTACATAGAGCAATGTTGTTTGATTCATTCTGTTATTTTTTCCCTTCCCCCCACCCCTCCCACCCCTCTTTACCCTCTATACAGTAGTTCCTTCCTCCATACTTGCCCCCCTCCCTAACCCTAACTCTAACCCTTCCCTCCCCCCCATTATGTGTCATCCTCCACTTATCAGCGATATCATTCCTCCTTTGGCTTTTTGAGATCGGCCTATCTCACTTAGCATGATATTCTCCAATTTCATCCATTTGCCTGCAAATGTCATAATTTTATCATTCTTTATGGCTGAGTAATATTCCATTGTATATATATACCACAGTATCGTTATCCACTCATCAATTGAAGGGCATCTAGGTTGGTTCCACAGTCTGGCTATTGTGAATTGAGCAGCTATGAACATTGATGTGGCTGTATCTCTGTAGTATGCTGATTTTAAGTCCTTTGGGTATAGGCCAAGGAGTGGGATAGCTGGGTCAAATGGTGGTTCCATTCCAAGTTTTCTAAGGAATCTCCACACTGCTTTCCATAGTGGCTGCACTAATTTGCAGCCCCACCAGCAGTGTATGAGTGTACCTTTCTCCCCACATCCTCACCAACACCTGTTGTTGCTCGTATTCTTGATAATCGCCATTCTAATTGGGGTGAGATGGAATCTTAGGGTGGTTTTGATTTGCATTTCTCTTATTACTAGAGATGTTGAACATTTTTCCATATGCTTGTTGATTGCTTGTAGATCTTCTTCTGTGAAGTGTCTATTCATTTCCTTAGCCCATTTGTTGACTGGACTATTTGAATTCTTGGAGTAGAGTTTTTTGAGTTCTTTATAGATTCTGGAGATTAGTGCTCTATCTGAAGTATGATTGGCAAAGATATTCTCCCACTCTGTAGGCTCTTTCTTCGCATTGCTGATAGTTTCCTTTGCTGAGAGAAAGCTTTTTAGTTTGAATCTATCCCAGTGGTTGATTCTAGCTTTTATTTCTTGTGCTATGGGAGTCCTGTTAAGGCAGTCTGGTCCTAGACCAACAAGGTGAAGATTTGGACCTACTTTTTCTTCTATAATCTGCAGGGTCTCTGGTCTGATTCCGGGGTCCTTAATCCATTTTGAGTTTAGTTTCGTGCATGGTGAGAGATATGGGTTTAGTTTCATTCTGTTGCATATGGATTTCCAATTCTCCCAGCACCATTTGTTGAAGAGGCTATCTTTTCTCCATTGCATAGTTTTGGCCCCTTTGTCTAGTATGAGAAAATTGTATTTATTTGGGTTTGTGTCCGTGTCCTCTATTCTGTACCATTGATCTACCTTTCTATTTTGGTACCAATACCATGCCGTTTTTGTTACTATTGCTTTGTAGTAGAGTTGAAGATCTGGTATTGCAATACCCCCTGTTTCACTCTTCCTGCTAAGGATTGCTTTAGCTATTCTGGGTTTCTTATTCTTCCAGATGAATTTCATAATTGCTTGCTCTATTTCTGTAAGGTACGTCATTGGGATTTTAATTGGAATTGCATTGAATTTGTATAGCACTTTAGGTAGTATGGCCATTTTGACAATATTAATTCTTCCTATCCAAGAACATGGAAGATCTTTCCATCTTCTAAGGTGTTCTTTAATTTCTTTCTTTAGTGTTGTATAGTTCTCATTGTAGAGGTCTTTCACCTCTTTTGTGAGATTGATTCCCAAGTATTTTATTTTTTTCGAGGCTATTGTGAATGGGGTAGTTTTCCTAATTTCTCTTTCTGAAGATTCATCACTTATGTATAAAAATGCGTTGGATTTATGGGCATTGATCTTGTAACCTGCTACTTTACTGAAATCACTTATGAGTTCTAAGAGTTTTCTGGTGGAATTTCCTGGTTCCTCTAAATATATAATCATGTCATCAGCGAACAGGGATAGTTTGAGTTCTTCTTTTCCAATTCGTATCCCTTTAATTTCTTTGATTTGTCTAATTGCTCTGGCCAGAGTCTCAAGAACGATGTTGAATAGAAGTGGTGAAAGAGGGCATCCCTGCCTTGTTCCAGTTTTCAGGGGGAATGCTTTCAGTTTTTCACCATTTAGAATGATATTAGCCATGGGCTTAGCATAAATGGCCTTTACAATGTTAAGGAATGTTCCCACTATCCCTATTTTTTCTAGTGTTTTGAGCATGAATGGGTGCTGTATTTTATCAAATGCTTTTTCTGCATCTATTGAAATAATCATGTGATTCTTGACTTTAAGTCTATTGATATGGTGAATTACATTTATTGATTTCCTGATGTTGAACCAAACTTGCATCCCTGGGATGAAACCCACTTGATCATGGTGCACTATCTTTTTAATATGTTTTTGTATGCGATTTGCTAAAATTTTGTTGAGAATTTTTGCATCGATGTTCATTAAGGATATTGGTCTGAAATTTTCTTTCCTTGATGAGTCTCTGTCTGGTTTAGGTATCAGTGTGATATTGGCTTCATAGATTGAGTTTGGGAGGGTTCCCTCCTCTTCTATTTTATGGAATACTTTGAGAAGTATTGGAATGAGCTCTTCCTTAAAGGTTTTGTAGAACTCGGCTGAGAACCCATCTGGTCCCGGACTTTTCTTTGTTGGTAGGCTTTTGATGACTTCTTCTATTTCAGTACTTGAAATTGGTCTATTTAAATTGTTTATGTCCTCCTCATTCAGTTTAGGCAATTCATATGTCTCTAGAAACCTGTTGATGTCTTCGAAATTTTCTATTTTGTTAGAGTATAGATTTTCAAAATAGCTTCTAATTATGTTTTGTATTTCCATCCTGTCTGTTGTGATATTTCCTTGTTCATTCCGAATTTTAGTGATTTGGGTTTTCTCTCGTCTTCTCTTTGTTAGTGTGGCTAAAGGTTTATCAATTTTGTTTATTTTTTCGAAGAACCAACTATTTATTTTGTCAATTTTTTGTATTGTTTCTTTTGTTTCAATTTCATTGATTTCAGCTCTGAGTTTAACTATTTCCTGTCTTCTACTACTTTTGGTGCTGTTCTGTTCTTCTTTTTCTAGGGCTTTGAGCTGTAGTGTTAGGTTGTTTATTTGTTGAGTTTTACTTCTTTTATTAAATGCGCTCCATGAAATAAATTTCCCTCTAAGTACTGCTTTCATAGTGTCCCAGAGATTTTGATATGATGTTTCTTTGTTCTCATTTACCTCTAAGAATTTTTTAATTTCCTTCCTAATATCTTCTGTTATCCATTCATCATATAATAGCATATTGTTTCATCTCCAGATGTTGGAATTGTTTCTGTGTTTTACTCTTTCATTTATTTCTAACTTCAATCCATTATGATCTGATAGAATACATGCTAGGGTCTCTATCTTCTTGTATTTGCTAACATTAGCTTTGTGGCATAATATATGGTCTATTTTAGAGAAGGATCCATGTGCTGCTGAGAAGAAAGTGTATTCACTCTTGGTTGGATGGTATATTCTATAAATGTCCGTTAAGTCTAAATTATTGATTGTGTTGTTGAGATCTATGGTTTCTTTGTTCAATTTTTGTCTGGAAGATCTGTCCAGTGGTGAGAGCGGCGTGTTAAAATCACCTAGTATTATTGTGTTGTGGTCTATTTGGTTTCTGAAATTGAGAAGGATTTGTTTGACATACATAGATGAGCCACTGTTTGGGGCATAGATGTTTATGATTGTTATATCTTGCTGATTTATGCTTCCCTTAAGCAGTATGAAATGACCTTCTTTATCCCTTCTGACTAACTTTGGCTTGAAGTCCACATTATCGGAAATGAGGATGGATACTCCAGCTTTTTTGCTGAGTCCATGTGCATGGTATGTTTTTCCCCATCCTTTCACCTTTAGTCTATGGGTATTTTTTTCTATGAGGTGAGTCTCTTGCAGGCAACATATTGTTGGATCTTTCTTTTTAATCCAGTCTGCCAGTCTATGTCTTTTGATTGATGAATTCAGGCCATTAACGTTCAGGGTTATTATAGAGAAATGATTTGGTTTCCCGGTCATTTGGTTCATTTTTAAAATTTTGTTTATTTATTTGTTTGACACAACTTGTTTCCTCCTTTATTTGACAATTCCTTTAGGATAATTCCTCCCTTTGCTGATTTGCTTCTTTGTTTTTCATCTCTTCCTCATGGAATATTTTGTTGAGAATGTTCTGTAATACTGGCTTTCTTTTTGTAAATTCTTTTAGCTTTTGTTTATCATGGAAGGATTTTATTTCATCGTCAAATTTGAAGGTAAGTTTTGCTGGGTATAAGATTCTTGGTTGGCATCCATTTTCTTTCAGGGCTTGAAAAATGTTGTTCCAGGCCCTTCTAGCTTTTAGGGTCTCGATTGAAAAATCTGCTGATATGCGTATTGGTTTCCCCCTGAATGTAAAAACACCAAGTTTTACATAAAGTGTATAAAAAAATTGAGGATTAAAAAAAGTGAATTTCCTCATTAAGAAATTTGGAGAAAGAACAACTTCTAAAAATTTACACATAGGGAAAAATCAACCACAAAACAGTTTTTAATTCTCTGAAATTTAAAAGAAAAATTTCTTCTCTAAAACAAGAAAAAAAAAAAGAAAAGAAAAGAACAAAGACTAGGCTAAAGATATAATAAAATACAAAGTATGAGAGATGGGTGGGATAAGAAATAATTTCACAGACACCATAAATAAAACTGAAAAGAACAATATGGATATTCTTTGGCAGTAATCAGGAGCAGACTTAGCCTTGTTGAAAACTGAACCAGTGACCTACCAGACAAACATGACAAGTTCTCATAAGACAGAAAGAGAAAATGAGGAAAACAATTCATAATGAGAAAAAATTAAAAAGACTCACTGAGAAAAACATTTGCAACTAAATAAGCAAAGAATAATAGAATATAAAGCAATAATAAAATCATAGTTCTTTAGCTAAAAATCAAACAGTTAAAAAACATGGATGTGGAAATAGGTTGAATCATCAAATGCTGGATAATTTGATGAAAAACTCTCTATACTTAAATCTATACAACTTTTTACATGCAGTTATAAGAGCAAAAAAGAAATCCCTACAGGTAGAGGGAAAAAAATAATAACACCTTAAAACTATAATGTTACAAATAGAAATTCTGGCTGTGTTTAAAAGAACAAAACCTGGTTGTACCTACACTACTCTCCTGCAATAGTAATGTCAAAAGCAATAAAGCAAACTCAGTAGCTCTCTGAATATAGTAAATTGTGATCAAAAAGACGTAGGTGAATTAACAGAAAATTTCCAGGAAAGAGCAGTGAAAATTCAGGAAATATAAGGACAGCACAATGACTACACCAGATGTCTTAGTCTGTTTTCTGCTGCTATAACAAACTTCCTGAGACTGCGAGGTTTTTAAAGGAAAGAAGTTCATTTGGCTCATGGTTCTGTATGCTGGGAGCCCAACAGCATAGTGCTGGCTTCTGGTCATCCTTGTTATAAGGGCCTCCTTGCTGCCCTTGAACATGGTAAAAGACAAGAGAAAACTCAAAAAGTCAAACTTACTTTGTAGAAATCCACTCTTGCAAGAACAAACCCTATCCCATGAAAAGAACGTGAATCCCTTTTAAGGAACTAATCATCTCTTCAAGGACCCATCTTCCAATACCAACCCGGTGGCTATTAAATTCCAACATGGGTTTCAGAGGAGACAGACCATAGTCCCATGTTTATACTGTTTTAATCACATCAATATGTGTACTGGCTAATGTGCCTAAAGAATCATTGAAAATCACCAACAGTTTAGTTCTAGCCGTGGCTTGGAAATATCCAATATCTCTTTTCACTGCCCATTCCTCTTTAGTCATATGATGCGATGAAAATTAAGTAACACCACCTTAAAGAGTCCTTGACACATTGACAAAGACTGATTTCCTTAGAAAAACTAAACCAAAACAAAAAAAAAGTCTTCAATAGATTTCAAAAATCAGAAATGATCATGCCATGAGCTTTGATAACTTAGAATAAATAAACTAGAAATTAAACCAAGATTTTAAAATAATGAAAGCGTCTGGAAGTCAAAGTACTGCTAAGCAGTGCTGGTACTACTTCAAGGATTCCAATGTGAACTGGTGGTATGACCTCAGGAGGAGGAAGAGTTGTCCCTACCGTCTCTTGCTCTGCAGGATGCTTCACTGTGGCCAGCCAACAGCCTGCACGGATTTTCCTCAGGGATCTCCTGGCTCCGCCTGGGATACCTTCCTTTTCTTTCTGCCTGCTTAGTGATCAATTATGCATCCTCATTACCTAAGCAATCTGAGCACTGAATGCAGAGTGGATTTAGGAGACAGAGGAAGACGTAGAACATCAGGGCTGCCATTACTCCACATGGGATGTGACTCAGGTAGGAGCTGCTTTATGCAGCAGCATTCTAAGCCTAGCAATGCTACCTGGCTGTCAGAGGGAATGTGCTTCTCTTGCCTTTCACTGAAATGCACGTGCTCTTGAACTTAGGAGCATTCTTAGCAGAGAGAGATCAGCAAAGGAGGTCACCCCTTCCCCACTGACATCCCCTCCAAAAACTAAACTGGTTTTGTTAACATAAAGAGATATTTTCCCTCCGTCCTTTTTGACATGAGATTTTATGGGGCCTATCACATTACTGGATGCCAAGGAGGGCAGCAGTCTGAGAGGGGACATGTTCATATAGCTGGGAAATAAAGTTAGAAAACTATGTGATGTTTTTATAAAGAACCGAAACAACTATGAAATATTCAAGTCTAGTCAAAAGGGAAGCTCGGAACTCAGCTCTGAAAGGGAGACTATTTTAATATCACATAATTGGAAGACATAGCTGTCAAAAGAATGGGATTGGAGACCTAGGTCGTAAGTTCAGAGTGGCCACTCATCCTTCCTTAGCAAACAATGACATTTGGTTTACTAAGAAAAAAAGAACCTGAGAGAAGGGAAAACAGAATGTGAAGAAGCAGAGAACTGTGTGGCTCCTTCTTCATCCCTAGAAATAGTACATGGCAAAATTTGCAGAGTCCAGGAAGGACTGGGAAGGGAGAGGAATGTATAGGAATCCAGAATGAAACTCGGGAGAGGGAAACTTGTTGCAGACTGATAAATACCTTTAAGTTACTCTGCTGCCTAAATTCTAACAGGGAGCATTTCAAAAGAACAAAATGGACAATGAGCTAAAGAAATCTTATCAGAGGGGTGAACACTGGCTATCTCAGGTGCTCCTCCTCTGTTCCATTGTAGTTGACACTAAATTGTCCCTTAACTCTTGGTAATGGAATTGTTTGAGTATGTGTGTCTATTTTCATTAGACTCAGAGGTAGAAAGGGAGGCAACCTGCCTGTCTTTTGGGTATTCAGTGCCTGGCAACAATAAGTGTTTCTTGAAAGAATAAATGGCATGGTTAGGTAGGTAAGAATGAGTGTCCGTATATAGAGCCAAACCTCCACCTGACAGCTGAATCTCTTGAGTCAGTAGTTCAGGCTCCTGGGATATCTTCAATGACAAAGTGCCATCACCTATAAAAGCAATTTGGGTAATTTAAATTATTGGGCAATTTAATTATTCAAATGAGTACTTTAAATTAGTATAATATATTAAATTAAAATCCCCTTTCTTCTACTAGTTTTATCATACAAAACTGAGGTGCACAAGCCTACCATAGAATCTCTTCTTAAGATCTAACATCCATTACCATGCATTCTCTTTGAATTCTCTTTGACAGTATTATCACAAGCAATTTACAGAAGCAGAAACTGAGGCTGAAATAAATTGAATAACTTGCCCAATGTCAGACCTTCTGGTGTTAATCACTGTTCAGGGATTTGAACTCAACTGTCTTTGGCTCCATAATTTATGAGTGTAACAATAATGGTAGACTGAAAATAACTACAGTTCCTCAGAAGGACCTTTTTAACAGTGGTTTTTACAACATTAACCCCCAAATCCTTTTTCCATGTAGCCTTTAATTTGCCAGTATCTCCCTCCAAGGCAGCCCAAAAATTAACACCATGATTTAGATGTTGTCTGTTTAGAACAGAATGCAAAAGATCTATCACCAAACTTAATGTGGAAAAAAAAATTATCTAAGTGAACTAAAAGTGTGTGGGTGTTACCAAATTTATATGGTGAACGAAATTTCCAGATTACTTTTGTTATGGATTTTTTCAAAGGAAACCTTTCCCAATCTAGTTGCAAAATTCATTGTTTTTCCCTGAAGTGCAAGATCATTTATCTTGGTTAAGTGTCATCATTTTAGAGTAGGCCTGTCACAATCATTTTAAAAACTTGATTCTGACATGTATCATATTATCTAGTCTCCAAATTTAATGTCATCTGCAAATTTGATCACCAGGTTTCCTAAGCATTGTCATGTCGATGCTAAAATATTAAAAGGACAAGATGAATCACAGAGTTTGGCAATACTGTGTAGAATTGCCCCTGAAGATAGAAATAATGTCTCTGGAGAAATTGCTCAATAATTTGCTGGAAAATAATCCAGATTATTTTCACCCTATTGTTAACCAGGAAATAAGAGTAACCTTTTTTAAAATGCCATGCAGAAATCATTACAGCTTACCTGTCAACCCTATCAAAACAGTCTAATTTGTTTTGGCATATTATCAATTGATGGATCTATACTGATCCCTGGTAATCACATAATAGTTTTCTATGGGCTAAGAAAAAACTAGGGTTTATAGTATGCCCTTGAGTTTTCTAGGGAACAAATGTCAGTATGCTTAGGATGTCTTGCCTTTTTTCTGGAAGGGCAAAACATGGATTTCTCAGTGGAAGATACAGTGAAAACACATGACCATATTCTTCCTGATGCCCAGTGTTGGATATTATACATTTTTCTTAACATACAACCCTGGCCATTTCATCAATTTCAAGACAATATGTACCTACATTTTGTATTATTTCAAAATACATATTTCTTCAAAATTTTGGAAAATTTTGGAATTTTTACTATACTATGTTCAATATTACAGTGCTTTAAAACCAGAAGAAAAGCTATGTGTAGAATCGTCACAAAAGCAGGATAAGTTCTTTAATATTGTCAAAATAATTTGTCATTTGGAAGACATCTGATATCTTCCTGTCAACTGACTAATACTGTCTTGTCTATTCTTCAAAAATATTAGCTCTTGATTCCATAGCACTTAGTTTATTTAAAATTTGTGTCTCTTTTCATATTGATTTTTTTTCAAAAATCCTGTTCAAAATTGTGAAATTAATCCAATATTGTAATTGAACCTTTACCAGGTAGACCCTGCTTTCAGTCAGCAGAAATTGGCATAAATCTTCATTTTACATATTATGAGTTCATTGATTTTGATCATACATGATTTAGCTATTTTGTCTGTCTTTTGCCAGGAATTGATCTTCTCTGAACCTTCTCTGGATCCTCTGCAGGTTTATTGAAAACGTTTTGGAGTATGTTGACCAGGCAGTCTTGAAGTGCTGTTCAAGCTGGGATGTGCTAGTGACTTGGTCATTTAGGTCTTTGCCCATGCAATGGGAACAGAATCTCTCTGCAGTTCCTTCAGATTCCACATGATGGTGGCCTTGTCTCCGCAAACAGGGTCTCAAGTCCCTCTGCTAGTAGTTTATTGGCCTCAGTTTCAAGCTCAGGCAATAAAGCAGCTTGCCAGAGCCCCCTGTGAAAAGGCACAGGTTCTCAGTTTGGCCCCATCCACCACCTGTGGCTGAGATACAGGCACAGAGAGCAGCTTAAAGCTAGCAGTGGGAAGAGCTGAATATTTTCAAATGCTTTCTATTTACTCAAGTGTGTCTTGCTTTTGATTTCTGTTTTTCTGTTGAAAATTTTTCTAACACAATTTCAATTTTGAAGATGGAAGATACAAATATAAAGGAAGAACTTCGCTCATGCCGTATCTACACAACATTGATTACCCTTTACCCTCACGCTCTTACCTCCCTCAAGGGAGGTACTTTCCAGAACAATAGCCAACCCAGGGTCTTGAGTATTTAAAGTCTAATCCAGATTGAGATCTGTGTGAAATATAAAATGCACTCAAGATTTCAAGGATTTAATACCTAAAATATAAAGATTATTAATTATTCAATATGAAGAAAGAATACTTTGGAAAACTGAGGTTAAAGTATATTACTAAAATTGATTTCATCCATTCCTTGTTATGTTTTAAGAAGTGGTTGCTAGAAAATTTTAAATTATCTGTTACTTCTTTTTGTGGCTCACATTGTATTTGTATTGAAATGAGCTTGTCTAGAAGGAAGATTGCCAATGAAGTCTATCAAGTACTGATAGTCCTTGTTCCTACACAATGTTTCCTCAGAAAATCTCTCAAGGCCTCAGCCTAGTTATCAGTTCTACCCAGAACCTAAATTCCCAGGAAAAATTGGAGATCTTGATGTGGCTGTGGCATGGACACATTTTAAAGGATCCAAGAGAAGAGCTGTTTGTAGCTGATCATCAGAATTATGGGGAGGGGATGGGCTTTTCATTGATTTCTGATCCCCTCCCAAAAGATATGTTGATTTAACAAATATGGGTTAATTGATATTGCATATGGCTCTTTCTGTCTTTTTCCTCGTTCTTTCCACTTCCTTTACCAATGAGAAAGGGATGATATTCAGGTAAGAGAATACTGTGCTGCCTGAATAAACTGATGTGGAAAAGACATGATTATTAGGTTGCAGAGAGATGGAGTTGAATAGGAAGACTGAAGATTGCTACCTTCAGTCATTTTCTAGAATTCCAACTAGGGCATCTTTTATCATATAAACAGAACATGGCATAAATGAAAACACAGACTGCTTGATCTGAGGGTGTCGGGGTCTTAAGCCCCCTTGCTCTTCTCTACCAGCGACAAGGGAAGGATACACTCCCCAACAAGTTCAGACCAGGATAGGTAGGGCCGACTGACCGCCTGCTCCCAGTCCTCCGGGCAGAGGACAATCAGATGCATCAGGGAGACCTGTCACAGCAGGGACTCGTTTATTGAGGAAATCACACAGCTTTTATGTAGGGTGGGGGCTAGGCAGGAACCAAACAGCTTAAAGGTCAGCAAGGCATGGAGGACTCACGCAGGCGAGAGTCCCATTGGACTATATGGCAAGCACGAGCTGATCACGTTCGCGGAACTGTTGTTAACCAATCCCTGATGGTGGTCCAGTTTATCGTCATTAACTATTGAAACCGCCTTTGAGGCCTTGATCTTGCTCACTCGCCAGGGAGTAAGGAGTCAGCCTGAGTTAGTTAACGCGTCATTAGTCCCAACATGAGGGTGTACTACACATCTTAAAGTGGCAGGACATGAGATCAACATACAAAAATCAATAGCTTTCATGTACTCCAACATGAACCTATTGATAAATCAGGAAAATTAGTCCATTCACAATAAACTCAAAAAAATACATAAGAATAAGTCTAACTAAGGAGGGGAAAGACCTCTGCAATGAAAACTATAACATACTGAAGAAAAAAATTAAAGATCATAGAAGGTGGAAGGACCACCCATGTTTGTTTGTTTGTTTTTTAACTTGGCTTTTAATTTTTTACAGATTGCATTTTGATTCATTGTACACAAATGGGGTACATAATTTCATTTCTGTGGTTGTACACAATGCAGATTCATACCATTCATGTAATCATACATGTACATAGGAAAATGATGTTTGTCTCATTCCACCATTTTTCATACCCCGCTCCCTCTCATTTTCTTCTACATATTTTAAAGTTCCCCAATTATTCTCTCATTCCCCACCCCCAGCCCCATTATATATCATCCTCCACTTATTAGGGAAAACACTCGGCCTTTGGTTTTTTGGGATTGGCTTATTTCACTTAGCATGATATTCTCCAATTCCATCCATTTATTTGAAAATGCCATAATATTAATCTTCTTTATGGTTGAATAGTATTCCATTGTGTATATATACCAGAGTTTCTTTATCCATTCATCTGTTGAAGGGCATCTAGGTTGGTTCCACAATCTAGCTATTGTGAACTGAGCTGCTATAAACATTGATGTGGCTGTGTTACTGATTTTAGGTCCTTTGGGTATAAACCGAGGAGTGGGATAACTGGGTCAAAAGGTGGGTCCATTCCAAGTTTTCTGAGGATTCTCCACACTGCGTTCCAGAGTGACTGCACCAATTTGCAACTCCACCAGCAATGTAAAAGTGTGCCTTTTTCCCCACATCCACGCCAACATCTATTATTGTTTGTATTCTTGATAACAGCCATTCTAATTGGAGTAAGATGAAATCTTAGAGTTGTTTTAATTAGTATTTCTCTAATTACTAGAGATGTTGAACACTTTTTCATATATTTATTAATTGCCTGTATGTCTTCTTCTATAAAATGTCTGTCCAGGTCTTGGCCCATTTATTGATTGGGTTCTTTGAATTTTTGTTGTAAAGTTTCGTAAGTTCTTTATAAATTTTGGAGATAAGTGCTCTATCTGAAGTGCATGTGGAAAAGAATTTCTCCCACTCTGTAGGTTCTGTCTTCACATTCTTGATTGTATCCTTTGCTGAGAAAAATCTTTTTAGTTTGAGTCCATCCCATTTATTGATTCTTGCTTTGATTTCTTGTGCTTTGGGAGTCTTATTGAGGAAGTCTGATCCTAAACCAACATGATGAAGATTTGGGCCTACTTTGTCTTCTATTAGGTGCAGGGTCTCTGGTCTAATGCCTAGGTCTTTGATCCATTTTGAGTTGAGTTTTGTGCAGGGTGAGTAGAGGTTTAATTTCATTTTACTGCATATGGATTTCCAGTTTTGCCAGCACCATTTGTTGAACAGGCTATCTTTTCTCCATTGTATGTTTTTGGCTCCTTTGTCTAGTACGAAGTGACTGTATTTATGTGTTTTTGTCTCTGTGTCTTCTATTCTGTACCATTGGTCTGCCTGTCTATTTTGGTGCCAATGCCATGCTATTTTTGTTACGATTGTTCTGTAGTATAGTTTAACGTCTGGTATTGTGATACCTCCTGTTGCACTTTTTCTATTCAGAATTGTTTTGGCTATTCGAGGTCTCTTGTTCTTCCAGATAAAGTTCATGATTGCTTTCTCTATTTCTATGAGGAATGTCATTGGGATTTTAATTGGAATCGCATTGAATCTGTAAAGTGTCTTTGGTAGAATGGCCATTTTGACAATGTTAATTCTGCCTATTGAAGAACATGGGAGGTCTTTCCATGTTCTAAGGTTTTCTTCAATTTCTTTCTTTAATGTTCTGTAGTTTTCATTGTAGAGGTCTATCACCTCTCAAAAGAAGAAATACAAATGGCCAATGTATGAAAAGAATGTTCAACATCTTTAGCAATTAGGGAAATGCAAATCACAACCACATTGAGATTTCATCTCCTTCCAGTTGGAATGGCGATCATTAGGACATAAATAATAATGAAGCTGGTGAGAATCTGACAGCACACTCACATTTATACCTTGGTGGGGCTGGAAATGAGTACTAGCACTTTAGAAAACAGTATGGAAAGTCCTCAAAAGACTAAGAATGGAACCACCGTATGATCTAGTTATTGCACTCCTTAGTATTTATCCAAAAAGAACTAAAATCAGCACACTGTAGTCACTACATTAATGTTTATATCAGCACAATCCACAATAACCATATTATGGAATCAGCTCAGGTGCCCACCAACAGATGAGAAAAAAATGTGGTATATATACACAATGGAGTTTTACTAAGCCATAAAGATGAATGAAATTTTGGTATTTGCTGGTAAACAATGAAACTGGAGAACATCACACTAGGTGAAATAAACCAGGCTCAGAAAGTCAAGGTCCAATGTTTGGCCTCATATATGGAAGCTAGAGCAAAATAAGGGAAAAGAAGAGGAGACCCCATGAAAATAGAAGAAAACTTAATGAAGTAGAGGAGATTGAGAGAGAAGGAAAAAGGATGATAAAGGGAAGAACTGTGGAATGAAATTGACCAAATGATTCTGTGTACATACACTGTGGTGAATTCTACTTTTATGTATGTCTATAAAGCATCAATTTAAAAAAATAAATAAACAGAAGGAAGACTACTAAAGTAGAAGAAGGGAAACAGGAAAGGAGAAAGGGAAGGAAGGAGGAAGTACTGAGGACTGAAGTGAAACAAATTATACTCCATGCATGTATGATTTTATCAAAATAAACCCTACTGCTATGAATAACTCTAGTGCACTAATGAAAACATTTAAAAAACTTAACTTTTATCAATTTTCAGATGACCAACTGAACAATTCAAAAGATAAATTATGGCAAGAACTGCACTGTAAATTAGAAGATGACCTGGTTTCTGTATACCAATGGTGGAGGCGTCTAAGTTTTTTAAAATTAACAGATAGAAGTTACATATGCATAGCACCCAACGTATTCTTATATATATACATGTTGTGGAACAGCTAAATCAAACTAATTAAAATATACTGTACCATACTTACTTTAGGAAAAATTGTATAGAATTTCTATTCAATATTTTGACATTCTGAAAGCAGTTATGAAATCACGTACATACACTGGGCACACATGAAATTGGAAAGCCATCAAGTCTTTCTCTCCATTATTTAAATACATCTTATTCACATTTGGAAGCTGATGGATCTTACTTTGAGTTAAATCCATTATCTTAGGGGAGAAAAAACAACCCTGAAGAAGTAAAATTCATTAATTTGATGCAACCAACAGGCTTGGGTAGAGTGGTTGGGACACCTTTGACCATCACCTAGAGAAAAGAGGTGATGGAATTCATAAGAGAAACAAAGTTTAACACACAAAAAAAGAAAATTAGCAGAGTTGATCCAATCACTTCTAACTAACCACTCATAATGCATTTCATACTGACTTGTGCTAGGTATTGAGGTTAAAGCAAGATATACAAGAGTCTCCGTCTGTGGAGATGAGTTGAGTCTCACATATACAATGCCCTTGACCCAGAAGATTACAAGATGATCCATTGAAAATATTATGTCTATCACTGTTGAAATTCATGATTTTTAACCCCCCAACAACATAATAATGAGTTCATAATAATTACACTAAGATTGTTTAAGCACCTTCTTGGTATCATAAATAGTACTAATTGCTTTTCATAAATTATTTCACAGAAATTCTTTAGGAGAGGTAATATTATTGTCACTATTTTGCTTATAGGAAATAGGTTCACAGAGGTGAATTTACGGTCTTATAAGAATTGCAGGAGTTGGGATATTAATCCAAGTTGTCTAATTGTGCTATTTCTAAATTCACTGAAGAGTGTTCAAAGAAAATACATTTTCTTGGCTTCACAAAAAATAAAACATCTCAATCATCCAAAATGGAGTCGTACCAAGGTTCAGAACAAATGCTTCCTTACCTTGCAAAAAAGCTCAGTTGACCTCCAAAAAATGGAAAAGAAAACTCATCCTCATCACTTGAATATATTTTTCAGGAGCAAGTTACTTTAAAATTATAGGTAATGGAACAAACACCACTTTAAAATATTTATGTATCCCACAAATTTAATATAAGACAAAAATGTTAAATCAACAAAACTCTCTCTATTCCTCAACCTTCCCTTTCTATGCCTCTATTCCTGTGTTTGTGTCACTTTCTGTGTCAAGAGGGGGACATAGCATGATGTAGGCTAGTCTAGGAACCCTAGCAAAAAAGGTCTTAGTCAGCTTTCTGTCACTATAACAAGTTCTGAAATAAGTTATAAAGAGAAAAGGATTATTTGGGTTCATTGTTTTAGAACGTTCAGTCCATGATTAGTTGGTTCAATTGCTTATGGGTCTGTGGTAAGGCAAGGTATCATGGCAAGAGCATGTAGCAGAGCAAAACCGCTCACCTTATGGCCAAGAACAAAAAAAAGGAAGCAGAAAGGGCCAGGGTCTCACAGTCCCATTTGGAGGCATGCTCTTGACCTAAATGCCTCTCAACAGGCCCCTCCTCTTAAAGGTCCCATTATCTCCAAAGGTACCAAGCTGGGGACCAAGCCTTCAAACCATGATTGGGGGTCATTAAGGATACAAACTACAGCAAAAAGTAAACATGTTCATCAATGAATGTTAGTAGACAGATAATAGAACATCTCAGAATGTGGACAATAACAATGGAAAGATTTCAAGCACCAAGTTAAAGTGACTGTTATGTCTGAGGTAGGACACATCCACTTGATTAAGAGGACACTGGATATCCCAGGCACAGGACACTGTGTCATACCTGTTCTTCTACTTTGTGAACTTGGATAGAACAAAACAAATGCAATGAAGGCAAGTATTCCCTGAGAAGATCGTACTTTTTAAAAAACATACAACAGATATAGATATGGATGAAGTGAGTCTGTCCACCACATGCAATATGTGCAATTATAGTTAGATATGTTCACAATCTGTATGTCCACCCAACATCCCTGAATAAGACAAAAACCTCACTTTTAATCTAAGCTAATGGTTCTCTAGTATAAAATTGTAGTTATGTCTTCTAATTCCTGCCCAGAGATGTTGTTCTGATTCAGTTGTTCCAAGGTAGACCTTTACATCATTGTTCTTTTGTTTGAATATTTGTTTTCTTGGTAATAACAGTGTATGTTTAAGTTTAGAGATCATATATTAAGACCCAATAGAAGGATATACCTACCAAAATCTAAAAAGATTACTTAATTAAGGAACCTAGGAATGTCTAGTCTGCATTACCAGAATACTGAAAATAAATAAATTTTTCCAACATTTTAATGAAGAAACTGAAATATTGATGCCTCAACCTATTAATAAGAGTATAATCAGTAGATAGATCAGTACACTTTATGGGTATCAAAAGTACTTTAAAATGTGAAGAGATTCAACTCTTTATTAAGAAAACAATACACTACGATCGCATTGAATTTATTCCAGGAATACAAAGAATGAGATGCCAGTGATGAGGGAAAAAGATGAAGATTTTGAGATTCATTGGCACCGTGTTCATAAATGTGAGTTGTTTTGAGGAAAAAAAAAAACACCATTCACTCTGGTGGCACATTTTATGTATCCTAAATTATTTAATGGCGCACCTTAGTTCATGATTTCTGTGAAAAGAGAATTTTGTGTAAATATTATAAAATGTAAGCTACCCACATTATTCAGTGTATATATATTTGCATAGCACTTGAGATGGTGGCAGAGAGGGTATTAGCCAGGAATACTCTGAGGTTAAAGTATCATTGGAAGGCAGAGCTATATGCAGAAGAAATCACCAATACTAAGGAGCAGTCCCTTCAGTCAAGTGAGATGGGGGAAACAGAAGGGATGGGAAGGAAGTTGTCTCCCACCCTGGGCTGAAGGACCAAGAGCAGGGAGGACAGTCTAAGCAAGTGACTTCCTAAATCACACAAATGAGTGGATACACGGATGAGATGTTTTAAGCAGATCACAGCAATGTAGAGTGCCTGCAGGAATAACTCATCACGCCTTCCCAGTGTCCTGTGTCCCTTTCCTAAACTCAGAACCCTAGACAAATGAAATGCAATGGGAATACTTCCCTCAAATGTGCAGCCAAGAACGTGGCAATTAGGTTTTGTCTGACCAGCGTGCAACAGTCTGGAATTCTGTCACCCTTGTACAGACCACACATTTCAGCTGGGACTGAAAAAGACTGTTATACAGTGTGTGGGAGTTTTTTCATATGAGGGGTGCATATTGTACTTGTTGTCACTCAAAACCCTTAGGGTTTTAATTAATTTTTTTATATATCAGTAGCTGTTAGAGCTAGGTTTTCTCCTCATGAAATTGATTTGCTTAGACATAACGAAAGTATTTCTGTTTCTACTTATAACATCCACTTACATAATTTCTGTGCTCTGGCTAAACTAGCAGGGTTTTCATTCTGACTATTATTCTCCCACCTAATATCTTCCCCTTTGCACATCCAACCAGAGCAATTTTTCTAAAAGATTCCCTTTAATCATGTCACTCCCCTGCTTAATACTGTTTAGTAACATTCTACCATTTAGTCCTTAGTCCACAAATAAAACCCTCCCCAGTCTGTCAAAATCTCCTCTAATGTTACTTCCCATCTCTCCTCTGTATACAATCTATGCTTCTGACAAACCAAGCTTATAAACAGTCACCAATTTTTTTTTTTTTTTCTCTACAGCACCTCTTTGTTCTTCTATTTTGTTTATTTTTTTGGTTACATGTACTTTTTCATCAGAAAATAATTTTAAAACTTTGCAGAGAAATTGTCAGAATGGTACTAAGAACATTGACATAACCCTTAAACCAGATTTATCTACTGTGAACAATTTTTTTTGGTATTTACTTCTTTGTTTTTCTCTATTTATCTCACCTGCTTCCTGATTTTTTAAAATAATATACTATTTTTATTAAGATGAACTTTCTAATTTTGAGACAATTGTAGATTCACATGAAGTTTCAAGAAACAACACAGAGAGGGCCCGTGTACACTTTACCTGGGCTTCTTTGATGCCAGCATTCTGAAAACCTTTGCTACAATAAGAGGAAATGGGCAATCATTACTGTCAAGGCACAGAATATTTCCATCACCAAAGGTCCCTCTTATTGTCCTTTTATAACCAAAACCATATCCCATATACTGTCTCCACCTCCTTAACCTTTTGTAATTATACTCCGGCTTGTTTTTCTATGATTTTGTCATTTCCAGAGTATTATGTACAGTTACACAGCCTGAAAGCTCTTAGCATTGGCTGTTTCCCTCCATGTGACTCTCTGGAGATTCATCCTGGCTGTTGGACATGGGACAGTTCATTGACTTTTTATTGCTGAGTAGTGTTTTATGCCATGGAATACAATGCTTTGTTCAGCCATTCACCAATTGAAAAATACCTGTATTATTTCCAGTTTGGGTTATTAAACATAAAGAATGTATGAGCATCAATCACACTAATGTGTGAACATTAGTCTTCATTTCTCTAGAATAAATGCTTGTGAATATTATTCCTGGATTGCAGGGTAGTTGCATGGTTAGTTCTTAAATTAAATACCTGTCTTCCGCAATTACTGTAACATTTCGCATTCTTATCACAATTTCTTCTTTCCTTACTGTTATCCCTCTTCTCTTTCTGGAACTCCAGTTGCAGTTCTGTTAGATCTTTGATTTAACTGAGGTGATTTTTCTTTTCCTTAGTTTTTCAGTTTGGATAATTTCTGAATTACCTGTTTTCAGAAAGATGTCTTTTTGATCTGTTTTCAACAAACTGACGCTTTGCTCTGCCATCTCCATTTTTTGGTTAATCTCATACAGTAATATTTTTATTTCAGTGACTGCATGTTTTCATCATATTTTTGACACTATTTTCTTGCAAGAATATTCTCTTTAGTAATCATGTTTTTTAATGATAACTACTTTAAATTATTTCTACTCATGAGCCCTATTTTGGGTCAGTTAGTACTGTTTTATGTTGGTGATCTTTATTTTGAAAAGAAGTCATGTTTTTTTTTCTATTCTTCAATATCAAATAATTTTTAAATTATTTTTTAGACATTGTATTATGACTGGATTCTATTCTTGTCTCCCAGTGATGTTTTCTGTTTGTTTGATTGTTTGTTTGTTTGTTTGTTTGGCTTTTTATACAAATTTTAGTAGCCAAAGATTTTAATTAGGCTCTAATAACCAACTCCTTTTTTCCACATTCTTTATTGGTGCATTAAAGTTGTACATAAGGGTGGGATTTGTTGTTACATGTTCATACATGCACAAGATACAACAATGTATTTTGGACAATGTCTTCCTTCCTCTCCTCCCTTCCCTTGGTCCTTTTACTCTGCTCTACAGATCTTTTTTCAATCTTCATGAGTTCCTTCCACAACTTTGTTTTCTTTTTCCTTCTCTATCTTCCATGTATGAAAGAAAACATACAACCCCTGACTTTCTGAGTTTGGCTTATTTTGTTTAACAAAAGGTTCTCAAGTTCTGTGGGCCCTGTCCCCTGGAAGGAGGCCTACATGGCGTTCTGTCGAAAGATGGAGGTGCCAAACAGGATCTCAGGGACTAGGTCCCCAAGCCGTTTTCCTGTGCACTGTGAACAGGATGTTCTTCTGTGGTCTGTAAGACAGTTCTTCAGAGTCTGTGTTCACACAGCTATTCTTTACTTTCTGTTATAATCTACCAAATAGGCTAGTAGCTGCTTACACAAGCCTTGACCTTGAAGATGTATGGCTAGCTTAACTGCAAACATATAAAAGACTGCGTTATATGCAGTGAAGATAGAGCAGCTTCCTATGTGACATGTGCTCCATCTCTCCCGAATAAAGTTCTTCTCCTCAGACCTCGGTGCACAGAGACTGAGTTCCTCTTCCATGCTTTGCCGCAGGGGTTGGCACTCAGAGAGTGTAACCCACTGGTCCTACCTTATTGTTGCAGCCACGTGCAACAAAGTTCCATCCATTTTTTCTGCAAATGTCATGATTTTATTCATCTTTATGACAGAATACAACTCTATTGAATATATATATATTACATTTTATTTATCCATTCATTCATCAATGGACACCTACTCTGGTTCTCTAGTTTGGCTGTTATGAATTGTGCTGCTGTATATATGGGTATGCATATATCAATGTATTAGATTATGTTGATTTTAATTATTTGGAATAAATACTGAAGAGTATTTATTAGTCATAATAAATCATAATTAGTCATAGAGTGGTTACATTCCCAGTCTTTTGAGAAACCTCCATACTAATTTCCAAGATGATTGTACTAATTTACAATGCCTCCAACAACATATAAGTGTTTCATTTTCTTCATATCCTCTCCAGCATTTATTATTCATTGTATTATTAATGGCTGCCATTTTAATTGGAATGAGATGTCATATCAGTGTGTTTTTTATTTTTATTTCCCTAATTGTTAAAGATGTTGAACATTTTTTTCATATATTTTTCAGTCATTCATGTTTCTTCTTTTGAGAAGTGTCTGTTTAGTTCATTTACTCATTTTTTAATTCTGTACTTCTTTTATATTAAATGTCTTTAGTTATTTATATATTCAGCATATTAATTATCTGTCTGAAGAGTACCTTGCAAAGATTTTCTCCCATTCTGTAGATTCTCTTTGCACATTCTTGTTTCCTTTTTTGTGAAGAAGCTTTTTAATTTGATACCATTCAATTTATTAATTGCTGGTATCATTTCCAGATTTTTAGGCATCCTATTAACTCATTTATGTAGCAAATTGCATTTATCTATTTTCATATATTAAAACTTCTTTGCAACCTTGGAATACACCCAACTTGGTCATGATGTACAATCTCTTTAATATGTTATTGAATAAAATTAGCTAATAATTTTAAAATGTTTGCATTCAAGTTCATCAGAGATATTGCTCTATTGCTCTATAGTTTTCTTTCCTTAATGTGTCCTTATCTGGTTTTTACATGAGTGTGATATTGATTTTGTAGAATTGGAAGTGTTCTACATCTTTCTATTTGATGGAATAATTCGAAGAGCAATGCCATCAAATTTTTTTCAAAGGTCTGGTAGAATTCACCATAGAATTTATCTGGTCCTGAGCTTTTCTTTCTTGGAATACTTTTGTATTACTGCTTCTATCTCATTACTAGTTTTCAGTCTGTTTAGATTTTCTATGTTTCTTGATTCAATTTGGCAGGTACCACATATCTAGAAATGTATCCATTTCTTCCAGGTTTCCCAATTTATTTAGAGTATAAATTTTCAAAATAGTCCCTAGTGAGTCTCTGAATTTCTGCTATATCTGTGATGATTTCTGCTTTTTCATCTCCAATTTTAATAACTTTTGTCTTCTCCCATTTTTCTTTTGGTTGGTTTCAATAACCAAATTTGTTGAGCTTTTCAAAGAATAGACTCTACTTTTCATTGATCCTTTGTGTGTTGTTTGATGTTGCATGGACCACAATGCCAGAAGAAGACCTGGTACACCGGCTTACCACCACAACCCAGATGGAGGCCTGAACACCACAATCATGAGAAGGACTCAGTCTACACTCCAAGCTTCAAGGAGAAGAGCTTTATTTGGGAGAAATGGAGCACTTGTCACTCAGGAAGCTGCTTCTGTCTTTACTGTGTATAACACTGTCTTTTATATGCTTGCAGTTAAACTAGCCATAAATCTTAAAGGTCTTAAAGGTCAAGTCTTGCATAAGCAGTTACTAGCCTATTTGGCAGATTATTGGTCAGTAACAGAAAGTTAAAAGCAACTTTGTGAACACAAGTTGACAGTTTCACAGATCACTGAAGAACAGTCTTATAGAGAACAGATAAACATCCTGTTCACAGAACACAGGAAAGGAGAATGAAAGGCATTTCTGTCTCCTGACAGAATGCCACATAGACCTCCTTCCAGGAGAGGGGGCCTGCAGTTTGATTCTCTGTTTCATTGATTTCAGTCCCCATTTTAATACTTTTTTCCATCTATTGGTTTTAGAATTGGTTTCTTCTTATTTTTTAGGGGTCTGGAGATGAATAATTAAATTTTTTATTTGGGGTGTTTCTGATTTTCTTATGTAGGAACTAAACTATAAACTTTCCTCTTAGAACCACTTTCATGTCTCAGAAATTCTGGTATGTTTTATCATTACTCTCATTTAATTCTAAGAATTTTCAAATTTCTTTCCTAATTTCTTCTATCACCCATTCACCATTTAAAATTGTCTTAGTAAATATCCATGTGTTTGCATAATTTCTGTGTTTTTATTTCTTTTTTTAGTGATTACTACTTTTGTCCCATTACTGCTTTTGTCTACATTATGGTCAGATCAGATACAAGGAATTATATCAATCTTTTTGTATTTTCTATTTGTTTCTTGGTGGCCTAAAAGATTGTCAATTTTAGAGAAGATTCCATGAGCAGCTGTGAAGACAGTAAATTGGGCTGTTGTTTGATGAAATATTCTATAGGCATCTGTTAATTCCACTTGATTTATAATTTTTTTAGATCTAAAGAGTCTGTACTGAATTGATGTCTGTATGACCTATCCATTGGTGAGAGAGATGTGTTGAAATCATCTAGTAGTATTGTACTGGGATATATTCGAGTCTATCTGTCAGTAATGTCTGTTTAGGTAACTAGGTGCACCAACATTTGGGACATAAATTTTTATTGTTGCTATATCTTCTTTTTGGATTGTTTCCTTTACCAGTTTAAGTGACCTTCTTTGTCTCTTCTGATTATTTTTGGCTTGAAATCTGCTTTGTTGAATATGAGAGTAGCTGTTCCTGCTTGCTTGTGGGCTCCATTCATATGATATAGCAATTTCCATACTTTCTTTTCAGCCTGTGGCTCTCTTTGCAATAAGGTGAATCACTTGCTAACAACATACGGTTGGGTATTGTTTTTTAATCCATTCTGTTGTCCTATGTCTTCTAATTGGAGAGTTGAGAACATTTACATTAAACATTAATATAAAGAGATGTTCACTTATTACTGGAATATTGATTTATTTATAATGTTTAATTTGGTTTTGTTTTTCATTTACTTAACTCTACAAATGAGATTTGTGAGCTCTGGGATTTGATTTTGATTTCTTCTGTGTATAGAATTTCTCTAAATATTTTCTATAGTGCTAGCTTACTACTCATAAATTCTTTCTGTTTCTGCTTATCTCATTTCTTTTTGATTTTGACATATAGCTTTGCTATATATAGCAATCTTAGTTGATATTTTATTTTCTTTCAGGGCTTGAAACACAACATTCCAAGCCTTCATGGATTTTAGAACTTGTGCTAAGAAATTGTAAATTATTCTGATTGGCTTGAATCTAAATGCAACCTGATGTTTTTCTCTTAAGTCTTTTAAATTCTCTTTGTTCTGTACATTAAGTACTTTAATTATGATGTGTCATGAAGAGGTTTTTTTTTTTTTAATCTATTCAGAATTTCTAATGACTCCCATATCTCAGTGTCCATATCAGCTCAAGGGGTGGAAATTTTTGTTATTTTTTTCCCTAAAGAGCAATTAGCCTACATTTCACAGTCCTCTTAAATTCCAATATTTCTTAAATTTGATCTTAATGTTGTCCCTGAGTTCTTGTATATTCTGATTATGGTTACTTATTTTCTCTTCTTTAAGGCTGTGTGTTCAAGTTTGGCCACTTTGTCCTACAGTTCTGAAATTCTGTCTTGAAAATGGACTGTTCTATTAGAGACTTTTAATTGAACATTTTATTTAATTTATTATGTCTTTCATTTACAAGATTTCTCTTTGGGTCTTTTACAATATCTCTATCTCCTTATTGAATTCCTCATTCATATCCTATACTGACTTCCTTAATTCATTAGTTGTTTTTCTATGTTCTCTTGGAATTCATTGATTATTTAATCACTCTTTTTCTTTCTTTATCTGATGTTTCATTCAGTTTAATATTTTGGAGTCAGTTGGTTAGTTATAAACTTTAGAGGGGAAGAGAGGGAGAAAAAGAGAAGAATTTGACTATTAGAGGTAAGAGAGGGGAGAGAAGGAGAAACAACTAAATTAAAATAAACAAACAACAAAAAAAAACCCAAGTCCTCAAAAGACAAAGAAAAATAACACATGTTAAAAAAAAAAAGTTAAAATGGGGAAAAAAGAAACAATATATATCTGTGATATAACTGTACTAATCAGCACAAGAACACCCACACACACCCACACACACACACACACACACACACACACACACACCCACACACAGGAGAGGATGCAAGATTATTAATTTAAAAAAAAAAAAAAAGAAAGAATGTTCTCCATCAAAGTAGTCAAAACTGTTGCTAGAGGTGGATGATAGGTGCCTTTGCCTGACTCTCCTTCTTTCTGTTTCTTATTGGGCTGCATATCCTTCATAAAGAGCAAGGGCTGGGGATTGTTAAACCTTTCCTGTTTATGTGTTGCTTACTGAGCTGCCAACTGGAGTGGCCTAAAACTGAAGCTGGTTGAAGTAGTTTTTAGTTTCCATTCTTACTAGTGTAAGGTAGTATAAAATGGGGAATAATGTCAGTTAGAATTTTGTCTGGACAAACCAGATTGATGCTGCAGAGTTCTAAGTGGAATGTTTTGGCAGTCTGGAGCTTAGCTCTATGAGGCCTTTGGGATGTTGTTGGGTGGCATCTGCTTTGGAGAGATTAAATCAACCCATCCTTAGGGATGAACAGATTCCAGTCCAGTCTCTGCTGGTATCTTGGATCTCAGTAGCCTCATGGAAATTCTAGTCACGGGGAGAGGAGTCAATCTTTCACAGTTCCCATACACACTGCTACCCACAAATATGACCTTCCAAGGTTTAATCCTCAAGTATATTCATGACTGCCTGTTCGGTTTTCTGGCACTATTTAGTTGGTCATGTGAGCCAACAGACTCAAAGGAAAAGTGAGTTGTTCCCCTTCCATATCTCTCACTTAAATGCCCATGGGTACAATCCTTTCTTTTCCTATTTTATTCATGTTCTATTAGGTACACCCCAGGTCACAATATGGGTGCTTTCTGGGACAGTGTGGCAATATTTGTTATGACCCCCCAGGCTCCTACAGCAGCAAGATGCAATGTGGTCTCCACAGAATGGGTTCTGCCTTAGCTCTCCACTTGCCAGTTGAGAAACACAGTGCACTTTTCATATACAGATTGCTGTGTAGCAGCTATATCAGCTAGATTCAGACTGCTTTTCTTCTCTGTAGATTTTTCCATGTCAAATTTGTTCATCATCTTTCTTTCTCTGTTTGTATTATCTCTCCCGTCTTCAGCAACCAGTGCCACTGCTGCTGTCACAACTGACTTGGCTCCAGTGTAATCCTTCTTGTTCTTTTTTTCAATGGATCCAAATTTCTGAGTCCCTGAGACTGACTGTCTAATGTTGAATTTGAGTGACTCCATTCTTTCACCCACCAGGCTGACGAGCAACACTCTTGCCACTCAAATCTTGAGCCATGGAGCAACTGGAAATATAGTCTTCCTCCTATTAACCACCTTGAGTGTTTCATATAATTAAATCTTGGGTGGCATCAACATTTTGGTACAGTAATTGGATTGTTTTTATGGGATGTTTTGAGGTTACCCAATTCACATATGATTCAAGTCAGTCAGGGATTTAGGCAAAGATCTGCATAAAGTCTGGCATTCCCTTTGTTTCTCTCCTTTCTAGAATTCTTCTCACATTATCCATTAACTATGATTTTACTAAACTATTTAGAAAAAAAGAGTATAGATTTCTACCAGGGCATTTTTTTAAATGCCAAAAAAATTTTTTATGCATAAAACATGAGAAACTATTTGGTGCTTTTATTTTCTTTCAGGTGTTGTGTGTTGATGCTCATCCCAAATCACCATGTTTATGTTCACTTGCAAGTGCATTCAAATAAATATATTTGCCTTGTCCAGACCCTATACTTGCTATCTGATAAAGGGTTGGTACCCTACAAGCTTATTCAGCTTCATGAGGGAAGTAGATTTTCTCCATCTCCATTGTTATTTCTTATTTACTAAATTTCTTCTTTCTCCATTTCACATATGAATACTGGTTAGTAACTTGTCTATGTTATTACTTCTAATTAAGATTTTTATTTGTGAATTTGATTTATGGTTCTTTTGCTCTCTGTTCATTTCTTAAAATTCTATCTTTAATTTTTCCTTCCAGTGATTTTATATTGACAGTTCAATTATTTTACTTTCTTTTTTTATATTGATTTCTATAATGACTCAACATTAGGCACTTTGACTATTTTCTTAAAAGCAACCATAGATTCTGATATGTTGAATTTTAACTTTTCTTAATAAATAAAATTTCTGGTTCTTTATACTTTCATTGAAGAGCTGTTTAATAAAAAACTAGATTTTTTAATATATGAGGCTGTTTTATATATGAGGCTGTTTTCATATTCAACATCTATTTTTATTGTATTGTGGACAGACACTATTTCTTATAATAGTTCTTCTTTATGAAAATGAATAATGATATTTTTGTGTCTTGATGCATATTCAAGTTATAGGAATCTTTCAACAGAGATATTCTTCTAATGTTCTAGACCGTAATTTCAGAGTCTATAAAATTAATTGACCTTTTGAATGAGTTCCTGAGAGCCAAATTTCCACTTTAATAACTTCATACCAATTATCATCCCTTGAAAGACTCCTGGTTCAGAAACCAAATTATGCACATTATGGCCTAAACTTCACTATATAATATATTTGAATTTCTTGAAAAAAATTCTGCAAGGATCATTTTATCTTGTTTACTGCTTTAGCCCGAGGTCTTAGAATAGTACCTTGCAGATAGTAGATTGAAAAGAGAGAGAGAGAGAGAGAGAGAGAGGGAGAGAGAGAGAGAGAGAGAGGGAGAGAGAGAGAGAGAGAGCAATGTTAATCAAATTGACCTTGAAGCTTAACTTTTTAAAGAATTAATCTACATAATTAATGCACATGTTTGGTCTTGGTCAATTTATATGTCTCCCTTTGGGATGTGTAAAATAAACTTAGAAAGATAAAATTAGTAAGATAAACTTTGGCCTCCTGTGTGACTTTTCTACAAAGATCTTGTTATGGGGTAGGTAGCCTGATTTCAATGAAGATAATGAGATTTCTGGGTTTCAAGGACTATGTAGTAGCACTAAATTTCCCAAGACAAAGAAAGTATAAATGTCACAATGAAAGGCAGAGCAAAAGGGAAGAAAGATCAGTAATAGGAATAGTCTCACTGGAAAAAATTTTTGGTATTGGATAGTTGATCCTGGTATCCCTATTGTAAATGGAGAGTATACTACAGTTTTACTTTATTTGTGTAAGTAGAAAGTTCTAGGTTTGGTGAACATAGGTCTGACTTAAAAGGTACTATAATTACTGAGTGAAGCCAAGGTTTCAACTGAGCCAAGACTGCATACCAACTATTCCTGTCTGTGTCAGATGAGGACTAACTCTCATGGCAATAGTATCATCAAGTTCAAAACAATGTGCAACTGAAATAAAAAGTAGTCACAGAAGAAAGGTATTAGTGGACAACAAAATTCCTCCAGAACCTTTATCTTGGACTTCTCAGTTTCCAAAACACTCAGAGATAAATGTTAGTGTCTTAAGCAAACCAGTCTATGGTAATTTACTATAGCAGCCCAAACTGACTAAGACAGCAACTTAGTATACACTTTGTTCTTTGAGGCAGCCAAATCTGTGTGTACACCTACCTGTACATGCACACACTCATTTGGCAATACGTTGGAGTACTTTTCAAACAAATAATTATTTAACTCAATAAACTTAGAACAGGACAATTTGATTTGAGTTCTTGGATAAGAACAAAATGTGAGCAATTTTGCCAGAAAACCTAGAGGATAAATTTACTTTATTTTGGATTCGTCAAACTAGTCAAAATGTTGATAGAAAACGAATGTCTCTTGTGTGCTTTCTACATTGCCTATATAATTTATTCCTTAATAATGCTTATAGTGCTTAGTGTGTATTAGAGTATCACTAAAAATGAGTCTTTTATGCAACAGCATGGCAGAAGGAAAATAAATCTCCTTTCCTACATTGTCTCTGAGCTCTACCCTATTAAATTTCTCTTCTCAAATTGACCTTTTAAAAGCCAGAACATGGTCAGATATTTTGAGACCGACAATTCATGCACTCATTTTCTTTGAACCTTTCTGCAGCTCATATAAATGCTGTAAGAAGTGTCATTCCAGTCTTGAAGATTTTTTTGATATATATAAGAACTCTCCTTTCTCTACTTATCATCTTGAAGTCTCTCTTTTCTCTCTACTCTCATAAAAAGTGAGAAGATGCTTCTTTCACAAGGTTATTACATTGTGTTTTGCAGTCCACTGCCTAGGAATGAGACTTCCTGGTGATTTAATTTTGATGTGTTTCCTCACTCAGGTTTAATTCTATTCACCCCAGTGGATATCAGAGTAAAGAAGTACTCATTACTATGAATATGAACTGTATTGCTATGAAGCTGATGATAATTTAAATAATTTAATACAGAGCATTTTCTACACTGGTAATTTTCATGACCCATATCAACTATAGAAATTTCAAAAACAGTTACATGAAACAGAAGAACCACTTGGAAAAGGCAAATTGTACAGTAGAAATTACCCCATGGGGTGGCATTACATTGATTAGTGTTCTGTGGTTCAGAGGTTGACCCCAGCAAGCTCCAACACTGAATTATCAACAGACTAATGTTAGAAACCTATGGTAGAGTAGATTCACATTAAACATGGATTAGTTTCTAGTAATGAAAATCTGTGCATTTCAGACTGTACTACCTCAACATAGCATTGATTTTCTTCCAGTGTGGAGGCCATGAGTTAGAGGGTATAAATATAGGAGGTGTTTTGCCTAAACATCTCCCCTTCCTGAGCATGTTTCTATTTGCACTGCAGTATGGGCCACAGCAAACCCTCTTACCCTATGTTAATCATTCTTTTTATCTCCTCATGTGACCCAACTCCTGGATCTCAGTGGCTCATCTTTGTTTGATAACTTTGTGAAATCAATCTTTTTTTCTTTAAACCCATTTTTATTTTATATTTCAAGACAAGTTCTGGTTTAGTTGCTCAGGGCCTTGCTAAGTTGCTGATGCTTGCTTTGAACCTCCTATCTCAGCCTCCTGAGCTGCTGGAATGTGAAATCAATCTTATACAACTTCTTATTTTAATTGAAGAGACATTCTTTTTGAGACGCCTTTACATGTGTCCTATTGATTACTGATCTTATAGATACTTTTAGAAGGCAATTCACATATTTTTTTAAATATATTTTCAAAGATTGCACATTCCATAGTTTCCCTCTTCATATTTTTAATTCTTTTGCTGTGAAGAAATTTTTAAATTTAGTGACACCTCAGTTTTTGATTCTTGGTTTTATTCCTTGAGCTTTAGGAGTACAGATAAGGAAGTTGATGTCTGCACCAATATGTTGGAGTGTTGAGTCTGTTTTCTTCTAGTGGTTGCACAATTTCTCATCTAATTTCTAGGTCTGCAATCCACTTTGAGTTGACTTCTGTGCTATGTGAAAAATAGGGATCTTTTACTCCAGTTGTTCAAACATCATTTGTTAAAATGGCTATTTTTTTCTCTGCTGTATATTTAGGTAACTTTGTTGAGTATCGCTTGACTGTTTCTATGTAGAATTATCTCTGTCTTCTATTCTAGTCCATTGGTTTTCACGGATTTTGTTTGTGTGTTTATAATACCATGCTGTTTTGATTTCTAGAACTCTGTAGTATAATTTGAGATCAGGTATTGGGTGTTTTGATACCTTCAGCATCACTCTTCTTGCCTAGGATTGCTTTGGCTATTCTGGGTTTTTTTTATTCTTCCAAATTAATTTTAGGAATCTTTTTCCTCATACTTTCAAGAATGTCACTGGTATTTTTTTATGGGAACTGCATTGAATCTGTATGACATTTTTGGTAGTATGGCCATTTCGACAATCAGTTCTGCTTATTCAAGAATTTGGTGAGGGGGCTTCCATTTTTCTAAGACCTTAAATTTTTTTTCTATAGTTTTCATCATAAAGGTCTTTCCTCTCCTTTCAATTGTGCTTATCCAAGAACATGGAAGGTCTTTCCATCTTTCAATGTCTCCTTCAATTTATTTCATCAGTATTCTACAGTTTTCATTTTAAAGGTCTTTTACCTTCTTGGTTAGGTTCATTTCCAAGAATTTTTTTGAGATTATTGCAAATGAGACTGATTTCTTGATTTCTTTCTCAGTAGATTAATAATTGGAGTATAAGAAAACAATTTATTTGTGTATATTGATCTTGGACCCTGTTGCTTTGCTAAAGTTGTTTATGTACTCTAGAAGTCTTCTGGTGGAGTTTCATGGTTCTTTAAGATATAGATCATGATATCAGCAAACAAATAATTGTGTTCTTTTTTTCCTAATTGTTTTCCTTAATTTTCTTTTCCTCCCTGATTGATCTTTACAAGCTGTTCTTCTGACAGAGCATTAATATCCAGAATATATGAATAATTCAAAAAATTTAACACCAAAATACTACTAATATTAATAATATAGTATCACAATCAATAAATGGACAAAATAAACAGGCACATCTCAAAAGAGGAAATACGAATGGCCCACAAATACATGAAAAAATATTCAACATCGCTAGCAATCAGGGAAATGCAAATCAAAACTACATTGATATTTCATCTCTCTCCAAATAGAATGGCAATCATCAAGAATACAAGGAATATGTACTGGCAAGAATGTGGAGGGAAAGTTACACTCATACATTGTTGGAGGGACTGCAAATTATTACGACCATTTTGGAAAGCAATATGGAGATTCCTCAAAAGACTTGATTGCCCTGAATGTCAAACTCAGCTAGCGTAAGATTGTTTAATATTATTTATGTAGTTATTTATTTATTTATTTTATTTTCCAGTTTTAATACCTGCTATGGTTTGGGTCCGAAATGTCCTGCAAGACTCATGTGTTGAAGGCTCATTCCCTAAATTGGTAATATTCAGAGGTGGGGCTTTGGGGATATGGTTGAATCATTAGGGCTCTGACCTACTCAGTAGATTAATCATTGATGGCAGAATGGACTACTTGGAAGTGGTGGGAACCGCAGGCAGTAGGGCATGGTTACAGTGAGTCAGTCACTGGGAATCCTCTAGCAGGATATTGATTGCTCTTGGCCCCTTCTCTTTCTACTTCCAGGCTGCCATGAGGTGAATGGTTTTGCTCTGCCATATCCTTCTGCCATGGTGTTGTGTCTCATCTCATGCCCAAAGCAATGGAGTCAACCTACCACAAACTAAATTTCTGAAACCATGAGCCAAAATAAATCTTTCCTCCTCTGACTTGTTTTTCTCAGGTGTTTTGGTGACAATATTGAAAAGCTGACTAACATACAACCTAAAAATCAAGTCTTAAGAATCAGGATACTTTAAGATATTTAGAAGAATCTAATATGAAGTAATCATACTATATAGAAAAAGAAATTATTATAAAATATCAGTTGGTTTAAAAGTTAGAAAAAGTTCTGAAATTGTTTCCACCCATTTTATTAAGATTTATTTCCCTAATTTTTAAAGTTATTATTCTGAGTGGAAGAAACCTTGGTTCGCAGCTACTTTGCCTCTGTTTTACAAAGGTCTCCCATTTACAAGACATTAAGATGTTCAAAAACAAGTTTATATTGATTTTCTTGCCTATGAGTAGTAGAGAAATAGTATAAAAATTAATCAGTGTTGTACTCATATCTCAAGAGAATTGAAAATTTTGATAACAAACATTGACAAAAAGGAAATTATAGACACTCCTATAGTCTACCAGTGAAGATGTAAGTTTAGTTCAATGAATTGGAAAGAATTTTCATGCCTTAGAATTCCAAAGGTCTGTCTTATGCTTCTTACCCTAGGGTTTTTCATGCATGATTATTCCATCTTTCCTACTATTGACATCCATTGGCCATGCCATGGCATCTCTCCTAGGTGGTTATGCCCTAGCTTCAGGGTGGAATGCAGGAGAGTCTGGACCTAATACTGAGTCTTTTCCTAATGAATGTCACACTTGCTGTTGACAGTTCTGTACCACCTGGCAGTCAGGCCAGGGCAGTAATTGCTAAGTGTGAAATGTTTTATTTCCAAAACCCAATGAGGCTTACCAGGTCCTATGGTTTTTGCTCTTGTTCATTTTTTGTGGAAGCAAAAGTAACAAGCAGCATTTGTTTTAGATCATAGTAGTAGCTATATCAGCTATATCGGCAAGGCCCTTCCCATTGGACCTCTAAAAACTTCACTGAAATGGAAATTACCTGACTTTTTATAGGGTTCATTTTCCAGTCTCGAGAACATAAGTGTCTTATCAAGATCTCTCACATACAAGCCACCTCTTCCCAACCTGATTTGTTGATGTCATTTATGTACAGATCTGTTGATGGCTTGATATTCTGTGGTATGTCCAGAAGATCAAAAATACTCTCAAACTTTACTGAGAGAGATAGTGGGAGAGTTAATATAGTTCTGAAGCAAAACTGTAAATGAATAGTATCTGTTCCACAAAATCAAACTGTTTCAGGTCTTTTTTTCTAATTGCAATCAACAAGAGCACACTTTTCAAATCAATGGATGCTTAGAGTGTAGCTGAGGCATCCTTAATGATAGCAGCCCTGGCACAGTAGCTTCAGTTGGAGCTTCTTGCAGTATGCTATTACCTTTCCAAAGCATTTCAGTGTTTGAAGATGCCAATCTGTTAAAATTAAAGAGACAGAAAATGAGAACCACTATCCCTGCATGCTTTAGGTTTATGATGGTATTGATAATCTTTATCAACTCAACTCCAAGCATGTGATTCTAATTTTGATTAAATATATTGGTTGCAGTAGAATGGTAGCTTTAAAGGTTTCCCATGGTAGTTTTTACTTGAAGTCAATGAACCAATATCAACTGCTATGTGTGTTCTCATTAAAGAAAAGGGGGGTGATAGAGCATCATATCCTCAAAAGCCTCTTTCCTGTTCCCAAAATCCTAGCCAAGTTAAAGGAACAAGAAGAAAAATCCAGAGTCAGAATGTCTAGATACAAATCATAGAAAGTGACTTACTTGCATGTACACCAGAACACTTGCTCTTGGGATGCTGGTTACACAAACTGAGTAAACTAAAGCTGATGATGTCACTGTATTTGCAGCCTAACATATAAAAACTCCTCCCATTGATGACTGACAGCACTGACTGTACTGTGGAGCAGAGACGTGTGACTAGTCCAGCCAGTGACCACTGGAGAAAGTACTATGGGGTTGGAAGTGCTATTAACTCAGCCTGTTGCCAGTGAACTCTTCTTGGAGCAGTCCCTGATCTCTTGAAAGCTTGCCACAATAAATCATACGTCTTCCATGCTGCCTCTGGGCACTTTCTTCAATCGCTGGGCAACCTACCCCACTGCCCTGGCATACATGAACTAATTACACATCACTTCCAATTATACAGTCTGGAACTCAGACCACTGGTTGGGTCTACAGATGGAACAGGCCATCTGTGACCTGGACTTTATCCAGGGCACATTTTTCACTTGCTCCTGTTAGCCTCAACCAAGTAGAGGGAGGCCTGATGATATTTTGAGTCTCCAAGTATCAATGTCAAGTCACGGTCAAATTCAATATTTCTCAAAATATCTAGGGATTCTTCTTCTTCTGGTGTGTAGTATCCATTTCAAGTTGTCCTTAGATCCATATGGTAAAGGGCTAAAGAAATTGTAATAACATTTATTGTCATTTAGTTAAGTTTAAATTTGTGATAATCGATGAACATTTTTTGTATAAATACATTCCATGCAATATTTGTGACATACTTGTACTAAAATTTTCATTTCTTATTTATCTGAAATTGAAACTTAATGAGGCCTCCTGTATTTTATGTGCTTAATCTGGCACCTTACATATCCTAGAATGCAATGCTAAAACTCCAAAGTGTATTCCCCAAGCATATACTTTAGCTAAGCTCCTGAAAAGCCATTCCAAATTTCTATTGGACTACAGTTCAGATAAAACTAAGTAAGTTAGACCAAGGAATCCTCTGGTCATTTGTCTACTTCAACGCCATTTTTTTTTTCTGTAAAATATGTCCTATGTGACAATATTCTGAAGGTTGTCAGTAAATCTGGCACTCTGTGAGCTCCTGCATAATTAAGGTGTCAGAGGTGAACAAGGACAGTTCTTATCATTGTGTGTGGATAAAATTTAAAACGTTTTGTCCCCTTTACCTATTGTTTTCTTTACTCTCTTTTTCATCCATTTCTATTCATTACAATAAACTTCCCTATCACAGCACCTACTTGAAAATGAAGGGGTTTATTTGTAGGAGGAAAGAAAGATTCAGACTATCTTAAATATGGAAGTAGAGATCATTATACACGAATGAGAGTTACTCAAAGGCAGGAAACAGGGAAGGAAATAGAAATGCAGAGAGTAGAAAACCAGCACAGTATGCAGAATACAAAACCCAACAGGAAGATACAAAAGTAGGCCACAGGTTGGCCAGAGACTGACATAAGGGAAATCCAGCAAGAAGTGAAAAAGTTTGGTTAAAGGTAGCCTGGAGAACATGGCAGCAGACATTCTAAAATCTGGCAGAATGTAGAGCTAAGTCCTGGCCTGGAGATTTTATTTGCATCACACGTCTTTGCAGACATATTAAGATATTCACAACAAGATGGCACATGGGCTAGTGATGGTGTGTGTTAGGGTTGAATCTGACATGTCATGTGTTGAATATGGTCCCCAAAGTAGCAAGGTTCAGAGGTGGGTGGGCTTTTAGTTAATGATTAGATCATGAGCTCTCTGACAACAATTGGTGAATTAATTCATTTGGTGGATTAATTCATTAATAGCTGAATGGACTACCAGGAGGTGATACAAGTTGGAGGAAGTAGGTCACTGGGTGTACGCACTAAAAGGGTTCACTTTCTCCAGTCTCTTCTTTTATTGGTTCCTGGCTGCCCTAAGCTGAGCAGTGTTCATCCATGATGCATTTCCACCATGATGTTTTAAAATAAATCTTTCCTTCTCTCAGTTGTTTTTGTCAGGTTTATTGGTCACAGTGACAAAAAGCCGACTAGCACAGTGTGTCGGTGGAGAGTGACGGAAAGAGGAAAACAGTCCAGTCTTAAAGGAGCTGACTAAAAGGAAATTATGTAAGGACAGGGTAGAAAGGGACAATTTACCTCCAGAATAAGGCATCACCATAATCCTTATCCCTGGGCAGAAAGCCAGCACGAGAGAAGCAAGGTTGACTTGAACCAAATTTGTTGTTATTGTATTGGAATATCATAAATCACTGAATAGAGGACGGCTCACAAAATCCACAGTGTTAAGACTGCTAGTCTAAGAGACCTGATTCGTGATAAAGAGAAAGTAGGGATATGAAGGTAGGAACTCTGGAAGTTTATAACAACTTGGCAGCTTAATAACCCTGCTTCACTCCCTAAGAGCTATCCACCCTTTGTGACATTAAGCTCCCAAAGCATGAAGCAAAATGCATTATGTAGTGAGATCTCCTTGACCCACAAAGAAAACAGTAAGACAACAGTGATAGAAGAAGAGAAAAAGGAACAAACAAGGGAGAAAATAATTGGGTAGCCAGAAGCAAAATAAATGACAGATCCAAATGAACTTCATTATTTCTCACCTGGAAAATTTCAATAAATTTCTAAATTGCCTCCCCATCTTAAATGCTGCACTATTAAAATTTATGATACTAACCACTTTTAGGTGACAGACTAAAATTTTTCAAGTATACACTGTCACTCACTTCAGTCTTCTACTAAAAATCACTAACAATTCTTTATTATCTAAAAAGCTCCTTTTCTTTCCATCCACATTTTTGCACAGTAGATTCATGTCTGGACTCATTGATGCTTATTCCTTAGTGTTTTTCATTTTTAATATTGAAAATAATTCCATCCATTTATCTGCAAATACCATAATATTAATCTTCCTTATGACTGAATAATATTCCATTGTGTATATATATCACAGTTTCTTTTTCCATTTATCTGTTGAAGGGCATCTAGGTTGGTTCCACAATCTAGCCATTGTGAATTGAGCTGCTATGAACATTGATGTGGCTGCATTACTGTAGTATGATGATTTAAAGTCCTTTGGGTATAAACCGAGGAGTGGGACAACTGGGTCAAAAGGTGGGTCCATTCCAAGTTTTCTGAGGAATCTCCACACTGCTTTCCAGAGTGGTTGCACTAATTTGCAACCCCACCAGCAATGTAAAAGTGTGCCTTTTTCCAACATCCACGTCAACATCTATTATTGTTTGTGTTTTTGATAATAGCCATTCTAATTTGAGTAAGATGAAATCTTAGAGTTGTTTTAATTAGCGTTTCTCTAATTATTAGAGGTGTTGAACACTTTTTCATATACCTATTAATCATCTGGATGTCTTCTTCTGTAAAGTATCTGTCCAGTTCCAGTTCCTTGGCCCATATATTGATTGGATTCTTTGTATTTTTTAATCAAAATATTGGTATTTTAGTATTTTATTTTTAATGTTCCCTTTTGTTCCAGATAAATAGGCCTTCTTTGAAGAATGCTCTACAGCATTTCCATGCAATTCTAGTGATATGCCAATCTGAAGACCATTGAATTTTAACAATAGGGGTACCATCTGGCCTAGGTTAAGCCAAACAGAGTCCCTTTTCCAGTGGAAGTGTCCTAAGAAGGCAAGAACACACAGAGGCCAAATTTGAAGACACAGGTCATAGAAGGAGTTATCAAAATGATCAGGTGCTCAGCGCATTTGTGACTTTGAGCTTCTCAACATTCCAAATCTTTCCTGGGCTCCCTTTCCTGGGTTCTTCTTAATTCTTTGAACCACCTATCATATAATACTTTCAGGAAAATCCTTCAAACACACACACACACAAACACACACACACTTTTGTTGAAGAATGGTAGTTTCTATTCCTTGCAAGTAAAGAACACTAATTGTAGCAGAAATGAGTATGAAAGCAGAGTTGGGCTTTTGGGTGAAGAGCAGAAAACAGACCCCCAGGGATCGTGGAGTATGTGGAATTCATTAATGAACTAAAAATGTCATGGGGCATTAATGTCAGTAACAAGACTGACATTGATATTCTAAGTTGGGAAATTAAGAGTCCCTGATTAAGAGCAAAGCGTTGATAGACAAGATTATTGACAGGGCCTCCTGAGACACTAAATATGAAATTCTCAGGAACTACTGGCTGTTTCAGTAGATGGATAAATTAAACTGAGGAAAATGATGAGCTCGATGCTAAAATTTGCACCTGAGACATAGACTAAAATTCAGAGCCTTCCTGTCACCAGGCCCTAAGCATCTCTTTCAACCAGTTGTCATATTACAGAGATTCCATGAAAATCAAACTCAGAAATGGATCGTGCAAATTGTTCAACATAGACAAGGTTAATTGAAAACTTTTCCACTTACCATACGTGAATCTTAAGGAAAATAATGGGATCTGAGCTATTTGCCAATTTTACTAAGGATTTGAAGAACCTAATGAAACCTAATCCACCCAACTTCTTGTCAACGTTTCTATTTTGCCTCATTTGCTTGAGGTATTTCTCACAAGAGAATTAAGTGCCCATACTTCATTGACCCACTTCTCATTACCCTTATTGATCTAGTACCTTTCCCCTTTTCTATCTTAATTTTATTCACACATTCCCTGCTATTCCTAGAATTTTCTAGAAACTTCCATCTTACAGCTTGTGCACTCACTGCCCTTACTCTCTCTGCTGGTAATGCTCTTTCCCCCATGACCATGTCACTGGTTCACCTTAAAATTTTTGTTCCCTTCCAAATCACCTTCTCCTGGAGTTCTCCAGTCATCATACTTGAAACTTCAACGTTCGCCCAACAATATGTATTGCTCTTCATTGTTTTATTTTTTCTATTGCATCTATCATCAAATATATATTTTACTCTATCGTGTACTTTTGTTCAAAGTTGTCCCCAGTAATTTATGCCTCCTATATTAGTTTCTTTGGATAGCTGAGTCCCCTAAAATCTGGACTTTGACTCATTTTAATGTTCAAGGGGCAGAAACAGTATCAGACAAATTACTGGATGAAGACTTAAGAAAGTTTGGTGGCTTTCAATTTTGAGCTTTGCTGAGTTCTGTGATGTCTTGAAATAAAAAAAGTCTGATTATCCAGATGGATAGAACATAAAGGAAAAGATAATGCCGAATGGAAACAGCAAAGCCTTGAGACTTCACGAAGACAGAGACCTAGACTTCCGGCATCTCGCTTGAGTCCGGTTTTCATCTATTTCCTCTAAGAAGTCAGACATGTGAGTGAGCCATGTTGGATGTCCAAGCTCCTCAAGCTAACATCTCATGAATCAAAGGAATGGCCTAAAAAAGTGTGATCAAACCACTAGGAGAATCATGAGACAATAAAATGACTTGTTCTGAACCATCGTGGGTTTTTGTGCACTGATAATCAGAACAATGTTTGTCATCTGTGTCTCCCAGAGAAGTGTCAATTCCATCAAAACAGGGGGGGTTTATCCAGTTTGTTCTTTGCTGCATTCCTAGCTCCCATAACTGAACACTTAATAAACATGTTGCAAAAATGAATACATGAATTAGTTAATGAATATAAACTGGTTTTATTCTATATGGAGACTTGCTTAATTCATGTTTAGGAGGGGAAATATGTCCAAAGATATTTTTGTTCTGAAGGACTTTGGAGGTATCATTCCTAGGATAAGGAAGTTTTATTTTGGATATGGTTGAATTTCTTGATAAGGATGTATCTACCAGAATGTCAGAATTTAATTTTCCAGTTCTAGTTCAGTTTCCTCATTTAATGAATGGAAACCTAAACTAAAAAACATCATAAAGCAAGTTACCTTAGGTGATCAGATATCTACTAGCTTAATCTGAAGGGAAGGAACATGAAGATTTCAGAAAAGTTAGATTAGATAATACACTTCGTGCCTCTCTCTTCTTGACTGCATCTCAAAGCAGACCTCTACTACCTCTCCCTTTATCCTTGCTATGAGACAATAGGTTGGTAAGAATTTCAATTATTGGCTCTTGACTCTTGATCTAGAACACTTAAAATCTAAAGAGCTAGAAGTTCAACGGGAGTTTCAATTGCAAAGAGCCCCTTTATCACAGCAGAAAGGGCAGAAATTCCACTGCATAGGCCACTGATGGGCAATAAATCATTGAGCTAATATGAATAACTTAAATTAATGTTAGTAACATTCACATTACGTGACAGGCACCACAAACTTAATTCAACTGTCCTGAAAACAGATCATGTGGTGAAAGTTTTTCTTTCATTTACCAAAGATGGTACTTAACTTTTAGGACATGTAATGTATAAAGCTGCTTCCCCGCCCATCAGGTGCAGTCATTTTCCCAGCCTCCCAACCCCTTGTCAATCTGTGAACATCCTAGCTAGCTATTGGTTCATCAGTCAGCTTGCAAGTGTCCTTCTCAGATATTGGTCCCCTGTTAGCCCAGCAGGGATTCAACTGTTTACTATACCTTCCCCGCCATCTTTTCTCATCCTTCTGTCTGTCCTCCTCACTTTCTCTATCCTCCTGGCTTTCCACTCTCTCTAGCGCGCGCCCTTTCTCTTTCCTTTCTCTTTTCCTCTCATTTTCTCTCTTACCCTGCAGGGAGACACTCTGTTTGCTTAATAAATTCTCTTATGTGATTTCCCGTGTCCGGCATGGTTCCATGGAAATTCCCTTACACCACATGGCATAGAAAGCTCCAATATTTGGGTTGTCATAATCTAATTCATTTGGACTTCAATCCCCCAACATCCCTCCTGTATGACCACAAGGTAACAGATATGACTTAAATAGTTGGAAACACTGTTGAAACCCAGGTGTATTGGTAAGATACATGCATGAAGACTGGAAGATAAATAGTGCAAATAGAAATAAGCTTATAAAAAAAGAAGACAGCCTGATAATAGTCAACAGAACTTCTTATATGTCTAACATGCTCAAACTTAAGAGAGCCAAAATGTTTTCCTCTCCAGGACAAGCATCATGATCAATACAGAACTTTTATAAATTCTAAATGTTTACTGGTGTATACTCTCTCATATATATATATATATTATTGGTACCTTTTCAAAGAGCATGTTTGAAGTATGCTAATTTTTGATAATAAGGTACAATTGTCTTGTCCTTGGTGAACATTATTAAAAACAGTTGAAACGAGGGCCACAAAGATATGCACAGTGTGTCTAGAAAACTCAAGGGGTAGTGCAGTAACCAGGGACGTTTCTCCTGTGCATGAAGAAGAATAATGAGAGAGAAGATGCTGGGGTGGGGGCGGGGGGACACTTACTTCCTGACAGGCACCAAGAAGTTAATTAGAGAGATGTAGCTAAGGCAACCCCACAGGGACAGCAGCAGGGGAATAAATGCAGTGACCTCACTAGCTCCCTTTCCTCCCTCTTTCTTGTTGATACTCCCCAGTTAGAAGTAGAAGGCAAGTTGGCCTGGTGAACCTCATGAGACACAGAGTAGACTGGAGAAGGTAGACCTGTACAGACACACGGAAAGACTAACAACCACTCTCATAACTATTCTCCTTCTGGGAAATAGCTCCAGGTTACTCTTAGGCCCTCATGGAAACCGAATTACTAGTTGCAGGATGTCAGATATGAGGTGACTTGCTCAATATGACTTTGGAGTATTCTGATCTATCTGGCCATGTTCAGAGTGTGTCTAGCAACATCCATCTAGTAGTGACTTTTGTATCTGCTCTTGAGCTGCCTTTGAAGGGTTAATAGCAAGGATGAGCAATTGCTCATAGACCACTGCTCTTCCCTCTCCACCTCTGTAGCCTCATGGGGGATTCCTTCCACCAGATGTAGAAAACTCTTGCCCAGGTAGCTTTGATCTCACAAGGGATGACTATGTCAAAAAATGGAAAGGAAAAGTCCTAGACAAAAGTTTCAACAGTACATTTTTGTCCCTAAAGACTCAATGTCCCGAAATCAGCAAGTACATCAATTCTTGCCTTGTAGACAAAGTTTTGGCTAGATGTCAAAGTGTCTGTAAGGAAAAGCTGCTCAAATAAGGGTTTTGCTCCATACATAGATTATAAAATGAAACTAACAAATTGTAGCTGACTTTTTGAAAAAATGAAATGAAAGAGAGAAAAATATCAGAGTACATAATACGTAGAATGGATAAAAATGGTTTTGTGAAACCTGTATTTCATTAATAATTGTGTATGTGTGTATGTGTGTGTGTGTGAGAGAGAGAGAGAGAGAGAGAGAGAGAGAGAGAGATGCTCTCTGACAATACCAAATTCAACTTTACAGCATGGTGAAAGACACTTTGAAGATACTACCTTCAACTTTGGGTAAATTAGTTTAGCAATACTGAACAAATACTGTAAACTGCTAGTATTCAGGATTCTGTTACTTTTTCATGTCTTTGCCTTTAGAATTCACTCTTAAACTCCATCCAAACACCATCCATCTTCCAAGGAACATACCAACTCTTAATTCCTTCTTCTATGAATTCTCGACATATTCCAATCTAGTAATCTCTTTGAAAATTTTAGGGTTCATCTACCCTTAATCATTATAAACATGATGATTCTATTATGTTTCATTATTAATGCTTTCTCCTAATTTTGAAAATTTTGTATATTCAGATCTATAAATGAAAGAGATTGGAGACCATAAATCTAAATTTTGTTTGTTTTCTTCCTAAAGATCCTAACATCACATTATGCAAGTAATTGCAATTCAATTGATTATTGATTGCATGATTAAAAGAATTAATAAAGCAGATGATTAGTCAGAGCCTTTTAGGAATTTTATTTTTATCCTGTCTTCGAATGTTATACTGTTACAATGAATCTAGCCTGTTCAAAGACATTTTTCCAATATATTACGTGATTTTAAGAGTTTTCAAATATGGTGTATAACTAAAGCGTCGCTTCATTTTGTGGAATTTTCTATGTCTCTGATGTTTTTTAAAAGTCATATTTTTATGAGTATGGCATTTAAAATGCTAATTTACAAAAAATAATTGCACTTTATATTAGAAAAGGTTATTATAATGATTATTAATAATTTTCATAAATTCTCACAATGATCAATGCTCAATAGTGCTGTCACACTCTATCAACATGTGAAATACAAGTGAGATAAAAATGTAGACTGAAAAAAAAAAAACCTTCTGATTTCCGAATACAAATGAGAATTCCAAGGATAAGAATAGTAAAGTTTATTAATTTCTTAGAAGGCAAAAAAACAAAAGACTAAGAATGGTTTGCTTAATCCTGAAATTTAGTTGTATAATTCTATATAATAGTCACTCTGTTATACTATCCTCCAGCTCAGGAGGAGCATGTATTTCATTCCATCTTCATTAAGAAGAGACAAAATTTAAAAGGAGCCACATTAATTCTGGTGGCTTTTGCTATTTTTTCCTCTCAATTTATAGGTTACATCCCAGTATAATATATATCTAATGCTATGATCCATGAGCAACACATGAGAAAATATTCACAATTAGAGCTAAAGTGGTAGCAAAAGATAATAACCTGACATTCGTGGTTATAAGAATTTGTCTTCAAGACAAGCTCTATTTATATTTATCATGGTCTTATAAAAAAAAGTGCTACATACTTTTTTTCCACAATATTTAGCAAAATGGCAATCTTAAAAATACACGGCATTGGGACTTATAAGTCTAAAACTAATGGCATTCATTGCTAACATCTCTTTCTGTGGTTGCCCCTTCACAGTGAGTAAGGCATTCATGTGATTCTCCAGGAAGCTTTGAAACTAACATATTTTAAACTTTACCCTATCGTTGATGGATCTGACAATCAAAGGGGGAGGTCATTCTCTGTAATTAGTTCATGTAAGTTTTTATCTTCATGAAGAGCAAGTCAAATGTGTGGACACAATTTCTATATCTGTTTATCTTCTAGGGCATTCCTTCCCTCCCAGGAGTTTAGGGATATGGTGTTGGGATTTTTCCATGTTTTCATTCTCTAATAAGGTATATGGCTTTCATGAACACTTTCAAAGAACAAAGGAAAATATGTAGCAGTAATGTAGATACACAGCATCCTTAAGCAGATCCACGCGTAACATAATATAGTAGTTGTAATGGATATAGGCTCAAGAAACGTGTATAAGTATGTATCTGCATGTGCTTTGTATCTGTTTTGTTTGTACATCTATTTTGTGCTTTAAAAAAATCTCTTATTAGAAATTAAATACTCTCATTGTTCATTGTTTTTCTTGTTAGATAGTAATAAGAATTTTAAATGTAGATCTGCATTCCTCTTTCATTTGAGTTGAAATATTCTTGAATTACACTGGATCCCTTGTGAGTCTTGCAGGATACAGCCTTTGTACTTGCTTTTGGTATCTTTCCTGAAAGAGTGAAGGATTGAGAAGACAGAAAAGTAGGGGGAGGGTGGATTTCTAAGAGGATGATGTGTTTTTCTCTGATGAAAATGCTCTGCATCTTTTATTTCTAGAGGAATTAGAATCCACCTAAGCTTGAAGAAGGCATTACTTGCTGGATGCTTACAATAACATTATGCTCCTTTCTCTTCATGCAAATGTATTCCAAAACTCTATATAACTTTTAAAAAAGTATAATGAATGCTTTGATATCCTAATCTAAGAATGTTGACCGCCTTATTATTTTTGTAAAGGATCAGTGACTGAGAAAGGCCATTGCTTCTCTTCATTAGAAAAACCCATGACTAAAGGTTGGTAACGTTCTAATTATTATGAATAGGAAATTCTTTTAAATGATTCAATTTGTAGAAGATAGTACTTTCTATTCTCTCTGTTTGCAAAAGGATTTTGACTTCTGTTCTTTACTTGAAGAAGTTAGAGAATTAGTTTTAGATTTTTAGAACTATGGAGCTGAGCTAAGAGTTAGATATTATGGGGGAAAATTACCTCTTATTCCTAAAGAAATATCTGTCCCTTCTATAGATAGAAACCTTTCTTCTCAAGATTTCTTATCCTCAAATGAAATTATTTAACTCTTTATCCCCTTGCCTTCCCACCCCGTTTAGCAATCCTCCCTTGATTAATATTCAGAGCATTGAAGTCCCTTGGAGTTCTGCTAACAGGATATGAGGAGGTCATTCCAGGACTATGCGAAGTCACAAGCCTTCCCCCAAGATTCTCTTCTTCACAATCTGCCCACACATGAGGGTGATGTCATCCATACTTGCAGGATACAGGGGGAACTGAGAGGGATGCTTATGTGGAGCTGAACAGGGACTCTGTGATCACTGGAAGGTTGTTTTCACTAGGTTTTTAGTGAGGTGGTTTTGCACCCTTCAAATGATTACAGGAAAACTTGTCTTCACTCTAAGTCTAAAGAAATAGCAATGACTTCTCCACATTTTCCTTCCCATCCTCAAGGTTTAATAAAAATCAGGGTAACATTCATCAACCAAGAGTATTTGGAAAGAGATCACTTGCTCATGCAATCTATGAATTGCAGACGCAATCTTTTTTAATCTCTTTTTCCCCCTACTTGTGAGAATCAGTGATTTGGGGAGCTGGTTCCTTTATATTTATGTTTCAGTGCTTTGGTGTGATTTAACAAGGTGTTCAAAGCTGAGGCTGGCTAGAAGAATTCTCAGGGCTCTGGGCAAGTTGAATTTCACACCCTGTGCCAAGAAGATTTGCATTTCAACCCTATTTTAATGGAGAATCAGGGCATTGTTATGTGGTTTGCTAGGAATGGTAGCTGACACAGCGGAGACACTGTGCCCTTTTGGCTTCCTGCCATGCCCCATAATAAAGGAGTATGCCACAGTTATTTACAGGACTGTTTTTCCCTTGGGAGATTTTGTTCTAGTTCACCTTATCTCATTACTGATTCATGGGCTGGTTTTGGCTAAATGATGATGAAGCGACAACCTGAGCTCAGAGTCTAACAAAATTTGCTGCAGCCTCCTCCATCCTTTCCACCCTTCTGGAAACTTGTAAAAAAATCACTTAAGATGCTGCCTTTCTTTTGTGTCTTCCATCCATCCCCATAAGTACCTTTTCCTATTAAGGTCAGCTTGTAAAAGGACTGTATTTACTATTCATGTTTTGCACTTTACAATGTACTCTGTTGGTATGAAGCACCCGTCCACAAGATGCCTGGAAGCTGGTCCTGTTTCTGTCCTGGCAGTTGGCTTTGCTTTGTGGGAGAAATGGACCCTATCAGCATTCCTAGCTCAGAGAGTTTTAGACTAGATGGCCAAAGCCATTGAGCTGCCAAGACCCTTTGGCTGCATCATCAGACCAGTATGTAATGAATGACAAGCCCAGGGTATGTGGAAGCCGTCCTTTCCGAAAATGGACTTAAGTCATCTTGGTAGATAGGCATTTGTTTATTGAGTCATCACCTTAGAATTAGCGGCCACTACGTCAAATAAATGCTTTGAAGCTAATCTCAGCCAGTTTTCCTAGACTTGACTTCTTTGAATAGTAGACGCAAAGACTTGTTTACTTAAAGGCTGTGTAGAGTCCAGCAGATAAGTGCTGTGCAAATAGTCTTTGTCACTTGTTTAAAAAAAAATTAAAACAGAGTGAAAAGCCTTGGTTTAGAGAAACTCCTTACAAACTATCATTCTGTATTTCACTGTTTGCATCCTGATTTGTACTGTGCTGGCTCAAACTTTATATAAGAACCTTTTTCTGTTCCACTTTCCTAGACTCCTTTGATTTTTGTTGACCTCTGTACACCAGTGGAACCTTCTAGTTACTGAAACAGGTTGAGTCTCCCTTTTCTGAAATGCTTTAGACAAGCAGTGTTTTGGATTTCAAATATTTTGGGATTTTGGAATATTTGCAAGATTGTTATTCCCACGGGAAATTTTGTTCTAGTTAAACTTCACTCATTCCTGGTTCACTGGCTGTTTGGCTAAATGATGGTGGAGGAGCAGCTTGGGGAGGGGGCCCACCTCCCACTTACTTATGTTTCATATGCACTGTATGCACAGGCTGGAGGTTAATTCTGTGCAATATTATTCGTGCACCTGCATTTTGACAACAACATGTCATATGAAGTCAGGGGTAGAAATTTCCAGGTGTGGTGTCAGGTTTGTGGTCAAAAAATTTTGGATTTTGGAATATTTCTGTTCTTTGATTTTTGATTTAGAAATGTAGGAAGTACCATAAACAAGACAAAAACATGTGTCACATTTGTGCTCATAGTGACGAAACAAAGTTGAACAATAAATTCTCACTGAAGTTGCACTATAGAGAATAGGTGACAAAAGAAGGAGAACCACAAAATCAAATTATTGCACACAAAAGCACCTTTTATTCAGCATCACATTGATTTATTTTTCTAGTATTTTTTTCCTCAGATGGAAAAATAATTTCATCAAGAAAACAGCTGTTTCTGCCAAAATGAAAAAAATTCATATTTTAATGCTGTTCGTTAAAAAAAAAAAAAAACCAGCATTGCATTAGGACACTGTTCTTCCTTCCTCCTTCCTTCATATTGCTGAATAACTTTTTAAAAAAGAATCCATTGGCAGAGAACAAGGTATTTTCCTCAAATAGAGTGATTATATTGTATTGCTGTTTTGTTTAGTATGTATTTTTTTCAATTGGGAAAAAAAAAAAAAAAATCTAGGTGAAAAAAAGATACCTAGCAAGAGAAGTAGTTTACATGGTCACAACATTTAAATTGCTGCCAAAAAAAAAAAAAAAAAAAAAAAAAATTGTAAAAAAAAAAAAAAGAATAAATGTGAAATATCGCAAAACTTCAAAAAACTTACCTCAATTGTCTATCATTTACCATGTACTATAAGTCAACTTTCTAAATGAGATTACAGTCCTTTATTATAAGCCCCTAGTGGTACTATGGTATACATTTAAAAAATGCTACTACAAAAATTTTCTTTCCTCTTCATTTTGCCTATTGTGTACTTAAGCTATAGATATTTTTTGAATAAAAAGCCTACAGTAGGTATAAATGCAATAGTTAACTGATTCTGGTTGCTGATGTCCTTTTCCTGTTCCTCAGAAGGTGGAATCATCTAATCCAGCATCTTCTCCTGTTTTTTGCCTTCCTTTTTCTTCTTCTTAGATTCTGCTGTGATTTAAAAGAGAAAGAGACAAATAAGTCATCAAACTACTACTCCATAAGGGAGGAAAGTCACTTTTCTTATAATTGATCAGGTATTAAAAGATAAGATTAAGAGACAAGTTGCTTGCTTTTGGCAGTTCTCTTGGTAAATTGATAAGAAAATGTGTGGTGTTGGTGTGTGTGTGTGTGTGTGTGTGCGCGCGCACATACACAGGCTTTTTAAGAGTAGCCAAGAAGAACACAAACTATTCCGGTGTGAGTAACTATAAACGCCTGTTATCTTCTTGGTCGCCTCCACTGGGTATGCAAAACATTGTTTGGGGTTCCTGCTTAGACAGCAAACACAACAGACAGGTATTTATCTCAGAATTAACCAGTCACTACCACTCAGGGAAAAGCTTCAGGAGTTTACCTTAGCCCCTCAGCTTTCTGATTCCTTTGACTGGGAACTGTTTGAGTATTAGCACTTTCTTTTCTGAGGCGAAGTGATTCCAAAATGCTTACACTCTGGATATTGTCTCTGTTTACATATTCAGCAACCAATTTACATAGAGAAGACGAATCATGAACCACACAAAGTCTGTCTGGTACTTCCCTGAAGGAGTTCCTAATCTTAGGCTAGCAGAAGAGGCCAACCTAGGTTAAACTAGATAAGTAAAATTGTGAAGATTTAAATCCACATCATATACAACCACAAGACTGGGATCCTCATTAGAATAAGAAAAACTCCTGTTTGTATAAATATGTCAAAATATACTCTACTGACATATATAACTAGAAATAACAAATTAAAAAAAAACAACTTTTTAATCCAAAGTCTCCATCTTTTCCACTCAAACTTCTTGCCTTCTCTCTTTTTCTAATAAGAGAATGCAGTCGGGAGGAGGACACATTTACTTCAGTTCCAAAGACAAGAATGGTCTGAATCACTGAGCTAGCAAGCCTGAAGATATTACCAGTTGTTTATGAACTGCTTCACCTATTTGGTCCATACTGATGGCCGATTCATACCAGCTAAGTACAGGATCTGGAGTCAGATTGCCAGAGTTTAAATTCTGGCCACATCACAGGCTACTGTGAGACTCTGGGAAACTTCTTTAATATTTTTGTGTCTCAGACCACTCACTTTTGAGTGAGCATATGAATAGTGCCATAGCATATGGCAAAAACCACAGGATTAATATCCAAATTAAATGGGCTGCCTAAATCCACTGAGAACAGAATATGGCCAAGTAGCTCAATACAGGTACACAGCTATCATGAGTTGACAATGGGATAAGAATAGAGGGACATTTCTCTGTGTAACTAAAATACTTCACCAACACCAAGACATACAGACTGAGCATGTTGCTGAATGTGGTAGGCAACAGAGGAATATTGGGGACAAAAGCAATGGCCAGCAGGAATTAGGACATTGTTGATTAAGAAATGATGCCAATCAGAAACTTTGTACACTTCCCAGATCATACTTATGTAGAGCTGGAAAAATTTCCATTCCTATTTATTCTCCACGTCACCTCTTCAAGTAGCTTCCAAAGTCCACTGCACACTGGGCAAAACAGTAATTCTGTTCAATGTAATTTTCCAAAGCTTCCTTTACTCAGGCTTCAAGGGTGTCCAATATGCAATTGAGTCAGCAGTTTCTAAAATCTTGCTTAATTATTGCCCATAAATATATTCATTCTGTTCATGCCTATCCTCAGCTTCCCCCATTTCTATACTGAAGAGACTTAATCTTTCATTCTCTATCTTTTTGCTTGATTTTATAAATGTCCCCTTTCATCAGCCTATGAATGTGAAAATGACCAGAATTTCCAAGTTCAAAGATATCCATAAGGTCAAAGAAGGTATTCTGTTTAATTTCTGGACAAATATTTAGTGTTTAAACATTTAATAATTCCTAGCTTTGATTGACATTTTAGACAATAGCTGCATATTAAGATGGTATCCTCAGGGAGGAATCCAGAATGTCAACTGGGATCCCAACTCCAGTTTTGCTTGTCTCAAATTCTTCATATGCCTTACTGAGGAACCCTTGGAAATTTTTGTAGAATGGGTGCTATAGTATTCTGTTCTCAGTGGATTTTCCAAGTTTGAGTGGAAAAGATGGAGACTTTGGGTTACAAAGTTGTTCTTTTTTTAAATTTGTTATTTTTAGTTATACATGTCAGTAGAGTATATTTTGACATATTTATACAAACAGGAGTTTTTCTTATTTTATACTCTATTTTCATATTTTATACTCTATTTTATACATAAATCTAATGGATGACTTACAAATTGGGTGTTTTGTGCACATTTATTTCATAAAACTTGAAATAATGCACTATTTGATCTAGTTATGTAAGTTTTCCATCTCAATAAACACTTTCCAAATTCAACTTTGCAAAGATAAGAAAACACCCTCTCAGTTACCTGGGCCTGATATTTCATTTTTCTTCATTAATTAACAACTTACCCAATGCAAGGAAATCAACTACTTGCCCAATTAATCTGCACAGTGCCAATCAATTTATTCTTCCAACACAGTTGGCACATCATCGTAGCATTGCATCAGCATGCTGATTGATTGGACATGGAATCCAATTTATGCTCCATGGAAATGGAAATATGAGAAATCCTCAGTAAAAACCAGTGGCAAGATGGAAGAATCTGCATTTACAATAAGGTCAATTGGATTCCTCACATAACAAAGTATTTGAATTTTTTCAAATAAGGAAAATCAGGTCAGTAATATTGCTTCTAATCAAAACCACTGTTTTTCCAATTTTTATATATATTTAATTGGCAGACTAAAGGAGCTTTGTCATTGCTTGTCTCTGTGGCCTCAAAAACTTATTAATAACTTCTCAATTTTGACCTAGAATATGCGCAGAATTTCAAACAATATGAAATCTATGATCTAGCAAAGACCTGATTTGACTCTTTAGTGTAAGGGATAAAAAACAGAAGCAATCAGATCACTTCCCTTTACCTCAGTCTTGATACTCGTGCCTATATCTATTGCCAACCCTGGCTCTTTTTTTTTTCTGTCTAGTCTTCCACCTTGAAACCTAGTCCTCTTTGTCAACCCCATACCTATATCACTGCTCTCACCTCCTCCCACCCTGCAGGTGCCAGCTGTAACATTAGTTCTAGTTTGCTGAGCTCATGGTTGGAGTTTGAAGTTCTACTTCCCTACCACAGCCCACACCTCTAGATGGCCATTGCCACTGAAGTACAAGTCATGAGGGGTGGAATCTCTACTCACTCTTGGACCCCAGCCCAGGGCACGGTGCCTTGCACTTAGCAGCTGATGAATGAATCTTCAGTGAGATACACAAATGTGCAATTTGACAAGAGTAAGTCTCACTCACCTCCATCGTGGTGCTTCCTTGTGTCTTTCCCTCGGCTGCACGTTTTTCCTCCCATCATCTCAACTTTCCATAGCTAACACCTACTTGTCTGTATGATCTTAGTTCAGTTTTACCTCTTCAGGAAAGTCTTTCCAGAAGATGCTAATCCTGTGCCTCTCATTGCTTTTTCCAAAATTAGAATGGAGCAATTAATTTTATTTCTAATTCATTGATATGCATTTCTACTTCCAACAAGGGTAGAAGCCCTTTCTGTCTTTTCTACCTATATCCTCAATGCCTGGTACATAATAAGTGCTTATGAAATACTTGCTGCACACAGACTAGAGAAAGGAACATTTGAATGGGGAATAAAGAGTGTCAACTAATCACTAGATGGAAAAATAGTATCTCTTAGGGAAAGCCAGGAGTGTAATTCAACTGGAATCTTGCTATGTTTTAGTACATCTTTAAAAATAAACTAAAAAACAAAAGAAACAATCAATAATGTGAAGAGAAAGCCTACATATTGGGAGAAAATCCTTAACACATTCACCTCAGATAAAACATTACTCTCTAGAATATATAAAGAACTCAAAAAACTCAACACCAAAAAAATAATAATAATAATAATAATAACCCAATCAATAAATGGGGTAAGGAACTAAGCAGACACTTCACAGAAGAAGATATACAATCGATTAACAAATATATGAAAAAATGTTCAACATCTCTAGCAACTAGGGAAATGCAAATCAAAAACTAAGATTTGATTTCATCTAAGATTTCATCTCACTCTAATCAGAATGGCCATTATCAAGAATACGAGCAACAAATGTTGGCGAAGATGTGGGGAAAAGGTACACTCATACATTGCTGGTGGGAATGCAAAATGGTGTAACCATTATGGAAAGTGATATGGAGATTCCTCAGAAAACTTGGAATGGAACCACCATTTAACCCAGCAATCCCACTCTACGGTATAGACTCAAAGGATTTAAAATCAGCATACTACAATGACATAGCCACATCAATGTTTATAGCAGCTCAACTCACTACAGCTAAAATAGGGAACCAACCTAGATGCCCTTCAACAGATGAATGGGTGAAGAAACTGCGGTACAGCTTTAAAGAAGAATGAAATGATGGCATTTGCTGGTAAATGGATGGAGTTGGAGAATATCATGCTAAGTGAAATAAGCCAAACCCAAAAAAATCAAAGGCTAAATGTTTTCTCTGATACACAGATGCTAATTCACAATGCGGGGGGTGGGGTGAGGGAAGAATAGAGTTACTAAATATTTGATAGAGGGGAGGGAAAGGAGGGGAAGGGGTACGGGAGTAGAAAGGATAGTAGAGTGAAACAGACTTTATTACCTCATGTACTTATATGACTGCATGACTGATATGATCCTACAATATGTATAATCAGAAAAATGAGAAATGACACTCCATTTATGTACAATCTATCAAAATGTGTAAGAGCATTCTACTGTCATGTATGACAAATTAGAACAAATAAAAAAATTCTAAAAAAGAAAAGCTATTGATATAGAAAATAAATAATAATAAATATTTGTGAGGAAGGAAATTATAGACAGACAGGCATGAAATTTATCCAAATTTCTTATGACTTTTTCTTGTCTTTAAAGTAGAAGCCTGAATTAATTCAGTAGGAAAAACTAAGGTTCCATTTTAGTAGTCATTCCAGATAATAGTGAGAAATGTGTACTGTGACCAAGAAGGTCATGAATTGGCCTAGAGCAGGGCTGTAACGGATAAACCCAAGTACTTTACAATGTGGTCTTGTAGTGGTGGTGGCCACTCTGCAAGATATTCAGAGCAGCAGGACACCAACCTGATGTGAAACAGTAGGGCTCCTTAGGTCACACTGAACAAGAGCCAAGCTGCGGTCACACACTACACGACATCCCAGGCTATCTGACACTCTTCCCCACCTGGACTGAGGCTGTGAGGCAGACACAAAAGCAAGAAGGAAATGAGCCATTGTCAAAACGTGACTGAAAGGCACCTGCCAGAGAAGTGACCTGTTCTGCTCCTTGGATGATACCCATGAGGACATGGCTGCCCTGGAAACTCACAGGAAGGCCCTGGGTGCTGTCCCACTTCCTGTGTTGGCAAGCCTCTGCCCTTTCATTAGCCAGTTCTGCACTGAAGGAAGGTAAAGTGCACGATAACTGAGATATAGACATGAGATAGGAAGGCAGGACTGTCAAATCTTGTGCTGCTTGAATAGAAACAAGTAGTTTTAAGATATATTTGAAAGTGTTGAGGAAGTCCTAAGGCCTTCCAAAGAAACAATCCTCAAAGATTCAGACTCTTCCTATTGCTATGGATCACAGAATCTGAAGTCCCATTTTTACTGTGTTCTCCAGAAAACTCAAAATTTCACCAAAGACATTCTTTTAATGTATAATAACTATTGATAGGAAAGAAGAAAGGAAGTGAGGAGAAAGAGGAAGAATATGCACTATTTCACAATAAATTCTGCGTCCATGTATTTTCAGTTTTAAACAGAAAAAAAAAATCTTGATGAACAATGAAGTAATAAACGCACAGTGACCTTGTGGCTCGTGAGGCAATGGGGAAGCCATGAAATGTTGCTAGGATCATACTGAGAACCAAGTCTTAACCAAAAGAATTAGTTCTAATCAATATCTGACACTTACCAGCTCTGATTTGAGGGAAACCAAACATTTTGCATCTGTTTCCTATAACCTGGGGATAATAAAACCTGTATCTTCTTCAAAGGGCCACTGGGAGTTTTATGTAAGATTAAGACCTTGGAGATCTCAACTGACCACTGCTGTCCAGAAACATTTCCATTGATTCATTAGCAAATGTGCACGCCCTCTCCACTCTCCATCAGGCTAAATTCTAGATGCCGGGAGAGACTGGTGAGCAGAACAACATTCTGCCCTCATGGAGCCGATGCAAGTCAATGATTTTAAGACAGCCCTATGTGAGCATTTCAGAATTGTAAATAAATTCATATTAAAAACCAGGGATCAGTGGTTGCTGTTTTTATGGCTTTGAGGCCCTTTTTTCTTGCTTCTCATTTACCACTACATTCCAGATACATGTGATGTAAAAACTAGAGTATCAACCAGAAGAATGAATTCCTAGAAAGAAAAAAATACCTATCAGTGATAACTTGAAGAAAGAAAAGAATTTCTCCCCTGTGAGTTTTTTCATATTTTTAAAAATATTGATTACATTTCTGGTTTGAAAGGTAATTCAGGCTTATATTAAAATAAACACATTTATAAACATTTATTAACAAAAATTATCCATTATTTCTCAATATGTTTAATGATGGGTTTTATTTATGTTTTCTTAATTGGGTACACAGTAACAGTTAGTTAGGACATTTTTTATGCCAAAAATTCAACTGCATCTATTCTCCATCACATATACTTTGAAACATGACCAAGAACTACCCCTTTGTGACATTCTATCCCCTACGACCTTTCTTCTTTAGCAGGTCATTTGAATTGCTCCCACATTTTGATATTGTACACAATAATTCAATGATAGTTTTGCTCACTCAGCATTACATATTTGAATTTTGCCTTAGTAAAGATTATTAAAAAAAATTTACTGGATCAAAGAGACAAACATTTATACAGTTCTAGATAAGAACTGGCAACTTTATTTCCTGGAAGGAAGTACAAATCTAAATTCTTAGCAATTTATGTGAGAGCTTATCACAGCAATCTTGTTCTCAAAAGGCAAAGAACCAAACAACACGCAGCATCTCTTTACCATCTATTCAGAGGTCCTGTAGGAATACAATTGCCTTGCAGTTTGCACAAGTAAACATCTACTCCCACTTTCTATATTTGGGGACTCTGGAAGAAATGGGGTTGGAAGTGGGCCCGGAGTGAATAACATCCAGTTAAAGGTCTCTTGAAGACTTGAGTAAGATGCTTTTCCAAGAAGCAGAAGAGCTGAGCATTCTGGAACAGGCTTATGTTAGTTAAAGGCTTTGCTTGGATTACTTTATTTTGGATGGTCTGCTGTATACACAGAAGACTAAGAGGGAAATTAGGAGAGAAAATGATTGAGGGGAGCCCACATTTTAACTCAGTCGGCCTCTGTTTGCTACTAACTTGAGTGACTTTGGTCATTAAAGTCATGGGAGGGAGTATTGATTAGACTAGAAATAAGAGATTTGTTCAAGAGATAAAAATTCATACTTCATGGATGGTCAACAGTGTACTCACAAATGCATACTTCAGATTCCGAGGTCAAGGGGCCCAGTGGACATGGACAGCTGGAGGTTTGTCGTAAAGATCATTATGAGTTTACCTTGGGAGCCTTGTCAATAAGTCACAAGAACTCATTGAAAGAAAAAGACCAAAGCACTGTCAGACAGTACAATCATAATGTAAATACATCCCAAATCCTGGATATCACCAAGATCCTTCTGGTGCCTCTTGAACCTATTAAAGTAACTCACTTGCTCTCAAGAATCAGCTACTTAGAGATACCTAATTCTTTGTACCACCTCAACTGTGCCTCAGAACTGATAATAACTCTTGTTGAATTATGGATGTACAACTTGGAGACCCACTCAGAGTCCAGGAGCTAGTTGACTGGGCTTCCTAACAGGGCACCATTCATAAAATTTCCCAACATTTCCATTTATATTAGAGTAGCAACTAGTAAGTGGCACAATACAGAAAGAAATTTCAATCTATTTGAAAATCAAAAGTACAGACTTTTAAAAAATTCACTTAATATTTTATTCACAGATACGTGTCTGTCAAATATCTGTGTAGTAATTTTGAGTCTTCTTTGATTTCTTGTGTTGTAGGACCACTTGCTTCATTAACTTCTAGGAGCGTGCATGGAACACACGCAGCACAGAGTGTTCCCCACATTCTGACACTTTCCTGCCCTCATTGTCCTCACCCATTTTCTCTCCATATCACCCATTTTCTCTCCATATCACCACACCACCTCCCTCTCCTTCTCAACTATCTGTCATTCAACACACTTGCCTTCTATCAAGTATAAGTAAATAAAATATAGCACGTACCCAAGCCCAGACATGAAGCAAACCTCCTCAGTCTTTCAGGAGCTTCTGCTTTGCTCCTACACACTTGGGGGAATGGTTCAGCTCTTAACTGCATTCCTAAATAGAAAGTTCTGCTGCGAGAGCATTGGTGAGTAATGTAGATGTAACTGAAGGTTAACTGAAGGGAACAGGAAATTATTTCATCAACCAAGTAGAGCAAAATTACTAAAAGTCAGTCCCTGAACTTGTCAAGTTTTCCTACAAGGCAAGTCATTCAGGATCAGTAAACTAAGGTAAGTAAATAATAATTAATAAATAATAATAGTAATAAATAATAAGTAATAATAGTAATACAATAGTAATAGCAATACAAAATATGGTAAGTAATGTAAAGTCAAGTCAATGTTGCATGATCCAGATTCTTCAAGTACAACGTTTTCAGCCTCTTTCCTCTCCTGTCTCTCTATTGCCCTGTCATTAGGGGAAGCCATAGAGCTATCTACTGGCTTCTCCAACTCTTTAGGAGGCACTTTGGACAGTAAAGGCAGGAGAGGGCAAACCTGCCATGCTCAGGTGTGTTGGCAGAAAAATCTTTACACTGTGTGCACCACGCAGAAAATCACCAAGGTAAACTATCTTTAAGTCAACACATTTGCATCATTCTTATATGTTAGCTACACCTATTCTCCCTCTCTCTCTCTCTCTCTCTCTCTTTTTTCATCACACACACACACACACACACACACACACACACACACACACACACACACACATAGAGATGAGAAATTGGTGTTTGCTCTTCTTCTATCCAGAAAAAATTTCTATCCCTTCCTCAATTTGTGATCTACTCTCAAGAAGTTATATTTGTTGACAGTGACCTCCTCAGGTCAAGTAGACTCACTGATTCATCTTATGCCAAAACAGGAAAGATTATCTTTTAATTTGTCCTTTTATAAAATATTGAAAATTACAACTAGCCTCTGTCAGAAATGAAGCGTATTATTATAAGCAGCAGTAAGTAGTTCTTATTTAGTACATCTTATTTATTCCCCATTATCATGTCTGATACCTACTTCAATATAATATGACCAGTGCTACTGGAAAATAAAATTATGATTTATTAAAAAGAAGAAATTTTGAATTCCATCACGTGTGAAATTTCAGTACATACGGCCCCATAAATTGTTCCATATTTGCTTCCAAATGGAATTTCTTTTTGGTTCAAAAAAATCATAGACACAAGCAGTAGAGGAGAGGAAGGAGAAGAGGAGGAAGGTGGAGGGGAGGTAAAGCAGGGGGGAACAGGAACTTTGTTTTCCATGCAACTTTGTCAAAATAAACCCAACTACTATGTATAACTCAAATGCTCTTACAAAAAATGATTGTATTGACCTAAAAAAAAAAAACTTACAGAAAGTGACAGAATCAATTGTTATGCGCTGAATGAATCCCTCCCTGAAAGACACACCAAGACCTAACCCCTATATCTCACAGTGGGAACATATTTGGAGACAGAGGCTTGACAGAGGTGATTAAGTTAAAATGGATCATTAGGATAAGCCTAAATCCAATATTACTGGTGTCCTCAGAAGAAGAGGAACTTTGAACAGACACACACATTAGTGAAGACACAAGGAGATGGCCACTGCCAAGCCAACCTGTGACCCCTTGATCTCATACTTCCAGGTTCCAGAACTGTGAAGAAACGCTTCTATTCCATGCAGATCACACTGCCTATGGTGTTTTTGTTATAGCAATCCTGGCAAGCACATGAAACCGCAAATTGGATTACAGACTACCCCATGTCTGTATGTGCTTTGGAGCCTCCTCATTCACTGTAGAGAGACAAAATACATGTTTATTATTTTTTTTATCTGTCCTACAGAATTTTAATTTCTTTTAAAATTTCAAATAATTTAAATATATGATGGTGGTAGTACGTAATATAGGACCCTATGCTCAAAGACGGTTTCATAAATGCAAGTTGTATGAATTTTTTCGCCCATCTCCATGCCTGTCCTCCCAACTCCAAGCCAGGAGCATTTCTATGCTCTGTCTACAGAAGCAGCAGGTGTTCTGAAGAGCTCTGCCTGCACTTCTTTACATTTTGTAGACAGCAGTCTTCAAAGCTGAGTTTATTATTCTTGTGCATCTGAATAAGAATCTGAAAATACTGTCTTTCTATTTTTTGAAGAATGAAAATTATTTTCAATAACCTTGCAAGGGAGAGTGCTGTGAATTCATTTACCTGTGTTACATAGCTCTGGGACTTGCCTCCTATGTGCCTGAGCAGCAGGACATCAGAAAAAATTTTACCTGCATCTTGTCCTCTGAATTTCTGATGAGCTTTTCTACAAAGTGTTTACTCTTCTAGAAAAATCTTTTTTTTTTTTTTTTTTTTTTTCTTTTCCCTGTCTTTGCGCACTAAGCACCAGCCAGTCTGCTTTGATTTCCGGTGGGCTCCTGGAAGTTTTGCATCCGTGCAAAGCTGAGTATAGTCACTGGGAGTATATGATGTGTGCTCACCAATGACACTGTTTACTCGTGTAGTAGTGCCTCAGATCCTGGCAAAGCACCAGAGTCTCTGAATCTTATAGCAGAGAGAAGACAATGCAGTCTAGGGTCTAGGTTAGAGGATGCTCAGTGGAACAGGGTGACTTATACCAATATTTCTTACTTTCAAGAAATGTCACCCCTGTGAATGATCTCTGAAAAATACAGCACTAAAACATGTCTTTTGACTTTAATGCAATTGTTATACAAAGGCATGTTCATATCAGGAATTATTTGATAGGAGTCAAACATAAATCACTCCAAAATATGCCTATAGGAATAGTCTATAATTATTATCAAAACAAAATCAAGTTATTATTATTATTTAATATACAAAGGACACGTTCCAGGAAGTACTCAGTTTAAGAAGCAGTGGTATAGCCAAAAAGAACTCTAGAAATGGACTGTCCTATCTTTAAGTTCAAGGCTGACCATTCAGTGGCAGGATGACTTTGTGCAAGTTGGAATCTTAGTGTCCTAGATGCTAAAATCTAAATAAAACTGTTTGGGGCAGCTATGAGGATTAAGGGCTTAGCATGATGCTGCTGTATCATAAATATTCAGTGAATAGAAACTGCTTGAATGATGCTTAGTAAATGACGATAGCTATAATTTAAAACACCAGAAGAAATTCTCCATTCAGAAGTCAGAAAGGAAAAATGCAAAAGTCTCAGGGAGAGGGAAAAAAATCAAGTCCTCAGCTCAGTAAGTAATTAGTGTGAACATTGTTCTATTACACTGGTTACTTAACACTAATTATTGTATGGCTGTTTTCTGTGTGCACAGCTAATGAGCCTCTAAGCATGGAATTTACCCAGGGAGATGAAAGTAGACACACAGTACGAAGCAAACCCTACTTATATTTATAGGTGCTACTTCTCTACTTCTCACATCTGCCCTGGCAATTAGGACCAATAACCCTTCACTGAGGATGGATGGGAAGCACCGAGATAGCTACTCTTGCAGGTGAGTTCCTTATGTGTCCACAGTAATTTATCGGCACAAATTTGATGCCAGGGAATGAATGAGGTGTCCTAGTGAGCCAGATCAGGACAATGTAGCCAGACACATCATTTGTTCATCCCTGTAAGTCAGGACACTTAATGGAGTTCCTTCCATGGACCACGGCCTCTGAGATGCAGTAATTTACAAAGGTGACTAAGACCTGACTCGCAAGGAATTTCCACGTGAGGTCAGGCGGATGTGCCCTCCCACAGCACAGTGATCGCCTTCTCGGAGGGTCCTTCTCAGAGACTACAGTGATCTCTTTTCCAGTCCTTGGCCTCAGGGACTTTGAACTTCACCTTGTTTCATTCACAGCACTAATTTGGTTAGCCCCTTCTCTATCAAGACCAAGTTCAAAAAGTTACCTTTTGAAAAAGACTTTTCCCAGTTAGTCACTCTATTTCTTGGGTCAATTTGGTTTTTAAGGTCCCTTATTCCAATAGTTAGTTATAACCTTAATTATTATTTCCTTATGTTTCCACTTTCCCTCCACCTCCATTAGAACATAGCAATAAAAGGGAAGGGAATTTATTTTCACCAGCACTTAACATACTCTTCACCCCATCGTAGGCTTGTAATAGATTTTTATAAATAACTGAATGAATTAGAACAGTGCCAAAGAACTAGGTTTCCTTTTCACAGCATTTGATACTTGGTGTGAAACTCTGGAATGTCTCTTTCTATCTCTTCTGCTGTACTTGTAAGTCCATTAAAGTCCTTATTTTCCCCTGGTGCTAACTCTATCCTACAGCAACCACTCGAGGTATGAATAATGCATCTATCGTCTACTCACACCCCCAGTGACCCATTTCCACGCCCCTGAATGAGCTAGATTTTATAGAATGAATGATAGAAGAAGGAAAACAGTTACAGATGCAGAGAATAGATGCATCAGATGCCACAATCCTTTCCACCATTTCTGTGGTCTGCCAGTCTGGCTTGGCTGGGGCAGAGTATACTAGCGATATCTGGCCCATGGGCCAGGCAAGAGACCAGTCAAGATGACTCATGGGCAGTATGTCGCATTATGTTACATGAGAAACTTGGATACCTGTATTGAATAGAAACAGGGAAAGCGCTTTGCATAAGGCAGGGGATACAGCATCAGACTGCCTTGCTTGTATGCTCTGTAACCTTATGCTAGGTATTTAACTTCTCTAAATCCTGTTTCCTCATGTGTAAAACTGAAGATGATAATGATAACTCTTTAGAGTTTTGTGAAAATTCAGTCACATTGCATATTAACAATGTCCTAAACTATAAGCATAGCAGACACTCAATAATTATTAACTATTGCAGTCATCATGATTCTTCTTTTGCCTAAAAAACTGCTGAAACACCTACCTCAAGAAAGTCTTTTGGAAAAAAGGAAATAGTCTCAAAACTACTGCACACTTACCAAGAATTTTTAACTACAGTCCTTCATTTTATCTTAATGATAATGCTACGAGGTATTCATGGTCAACGCCAATTTACAGAAGACAAAACATATCATTCTAATAAGAAAAGAACAAAATCAGAACTTCTCACTTCAAGTACAATATCATAGGATGAAAAATATAGATGTTGAAAGATGTGTCCACAAACAGAATAAGAAAAAGAAAATCTTGAGACCAAATAGAGTTTTTCCTCTGATAAAGAACAGTAGAATTCCCACAAAGTATCCCATGCTGCCTCTTCAGGTCAAATTCAAGGGCAATAGGCAGCATCACTGTCCCCATTCCTCAGCCCATCAGTGGTTCTGGTTGGGGAGGAGCAAGCCCTGGGCTAGCCTACGGCGGGATTCTGCCCCTCTGCCTCTCTCCGCCCAGCTCAGAGTCCCTCAGCCTAGCAAAGCCCATCTTCACAGTGTTGCTATGCTCATTCCTGAGGGGTGTCAGGCCCAGAAAACAGAAATGTTGGGGAACTTCTTTTATCCATAAATGAGCTAATAAAAACATCTATTTAGCAGACAGAGAATTGAGAATGCCGGGAATATCACTTTGCTGACCCTCTTTTCCCATTTAATCATCAGCTGCCAAAAACTGAGTCCTGCACACAGAAGAGGCTTGCACTTAAATAGTTGCCGTTCTTTTGATCTTTAAAGATGAATCGTCAAACCTGAGGGAAGGCTAGGCACTTATCCAAAAGAGTGTCACAGCGGCAAAACTTTTAGAAATCACTGGGAAGAAATAAAAGGAGTTGGGTTTGTCATGAGCAGGTACATTCTACAAGGATCTGGTTGCAGCAGAGTGTGGATTGTTAGAGACAGCACGAGGAATTAACACTCATTCCTGAACCACCCAGACATCCACCTGGGTGTTCCTACCTCTGCCTGTCCCAGGAACCATTTGAGAATGTCCTTCTGCCAGCAAGTCCAGAGGCCACCATGACCGCCTTGCTAACTTGTAAGGACCAACAGGAATTTCACAATATCTTTTATTTGTGCGTCTTATTTTAAAAGTAGTGACAAGCAACTGCCATGTGAGCAATAATCCAAGACCCTATAACATTCCAAGATGATCCTAAGGCAATATCATCTGCGGCCCCAGGATATTCTCAGCTCATTGAATCCTCCCATACAAGCCCCAGCCAGTGCCCCAGCCCCAGCCCCAGCTTCACTCTGTACTCCGGTGACTAATGCCTGCTTTTGGGTCTACACCACATGCAGATGGGTACTGGTTATAGGGCCATGGTTCCATGACAGATGGGTCTCTCCTGGTTTCTCAATTTACTCTTGAGTAGTCATGGCCTTACTGACATCTTTATGTTCCATTCTAAAATTTAAGAGTATGTTTTTCATAGTAGAAATCAAGCAGTTTTTATATTAATCCAGTGCTATTTCCCAAAACAAAAGAGGTAAGAAACTATAAGAGGTACATTTTAGGCATTCTCCAAAACAAAACAAAACAAAATGAAAGCAAGACAAGTAAAACTGAGCCTGATCATGGGTTTTATGAGAAGGATAATGATGAGAGGAAAAGCATTTGTTGTCTATGTGCTCATTAATTAAATTTTATGACATAATTAAGCTTATTTTTTTTTTCTGAAGACCATGATATCCTATGTATTTTATTTTTGAAAGTCTGCTATGTCAATTTCAATAATTCCTGTTTGGAAAAATGAAAAAAAAAAAAAAAGATATCAAGCAAGAACAAAAAATCTGAAACTGCTTCTGCCACTAGACAATAGGACAGATATGGCTGATTAATTGATTTTCTGTCATTCAACACATGAGCATTAGAACAGATAGGGAAATTCCCCAGAAGTTCTACCATTTAATGATTCTAGATGGAAAAATCATCTAATATGACCAGAGTTTCATGGTTTATGACACTAAGAGAAAGCACGGTGCAATTTGAAAAAGTAGATGGTCTTTGATGTCAGTTGGCTCTGGATTTGAATCCTGGTTCCAGAACTTACAAGCTGTGAAACCTCAGGCCAGTTTTTGAACCTCCCTGAGCCTGTGCTTTCTCATAGAAGGCAGGGTAAATAAAACTGGCTGCACAGAGTTGCTGTGGGGTCTAAATAAAATGATGAGGAGCTCCTATCACAGTACCCACTTAAAATTAGTGCATTCCTACTTGTCTTTCTCCTCTTCCTGCACGGATTTAAAATCAGAGAAAGCATTGTTGATTTATTCTTTCCTGAATGAAGAAAGTCAATTATATTTTTACCACTTGGGGAAAAGTTTAGGTGAAGGACTATTGGGCATTTCCACTGGGCTTTGGTGGATTTCATGTGCAAGACCTTTTTTCTTAGCATTCATTTATTGCATAAATATATGTTCATTACCTACTATGTGCTACCTTTTAAAAGGCACAAGGAATACGGTAGAGAACAAACAGGCCATGTTCCTACTCTCCTGAAACGTGTTCTGCTGGAAGTCTTCCAGAATTGTCTTAAAAATAATATTGCAGAAAATATCTTCTTCCATTTGGCACACTCCTCTTGGGCTTTACAAAATGAACCTTCTACTTCAAAGGAAAACAAAACCCATACTCACATAAGACTTAAAAGATATCAGAATGGTACAAAAGAGAACACAAGATTAAAGCTGGCCAAACCTTGGCTCTGTCATTTATTACAGATGTACTTCTGGGTAAATAAATTAACCACTGTTGCTCAGTGTGTCTTATAACAACATTTACCTGTAAGAATATATGGCACTTTATGAGATAATATATGCAAAATACTTAGAGCAAAGCACAGGAGTAAAAACAGAGAAAGGATGCTATTATAGATTCCATTTTAGAATGATTTGCTTTTCCACTGAGCAGAAAGAAATGAGCTCTTAAGGTTATGGGTTCAAATAATCTGTCCAGGGTTATTTGAGAAGAACAGTATAGAAGCATATACACTCATACATGCTACCTGTTGCATAGTATTAATTAACTAAGTAACTAATTAATTAACTTTTGGTACTAGGGATTGAACCCAGGAGTGCTGAGCCACATTGCCGGCCCTTTTCTATATTTTATTTAGAGACAGGGTCTCTCTCACTTGTTAGGGCCTCTCTGAGTTGTTGAACCTGGCTTTGAACTTTTAATCCTCATCCACGTGGGCCACTGCGCCTGGTGTTACGTTGTATTTAAACCATGAAAAAGACGTCATGGAATGTGTGAGTTTTTCCCATTAAGAAAATCTGCTATCTGCCACATCTCCCTGGCTCAACTCCTACAATAAGATTATTCTTTGTGCAGAGTGTCTAGTGCCAAAAATGGCATTCATAAAAACCCTCCACTGTTGAGAGGGAAAAGAATGGTTAGTTTTAACAAAAGCACATTATGCACAGAGGGAAAATTACATTTTAATGACCTAGAAAATGCAAAACTGGTAGTTTGAAACATGGCATTCACTCAGGCTAATCCATTTTCAATTAATTACATAATGTAGTTCATTACTATTTATGAACATTACAGAATGTCTACCATCCTTGAAAGACTTTTTCCACTATTATTCAAGCTGAAAGCCAGAAACAAACTTTTAACCTTCATGAAATATTGCTGGGTGGAAAAGATAAGAAGTTGGACTATCCACCAGTTCAATTAAAAGAAGACTTTGTTTAATGTATTTACTTATACCCTTAGGGGTCCTTCTCAGTCATGGTCTGTGCGTTCTAAACTTGTCGGCATCTTCCACATTCACCAAGCCCCACCATTCCCACCTGACCACGTTCCCACTTTTTTCTCCCCTTTTATTGAACTGTGGTTCCTCCTTCCCTCCTTCCCAACGACAGTGTACATGCATGTATCACTGCTTGTTTTTTTGTTTTTTTAACTAGTACAATAGTAGCTCTCAGACTTGACTACATAGTGAAACTGTCTAAGGATCATTTAATTTTTAAACAACTGATGTTGATTTAGATGTTCTCGTTTATGTGCATGCACTAGAATTTCTGTAAATTCCCGCAGAGAATTCTAATGTGCAGCTCAGATTGAGAAGCACGATGCTGGAGCACGGAGGCCTTCATTTTTTTTTTTTTTTTTCTTTCTGTTCTATCGTTATGCTGACTATTTTGGTTCAACAGCTGGTTTAAAATAAACTAATTTGAAGATTATATCTCTGAATTCATTGATTGGGAGAGGTTTTTCACTTCATGCACAGTTTTAATTTGATCCATGTGGTTGTTTGTGATACTTAGAGAGTTGGCACAGGTTCCCACAGTACTAACCTCAGCCCCGGATCATGCTTTCCAAGTACACACTATTGTAAGTAGAGATTTTCATAATATGGAGAGGGTAGCCTGAATCCAGAGTGATCATCCACAGGTCCAGCCTCCTACCTGACCATCCTGAAGTTGAAGGTAAACAATTGTGTGGACAACTTCATCAGGGGCCCAAGAACTGGGCATGCATAAAGAATTATTTCTGGCCACCATCAGCCAACCAGCCAATCTTCCTCAGCTTCTGAGGAATTTATTCTTTCCTATTTTCATTTATCATATGGTCATTATTCTGAATTTCTCTGTATGATTTATCTGGCATTATGAATTTTGGGAAGATTACTCCTATTATTCAAATAGGAGTAGAATCCAAGATGGTATTGTAATTTAGAGCTCACTGAGACGTACTGCATTAGTTGGCTGAGGCTTCCATAATGTACTGCAGAGTTGTTGGCTCAAACAATAGAGATTTATTTTTTCGTGGTTCTTGAGGCTAGAAATATGGGATCCAGGAGTCTGCCTGCTCTGATTTCTTCTGAAGTTTCTCTCCTGGGCTGCTAGATACCATCTTCCTCCTATGTCTTCACATGCTCATTCCCCTTCTGGTGCCTGTGTCCGAGTCCCCTCTTGTAAGGACACCAGCCATGTTGGATTCTGTGAAAACTCCATTGCAGACAATGTGGGAGAGGTTTGATTTAAAATCTTTTGCCTTGTGAACTCCATAAGTCTCTCGTCAGGACCTAGTTCTGACAGTTTAGAGTTTGGAGTATACGTCCGCCTATCATGACTTTACTTCAAACAGCCTCACTGACAACTGACACGTTTTACTTACACTCCTTGTCCCTCCAGCCAGCGACTCAGAAGACATCAATTTGAACTCTCTGGCTGCCTGATGAATGGAACATTTGCAATGCTCGGTATTTGGGACTTTTTCAATCACTTTCTTAAGGTAGCTCGCCAAGATTTCCTTCTAGAAAATTCAGGATCCCACATTTGAAGATTGTGCCTGAGTCCATCAATGCATCAAAATCGTTCAAGAATGAGAGGGACCTACCTTGAGGTTTGGGCTTGGTCAGTTTGCCACAGGGTTTGGAGATGGTGACTGTCTTCTGGCAGTCAGCGTTGTGGAGGGCACGCTTCAGACTGCCAGTCCTGGTCTTCAAGGCAGTATTCAGGTCACATTCTCCCCAGGCCTGGAACTGGTATTTGCACTCCGCTAAAGCAGGATAAGATCAAACAGAAATCCTTGAAAGATTCTATTTTGGTGCCTTGGTAACGATGGTATACTTTTGTGTTTTTAATTTTTCGTATTGGGAAAATTGTAGATTAGAAGATGCTATTAGAATCAAGACAAAGAAATTCCATACATTCTTCACCCAGTTTCCCCAATGGTGGTATTTTGCATAACGGTAGCCTGGTAGCACCCCCACAGAACTGACATGGATACCTCCCACAGAATAAATTCTGGTCTGTGTAGATCTGTGTTTCATGTAGATGTCTGTGACCACTAAGCCATGAATACACAGAGCAGCTCCAAAACAGAGGCCCTGTGGGTCACTGTCTATAGCCATAGTCTTCCTACCTTCTAAATGCCTGGCCACCAATCTTTTCTCCAACTCTGTAATTCTGTCATCTTAAGAATGTTACATAAGTGGAATTATACAGTTACAACCTTTTCAAATTGTCTTGTTTCTACTTAGCATCATTTCCTAGAAATCCACCTAAGTTGTCTGTATCTATAGTCTGATTTTTTGTTACTGCTGAATAGTGCCTTCCGTGGTATGGTTATACCACACTTAGTTTAATCATTCACCAGTTGAAGGACATCTGTTGTTGGTGTTTTTGTTTTTTTTTTTTTTTCCCTTCAGTTTTTGGCTATTACAAATAAAAGTAAAAATTCGTGTTTTAGTGGAAACAGAAGTTTTCATTTCTTTGGGATAAATCAAGAAACTGATGGATTGCATGGTAAATCCATGGAAGAAAAAAGCTCTTTTCAAGTGCAGTTGTACAGTGTATCTGAACTAGAGCCTAATATGCCTTTATTGAGCTCCTCATCAGTCACAAATGTACTCCAAGGGCTTGGGATATAGATCAGCGGTACAGTGTTTGCCTAGTCTGTATGAGACCCTGAGTTCAGTCCCCAGAACTTGGAAAAAATGTACCTCGAAGGTTACAGAAAGAAACACATAGGTGTATATTCATTTGTTCTTCAACTGGCCAACAGACCAGAGTACATTGTGTTTCTGTATCAAACAGGTAGGACATTTGGGGTATTATGTCTTCCAATGGCCACAAGAGACAAAACATGGGGCTTCAATACTGGGTTGAAGTTGAATGTGTTGAGAGAATCTGCCTCTGGTTTACAGATCAAATCAGCATGAGGCTGACTGGTCAGTGAGAGGAAAAAAAATCTATGAAAATTGACTGGACCAGCCCCTGTTGGATCCAATAAGTCAATTTATGACATATGAGGAGGGAGGAGAGGAATCCATAGAAGAGGGCTTGAGTGTAACAGAAGGAGACTGAAGAAGGAAGTGAGTGAATAAAATTGGAGAAAGGAAATAAAGGACCTTGGAAAAGAGAAGAAAGGAGAGAGAAGTTAGTTCAACGAACTTTATCAGGAAGGACCAACGGCTTGTTTTAGGCCCCGAGTGATAAGGGACTGGTTCTCTACCAAGGACGACTCCGATCCCAGGCAGCATTTGGTCATTCATATCTGGAGATTTTTTGTTTGTTTGTTTTCTCAACTGGTGGGGATGGGAGTGTCACTGGAAACCATTTGGGACAGGACTTATCCTGCACAAGACAGGCTCTGCAACAAGAGATTACCTGGCCCAGAGTGTCTCACTGGTGCCAAAGCTGAGAAATCCTGGGGTTAGGCAAGATGTCTGGTCATCTTGCAGCTGATAAAATAAACCTACTAAACATAAATAATACTCGACCTCTAAAAGACATTTAATGGAAATACTCCAGAATTATCTCAGAAGAGGTTAAATCAGTAGCACAGCCGAGAGAAACTTACCTCCAAATTGCTTTTTCCAGTTGCAGGGGATCTTACATCTCTGGGTCTTCATGGTCTGCTTGCACTCGGCTCCAGTGCGGGTGCCCTCCCGGGTACCCAGCCCGCAATCCCCACTGGTGGGCACACACACACTCCACTGCCATTCTCCGCAGTCAGACTTCTTCACTTTTTTTTCTGGAAATAAAGAACCAAAACTAAGAACACTGTCCACCTCCTAGATAGAACTAAGTTCATCCTGAGCGCCTTAACTGCAGAGACTGCTCTCCTCTCCCCTCTGTACAGTTAACAGGGGGAATGTGACAGATGTCAGCCACATGATCAAATCAATGAATAATCAAGCAGAGAGAGAAAGAAAACTAAAGAAATAGCTAGACTGTTAGTTTAACTCCTATATGTGTTAGAGACTAAGTGATTTACTGACATCTCCTTCTAGAAGTAAATATATCTATTCAAAAAATGAGATGCTCTGAAATAATTCAGCCTAAAGAGGAACATTCTCTGAGAACCAACAGTTGACAGATCAGCTATTTCACTGCAGAGGGATGTTCCTTCCTGTCTCATGGATGGAATAACAGACAAACAGATATAACACAGACAAAAGCAGACTCCCCACTCCACAGCCTGCTCTGACTCTGGGAAGGTGCTACAGGGGATTCAGTTTCCTTCTTTGTAAATCTAAGATTGAAACAAAAAATCCTTGTGTGACATTATGAGAGGGATGAGAGGTAACTAACTAAATTACTAATCTAACAACTGTTTCTTTCTAACACAGTATCTCCTCACATTATTAGGCTTCATTAAAAGAATCTCTGCTTTTACAGAAGCTCCTGATTAATAGTCAAGGTTCTATACAGAGACCCCTACTGTGACCATACTCCAGAACCTACAGTGGGGGAAAATAAGGGATGTCTCTCTTCCTCTAAATAATTAGAAAAAAAGAAAGGAAAAATAAAAGGGAGGAAGGGATTAAAGGCAGGTAGCTGGGGAGAAAAGCAGGTCACTGGATTAGATGGATATTAATCGACGAAGCATCCCATAGTAACCCTGCTGCTTACCTGGTTTCTCTTTCTTCCCTGCCTCAGCAGTGTCCACAGCGGCCAAAATGAAAATGAATGCCAAGAAGACAGCTGCAAATTTTCGACGCTGCTGCTGGTACTGTTGGGACTGCATTCTAGGAATAAAGAGAGAAAGAGAAAGCGGTGATGTCAACCTGAGTCAGGCTTCGTCAAACCCCTTGATGAAGGAAGGGTTCCACTTTGCATTTCTAAAATGTTGGCTTTCAGAAAAATGTCTATCAATTATTAGAAGCAGAGCTTTATCTTTTCTTCTGCTGAAATACATGCTCTTCTGCAATCAGCCACATATTTACAGATAAAATGCAAGTGTTCCAATAATTTCAGGAATTATAGAAGTGAAAGAATTTTGAAGGCATGTATTTTAGCAGACTCCTACAGCAAATCTTGATGATAGCATCACTTGGTAATATCAACAGCTACAACCATCTTCAGAATTCCTGACAATTCCTAGAAACAACCAGAGCATTGTAGTCCACAGGGCTCATGTGAGTGAGCATGATGAAAGATTGTCTATACAAGTCTATGTTTACTGCTTCACTTTAGATGCATTGCTAATAATCAATGGCTTTGATATTTTTATCACTTTCCCTGGTCATTTCGATCATCTTATCATTATTCCTGCACCCATTAATTGACCACAGAGTGGAGCACAGAAGTAGAACAAGCACACCTGTGAAAAATCCAACATGATCTATGAACTCACGTGCTGAAGGTCCTCTAAATCCTAGGATGCAGGGAGGCGCCATTGCTTTTACTCATAATTGAAAGTCTTCTCCACATTTGACAGGAATTTAAACCCCCAGATAACATTAGAAAGAGCCCCTAGAACTTGAAGCCACTTGTTGGCAACCTGGTGTCTATATGGTCACATTGCCAAAACACCCCTGAAGAAGTCTTAGTCCAAGCCCCAGGGCCACCTGGTGGCTTCCCTGAGTCGTCATCTGCAGCCACTTGCTTTGAAGTGACCCCACGCTACCTGCAGTGTTCATGGTCTTTTATACTTCACATGAAAATGATAGAATGAATGTCTATGGTCTTTCCCTTTGAGCACTTCTTATTTCAAATGTGGCAATAGAATACTTAGGATGCTTTTACACTTTTTGGTACAAATAAAACCTTTCTTATACCTAAAAGATTGAGACCACTCCATTCTCACTCAAAAGTATCTATGCAATGATACCCTTTTTGGTGAATTTGCCTCTACTTCAGGGACATGGGATATGCTGTTCCTTATTTTTATTTTTCAATGACTTTGGATTCCATTGTATGAATAAGGCACATTTCACTTCAGAATTAAAATTAATGTTTTGGTCCTTTTGTCCTTTTACTGAATCACATACCCTGATGAGCTACTCACCAACCATCTCCATCACGTCCTACAAATTAGTATTGGATGTTTCATTTTTTCCTAATGCTAAATTTTTATGATTGTGCCCAATTGATGGCCACACAGGAAGGTTCCTATTGATTTTGAGTTTTCTTCCTGTTCTTTCCATGGGTCATGAATAACCTAAGAAGCCTATCTAGATTTGCTGGTTTCCAAGTCTTGTCAGAGTTCACACAGATGAGTACCCTGGGGCATCTGTCTGATGATAATTTTCTAAGGCATTCAAATATCATTTAAAATCATTAGTTGTAAAGTGAACCAAAGCAGAGGTCTTCCAGTTTTCCCCTAAGGCTGCCTGAGAGCCTTCTTTCAGTGACTAACCACTTTGTGGCAAAGAGAAACTTCTCATCTGAGAGTTTGTCACCTTTTCATTTGACTTTTCTTAAAGGGTCAATCAACTTTTCAGCTCAGAACTTTTAAATTATAATGTATTTCTTTCCAAAACACCCCATGAATTTGCCTTCATGTTTAACAATTACCTAAAAACACCTGAAGTGTTTAGTCTGTTGTGAATTAGATTACTATGAGAATTTGGTAATTCCCACTGAGAAAGCACAGCTCCTGAGGAAGCTTTCTGAGCAAGGAATGGAATGATCCACCATACTCTGACAGCATATTAGAGGAAGCCAGGTGAGAAGCACCTCTGAGCCCTCCGGGAAACTGCAGTCGCTTGGCAGAAGTGGAACAAACTCCATCTTCCACAAATAACACAATCACACACACACACACACACACACACACACACACAAGAGCTGTGAAAGAGAAGAACTGTCATGCACAAATTTAGCTTCAGCATTTCTAGTTTTACATTGTAAACCTCTTATTTTCAAAAAGATTTCTCTTAAGCAAGTTACATTTACTTATTTCAAGGAGGATAAAAAGCCACACTGGCAAGAATTTCCTGATCCTGTGAATTTTTGAGACCCAGAGTGATCTACTAAATGAATGACCATAACTGAACAATGAATTGAGTAGAAAGAAGGGGAGATCAGAACTGGGAAGAGAGCTGGAGAGATGGTCCAAGGGAAATGTGTTCTGCCTGTTTCTGATATTAAGTCAGAACAATTCAGAATTTTAAGAAGTGTGTCTGTTGTGAATTTCAGTAGAGGGGAGTGAAGGGAGGGGAGGGGGTGTGGGGGTAGGAAGGATAGTAAAATGGACCAGACATTATTACCCTATGTACATTTATGACCTATGACTCATGGGATTCTACATCATATACAACCAGAAGAAATGAGAAATTATACCCCATCTATGTTTGGTGTATCAAAGTGCATTCTACTGTCATGTGTAACTAAATAGAGTAAATAAAAAATAAAATATTCTAAGGGAAAACTGCACATGAACCCAAGTTCACAATGAGCTGCCTGTGCCAAAAGTGTTCAGCCAGGGCTTCCGGCTGGAGAATGCTTCTTCTATGCATCTGCTCTTCCTTTTCCTCCTCTTTCCCCCTCATTCTACTTAAGCCTGTATCTTGAGAACATACATTTTCTGGATAGATGAAAAGGAATACAAGTTATTTAAAAGAGTAAGGGGTTCAGAAATGGAATTATTAAAATTATCCAAAGCATCAAATATGCCTCAACAATACCCAATTAGCCTGCTGGTGCCTTCACTGCTCTAGTAAATACTTGAGCAATTAGCGTATGTGCAGATAAACAGTTCCCCTTGCTTGTGATATTTGCATAGTTGATTGTTCATTTGTCCCTAGCACCATGTGAAGGCTAAAGCTTTCCCTGTGTGCAGTTTAACCCTGCTTGTTCCCCAGCAAACTGGGTTCCTCGTGAGCACAGTAGCTTAGACTTTGTGCTTAACAAACTGACATTTTTTTTTTTTTTTCACTTTGAGGAAGAATAGTGGGAGAATGAGATTTATTTGCTTATTTCTCACCTTCTCCTTTTATATCCTTCTTTCTTGAACTCACTCTGAAAGATGTAATTTCATACCGTTAGCGATTGAGTTGAACATTGTCATGCAAGAATGCTGGTGTCTGGAAATTATTGTTATCTTAATGAAGTCTGTAACTCAATGATTCATGTTCAGGAAACTAACTCTAGGGGAAAGTGTTCATTTGTTAAGTGTCAATCTCTTCTCCTGAGAAATAGCTGATTAGGAGAAAATAGTCCCCATTTCTAAAGCATTGTAATGAGGTCTAGAATTTTTAACATCTGATGTAAGCCCAGGACAGAGATGGTGGGAACTGTCCCCTGGAGAGCTGTTTGGAAGGAGTAATATGGAATTTGAAGGTAGAAGTTTTGGCGAAAACTTCAATGCCACCACTTATTTGGGGGAAGTGTCTTGGCAAATTCCAACCAGTTGAGTTGTTCTTGACATCTGCAAAGTGGAAATACTGTGTAGAACAGTAGCATAACTGCTAGAGAGGTCGGTCATTGTGATAATGATGTCATAATAACTTATAGGCGATTCCAAATATTAAGAAATATATTATTAGTTGTTGAGCAAAATTGGTTTGCCCTTACACCCTCCTTACTTAAATGTTTTTTATAAAAGAAGAAGAAGAAGAAGAAGAAAAACGGGCAGGAATAGAGGAATAGAAGCAGGAGAAAGAAGAAAGAGAAAGAAAGAAAAAGAAAGAAAGAAAGAAAGAAAGAAAGAAAGAAAGAAAGAAAGAAAGAAAGAAAGAAAGAAAGAAAGAAAGAAAGAAAGAAAGAAAGAAAGAACAAGCATCCACTGGGCATTATCTAATATTATCCAAAACCAAAACAAGACAAAAAAGAAACAGAGAAAGACATCATTCAGTTAAGGCCAGCTAAGGGATTGTTCATCTTTACCAGGGCACAAATTCATTCTGCCTTTACTTTTAATGCATAATGCAAACTTGCAGATCTACATCCCCAGTATTTCTTTTGAGTCCAGAGGTCCAGTGTTGAGTTAGGAAACACGTCCATGTACTTCAGCTTGTGTGAAACATGGGAAACTTTTTCTCTTTACATCTATACTTTTATATCCCTCCACATGTTGAAAACATTCTTCCTCCTCTTTTTAGTAAAAGTACTGAAGACAAGCTCCAGTGTTTAGTTGCTGCTCATTAAAATTTTTCTGGTGAAAAATATCGCTGCATTAAATGGAGGAGTGGTCTTTCATGCTGAAAGGTCTCTCTGGCCTTTGTCGATGCCACAAGATGTACAATATGCCGAAGAAGGTGAACTGAAAACAGCAGGGCCCACAGCAGTGTCACATAGCAAAAGTGAAGTCAGAAGGCTGTCCCTGTCCCTCTAAAAGTAACTGAAATAGTAAATAGATCCTAGCATTAATCAAGAACTCTATCCCAGTGTCTTTCCCTAGACTTACCTAACTTTAAAAAGTAGCATGTATTTTAATTTGCTTTTATCATACAGGATGACCCTCCATTGTTTTCTATTTCTTGCTTTTTACTTTTTACAAAACCTAGGTCATTGAATCAATAGTATTGAATTTTGACAATTGCAAATTTGGGGTGCAATTGAGCATTTTCTTATTTAGCCTCAGATTGGCAGCTGGATGCAGAGGCTTAGTCAGACTCAGGTGCTGTGTCTTTTTCAAGACTATAAGTGTTGTCCTTCTTTTCACCAGGAGCTGCCTAATCTTTTGTTCTTGCTCTTCTGTGATGTTAGCTGCCATTGGTACCTGACGGGTACAGATGGAGCCTACTGGGTGTTGATATTCTAATCCTACCTTTTTATTTTCATTTTTTTATGTGAGATAATTCCATAAAGAAAAGTTTTCATTTGTCTAATATTTTACTATGCAGTTTACATTTTGTAAAGAAATGCTGGATATATGCAAGATTCTTCCCTTTGATTTACCTAGTTTTCAAGATTACACATTTGTTCCCTATTATTATTAAAATGCAACCAATTACTTTCTCTTTAATCTTATAAATTGATGAATATTCATATTTTATGGGTTTTACGTCAGCACATTTTGTAATCTTTAGTGAAGCTCTAATTGTCCCATTGTTGGCCAGTGTGATCCTCCTAAATTGGCTCTTCCATTCTTTGGACATAACCTTTGCGATCTTGCATAAGGTCCTTGCTGTCTGGTAGGCTAAGATGTCCCTGTTCTATCTTGCCTCAGATTTGAAATAAGCCATTCAAACCAGGATTCTTATTGTTTTGATAATAAATGATATTTCAAAACCAAATCTGGACAAGGATCTTCAACTTTTCCCAGGCAGACCTGGGAAAAGACAGAGGAAATGCCAGAATTAACTATCACAAAATTAATATTTTGATTTATCCTATATTATAAAAATAAGTCTCATAATATCAATACTAAGTACCAGCTATGAATCCTAAAAGCAGTTAAATTATTTTTGCATAGACCTTTTCCTTTTAGTCTTCATTTTTGCATTTGTTTGATATGTGTCATATTTCATTCATTACCTGCCAGGTCATCTTTTTGAATTCTCATTATTTTATTTATAAAAACAGCTGTATACTTATGTCCAACACCAGTTATTACATCAATGTCTATCACAGCAATCTATTGGTCTGAAGCTCATTCTCTAGTAGAATCTCATAGAATAGATTGTAGAAATAGTATCCGAGTGAGTTATTGAATGTTGATAATGGATTGGCCCTTTCATCCATTAAGTTACTGGACGTAACCTCCTGGGTTCACAGCTTCTTCCTTTACAGATCTAAAATATGTTTTACCCATTTTCTTTCATCATAAAATGTGTCTGTTGAAGAGTCTAAAAATAACCTAATATCACTCTCCTTATAAATGCAGTAGTATTTTTGCTGAGATGCCATCACACATCTTTTTCTTTAAAGTGCAAAAATTTTCCTAACATATGGCTTGGTGGTGTTTATTTTGGGTTGATATTCTCAGATAACTATGAGCCAAATTTTTGGTCTATTTTCAGCATTTATTGACTCTCAAATCCTTTTCATATTTTTTTCACTTAAGATAAAGTTGCTTGTTTCATCTTCAATTTTTAATATGACTGTGTTTACTCAATTTTGTGTTCCTTCTAATTTAGTCTTCATTTCTAAAATGTTTAACTTTTGTTTCTAATCCTTGAGTTTTGCCACCCTATCCCTGAGTTTTTCTGATGATAGTGATTTGATGTCCTTTAGCAATTTGCATCACTTCCTTAACATTTCATAGCTCATTTTGGAACAATATGTGTCAGGGATTATATTTTTTTCTGTTATTTGAGCATATTCAAATATGCTTCCATTGTTTATAGACTTATTAGTTCAGTCCTTATTCTCTTTATTCTCTTTTTAATGGTTACATTGTATGAAATTTCATTCTAATATGCATCTCTTATTCATATTTACATTGAAATAGCTGTTCTAATTTCACAGAATTCCTCCCTCTTTCTTCTCCAGATTGTAATTAAAACATAATGGCTATCTTTCTGAGGTATTCTGGTTCTCTTTTCTTCTACTTACTTTTTCTTTGAACTCTGCTTGATTTCTATGCTGCTCTTCTGATCAATTTCAATTTTATTCCCAACTGTTTATCCTCACTGTTGGGTCCTGTCCTAGAAGGGAGTCCTGGTAGGTCATTTTTTATTCCCAGACTGGCTTGCCACAATTTGTGAATGCGTAGGGAGTGTTTGGGTATTCTCCCTGGTCGGGTTCCTCTCAGACACCAGTAGCCTGCATGTGTTGTGGCTATTAGCAATTTGCTATCACCCACTTTTATTTTCACATTTGTGGGAAATAATTTGTCCCAATTTTTGCTTTAAATCTCTCAATGTCTTTGGTTTTTGCTATTATCAACTTGCTCCATCTATTTTCTTAAGAGGATTCAGGAAGATCCCCAAACTTCCTTCCTTCCAAAATTAACACATTATTTCATGAAACTTTTGGGGGGCACCCACCCTACACCAGTCATGGACCTATATTCTCATGATACAACAGTAACAAATGCTGACACATACATTTTGGCCCATCTGTCTGAAGTTTGCACTTCAATAAAGTTTTCAATGCAAAAAGCAAAATAGCCAATTACTTTATTATTCTTGATAAAAAGTACAGAAAATCAGCAAGTATTTATTTGTTAAAAAGTAATTTAAAGCAGGGTTACAGTTAAGACCAAAGATAGAATTTCACCGGTTTTTGCATAATGTTATTGAGATCAGTTATAGGCAGAAATTCTGTTAGGAAGTATTAACAGTTAGGCACTTCCTGTTTGTTTTAGTCAAATAATCCAATGCCTGTATTTCCTTACTTGGTGATAATATTAATTTAGTTTAAGGATCATTTATATTGATGTATAAGTTGGAAAGGTATTCATTTAGGTAACAAATATATTTACAGCACTCTAGTGCAGGACCAGTTTTCAGTACTTTGCATATACTGACTTAGGTTGATATTAACAGATATTGAATCATTATCGGGAACGTATTCATTTATTTAATTATTCAAAAACTTTGGCTACAAAAGAGCTGCATCTTTTGTAATAAATAGTCCTAGGCTATTGGAGATGGGTTGAACAAGATGATGAGATTTCTGACTTTGAGATGCAAGCTAAAAGATAACAGATGAACAAGTAGCAAGCAAACAAATTCAAAAGTAAGATAATTGATGATGGTGGTAAATTTGGGGAAAACAAACTAACAGATGATTGATGAAGTGACTGCAGGAGAATGATTGAAGTGGAATGGTTTGGGGGCTTGGAACTTATGACTGAGAAAGAGCCAGTGGAGGAGGATACTTCTTATTGATGAATATTTTGCATTATGAATCCTCAATTATCACTTTTTCTTCTTTGCTCTTCTCTTCTGAGGCTAGCTCATCATGTTTTTGCCTCCAAACATTTGTTGTTCTCCTAGAACTCAACAATTCACCATTCATGTCTCCTGACTGACATTGTTCTCCCCACTCTGCTGTGATCTTTATATCCACTTAATCTTCGTAGGTCTAACAAAATCAATTTATCCCTCCTATTGCAACACCAGGATTCAAGCCACTGAAACCTGAAGTCTCACCAGCTCACTGTCTAATTAATATCTAATGTCATCATTTCAAACATAATATCAACCAAACAAATCAGTTTTAAGCAATGTTTACCTTTTCCAAGAAAAATAACGACTGCCATTTATTCATTTGGATTTAATACACCAGAGTATCCTTCTCTTATATTTTCTGACTTGGTAGTAGAGTCGGAAATTCATTTTGACTACAAGCAGTAGCCTTTTCACCTCTGCCCCCTATTAATCTTTACAAAGATGTATAAGCTTCTTGAAAATTGCTTTCTACTTCAAACTGAACTCTAAATACACAGAAGCACACAGGAATGAGGAAGGGACAAAATCAACTAAAACAAGTATTCAAAGGAAATGCCTCTGCCTTTCCCTTTATCATATAAGTGGGATAAGAATGTGTGCTTGTGCAATTATTTGGGAGTGCAAATGAGTTAAAAATGGACTTGGATATTTTGTATGATTCCCTTAGTGCTTGAACTTATTATAATCAGGAGGACCTGGACATTGACTTTTGGAATTCTAGAGTTTTCCATTTTCCTTGTCACTCTTTGTCTACTCTATCAGCTGCAATTTGTAAGAGGAAGAGGTAAGAGTTTGGGAGTAACACAGACCTGGGTTAGAATCTCAGCACTGGCTGCATAATATGAAGCCATACATTTTCCTCTCTAAAATGTACCTTCCTCACAATATTTTAGGATTCAAGATTCTGCATAAAAAGTAGGCAAGACAGTGCCCGGCACAGGGCAGACCTGCCTTTCTTTCCTGTTTGCCTTCGGAACTTCCATGGCAGCCCTCTTGCTTCTGCATCTTTACTTGTACTGAAGCAACTAACCGACCCTTTGGGTGGACTTTTCCTATCATGGAAGGTCAACACAGAATGTTCCTGGCAAACAGGGCAATGCAGGCCTCCCCTCTCTCTACCACCCCATTGCCTGTCCCTGGACCCTTCCTGCTTCCTTTCTTTTTCCTTCTGAAGCCCAGCTGTCTAGACTAGCTTACAACCTTTCTTTCTCACAGGCACCCCTTTCACGTTGTCCCCTCCCCTCCTACACCTGCTGCCTATATCCTTAGCTAGAAAGAAGTACTTATGCTTCTTCAAACCCAGAAGCAGTGTTTTAATCAGCTAGTCCTAGCTCATGCTGTTCTGTGTGACTGGAAGTTCTTCCTCAAATCCTTCTACCTGGCCAAACTGGATGGCCTTGGAAGGTGGCTTTACCCTCAACGAAGACTTTGCAGGTAATTATATTATTTTACCTTCAGAGCACACGGTGCTATGCCCATTTCACAGACTCTTCTCATTTATATCTCCCAAGTAAAGCCTCATGTTGTTGATTCCATAAAATGCAGCAACAAAACTGAAAAGAAAATGACATGGTCTCGACCATGATGTTTGGTAGCCATCATGTCTTTAGACCCCTTCATTTTCTCTTCTTTTATTATCAATACTAGCAGTTAACTCCTTCATACAGTCACTTCTTTGCAAAACATGGAACGAAAACCAAAATTAAACTATATAAAATAAAATCATACATTATAATGGTGATAGATAAAATCTAGAAAATAACAAAGCCGTCCTAGGAGGCAGATACTCAACAGCTAAAATTCATCCCTCACTGATTGACAGGTGTTCGGTTCCCATACCATAGTCAGGACACAAGTTCTCATCTTAGGAACAGCTCTCAACCATACAAGCCATGGGCTTTAAAGTACTAGATATCAGAGTAGCTGACATTCAGAACAGCCTGAGGAAGTTCAAAGCCTTTGGATAATACACCTATGTATGTATGTATGCATGACAGTTTAATATGTGCACATGTAATAGTAAAAGTGTTTACACAGACACTTAGATACACCCTTCTTATAATCAATGAGTCCCGTAGGGACAGAACATGATCATTTTGTTGTTCATTTGTAAGGTTTAGAACAGTGTTCAGCATACAGATGTCACTTACATATTTGTTAAATAAACGACTAAGACAGCATAGAAGAGAAAAACCAACTTGGAGTCATGTAACTGACCATGATATCTAAAATAGCACTCACTGATACTCTCTGACCCCTCACCTGGCATTATTGTTTTCGTGGCAGGAATTAATGTTGACTGTACTACAGCTTTGTTTTTGCTGGCTAATTATCTTTCTCTCCCAAGAGGGCCGGAAGAACAGCAGCTCCTGTTGGTGTTGAGATCACCTTGAAGACAGGCGGGGAAGCACACAGAAATGTAAAAGCACACCCCAGGGTTACTTGGAGCCCTGGGCATTATCTACCATAGCAGCTAAAAACATCTTAATTCTGACTTTATTTTTTTTTAAGACAAAGGGCCTTAATTTTTTTTTTATTTAAATCAGTTTTCACAACCTTAATTTTTTATTTAAACAATCTTTCACCACCTTAATTTTTCATTTAAGTCAGTTTTTACCACCTTGTTTATGAAATTCAGAGAACTATTAGAAGTAGCCTAATTTTAAGGTTCCAGAGTCTAAGGAACTGTTTGGTAGACATGCCATTTTTTACTTTATCATTCTGCTTTATAAATTTACTGAAAATGGTGACTTTCTGTTTTCAATATTATATTTGAGGGATTTTGTTCGTATGAGGAATTTAGCACTTTCAATTTTATTCTTCCTTATTTGTAGAACACTTCTCCTTCTGTACTCTCACTCATCTTGTATTGGTCTGTCGTCAGATGACTTAACCATTGCCTTTGATTCCTATGATCTCAGGTGAGCAGGGGTTATGTTTGTGAGTAAGTCTGTTGCTACACTCATTTTGGCCTTCTCATGCTCTGCCTTATTTGAACACTGAGCCTTGAAAAGTGCCAAGTACGTGAGCGTACAACTTCAGCTGCAGCTACACACAGCACAGAAAGGAATCCCACCATGTTCCAGCTTAAACTAAGTGTAATGGTTCGTTTGAATCGTCAACTTGATTGGATTGAGAGATGTCCATGATTAAGAGACTTCTGTTGTGTCAATGAGGGTGTGTCTAGGAATGGTTGGCATGTGGGGTAGTGAACTGAAGTGGAGACCCTCCCTAAGTGTGGGCAGCACAGTCCAATAGGATGGAATAAAAATTGGAAGAACAAGGAAGCAGATGCAGATGCAGATACAAGCTTGGCTCTTCTTGAACAGGTTCTTGATTGCTGTTTCAATCATCCGAGGTTATCAGACTCTTGCTTCTTCGCTCTTCCAAAGCAGACTCTGCCAGTGATTTTCCAGGTAGTTTCCAGAAGTCTTGGTCTCAGACTAGGGTAGCACTGTTGATCCCTCTTGTTCTGGGGCTTCCACCTCTTTATGTAGCTACTGGTTCTTCCAGCTGTCTAGCCTGCAAATGACCATTGTGGACTATCCAGCTTCTGGTCATGTAAGCCAATACAATAAATCCCCTTTTTATAATCATACTTCCTGTTGATTCTGTTTCTCTAGAGAATCCTGACTAATACACTAAGTGCCTATTAGGTAAACAAATGAAGTAGGGCATACATTTAATTTACAGAAATAGGAAATTTTTAGACTGAAATATGTCAGTGGCATGGTGGCCATGTATGATATTTTAGGATATTTTTATTAGACATTCATTCATAAATTTTTATAGGACCTACTAAGAGCTAGACCTGTGCTGGGGAGTGGGAATATAAAAAAATGAATATGATACAGCCCTCTCTCTCAGAGTTCCAATTGGGTGGGGGGGAATTAGATAAGTGAATATGATATTACACTATGATAAATATTGTGAAATCGTTATGCCTACAGACGATGCTATCTGAGTACACAGGTCCAAGTGATCACCTTGTTTAGTAAGATGGAGGGTAGTAGAAGAAAGCGATGATATCTAAGTGAAGCAGGATGGGGAGGAAGGAACTTTCAGGAGGAAGACAACATAAACCAATGTGTGAAGGTAACTATCACACAATATTCAGTGGCAAAATATAATTACAGTATAGACAATAGCAAGAAGTAGGGGACAGATCTCAAAAGGAGAGAGGAAATGAGAGAATCCTGAAGCTGTTAGGAAGTACAATAGAGAGACAGAGTCATTAAGCAGTCTGGAAAAGTGACAAGGGTAGGTTGTAGAGGGAGGAAAAGACCATGTACTGTATCATTGTGGCTAAATCGTAGGTCTTCAGAAAAGATGCAGCCACCATATGCAATGGTTCACTCAGACATCCTTTGCACAGTACTTTGGCTACTGCTTTGATATTGCTCTTGTTTTGATTAATTAGTTCTATGAATGTTTTAGATAGTGCAGTGTTGGGTAATTTTTTATTATAAAAGTACTATAACTGAGATTCAAGAGCAAACTCTAAGGCCCCAAAATTTCACTCACACACACAAAAGTTTTCCTCTTATTTTCTTTTAGAAAATCAAATTTGGGTTAAATCAGTGATTTTTTTAGAGCACTGGAGTTTTCAAAGGGAGGCATCATAGGTTGCTGCAAAGAATTAAGAGGGTCCTGAGCTAGTGTGTTGAAAGACACATCCCCTTCAGAGTTCCCCTACCTTTATATCAGTTTTGACTAGAGCAGTTCCTCTATAACTATATCAGTCATTAACTTCCTTGAAAGATTTTATTTGTCAAATAATAATACTAATAATAATAATAATAAAGTTAAAAGTCACTGGTCTATCCAATATCAAGGCCTGTCCATCAAGGGATTTAACAAAGACAGAAGTATAATGAGATTTTGAAGTCAAGTAGACTTCCTCTGCATTGGCTTCATCACTTATTATATCTGTGATCTGGACAAAGTAGTCAATTCCTTCCACTATCAATACCCTATCTGTTTTAGTCAGCTTTTTTATTGCCATTACCAAAAGACCTGACAAGAACAATTAGAAGAAGAAAAGTTTATTTGGGGGTTCATGGTTTCAGAGGTTTCAGTCCATAGATGGCCAACTCTATTCCTGAGGGATCAATAGGAGACACAACATCATGGCAGAAGAGTGTGGAGGAAGGAAATGGTTCAGGACATTACACCGGGAATGCAGAGAAAAAGAGAGACTCCGCACACCAGGGATAAAATATAAATCCCAAAGGCATGCCCCCAATGACCCACCTCCTCCAGTCATACCTACTGCCTACAGTCACAACTCAGTGAATTACTAGTAGGAGATTCATGCAATGATTAGGTTAAATCTCTCAAAACCCAATCATTTTACCGCTCCACTTTTTGTATTGTCTCACACATAAGCTTTTGAGGGATATTTAATATCTAAACTATGATACCATTTACAGAAATTAGAGTTTTATTATGCTCATAATTTATTAGTTTTGAAGATTACAATGAGATAGCAGATATAAAGTGCCTGATGTTTTGTCAGGCACATAATAGGTGTTTCATCAATGGCTGTTCTTGGAGTTTGTAGGGTGAAGGTGGAAGAGTGTATCTCCCTGAAAGGATATCAAAGATATCTTCATAAAGAGGGGTAGAAAACAACAAAGTCAGTTTCAGGTGAGAGATCAAGAGATTGACTTGAAGTTAATAGTTTGGTTTGGTAGTAAAAGAAGTTAGTGTGGTTAGTGTGTTGTACAAAAGCTGGAGACACAGTGGGTAGAGCCTTGAAATTATAATTAGTTTTAGTGAATATTTAGTGACCACCTACTGTATGCAAGATAGTATCCTAAGTTACGAGGGAGATGCACATAGTATCCTAAGTTACGAGGGAGATGCACATGAGAATTATATATGATATCATGAACTCTGCAGGATGGCAAACTCTTTAAGGAGATTGAGACAATAAGAGTATATGCCATATTTTTGTGTGAGGATAAAAAATGTAAGAAAACCAAAGTGTTTATGATAATATTCTTGGCAAATTTTCTTTTGAGAAATTAAAAGAACATGGCTCCAATATTGGCAGTAAAAAACAAAAGAAAGTCTTCTATACTGCAAACCAAAACAATTTCTTAAAGTGAGAAATTCTAGCAATCACTAATAATGAATAAACGCTCCAGTTTACTGAAAATACAAATAAATCTATACTTATACAGTCGGAGACCACATTTTAAAATATGTAAATCTCAGTTTCAAGTAAAACTGTATTTCTATCAAGATTGCTACCATATTTTCATACCTCTCTAAAATTAATGATTTTATTCATTGCTGAATTCAGATGGCATTTCTAATAACTGGTGACTTTATTTGTTCACATGAATAACACAATTAAAAACATAATTAACAAAACTGCATGCAGATTTTCAAGTTCATTGGCACACCACTAAAAAAATGAAGTGCCCCATATTTCCATGTACTTGAGGGAAGGTAAAGAATAAAATTATCTGACTAATCTTGGCTATGTCTGTGAAGCAGATTTGTTAGGGAAATATCAAGAATATTTTTTTTTTAAAAAAGGAAAAGTAGGAAAGGATATACAATGAAAATTAAAAAAAAAAAAAAAAAAGAACAAACTCAGAGTGAAAGTTCTTCTGTATTTGCCATAGTCAAATAACTAATGAAAGCACACATGAAAAGTGACAACTTTGAAAAGGAAGATTAATTTGTTGATTTGTCTGATGCAAACTATTAAGTTGATATAGAAAAGAAACTGATTATTTGGACATGTCCCTGGATGGTCTCAGAGACCTAACTCGTCCCTCCTTGTTACAGTTCAAGAGTAATTGTAGGATGTGCTGATAATACAACATCCAGGCTGTGTTCCTACCTGTCCCAGAACAGGAAGTACTGCAACATGTTAAACTAGACAGTTCACCTACCTGTATGTATAAAACCCAGCACAGAGTGGGTTTCAGGGGTCCCTAGGATGCAGTAAAGTACAGGACACACATAGATAAGACTCCATCTCTCCTGAAAAGCTCTCATTAGCCTCATGATCCTGGCTTACCATGAATCCTAGGTTTCTGTTATCCCTTGCTGGCTATCTGCAAGTAACAGAGTTACTACATCTAACGTGTGAATTTTCTTTTTCACCAGTCTGGTGCAAGTTGATTGATTCTGGAGCATGATACTGGTGAAGTGTTTAGAGTCCTTTCCTGGAATGTAAAAGGATACACAATGAACTTCCTTCACAGTTATTTTTCTTGGCAGTAAATAAATTGCAGAAAGTGTTTACCCAGTACCATTAGATTGTATCTGAAAGACTGTACCAGGTTTCATAATTTGATACATAGAACTACCAAAGAGCCTGTAAGATATAGGATTCTATTTACAAAGCAGTGGGATCAGACCCAAAGCTACCAGAACTTAGAGATGAATTTAGTAATGTTGCAGGATATAAGATTAGTATATAAACATACCATGTATTTTGACATAGCATATAAACATATGTATACTATATATATAATATATAATATCTATATGTATATGTATATATATAAATTAAAAATGGGTAAATGAACTGAAACTTTATTAAAGAAGATACACAAGAACATATGCCAACTAAGCACAGGAAAATATGCTCAATAGCATTATGAAAACTCATTGTAATACCACTATACGGTGCACTTAGCTGAGTAAAATTTGAAGACTGGCTACCAAGTATCGACAAAGATGTGAATCAGGTTTCACTCCTACTCCGGTGGTGTGCCTAGGAGATTATGGCAAACACTTTCAAAACATTTGGCAATTTTCTTAAAATTAAAAAATACATCTACCAAGAAACTCAACCACTCTGCTAACTTGATATTTTTCCAGTTTTACACTAAGACTTGTACACAATTGTTCATAGCAGCTTAGTTTTCTTCTTGTAGTAACCCAAACTGGAAATCACCAAAATGCCCATCAACAGGTAAGCTAATAACTTGTACTATATCCATGTCACCTTAAGAAAAAAATAATTGATTCTCAATACATGCAACATGTATGAATTTCAAAATAATTAAACTAAAATGTTATTTAAAATAATACATATCATGTGATGATACTTACATAGAATTCTATAAAATGCAAACTCACACATATTTTCAGAAAACAGACCAGTGGTTACACAGATACAGAGTTTGGGGAGTAGGGTGGAGGCTAAGTAAAAGAATAGAAAAGGGCAGAGGAAATTTTCAGAGGTTGTAGATCTATTCATTATCTTGATTGTAGAAGTAATTCCACAAGCATATGCATAAGCAGATCAAATAAACAGATCAAATATGTGAAGTTTGTTGGTTAAGCTCAATAAAGCTTTAAGAGAGTTGACACTGAAGAACTATAAAATGAGACTTAATCAGAGATACCATGGTCAACCAAAAAAGAATCTAAGGTCATAAATGTTGGAACTAGCCGAGAAGAAGGCTGTGGCTATGACAAATATGTGCAGTGATTCTTGTGAGAAGACAGAAGCCCTACAATAGCACATGGAGTCAGAAAAAAGGGAATTTGAAGATGCATATGAAATGTTTACTGAATGAGATCAGTAGATGAGTATATGCATCATAAGAGTGTTATAAAGTTGAATATAGTTCAACAGAGAAAATCTAAACTAAAACATTACTTCTTTAAAAAATGAATAAAACTTCAGTGAATGGTGGGGAAGTTTTAAAGTCTAACATACTCCAGTTAAGAGTTCTAAAAATAGAGAAGAGAGAGCATGTACCACCAGAAGTACTTCAAGATAGTAGTTGAACACTTTTAATATTCAAGGAACCAACCCAAAAGACCAAGAAACTCACAACTCCCAAGCATGATAAATACAAAGAAAATCTCAAATGGACACTTCATATTCAAACTGTTAAAAACTAAAAGAAAACAAATAACAATAAAACAACCTTAAAAGCACTCAGGGAGGAAGTTATATTACATAGAGTGGAATAACTGTGAGGATGATTGTTTACCTCCAGTTAAAACAGTGGATGTCAAGAGAGAGTGGAACAACAACAAAAAAAGAAAAACAGCAAACTAGAATTCATAATTTTTTTAATTTATAATTTTTTTCAAAATATTTTTCAGTTGTAGATGTACACAATATCTTTATTTACTTATTTAATTTTATGTGGTGCTGAGACTCGAACCCAGTGCCTCACATGTGTGAAGCAAATGCTCCACCACTGAGCTCCAGCCCCATCCCCAAAACTTATGATACATTTTTTAAAAGCTGAAAGAATTTGATGCCAATAAATTCTTTATACATTGTATTTTAAATGAAGTTGTTCAGACTAAAGGGCATATTACATACTGTATTAGACTATAGACTGTAGTCTTGCTTTATACATATTATACATTCATCATTCACGTAACATATAAACATATATGTCCACATGTCATCCTTTTTTTTTTTTTTTCTTTTTTTTTGGTACCGGAGATTGAACCCAGGAGCACTTAACCACTGAGCCACATCCCCAGTACTTTTTATTTTTTATGTTGAGACAAGCCTTCACTAAGTTGCTGAGGCTGGCTTTGAACTTATGATACTCCTTCCTCAGCCTCCCGAGTTGCCAGGATCACAGGCTTGCATGTGCCACCCGGTCCAACTTGTCCTCTTGTCTGATGGATATACGAAAATTCAGATTTACAGAATAGAATTAAAGGAACAAAAAATGAAAAATACATTCACGAACATAAGAAGTTTTTTGTTAGTTTTTAAATAGGTGACCACTTATAGCACGGGCAATGAATTGAGTATTTAAAGCAAACTCAATAAATTTTATGAAACAACATTTAAACCTAAACACCTGACTGACTACACTGAATACAAAAAGACGGAATATATCCATCAGAAAGCCAGTTGTCAAGCAAGAGTCAACTGTATGCTATCTAAAAGAGACATATTTTAGATATATTTAAATGATTTATTTAATTTTTTATCTAATTTTTAAATCTTTTTAAAAAGGATGAGGAAAGTTTTTTTTTCACAAAAACAGTAGTTATAAGAATGTCGGTGTGATTTTGGTAGTATTAGTCAATTTAGACGTCAGCAGAGGGAGAAATAGTAAAACAGGGTTATTTTCTAATTAGAATGGTTTCTATTGATCAGAAAGACATACACATAATAAAATTTCCAAACACAGGAATCAGTCACTTCCAGAACTATATAAAGACCTGACCAGGATGTTACAAGAGATTGCAAAGCAATATGCAATGAATGTAAACATTAGAATATCTTTGAAACAGTATTAAACCAAATCCAGTAAATGTAAGAAAAAATCCAATAAATCTACAAGAATACAAGGCCGATTTAAATATAGAGTGTTATTATAGGTGCGCATCCTTTTTCCAAAATGTTTGAGATGAAAATTATTTTGGATTTCAGGGTTTATGTTTCGTTGTTGTTGTCATTTTGTTTTTGGATTTTGGCATATTTACATATACATAAGAAGATACATTTTGTGGGCATGTTTTCAAGGGAAATTGGGGCATGGGAAAAAAGATAGATCTCAACTGAAGGGGGCTGGGTCCCTTTTCCCTTGAGAATGCTGATTAAATTGTTTATTTTGTGTGTACATTTTGACAACAACCTGTCACATAAGGACAGGTGTGGGATTTTTCATTTGTGATACTATGTCGGTGTTCAAAAAATTTCAGGATTTCCCACAGAGTAGAGGAGGAAGTTCAAGGGAAGGAAAATAGGGAGTGAACGGGATAGTACTGGGGACTGGAAAAGAGAAAAGTATGTTATATACTTTCATGGATATGTCAAAATGAACCCTAATATTACGTACAGCTTTAGTGCACTAAAAATAATTCCAGGTTTCGTTGTAGTTTGGCTTTCAGATTTTTGGATTAAGATTTTTCAACCTGTACTAAAATCATAGGATCATCTCATCATAAGCAAAAATAAATTTTGGTTCAATTCTAAAACTGTGACATGATGATGTACCAAAATGAGAAAACTGCTGTGATAAATTTTTAGAAGAAATAAGAAAGTTCCTTATGTATGTTCATAGACTGTAAGGAAAGTGTTATGGTTTGGATCTGGAATGTCCATTGATAGCTGAACAGACTACCGGGAGGTGGTAGAAATAGAAAGAGGCAAGGAATGGGTGGAGAAAGGAAGTCACTGGGACATGCCCTGGAAGGATATTTCTTGTCCCTGGGCCCTTCCCTCCTTCTTTCTGCTTCCTGACTATCATGAACTGAACAGCTTTCCTCCACCATGCCTTTCCACTGTGATGCTCTGCCTACCCTCAGGCCCTGTGTTAGTCAGTCTCACTACTGTGATCAAACTACATGACAAGAACAACTTAGAAAAGGAAAAGTTTAATTGGGGGCTCACAGTTTTCAGAGTTCATGTTTGCTCATATTTTCACAGTTTCAGTTCATGGTTGGTGCAGCCCATTGCTCTAGGCCTAAGGTGAGGCAGAACATCATGGCAGGAGGACTTGGTAGAGGTAAGTTGCTCTGCTCACTAAGGTCAGGAAGCAGAGAGAAGGAGAGAGAGAGAAACCAGGACCGAGATATAGTCTAAGGCCATATTTCCAGTGACCTATTTCCTCCAGTCACATCCTATCTGCCTTTGGTTACCATTCAGTATTCCATTCAAATTATGAGTTCATTGTATTACTAGGTTAGAGCTGTCATAATATAATCATTTTACCTCTGAACATTTCTGCATTAACACATGGGCTTTTCAGGGGACATTAAAGATTCAAACTAAAACAGGGCCAAAGCAATGGAGCCGGCTGATCATGCTCTGAAATCTCTGAAACCATGAGCCAAAATAATCTTTCCTCCTTTCAATTGTTTTTCTCCGGTATTTGTCACTGTGATGAAAATTTGAACAACACAGAGAGTTTCTAAAGGAAACTAATTTAGAGTTCAGTCATGAACAGAGATGAAAGACCATTTAGGAAAATGGGTAGATTCGAGTAAGAATGAGCTACTTAGATACCATCAACTGGTTAAATATTGCTGTAACATCCATGAGAAAAACTGTGACATAAGAAAGGAACTGTAGAGACTGAAGACACCAACCTCATGTTTCTTGCTTGTCGTATATAAGGGTTACGTGAGAAACTTAGTGTTGTGCACACTTTGAAAGACATGGAGCCATGAAGAGTTTTGATCAAAGAAGGATCCTATTGATGTGTGCATTTCTCAGAAAACACTCAGCAGTCAATTCTCAGAGCGAATGGAGGATACTGAGGCTCCACCCAGGGAAGCTTGGAGAGGGTCATTTGACAGCCCACTGAGATATGGAAAAGACTTAAACTGTAACACTGAAAAGGGTGAAGAGAAGGGAAAGAGAAAGATTACTTAGTAGATAAAATCTATTTGTTAAATTAATTGAAATTAATTAATCCTATGGGAAAATAAATCTAGGATACCTCCCAGATTTCTGATTCTGCCCATATACAAGATGCCAACATAGACAATGTGGGTTGATGAGCTGTTTCTTAAGTAACACATACTATGGGGGTCTATCCTAGCAACAGCATTCTAAGCATCTGTCATATATTAAATGTGATTTAATTCTCAGAAAATCTTTTTATTTACATTATTTTATCAACTCCAATTTTCAGATTACTAGTTAAATTCAAAAGAAAGTTAAGTAACTAAAGTAAGGAAAGGTAATAAAATTCCTTTTGGACATGTGAAGTTTGAGGCACAAGGAGGATATCTGGGGTGAAACAGATAGTAGATGTGGATCTGGGAGAGAGCTCTAGTCTAGACATAGAAATTAAAGAATAATCCAAAAAAGGGTTTTGAATGAGTAGAAAGATTTGTCATTGCTCAAGGAAACAACTCAAACAGTCGTAGAATAACTTAAGAGGCAAGCAAGGGGCAAGAATTCTTGTTCTGTCATAAATAAATTAAGAGCTGCAAATTGGAATTTCCTGGAAGAAATTATGAACAAGGTCAAATCCTAGCTAGGTGCCAATAGGAATAAGCAATAAGAAATTATTAGTAGAATTGTTATGGTTTAAATATAAGGTGTCCCCCAAAAGCTCATGTGGGAGACAATGCAGGAATTTTCAGAGATGAAATGAACAGATTATGATGTCTTTACCTAATCACTGAATTAATCCACTGATATGGATTAACTGGGTGGGAACTGTAGGCAGGTAAGGTGTGGCCAAGAGAAGTAGGTCACTGGGGGAAATATTTTGGGGATTTATATTTGATCCCTGGCAAACAAAGCTCTATCTGCTTCCTGGTTTCCATGCCCTGAGCTGCTTTCCTCCACCATGCCCTTCTGCCATGTTGTCCTGCCTCACTCAGGCCCAGAACTGTGGAGTCAGTCAGTCGACCATGGACTGAACCTTTGGAACCATGAGCCAAAATAAACTATTCCTCCTCTACGTTGTTCTTGTCAATGTCTTTTGGTCACAGTGACGAAAAAATTGACTAAAGCAAGTCTTAATGAGAGTTTTAGTAAGTCATGAAGTTGGAAAAGCAAATCTCTATTTTAGAAGCAACCACTAATTTAAGATGACATTGGTTTACAGGCTGTTTCTTGGCCAGTGGATATCCTGTGTGACTCAGCCAAGTTACTATGTTAGAAGAGACTAATAAATATTCAATGTGGCATCCTGAATGGCTTGAGAACTCACGCAGAAGGGGAAAGAGTGTCCAAGAGTCAAGGCACCAAGTGCCTACTAAGGGAGCCGGTATCACTCAAAAGGATGGCAAAGAAACGGAATCTCATGTGACTCCTGCAGGTAATTTTGGCTACAGAGACAAAGCTTTTGCTCATAAAAGAGCAAGAAATAAGAGACCCATCTCACTGTTTTTGGATATGCTTCAAGAAGTCTAATGCACCAAATACTAGATATTTTTATGAAGCTCTAAGGAACTCCTAGCTACACAAAGTACTATTCTGGGGCCCACAAAATCAACATGCCCCAGGTGCTTGCTAAAAATGCAGACTCGGGTCCCTGCCTGGACCTGCTGAGAGAGAATTTACATTTTACCAGGATGATCATCCTCCATGAACTACTAGGCATGTGAAATTTTGACTTATACTTTATTATTCTCAACTAGAAAACGGGACATAATGGAGAAAGTGCCAGTACAGAAACAGAATAGAGGGCGAGGAACTAACTGCTGTTATTCATGCCATTTTGTCCACTGAGCACTAAGTTCACAGTATCTGTCACAATACTTCTTTTGAAGGCCTTCAAACATATTGGAGATATGGGGAGAAAAGATAGATTTAATCCCCCGCCAAAATTTTGAATTTAGTGTTTAAAAGATGGCTATATAACAAGGCATTATGCCAATTTCATAAAATAATAATATTTAGCAATCAAAAAATTCACTCTAGCTGAAAAACACCATTAGATTAGATTTGTCACTTTCAGGAATTTTTTAATACACTTAGTGATGATTTAGAAATAAATTATTAAAATAGGCAAATAATTTTTAAAAAGAAACATTACAAATAAGTTTTTTCACTCCCAAAATGTGTGTATGTGTGTGTGCATGAAAGAAATAGAGAACATGGCTTTATGTGTACCTCCCAAGAACATGTTAAAAATTCTTGCCCTTCACATAGGTATCCAAGTGGATGCTTGACTTCCAGAGCTCCTAGATTCTCCTGGGTCTGTAGTTTGAACCCTGTGCTAGGTGAGAGTAGAACAAGAAATATCACAAATGCTCCCCCACGGCTCCCCCCCATACTACAAATGATGTAAACTCCTTTCCCACCCAGTTCCCACAGTCCTGGGCAGAGTGTAAATGGGTACTAAGGCATCACAAGGTAAAGATGAAATGTGTATTTCTTGGCTTAGCTGGCAAACTCTGGCTTGTTAAAGCCTGCTTCCATACCAGGGACAAAACCCTAGAATAATCCAACAATTGCCCAGGAAGCCATTTGGATTGAAGTGAGCCTCTCCTTTAAGAACGGAAGAGCTGAAACTTGCCAGCTTTGATTTGCACGCCTTTCAGCTACTATTTTCAGCCGATTCCGTTCATACAACTCTAGCTTTCATTTAGGCTGAGCTCATTGACTAAAAAAATAAAGAAGAACAGGGGGGAAAAAAAGAAAAACAAGAAAAGAAATCAAGGAAAGGCTTAATTGATTATGCAAAGTGTTGCTTTGGGAAAGAGGAAAATCTTGTAAGAAGTCTGGCAAACGTAATTCATTAGAGACCTAGTGACATCTTCTAAACCCCAGAACATTACTTCAGGTTAGTTTAAAACATCAAGTGCACTTATGGTTGGTATGGGTACCCAAAGGTCATCCATTCTGTGTGCCACATTCTTTGCATTCCACATCATACTTTTAACAAAGCCAGAAGTTTGTGCTACTGAAAAACATGCTAAAAATGAATGTGACTTACAGGAAATTAAAGACATCAAAATCAGGGACAGTGATTCTGACCAGTGACCCTGTCCTCTTAAAGTTCAATCTCTTTTCTGTATACATGGTCATTTGGACTTATTTCCACTGTCCTCTCTCCCACACATATTCCTTTCAGCCTAGTGATCCACTGTATGCAAGATCAATAAATGAATATGAACTTTACATCAGATCTCATAATGGTGTGTGAGAGTGGATTGCTTCCTGCCACTTTGGAGATGCTCAGATTATTTGTACCAGCTCCACATCAAAAAAAGTCGGTTGTTTTTTTTTCTCCCTTTCTTTGGAAGCATCAAATGCTACCACTCATTAACCTCCCTCCTTCCGGAAATAATTAGCCTAAGGGCTAAAACTACCACTGAAATTTATTGAAATTCCACTAAGAGACCAAAATGGTTTCAACATTCCCAATAAACTTTAGTTTTGTGAAAAAATGCCCAAATCACAAGTGATTTCAATGCCACAGAGTATCTTGGTTTGAGGAAGTATTCTCAAAAATACATGCCTGAGTACAATAGTGAAGTTTGAATTATAAAATAACATAAGAAGGTAGATAAGCTGCCTTCCAGAGAAATCAGCTTCGAGAGATTGATGGAAGATTCTCTCTTTAACCTGTTCTGAAAAAGATCTTATTAATAATTGAAATGAAGGCATCAGAAAGATTCTAGCTCAAGTGCAGTTACTCAAAATTGGGATAAATATGAAATTACATTAGTGATAGCATCAAGACTGGTAATATTCTGAATGGAATACAATATTGACTTTAAATAAATTCATCAAAATCTACCAACAGTAAGTGTAAAATCCTCCAATTGAATGCATTTAAGTTAATAATTTAATAAGGATGAGATGATAACTTGCTTCATGGTGCTTCACAGGATACAGTGAGTTTTACTTGATCACAAAATTAATTATATGCAAATAAGAAACGTGGATAGGAAAATAAAGCTAATGAGCGAATGAGTGCATCTCACTTTTGAGAAGCTCAAATTGTTAGAAAGGTTTTCCTTACATTGACTTTTCATTGTAAATTTAATTTTTATTTTAATTTTAAAAAAATTTTAATTTTTCTCAGAGAGGAATGAGGTTGAATTCCTGGCCATTCATTCATAGAAATAAGGTCTAGAATTAACTTGAATTGTCATGTGTCTGATGTGACTTTGGCTGCAGAGAACAACACTCAGATAGATTAGTGATTACTACCTTAGAGTTACAAATTTTAAACGGATTTAAAGTAGAAGAAGTTGCTAATCTAGATGCTAGTACTATTTTTATTGATTGTTCTATTTAGTTATACATGACCACAGAATGCATTTTGATTCGTCGTACACAATTCGAGTACAACTTTTCATTTCTCTGGTTGTACACGATGTAGAGTTACACTATTCGTGTAATCATACAAGTACATAGGGTAATGATGTCTCTCTCATTCCACCATCTTTCTTCCTTCCCCTGCCCTTTCCCCCACCATTTCCTCTACACAATCCGATGTTCCTCCATTCTTCCTTTACCCCTCCCCACCATTATATATCAGCATCCACTTATCAGAAAAAACATTCAGCCTTTGGTTTTTAGCCACATCAATGTTTATAGCAGTTCAATTCACAATAGCTAGATTGTGGAACCAACCTAGATACCCTTCAATAGATGAATGAATAGATGAAACTGTGATATATATTTACACAATGAAATATTACTTAGCCATAAAGAAGAATAAAATTATGGAATTTGCAGGCAAATGGATAGAGTTGGAGAATATCATGCTAGTATTTCTTTAAAACAATAAAATAACATTTTTTTCTTTTAATTGTGATAGAAATCCAGCAACAACATGTAATGAAAAGAAAAAAAAAAAAAAAAAACCTATGCCTGTCTAATCTTTCTACTCCTCTGGCCAATAACATACCTTAGCAATTGGCAAACATTGAGTGGATCAATGCAAAAATGAATGGATGAAATTAAAAGAGATTGGCTGACCAAACCCAATGAAACAATATCCCATGGTTGAGACTCTTGGGACATCAGGCATTATCTTTTGAATTTTATGTATGATTCTGTTGACTTGGTGATCTGATTTTCAAATGTGTAGTAAATCAGCAGAAAGAAAAAAAATGCTATTGCCAAGTACATCAGTATCAACATAAAAATATAGAAAATGGAGGGAAATTGTTTTGAAAATTCATGTGCATAGAGTTTGGGGTCACTTAGGTTAGAATCAAATAACTCCTAATAACTCATTTTGTCCTGGTGGGACACCCACAGCCTTCACGGTATTGCTGTCCATTAAGATAGCCAAGATAAATGCACCATATTTATAAGTCAGTATGTAATCAGCAAGATAAGAAAGTATGTGTGATTTTTTTCACAAGGCTATACCTACAAAGCTAATCATTTGAAATAATTAGTACAGGAAGGCACACGCCCTTAGCTCTTTAAACAAACCCACTACTCGGGATCACAGGTTACAGCTGGGATACTGGAAGCCCAGTTTCATTACAGTTCAAGAAAATCTCAGGGCAACCCATGTTACCAGCTTCCAGCAAGGAAGTTTCTTATGAGAGATTCCTATTTTCGCTTAATGATCACAGAAACTCAAGAGTGGTAGAATGACATCATATCCTATTTTTGAACAGTCTTAACAAACTAATATGAGAAAAAGAAAACAGGAAATGCACCAGTCTCCTCTTCCGAGCAAGGGGTTTGTTGTTGTCGTTGTTGTTGTTTGTTGTTTGTTTTTCCTCTTATTCATTCAGAACAAACAAATGTGTGTGCATGCACTGTAAATACCAGGCTGGGTGGTGAAAGTGTAGACATAATGCAACGCTTTTGGGAAAATAGACATGATTATTGGGAGGAAGGGTTTCAGAAGGAGTTAAAGATCACAAGATTTGACATGACCAAAAAAATATCATGTATATGGTTCTGAACTTTCTCCCTTAAATCACAATTCCATACTTAGGTGGACTAAATAAGCATCGACTACTTCCCAACTCCAAAATGGTATCATTCTATCTTGCTCAATTCTAAAACATCACTGTGAGGCAACGTGAGAGGTGTCCACATTCAGCTAATAGGATATAAAATTACAGATTTAGTAGATGCTACACCTTCCTCCAAATCGTACAGCTCGTTAATTGTGAAGCCAGACAAGAAGCTAACTTTGGGTCCTAATTAGTAATTGCTGCTGATCCGTACTCTCTCATTCGTGCTTCATGACTGTGAAAACATTAGCCGTCCTGTTTCATAGGTTGAGATTTCATTCTGGTGCTATGTTTACAAAGCAGCATAAATGAAGCTTGTTCCCCAAATGGTGCAGCATTTGCTGATTTGCTGGTGCACTTTTTCTGCCTCCTCTCTCAACACTCCACCTGCAGAATTTATGAACCAATTCGTTGTTAGCCCTACTTACAGTGCTTCTTTGAAATAACTGCTGTTCGCAGAAAAATTGCAAAAAGTAACTCATGAACAACCCAAACCTTCTTACTATGCATACTTAAAGCTTGCCAGATATTGTTGGGATAGCATGGAGCTTCTTTATGCTCAGGATCGTTCAAGATGAGATCTAAGTGCAAACAAAATGTAGATTTGTTTTCAGAGAATTTTAAAAGGAGAGTGAAATTAAATTGGTCTTTATCCTCCTTAATTTTCAACTAGAATTTACTTAATGATGTCATGAATAAGACCCATGGAAATACAAAATAAATGATATAGAACCCTTGTCCATAAAGAAAGTAAAATTTTTGAAGGTTTTCATGAAAAATTTTTTTTGAAATGTTAAATGATAGTTACTGTGCTAAATGTGACAAAATATTACATAGAATTAAAACTTAACATATTACATAGAATTAAAACTTAACAGTAACAAGTCTTCAGTCTTGTGAACTGTCATTTAACGAGCAAGTTGTTTACCCAAGTGAGCAATCAATTGTTCTAATGGGAGAGCAATTAGCAAAGATGAATTTGAAGATTTGCTGGATTGGCTTTCAGGAATTTTATGAAGCAACAAAGCTATGAATTGACTTCACCACCTTATCCTTTAGATCCAATATTTTCTAGAATAATGTAACCCAGGAACTCTGCCCAGAATCATTTTTGATTCTGTTCCTGAGATCCCATGTGACATGAATCATATTTGGACCACCCAGTTTGTTAAATGTGATTTATGATTATTGTATCTATTTTAAAGGACATCTGGTCACATTCTAGGTCCATCCAGTTAAAATAGTACATAGCAAATATATTGATTTAATTTTACCTAAAACCAAATGTATTTTTCCAATTTAGTGCAGGGATCTACCAATCAAAGAATAAATATCTGCATAGACATGGAAAGAAACACTTTTGGGGGGAAAACAAATCTTTCATGTGGAGTTTGGAAAGTTTGGATCTATCATTCTTCAAGGAAATTGAAATATATACAATATATTCATTAATAATGTCACTTTCAGGAAAAGCACTCAGAAGACAAAATCAGCACTTCTGCCAGATGGTGCATTTAATTTAAAAAGGCCAAGAGAAGAAAATAATATAAATCTGATAATAACATATACCTCCCTATCTGAATAATAATTTGAACCTTCCCAGGAAGCAACACGAAGATTACTATTTATTTTTGCACTTACTTTATGAGGTTTTGTGCACAGTCTCATTTAGCAGTCACAACAACCTTGCAAGGCAGGTAGTGATCACACCATTTCACAGAAAAACAGAATTGAACAGGTTACACTGTTGCTCAGTTCATATATACAAATAGTGATAAGAACACCCTCTGAACTTGGTATATTTCATTTCTACATCTGCTCTCCTCAGACTAAGAAGGGGAGGGGACACAGCTCTGATCATGAATTAGAATCTTGGTCTTGAAACGTGGTCTCCATAGTCCTTGGAACTTGAACTTTCTGATGACTTTTATGAGAGAATAGCTTTTCTCTAGCAGCAGAGATTTATGTTGTGAATCTTTGGAAGAGAAAAAGCTTGCTTGGCTTGCAGGTAGGTGTATGGGAGCCAGTAAAAAGGTAGGGTCCTCAACCTACGGCTGCAGTTTGCTGACCATGACTGACAAGCTGAAGGAGCTGGGAAGCATATTCTTTTCCAAAACCTTAGAAAAAAGAATCACAGCCTGGCCAACACCTGGGTCTGTGTCAAGACCTTGAGCCAGAAATTCACCATTTCATAACCAAACTTCTGATTTGTAGCACTAGGCGCTAATAAATAGCCATTGCTTTAAATCATTAAATTTATAGTAATTTGTTACATGATAACAGAAAAATAGAGGGTTTCAAACTACATTCATAGAACAACAGTGCTAACCTGTGATTGAGTCTTTAATGAGTGTTTCATATAAATTTGAAAATGATTTGCATTATCTAGAAAATGTACAATCAATTTTCTGTGAGCACATTTGTAAGAAAATATTGATGGGGTATAAGTAAACAGCAGGTGCATTAAATTCCTCTGGTCATCTAATAATATGGGCTTAACATTAATAATATTATTAATAGTAATACATAAATAATGCTTTAGAGTGTTCATTGTACTTCCACATTTACTCTATCATTTGAGACTTATTATAATTTGGTGGGGTAGAAAAATTATTAGCTGTCTTCATTAAATGTGGAGCATTTACAATTTTTTTTTTCAACTCAAACTGGTTTCATTCAAGTTTGAACAAACCTTTAAATGATTGAAACTGTTTAATAAAAAATTGTCCATAGCCAATGTGGGGTTCATTAAATGTATCAATAAAATGGAGTTCTGTGTGCCATTAAAATGGGATCTATAGTTACCCACATAAAATTCATGATCTATATTTATCTTCATGAGAAATTATCGATTCCATTTATATATGAGAAATCCATTTTGTTAAAAAAGAGTACATTGCATATGGATTTACAAACACATAATAAACATGATTTTTGACAGAGGTTATCTGTGGAATGTGGTGCATCTTATTTCTTTCTAACACTTTTATAAATTTCCTGCATTTTATAAATGCTGTAGTTTATAGTATATGTTGACTATTGGAACACTAAACCATGTTTCATTTCACAGAATGAAACTGTCTCTGGGTCCAGTTGTATCAAAGCAACATGGTTATTGTTAAATACCTGGAAGTCTGTAGGAAGCTCGAGAGCTCAATATGGAGTAAGGCTCACATTCTCACCAAGTCCCTATTTATTTCCGCCCATACGGCTGTGCACTTACACATCAATAGCTCGCGTCTTCTGCGTCAGTGGCCACCCTACAAGCTCTTTAGCTGTTCTCCACCAGATGTTTTGACTTCTGGAGCAAGCTCCCGTTCAAATCCCCAACAGCATCCCAGACTTGTCTGGAATGCCAGATACTGAAGGAAGCCCAAGGAAACACTTGTTTTCACTGGAGGAACTACTCATACTGGTTTCTCAAAACTCCAAGAAAGTTGGGGAAAATTTTCTTCCTTCATTTTCTACCACATGAACTTATGCAAATGTCAGACTCTTCTTGAGTCAAGCTTCCAATCGGAGTTGCTGAAACCTAACCATTTCTAACCAGAGGCAGTGAGATAAAAAAAACACTGTGGGTTCTTTTGACATATTTAAGTAGGTGTAACTTGGCCAGGATTTCAAATCCCCACACCTACTGGAATTATGTCCTCAGGCATCCTCCTCTATGCCATTCCCTCCTGTGTCCTTTATATCTGAAGAACAAAACTAGGATTCTGAAACAGCTTGAGAAACCTGGGGGTCTTTGACCTTCCCTGAACCTATAAAAATGTAGACGAATTTCAAGTCCATTGACACTGATGGAAAATATTCCATTTAGGGTCAAGTGAGTGGGTTAGTTTGGGCATGTAGGTAGAATCACCTTCAAAAAGGAAGAGTGTGGTCAAAATGTGGTGTAAAACAATATTCTAACATTTTGAAAAAAGAAATAATCCTTAGTCCTAACATACTATCAAAATTATTTTAAGTTTTAATTACTTTCAGTCTTTTGCCCACATACATATTTATTTGTTTCTACATAGCAGCCATCTTATAATAGTTACCATCTGGCATTCTTCTTCTGAAAATATATCAAGTTATAAAAATGTTCCCTGCTCAATTTCTATTTTTAAAGACTGCACAATGCCTACCAAGTAGATGCACTAGTTTGATATCTCGATTATTTCTTCCCCTTCAATTTCCAAAAATGAAAACATGAGGCAAAGGCATATGTAGGTAACAGGTCATAACAAAGCAGCCCACTTGCCTCAAATTGGCACCCAAGGTTGCTTTTCTTTTTATGGGCTATTCTTGGTCGTTTAGTTGGGGTGAGATAAACTGTGTCTTATGAAGGAGCTGAACAACAGAGTCAAGTTGGAAGATAAGCCAGAAAAGGTAAAATCCATATATAGTTGGGAGAGGAAACGGTTCCTACTTCCTGACTCATGGGTCTAGAAACAGGTGATTGACACCAGTTTGTGCTGATATGGAACAGACACTCTTCCACCTCTTAAGAAATGTAACTCCTCATTGAGGACAAACAAACGAGCAAGCTTCCCTAAATATCTTTAGGTAGGTCATCATCATACCAGTGAAGTTTCTGATCTAGAATATTTGAAAGGCTAGTAATTAAGGCTGGAAGTAGTTGCTCAGGTAAGACAGAAATATTTTATCTTAGAAAGTGAAGCTTTGGATGAGTCTACCTAAACAATATCACAAAGATGGCAAGCTGATCGTCTGTTCTTATTTTTTTTTTTTTTTTTTATTTTAACAGATTGTTTAGAACAAGATTAGGTTCATGGCAATTTTGAGCAGAAAGCATAGGGTTTTCCTGTGCATCCCCTGCCCCCACAAATGCATAGCCTCCCCACCCCCAGAGTAATCATTTGTTACAGACAATGAATCTACATTAACACATCATTATTACCCAGAGTCCATGGTTGACATTAGGTCTCACTTTTGATGTTGTACATTCTAAGGGTCTGGACAAATTTATAACGACATATATCTGCCATTATAATGTCACAGAGTGTCATTTCATCTGCCTTAAAAATTCTGTGTTATGACCTCACTTTTTAAACTCAGCATTTATTATGGAAATACAGACCATGCTAATAAAGGTCAGAACACTGAATCTTATATTAATTGTACCAATGTCATTGTGATCATAATTGTTAAGAAGCTTTTAACTTAGCATTTTCAGGTGAAATAATGCCTAGAATTCTAGTCATAACTGGTGTTAAATGCAGCCTGCTCAGGTCCTAAAGAGAGCTGTCGATGGCTCATAAGCCGTCTTTGCACAAACTTTAAGAAGTAAAACCCAAGCCCACAACAGTGTACACTGGTTATGTATTTTTCTCCCCTCTTCCCTTGACTTAGATGCCCTTGGACAGGTTGACCTCATGGTGTGCACCAGTCCTGATCCTGAACATTAAAATTTCCTTTTCAAAGTTTGCCTCTGGCTTCTTTGCTTGGCAGTCAAGTATCTAGTCAGATGCCAAAGTAGGATCGCTTGCTCCCTACCGGGTCATTTCATGCCTCACCAAGGGAGTTTGGCCTATTAGCAAATTTCTCTGCCATGTACCCCAGCCACCAGAAAAAAGGCCAAGATGCAGTTACTGAAAAGCCCATTAGCAACCCTGTCTTCCTTTTCTTCCTGTAGCTTCTAGTTATGCGCCTTTGGGGCACTGCTCATTTGCATACTGGTGAGAAGGTGGGGAGGTAAATACAATAATTTGCCTTTTCCATTAGCCAAGTTCTTTGGATTGGTGATGAAGATAACCTTAGTAATAAAAGTAACTGTTAAAATAGTGTGGAATGGGGCATGGATGGCGGATATGTTTGCTTTTTCCTTTTGTTTAAGGTGACGCACAGAATTTCAAATTTGAACTCATACTTCCAGAGAGTATGATTAGCAATAAAAAAGAAGTTGCTTGCTCCTAGCCATTCATGGTGGTTTAGGTTGATGACAGTGTCTATCTTGTGTCTCAAATATCTTGACCTCACCTGACACAGTAGTCTCTGGCTACTTGTGACTATTGGACATATGAAATGAGAGTCATAGGAATTGAGGTGTACCAGATTTTGAAGATTTAGCATAAGTGAAAAATATTTCAAATATAATCATTTATTAGATCACTTATTCAAGAATTGACCACTGTGCTAGTTATTAAAAATAGAGCAACATGTCAGACAGGTTCAAATCTAGCCTTTATGGAGTTTCAAGGTGAGCAGATACTGTAAAAATTTTTCTTCCTCCATGGCTTAGCCTTTCACATGAAGACTTTGACTATATTTCTGATATTCTTAAACAGACACCACTGTAGCCTGCTGCAACATGAAGCCCAAAGATACAAACCAGGAGCTAGTTGCCAACGGCTACCAGGCAAAAGCACATTTTCTCATTGCTCTAGAGCCTCATTGTTCAATAAAAGAACCACTTGTCCCATGTGACTGTGAACACTTGAAATGTGGCTAGTCTGAATTGAGACATGCTGTTAGTGTAAAATGCACCCTGGATTCCAAAGATAGAATAAGAAAGTGAATACACAGTATCTCATTCATATTTTTATATTGAGTCCAGAGCAAAATGATAATATTGCATGTATATTGGATTAAAGAAAACATACTAGTAAAATTAATTTCACCTGCTTTTTTTTAATGCGGTTGCAAGAAAAATTAACATTACATATGTGGCTCACATAATGTTTTTACTGGCCAGTGTTTCTCTACACTAACTCTTTCCACTCTGTCAGTGCCAACCACCACAGTAAATGGAGCTTAGCCTTCCAGGAAGCTGTGGCACAAACTTAAGGAGGAACTTGAACCTGGAGGGAACTTTAAGCTGCCTCATCCCCAACCCCCACCTCTTCTCTCCCCTTTGAAGGGTCACTTGTACCTTGAGTGATTAGTGAAGTGGCTGAAAAGCCTTGATAGCTTGACATAATGGAGAGGCAGCAGATGGTGATCAGAAAAGCTGATTTCTGTGTTCTGAGTTCTCACTTACTGAATGATCAAGAGCAAATCACAAGATGTTGTGGAATCTCTCTCTCTCTCTCTTTAGGTATGAATATAAAAATAACCTTCCTCTCTGTTTCAGGTAATAGTGTAGCAAGTGAGGTAAATATACAGGAAATTGCCTGATAGATCGTAAAACCTATTGCCATTATCATCCTTTATATTCATCATCATAATAACTACTTCTATAAGCAATCAAGAAAAATATCATAACTCTGGAGAGAGTCCGAAACCAACAAAAATTCAAACAAATATTGAAATAGTAATGAATAAACAGGCTGACAAAGGAAGGAGAGAGTTAAAGTGTTAGGGATTTAAAATTGAGGCACGCAAAAGAGTAGAGAATTTGGTTTGGGGAACTCACTTCTTAATCGATTGTCTGACGCCAGGCATTCACATTGAGGTTTTCTACCTTTCCAGGGAATTTTTTCCTGTATCATGAAGATAATTCTGCTGAAAAATAAAACCCTCTCCCTATTTATGTTGTGGTCAATTGTTTATTTCTGTGGTGGTGGCAGGGGGGGACTCTAATTTCACACTGCATAAGTTGAGGCTTTGAAACAGAGGGGACTCTGTACGATCTCTGGCTGAGCGATACCAGGCACCACACCTCTTAGCCCACAATGGCACACTGGGGAAACACAGAGACATGATTATTTTCCTGAGTATCTGAGCTGGGTGCAAAATTCCTGGTCTCCATCAGACCCTGAAAATCAAGGCAGATCAGAGGGCCGCGGAAGTTCTGCTTTGGCTCTGCCTGCTGAAGTCTGGGGAGTTGGTGGCAGTGTGGAAAGCTGAGTTGTTTTGTGCTAACTTGACTGCACAGAGATTCAAAAAGTATTTCAAATGAGACCTAATTTCCATCAATGAATACATTTTCTAATATGCATGACAAAGCAACTCATACCACAGGGAAAGGCATAGAAATGAAAGAAGCAGAACTACTCCAAGAAGTTTCCAGAAGACAGGACATACAGAATAGTACTGAAAATTCACTGTATTTTTAAATAAGATATATTATAAGATAATGCACGGTCATTTTTTCCCAAAGATTCAACCGTCACCTCCCTCATGAGAGTATATTATAATGTTTGGTTTAGATGTGGGATGAAAGGGCAAGGGCATTGAACATGGCAAAACTACAGAGGCATCTAAGAACAGTGAGTAAATTTGTCTGAAAGCAATGGAGTAGCTTAAAGAGAAGAGTTTCGGCAGGAAATGATAGCATACTCCAGTGGAAGCAAAGAGGAGCATTTACCAAATGCATTATTTGCAATGATGTGAAGAGAGTTAAGGGTCCAAGGAAAGAAGTTGGAACATTCTGAGTTGAGCAATCCAAAGGTTTTACCATCTTTAAGTCTGAGGTGGAAAGTGGAAGAGGTCGCTGTGGGAACCTAGAGAGAGGAGAACTGTGAGTGCAGACTGAAAAAGAACAAACTCAAAAGGCTCACAAATGTGCAGAGAAGGTGGAGGGAAATAAACAACCAGAAAGATACTCTTCAACTCTTTGATCTCCTGACTTTCTCCATTGCCAAAGCCAAGCGGAAGCCAGAAGACAAAAAACAAAAAAATCTGATTAGCCTGCTGATACTCAGCAGAATTGGGAAGCAGGAGAGTAGAGATGAAGATACAAGAGCTGATAAATTGGGCTGGGGAGATAGCTCAGTCGGTAGAGTGCTTGCCTTGCAAGCATAAGGCCCTGGGTTCGATCCCCAGCAACGCAAAAAAAGTTGACAAATTAGATCAAGAGATTATCTATAGGACTCTATAGGACTCGAAGCTTTCCAGGGGTGGTAGGATTGGGGAAATATTCACAGGAGCTGTTTATTGTCAGTACCCCTGTCACAAGCTTGCTCAGAGAATCTGTCTCATACTGTCTCATGTCAGAGAGCTCACACTACAGAGTGCAGAGAACTTAGTTAGAAGCAGCGTAGCTAAAGCGAGGATTAAGGAGCAAAAATGGATAAGATGTAGGTCCACAAATAACTTTAAATTTACATAAAAATTCTCACATTTAAAAAAAACATTATTGTTTCTAATCTTGAATTTTCTATAATCCTGAGATCTCTGTTAATCTAAATTTTGATTAAATTTTGATTGAACTAATCCCCAACTCTGTATTCATCAGCTGAGTAAATATGGCTTAAATTTTCTTTTTCTTGACTTAGCCAGACACTGACCTGAAGTTCAAAAGCTTACTGAGTCTCTACCTAGCCATTACCCAGAAAATGTGTTCCAGTCATTTAATATAATATTTTCTTTAATATGAATTTTTTAAACAAGATTTTTGATCCTTCATATGTTTTAACATAAAAATATTGGTAATTAAAGAGTTATAAACTGCTTGGTATAATTTATGTTTTAAAATGCATGTCCCCTGGATGACGGGGGTCACTAACACAGTGAGACCTGGTGGAATTCTGAACACTCCTCGGTGCTCAGCACACAGGATTGAGCGCAGATTGTCTCCATGGAGGCCCTGTGTTCGTACTGGCCCTGTGGCCCATAACCATTGTGAAGCAGGGCTATTTCCTGCCTTCCTGCCCTGTGATGCAGGAAGCATCCAACTCTGTCAGCAACCTTTGCTCTTGGCACCACCTCCCCGCAGGGGTTTGGGTTCTCTGCCAGGAATTTCAAAAAAGTAACTCTGTTTTGGTTTTTTTAATCCAGAACTCAGCTTGTGAGCAAAGAAAGGGAACAAGAGTTGTAATATACCCAGGGATTTAGGGGACATGACATGGCTTCAGGCCTAGTTCTAATACCAAGCTGGAGTAAGGCAAGCAGCCCTGTCTCTCCTGCATACTCTCTCCTAGATTCACTGAGGGAGTTTTGTTGTTACTGTTGTTTTGCTTCTGGGCTCTGGCATAACACTAAATTCTTTGCTTGTAATTTACTTAATCCTTATTATCATTGCTCCATTAGGAGGTGACTGTCAATCCCCATTTCACAAATGGAAAAATTGAGTTTTAAAAAGATCAAGTTATCAGGCAAGAGTTATGAGGCAGCATGGTACGGCTACATTATGCATGTGAAGATCACTGTGACCCATCTCTCAAAGAACCACAAAAGAAGCATTCCAAATATGGCGAACAAAGTCTCCAAAGTGGCAGTAGAAAATGTTAATATCACTAAAATGCATGGATTGGCATGAAAGACATCTTCCCATCAAATGTATGACTTTTATTTTTTTGGTACCAGGAACCAGTCACAACCCTGGTCATTTTATTTTATTTTAATTTTGAGACAGGTTCTGCTAAGTTGCTTAGGACCTTGTTAAGTTGCTTAGGCTAACTTTGAATTTGCGGTTCTCCTGCCTCAGTCTCCCAAGCTGCTGCGAAAATGTTTGATTTTAATCTTCAGTGGAGACTCTGCCCTGACTCATCTATGTTCTTGTCCTAGGGACAAACATCAAAGAAAGAGAACACTTCAGTGTTTTGCTTCCCTGTCCAAGAATCAGACCTGAAGAATTAATCTCCTGACCCTCTGTCAGAGATCTTGGTTCTGGTCCTAGATTCACAGTGGCGGATCTAGTAAAAGGTATCCCTTTTAAAAGACCAGGGAAGTCCTAGATTCTGCCATGTATAGCAAATTCTCAAAATTCACTTCTTTCGGTTTAAGTTTAAGATCCTTTAATGGTGAGCTCATGACTTTTTTGTTGAAAGTCTTGTGGGACAAGTATGTGAGACAAAGACCTGAGATGAGGTAACCATTCATTCTGTGGGAGCAATGTCAACTCTCTCTCTAAAACACTGGTCCTCTCTGTCTTTCTCAATAGATAGATGGCAGATGGATGATTAAAGATAGGTAGGTAGATAGATAGATAGATAGATAGATAGATAGATAGATAGATAGGGTATTAGCATTACATTAAAATTCATGATTCAGATATTTTTATATATTTTACCACATCACAGCCAGAATTTTATGGTCATCAGAGCAGCCTGAAGGCTAAAGTCCTGGGTGGTTGATTCCAGATGTATAATTTGAAAAGCATAAAAATTTATCAGCTATTTCAAATGAGCTTAACAGTTTGCTCCTTATTAAATATAAACAATTCTTATTTCTTCATGCTTTTGTTCTTAGGAATATTATAAATTACTTGATAGGCATCAGTCACTGTGGCCAGACACAGAAAAAAACACATCATGGTAACTGTGGTGCAGTATTTGGAGAAAATCTGGCTCCTGCAATCAACCTCCTTGTATGATTAGAGTCTGCTTAACAATACCCTGAATAGCTGTAGCAGGTGTCAGAGAAAGCAATAAACAAGCCAATTTGGGGAAACCAAAGCAGGACTGCCGGAAGAGACCAGCATGTCAGCAACCCTGAAAGGAGAGGACTTTTGTTCCCAGGAGGAGTCCATGGGTCTTGCAAAGACCACTGGAGTTGACAGATAGGATGTCACTTTTAATGCCACAAACCCATAGAGACAACCGCAAGAGTGATCACAGGGCAAAAGGTGAACCCGCCTGCATGGAGATTGGGCTAGATGTTTAAAAACAGAGCTATAAGGCACATGTTTAGTTGATTCAGAAAAAATAGAGGGTTCACAATTTCCCCTAGGGCGCCAAACAGGTTGCAAATCATGAATAGAAAGTGAGCAAAAATGTATCATGAGGCTACTCAGTGTCAAATTCTGCAGGACCTAACTTTAAATTCTGGATTTTCACGGAAGTACCAATGAGTGCTTTATAGAATGAGCAGAGTCTCAGGGACACAGATTCAAACAAGCAGCAAAACGCGGTAATGGTTCTCCTGTCCTTTGAACTCAGAGGAGTATGTCATCATTTAAAAATCTACTTCAGCATTTAAAGATTAAGACCTCGCAAGATAGACACAATCCTAAACTTCTTTACTCTTGCATGTCAAAATTCAGGGACAATAATTACAGTGATAATATAATGTCCTTAAAGGTACAGTAATTTTATCATCTTTGTTACTATTTGATTACTTAAATACGAAATTTCAAAACTACCCCTTTTTAAAAAATTGTATTCTGTGTAAAATAGAAATTATCTGGAGATTTAAGAGAAGTCAGTATAATAAAGTCTAGCAAGTCTGTTTATACAGTAATTTATGGTTTACAAAGAATGTTGTGCATATTTTCTGATTTAACTTCAACCATTTTGTGAAGAAAGCAGAGCAATTTGTATAATCTCCATCTTCCAGAGGTGAAACCTAATCCTCCAAGAAGCTAACTGTCACCAAGAAGTTGATACAGCTAGCAAGATAAGAAGCAGAGACAGTATACCATCTCCTCTGATTTCTAGTTACCAGACCACTTGAATGTTGCCAGGATGGCAAAGTAGTATTAAGTACTAGAGAAAGGTTGCTTTTAAAAAGAAAATAAACAGCCTTAGCAATCAGATGAAATTCAGTGGAAAAAAATTGGAAGGGGAGGTGAGATAAAGCGAAGGAAATCAGAAATGAATACAAAGGAGGTGGCTTTACCACTAACATTTCTGCAGACACTGCAAGGGATTTCACTGGCCCATGGGCTCCTTCCTCCTCAACTCACTTGTGAGTGTGGTCTGCAGGTTAACACTTTTGACAAGGAATTTGAGGAGGTGTCCAATATTATTGGTGTTGCTATTATAATGGAGAATAATGTAATAAAGGACTTCAGCTCAAACTTACATGGTGCTTATATAATTCAAAGGCATTCTCTCTGTCTTTTTTTTTTTTTTTTGTCAAGGTGGGTGATTGGGAAAGATAGAATGCATCATTTAATGAAAGGACAAGGTTGCATAAATAGGGCAAAATAACTCAAAAGTGTATCAATTCAGCTGTGCTCCCCTTCTCTCCATGTAGACTGTGTGCCGTTCAGTTCCTTCCTGAAACAATGGCTCTGACTTGTATGGCCTCAGTGAGAGAGCACTTGATGTTCGTGTGCATTCACTGTATAGTATTTATTGTGATCCTATCAATTTGCCACTGTTTCTATGGGCCAGCTGCATAAGACGTGGAAATGGCTTTGTTTTATAACATTCTGGCTGTATGTCATTGTTGCTGTTGTTATAATGGAATTTTGTTGTATGTGGCTCTAAATTCTATCAAGTGTTATACAATTGGAGAGTTTTTGTTTTGTTGTTTTGTTGTTTGCAAGGTTTGTTCCCTCTTTACTTTCCCTGTCCTATGACAGTAGTTTATAAAACAAGTCACACATCAAAATCACCAGTTTTGGGACTTACAGAAAAAGAAAATTGCTTCCCAGATAATTTTGATGAGCTACTTGATTTTAAAACAGCTGTCTTATGTAATGTCCTTTTATTTCAATATACACTGAGTTTGAATCATTGTGTTTTGAAGATTCAATCAGACTGTCATTATATAAGTAGAATGAAACCTTTCCCCATACAAAATTTCCCTTATGATTCTTTCTTTGTCAATATTAGAATTAGTGGACATAAACCAAATAATTTGTATTGGGATCATCTAATATAAACCAAGTAATTTCCTGGCATATAAAAAGTACTTAAAATGCCTGGAAAACTCTTAATTTTCTTTGTTCATCATTCATCCTTTCCATACACAGTTATGAAGCACTGCAGAGATCTGTGCTACGGGCATAAAGACAAAGAAAATGGAGAGCAAGGCTTTGAAAATTCAGTAGGAAAATTCAGTACTTTGGTTTTAATGTTAATTCATTTCTAGTTAAAATTAAATTTGGGGTGTTAAAACAGTCCATATGAGTGGAAAACTAAGCAAATCTCACTCACTGTTACTATAGAATTTCTTGCAGTTTAGCCAGGAGACAATCACAGACCACATCACTAAGCTTGAGTGCACGTGTGATATGCACAGGGACAGCCTCAGGAGGGTTGGTCTTGCACACTCTTTAAGAAGTGACAAGGAATTTCACATACAGCATCACCCCTCCTACCCCAAAATGCTTTAATGTTAAACAGCAGTTTGCCACCTAAATCCTTTTAGATAAAGTCATCTGTGAGGTGGGAAAGCATTAATCTTGTGTCCAGAGGTCACACAATAAATGCCAAGTCTGACCCTTAAGAAGATCGGCAAAGGGATTGGAAACACAATGACTCTCATATAAAGTCACCAAGCAGTTTTTAAAAGCACTGCAAATGATGTTAACTGACCCCAGGATCCCTGTTCCTCCCCCTGTCTCTGATCTTTTCCTCTTTTTCTCCTCCCTCCCTTTGTGTGGAGCCTTCTGAGAGCCAAGTCCTTGCACAGTTCCTTTGGGTTGCAATATGTTATACCCAGTGGAAATCAGAAGCTTTAATTCAAAGGTGGCCACTCTTGACCTCTGACCCTGGTGCCTCCCACCCTGCAGCTCGCCTCCATTTTCTGTCTCCATGGAATTGAATAGCCAAGTGGAAAAATGGGAACAGGCAAAGTCTATAGCTATTCATAGACCACCCCGCTCCCACCCCCACCCCACAAAAAGAGAGAGAGAGGAGAGAGAGAGAAGATGAATGAAACTCATTCATCGATAAGCAGGAGATGAAGAAGAAAGCCTTATTGGCTGAAAAGGGAGTGGAGAAATAGGGAGGGTAAGAGAGAAGGAATTCCAGGGAAAGAGATGGAGGGGAATAAGGAGTCAGCATGGAGCATGAGGGACGAGTTCTCAAAATTAAAACTTCAGAAGGTGAATCTGTAAGAAGCCAACTATTTCCAAAGCAAGTCCCTATTGTATTTCATACTCTTCAAACAAAGCAGTGTACCTGAAAGAGGAGAAGCCAAGGAGCCCGTGGAACTGCACATCCTTAGACACTGGGACACTCACCAGAAACTGGTCCAAAAGCCAACCACCTACTCAGAAAGCTGGGAGGTGAGACCTCCCTTAAAATCCAACACTTATGCACAGGAACTGTTTCTACACACCAGTGAGCAAGTGACAGCAGGTACACTCTTCAGGCCACTCACACAGCCAATCTATACTTCAGTCAGTGTGGTGGAGCATTTCCGTGTGCCCAGAACTAAACCGCAATGTCAGAAAGTGTTCCAAATCCAACTAACCAATGGATTCACACGCAATAATATTGGTAACAGCACAGAGGCCAACAAAGAAAGTACTTCTTCTCAGTTTAAGAATGTTAGTTGTGATCTTAACAATATATATAACCAGAAAAATGAGAGCTTATGTATGATCTATCAAAATGTAGAAATGTATTCTGCTGTCATGTACAACAAATTAGAACAAATAAAAAATTTAGTAAAAAAATGTTAGAAGTGAACAAAAATAGCATTGGATTTGGATCAAACACAAAAGTAGGTAGAGTTCAATAATTTTATGGCATTCACTGTATTTCCTCTTCCCCCAAAAGATGTAATTATTTCTTAATTTATGAATCGTATTTCTGAAAATCTGTCTTGTTGTGTGTTATAGGAATACTACCTCTGAGATTTGTGCCCTCGAGAGTTTTCATTCCAGAGGAATCAAAGTAACCACATGCTTCAGATCCAATGTTGAGGCCAGAGGTATTCTTATGTCCTTTCCCCTATTCCTCCCACACCAATGAACATTTTCTTGGCTGTTATAGTGGATAGGGACTAGACTTGCAAGAAATCAATCCCCCTACTTCTTCAGTGATATGTTTCACCCACTTTCCGATGGAATTCTGAGATGATTTCATCAGGAAATTTGGCATTGACTCTAGTGTCTGTCTGCACTTCCCCTTTTACTTCATCTCTCCTACACTCTTCTGACTAAATTTCCTAGGACTGTCGGTTTTCAAGCATACGTGGATGCATGAAGTCATGACGTATTGTGATTGGGGGTAAGTGGCTGACAGTCCAGTTGGCAAATTCACGTGAGCCAGAAACAAGTGCAGACCTCATGGACTTTCATCATCCATACTTACCACGCCAGGGGCAGGGACTTTGAGCACCTTCAGAAGTCACAAAACTGGACATAGAAGTAGGAAAATCCCTCCTAGAAGAAATGATCAGAGGCTCTATCTGTTGTCCCTTACAGAGAAGCGCACTGAGGAGAACCTGTAGCAAATACTCTTGTGATTGTCCACTGCCTGCTCTGCCTCCTCACCTCCTCTCCTTATGGTTCTACAGATTCCCATGGAAAGCACTGAAATAGGGACTAGCATGCAGAGCCAAGTAGATTCAACTCCTCTTGAACTTCTGCCAGATTCTCATTAGGTCCTGGACATGTGTGCCAATACTGATTTCCATGGCTGATCTACCCTAAATCTGCCCTTCCTGAAACACTAGCCTTTGTCCTGCCAGTTGCGGTCTTTAAATGGGGATTTGGGTGAGAGCTGTACCAAAGGGACCATCATTATTCACCCATTATTATGAAATTGATGGGCTCTAAGTCTTTCTGGCTGAAAGCTCTGACAGGGTGAGATCACATTGGATTGCAGAATCATTGCTTTCCTTGGTAAATCCGGTTACAAATAAGAACTGGAGTTGGGAGGGAGGGTAGGATGGAGGATAAGGAAAGAATGTTTTTCCTCAAATTCACCTCACTTCATGCTGGAGTGAGAGGCCATCCATACTCACCAAAGGCTAATTATATAAATCAGATGCCCTGGCTGAGTTTCCAACCCCCTTAGAGCAAGAGAACTAGGAATAAATGAGGTCTTCTGCAAAATGAAAGAAACACTTTGAAAAAATGCCAAAGCCAATACAGCTTAACTCACTATTTTTTTTTTTAAATAGAAGCAGAAAAATCTGAACCAAGGATAGCAAAAATAGCTGAGTTTTCATCTTCCAGCAGATTTGGAAATGTAGCCACCATTTATTTATCTCACACTACTATCCACTTATCTTTACTGTGCACCACTAAATACAATAACTCCTGAGCTGTTGAGATATCTAAGCGTATCCTCAAAGTGAAAACCCACTTACTGTTTTAGAGGATGATATCCGTGGTAAGATGTCATGGTAATCAGTCCTCACTAGGTAGCAGGGGCTCAGTGTGACAGGGAACATTCACAGAGCTAAAATACAGGGGTGTCCACTTTGGGTTCTGGCTTCACCTCCACTAGCACACCATCTTGGACTTCACATCACTTTCTGGAGGCTCAGATTCCTCACATGAACATAACGGGTTCATATCATACACTAGCAACTAGAATTCCCTGGTATCTGACTCCCATTTTCCATACAGGTGACACTTGGTTGAAAATCTGAAATTCAATTCAGCTACTAACAGTACATGCCAGCCACTTTAAATGCTAGATTTAAAGTTTGGGCTTTCGTGACTTTTGAACATTTATCTTCCCTATGGACAGTCCAGGCCTCCTTGGAAATTCATTCCTATTCTTGTTCTTCCTCATTGACACTGCCTCATGCTGTACCCCCTGAGGTGCAGCATCTGAGAACCCTTCAATTTCTAACAATATAAGTTACTTTAGGGGGCATGACAGGAAATACAATTATTCAGATTGTAGCAATAAAGGTACCATTCACTGGATTCCCAAACCTGGTACCTGGAAACCACTCAGATCTTGTTTGCTAGAATTAATCATTACACAAATTTATATACATATATATTGCCTTTCATTTCAAAAGTTTGCATAATAATTTATTCTAACAAACAAGTGTTGAGTAGTTTCCAGGTACCAGGTTTGGGAGTCTAGTGAATGGTACCTTAAAAAAAAAAAAAAAAAAAAAAAAAAAATATATATATATATATATATATATATATATAGTCTCTAACTTAATGGAGAGTCAATTTATTTATACTTATTTTTCTTTCAAACAACCCATTTACCTCTTTTAGTTCTGATGAGAACCAACAAGTTAAGTTCATTCTTGCTTGATTAAGAACTCTTGACTAGATATATTTACTTTAGCTAATCCAATTTGTTATTTTCTCTGTGTTATATGGCTTATAATTCTGAAATTAGAGTTTGCAGTGTGCACCAACATACACCACCCACACCAACACCACCCAGCAAAAAGGGATGTTGGATAATATGCTGAAAGTCTGAGAAAGACAGAGCTAGGGACAGAATATATCCTATACCCCAGAAAAGCTCCTTCTGCTCCTGCCCTTGATCCCTGCCACTGGCCATGAGTGGAAGTGAAAGAATACAAGATTTGCTGTGCTCTTTGGAAGTGAGAAACTGCTTCTCTGTTCATGGAATCTCTAAAGTATCTAGGCTATATATCCTGTTCCCTTTCATCCAAAGGGAGGGGTACTGATTCCCCACCAAGGGACCCTGCTATGCCTTTGCAATTTTGCTCCCTCCAGCTTGTTTATCTTACAGCCTATAAAATTTTTATCTAGTCCAGGGGGAGGAAGAGCTACCTCTTGCTGAGCCAATTCATTGTTCATTATTATGAATTTTATGTCCTGAGTCCCTCGTGGCTTTGGAAGATCCAAAATTTATCACTGTTCAAGAGTCATGAATTTCACTCTTATTTCCTGTATTCTGCTATAATCTCCCTCTTTCTCTCTCTCTCTCTCTCTCTCTCTCCCTCTCTCTTTCTCTCTCTCTCTCTCTCTCTCTCTCTCTCTCTCCCTCCTTCCCTCCCTCCCCCTGGTTACAGGTTACATTATGGTTTTTGTCCAGCTGCTCAAAGAAAAATCCTGCTATTTCACAGCACTGTGTTACAGAAATACAAATATACATCCATGAGTACCTACTCCTGGTGGTGATTAGTTTGTCAAATCAGTTGACCAAAACCTATGGAAATCACTAGAGGAAATGGCCATCTGCCTCTCTTCCTTTTCATGACAGGTTATGCCAGGCTGTTGGTGGGTGCTAGGATTTATATCTTAATAAGGCAATTATTTTTATCACATATATCATGAGAGGAACCACATATTACAAGGGGGTGATCTGATCAGATCACAATCTATATCTAAGATACAGTGAAGATAAAAACTTTTGTGGTTAACAGATACTGTCCAAGGATAAAACTCCCTGAGCCAATGTGCATCTCTCTCTCTATCTCTCACCAGCACATTAGCTGTCACTAAATTCCCTGAAACATAAGAACTATTCTAGGGACTATAGATTTAAGAGGACAAGGAAAATTTGAGTTCATTGGGGATAACTCTGAATTTATTGTATCATTCCAAACCAATGGAGACTGATATTTTTTGATATGTGACAGATTCAAATAGAAATAACTTTAATACCTCAAGACCTAAGAGTTTAACTTATCCTATCAGTTCAGAAGGCCACATGAAGCTGGAACAGAAAGAGAAAATACAGATGGGATCCCCACTAGACATTGAAATGGATCCTAAAGCAGAATGCAGAAAGAGGATTGGAAACAGTTTCTCTGCAACGTAGAGGGCTGGGATGCCTAAGGAAATGGGTTTATTATCAACGGCCTATGTCAGAAACGGGTAGATAGACCTGGTTTGAAGATACAGGTGGCAATTCTGAAGCTTAGAATCTATTAAAATCCACTAGATGTTGCCAACAAGGGAGATTTGTGGTGTCCTCCCTATTAAAGAACTGAATATTAATTATTGTCTCTTTGGTGGCCAACAGCAAAGCCAGTCTTCTAATTATACATTTGCAATCTTTCTCCAGTGAAAATGCACATCATTTAGGATGTGCAGCCATGAGGCAGCCACATGACTCCAACCATTTCAGTTTGGGGAGTCTTCAGAGCGTGCATTTCTGAGAGTTTTGCTCAAAGATGCTTCCCTTGCTTTCCTGCCTGTGACAGAAAGCAAGGTGAAGGGACAAGGAACAGAGCAGCGGGAAGTCGACGAATGTGAGAAGAGAAGATGCACAAGGACAAATTCGCCTGGCTTGACATTTTGTCCAGGTGACTTGTTCTGCCCTTTCACTTCGCTTGAAGACTCCTCGCGGTCTCCGCAGTTGCCAAGTCATTCTTGATCTCTGCCTTCAAATTCTGTTTTAAAACCTACCATTGGGGAAATTTCTGCTATTTAATTTTTTTTACCACTGCTACAGCTTTCCCACATATTTAATGAAAATTAAATACAATTTTATTAATGAAAATCATATCATATTATTTAATTAATGAAGAATTACTTAATCCATTATTTATTTTCTAATTCATTATTATTGAATTAATTCATATTTAATGAAGCTGTGAACCACTGGAAAGATTTTTCAACATCTCTTCCAAGGGAAGACAAAAAAGTTAAGGAGGCTAGAAAATTCCATTATTTTCAATAAAAATTTTAAAATCTCAAATATTTGTAATCTAGTTTAGAATAATGGATTATAAAACATTATATAATATAAATTGGGGAGTAAAGGAATTACTTGATATTAAAACTAATTCAAACAAATTCACTACTTTTTATCTACTGCACAAGATTGTTGTGATAATAAAATTTAAAAAAAGGATTCAACATAGTAAACACTGGAAGATAATTTTATACTGTCATATTTACTGTTTCATATACTATGTCAAGTGTTGTCTATAATATGAAATTGTTGTTATAAAATCCTTCCATGTGCCTCACTGCCATATTTTAGTAACCTCTCTTTTTCTCCCTGGTTCCCCACCCCTCACCCATCTTGCAGAAGGCAAGCCCTCCTTAATGCCCTCACTCCCTACATGTGTGTCCAAAAAGACACTTCTAGGACTTCCATTTCCCCTTCTCTAAGCCAATGTCAGCATTGGTTTGCTCTGCCAATTCTACTTTCTTCTGGTAAGCAGAAAGTAAAAAGCAAAAACAGCAGAAAGAAAAGAGAAAAAGACATATTTAAAGAACAACAATTCTGTTCCCAGTCTTTCTTACAGTGGTTTGGGAGGTGATTTCAGGAACTGACAGAAACACTCAGAAAAGACTTGGAGAACCGAATCATGAAGGGACAAAGGTAAGGTGTGTGGTCTGCAGGGGAGAGCTATGGCGGAACAACTTTGTCTGGAGATGCTCTGTTAGTGACCGTGGGATTCAGCCAGAATTCCTTCTTTCCTTCCTTAGCATGACAGAAATGGCATGGCACTTAAGCCAGCAGCTGTGGTAGCAGCTTCCTGGATCTAAACTTTCTCATCATGACCCAGCTCTGCAGAGTGCCCTTAGGAACCTTCCCAGAGGTACAGCGCAGAGTCAGTCTCTTCAACTCTCACAGTAACTGTGGGAACCATCTCTATCCCTTAATCAATTTCCCAAGGCTTGAACTAGTCAGAAGAGAATTTGCTGCTTGCAGTTCTTTAAAATTGGCCTTATTAGCACATTCTGCTCTCAGCTAAATCTTGATAACTGACAAAGGGTGAAATAAATTCTCACTAATACTTTTCATTTCAATTCACACATGGATAACAACTCTGAAAATTAATGAGGCAAGGTCCTCTCTATCTCCAACAAGGATGTGAAATCTAGTGTACTACAGATGTTGTATCTGTTGGATTGAAAAGCCTAATTTAATCCACTTAAGAATCCAATGAGAACCTGTGCCCTCTTGGAATTAAACATCTCAGTGTTGGATGGTCACCGTGGACTGGAACAGAGGTAGGTCCTATGTCTTTAATCAGTGTCTTTATTCAGTCTCTTTAATCAGTTCCTGGATTATGAGCAGAAACCAAATCACATTTGGAAAGAAGAAAAACTTGTCATTGATTTTATTTTAATTTATCTGTGGTTGTATTTTACTTTCACCTACTAGCCTATTATTCACCAATCTATTAGTTGGTAAACCTATTTCCCTTATATGATCAAGAGTGGAAAATCCCATTAGAAAAGCAAAGGAGGGCTGGGGATATAGCTCAGTAGTTCACACACAAGGTCCGGGGTTGGACCCCTAGTACTGCAAAAGTATAAAATAAAGAAAAAACACAAGCAAAAGAAAGTACTTATTTTAGAGGCATCAAAGTTCAGTTTTAGACAATGAGGCAGAGCTGACATTTTCAGAAGACTGCATAATATCCTAAATGACATGATCCCAAATCAGAGTTTCCAGAATAGACTGTACATTAAGAACTTACTAGAGTTTACATCTAGAATGTCCCCCAAAGGCTCACGTGTTGAAGGCTTGGTCCCCAAGCCAGCGATGTTCAGAGGTGGGGTCTTGGAGAAGTGATTGCATCATGAGGCCTCTGACTCATCAGTGGCTCAATCCATGGACAGCTGAATGGTATACTGGGAGGTGTTGGAGGCTGTGGGTGTGGGACCTAGCTGAAGGAGTGGATCCTTGAGGATATGCCCTTTGGGACTGTATCTTGTCCCTGGCCCCTTCTGTCATGATGTTTCTGCCATGGAGCCAGCCTGACCATGGACCAAAACCTCTGAAACCATGAGCCAAACTAAAGTCTTCCTCATTTAATTTGTTCATGTTAGATATTTTTGTCAAAGCAACAAAGAGTTGACTAACCTAGTATCTTACAAATTAAAACAGATTCAGCATTATCATGGCTCATTATTCTTTTTTTTATGTATTTTATGCTACTCTGTTTCATGTCCTCAGGCACCTGACAGAGGTGAAAAAGAGTCACCCTTGGGGTGCCCACAGTTAATGGAAGGTAGACATGAATTAAAATACTTAGAGCACAATTCAAGGTGTGCATCGTGAAGAAAAGAGCTGTAAGAATAGACTCTTTTCTATTGTCTCCAGAGACCGGACAGGCTTCAACATCCAAGGAAATTGTACGATAGATGTGCAGTGGACTTTATGCCTATTTTTCAGTTATTATCTCTCAGGTCCAAACCCATCCTACTATGGGCTACTTTGTGATGCTTCACGATTCCTCAATGTTTTATTTCAGTTACCTAATTAATGACTTTATATATCGCTAACCATCATTTATGTTTATCCTTTCTGTTAAAATGATTGATTACGTTCTGGCTGGTCCTGACTTATAGAGAAGTTGATAGCAGGCATGAGATCAGGCATGACCCCCAGAGATGGGAATTAGGGATTGGGTTGGTTGTGTCCTTGAACTTGAACACAACACAGCAATGGGCTCCTTGCCAAAGGAAAACAGGGTGCTTATAACTGTGCAGTGAAGTGGCATCACAGGTGTGAAACGCATATCTGTGGTCGATGGTGATAAAATGCCTTTGGAGCCCAGATGACAGCTGTCCTTACCATTATGGAGGAAATGGAGACTCTGAGGCCTGTGGCATGGGATGGAGTCCTACGAACACCCTGGATCGCTTACAGAAACAAGTGACCGGTTGAGTCTAAAGTCTCAAGTCCCAGAAGAGAACTTAAGTGGAAGCCCTAAAGGAGTCTCATCTCTTGTAATCTTTGAACCGAGATGGCTGCAAACCAAGCTCAGCATTTAACTGAGTGTTGCAGACTCACTACCTAAGTGGACATTACTATTTTATCGACTCTCTCATGTGCGGGCGAGGATGCTGTGTGTGGGAAAGCACTCCTGACATCAGAAAGCACAGATCTAGCTGGATTCAGAGCAAACCTCTAAGTTTGGTGGTGTTTCCTCCCATTTTCCTGATTGATAGCCTACTATGGTGCCAACTGACAAAACAGACATCCGGTTCTGTTCCAATGCGAGTGTGGCAGGGTGGGTTGGAGCTGAGAGACAGGCATGCAGTATCTGGCGTAGATGTGCATCTCGATTGTGTGGCTCATGGGAGGCGCACTGGGAGGCGCACTGGGAGGCGTACTGGGAGGCGCACTGGGAGGCGTACTGGAAAGATCGAGTCATGCAGGCCTGTGATCTTTTATCTCTACTTCTGTTTCTGCATTTTCATCTTGAAAATAAAACAATAGACTGGTAGCCTAACTTTTTTGTAAGTAGCAACCACTTTCTATCAAGTAAAACAATGTATAAAACTCCAACAAACAAGACCGACTCTATCTGCTCTGACTCTATCTTGTACCATAATGGGAGGACTGCCCCTTGCTTACTGCATCTTACTTAAGGTCCTTCTTCAGAGCCCTAAGCGTTACAAAAATGATTCACAAAACCCCTTTATATAACTGCTCATTGCCCTCCTTGCTCCAAAGACAGCTGATTCTGAGATTCTCTCCTCATGTCCAAGGTACCTGTCCTAGACCCACCAGCATCAGTGTTGCCTGGGGACTTGCCAGATATCAACATCCTCTGACCTCAAACTGCTTCAGCTCAATTCTCAGTCTCCCCACTCTTGCTGTGTAAACTTGGAACAAGGCGCTTCTCCTATTTTTCAATTTCTACACCAGAATTTCAGTCTTGAACCATCTTTTATATTAAGGGAGCACAAGTCTCATAAGAAAATCCCACTGGAAGATAAACAAGCATTCCTGAGAAATTCAAAGTGATGCATTTTCCATGAATACATATGTCAAGTGTCACAACAGAAGAAAAGTTTACTAAGACAAACCAAGGTCACCCTTCATTAATAACAGGAGCCTCATGTCTTTCCAACAGGAGGAGGCTGCTTTAGAAATGACCAGGGTAAGACCAGAGGATAAAGTGGCAACCCCAAGGAGAGCAGAGAGCACTTTCTTTCTTTGCAGGAGAGAATGTCCAGGCATTTTGACAGGAAGTAAGGAGGGGGTCAAAGCCCTCCTGGGGAGTGTTGGGTTACAGACAGGGCTTTTGAAGCATTACCTTTTCTGCAAATTAGGCAGCTGCCAGGTCTGGGGAACATCATAAATCTCTAAGAACAGGCTGCACTCAGGAGGAAATCCAGGTGTTTGACCATCTAGGGTGTTGAAATATGCAAGGCCAGCCCGGCTGGTGCCAAATGGGTCACAGCCACCCCTCTGTGTTCGAGTTTCCCAGGCCCCTTAGTGGAACTGTTCACAATTAGCTGCTTTGTCTATCCCCAAGCGGGCCTCTCTGTTGGATGTGGGGTTCCTCTCAGGTTGGTGTTCTCTCTCTCCCTCTCATTTCTGCACATGCACAGCAAACTTAATCAGAAAGCATATCCGTCACCTTGAGCTGTTCTAAGGCTGTCATTGAATCCATCACTGGGGCTGTCAGGCTTGATGAGTCTCTAAGACCTGCGGGGGTGGGGAGGACAGGCTCTGGGGATATAGATCCCTGGCTCTGCTACCCTCCTCCTCCTCTTGCTCCAGACACTCTGCATCCTGTCCTCAGTGCAGGAATCAGAATACGATCTTCAGGTGTCTTCTCGTATTCTTTATAAGGACTAAATTTAAATATCAAGAATTTTATAAATGTCCAAGCACCTCCAGATTTATCAGTCCTTCTTTCAATTTTCTAGCTCTCAGTGGGTGTGAGTAGGTAGGTAGAATGTGGGAAGAGTCCTAGATGTTCCCACTGGCAAACCCTATGTTGCAAATCTTTCTGACCACACTTCCAGGTATACCATCTTCGAGAAATCATGTCAACTCTGGGACTTTATTCATTTCCTCTTCCTCTTAAAAATTTCAAAATATTTCAGCCCCACATCAATAAATTCTTTGAAAGGTAACCAGGTGTTTATTTTATTTCTGTTTCTGAATTTCATAGGGTCTTCTTAAAAAGAATATGATACTTAAATACAGTAGAAATGGTTATGTAGAGAGCATGCAACATATAAATAATACGATATGGATGAATTCTGTGCTGTACTGGAAAGAGGCAAAATTGCTCCCTCCAACAAATTACAGTCTTGCTAGAAGAAGGTATGTCAATGAGACACTGAGTGACATGGGGCAGGTGAGCAGGGTCAGCAGGAGTAACTCCCTGGGAGCAAAGTAGCGTGCAGACTCCTTGATGAGGGGGACTTGAACCTTTCTTCCTCAGAAATCACCTAGGATCAGAAAGCCCATTGGAGAAGAAAGTTTGAAGAGGGCCAAATGTTCCATTGAGCACCTTGGTCTTTCCAAACTGGCCCTGAAAGGGACTCAGCAACTCCAGAGACTTAAGGTGGAATCCTACAGATTCATTCATCCAGGCTTTTATCATTGGTAGCTCCATATTAAATGTTAACTTTCTTATATGCTTTAAACACCCTATGTAATTTTAAGACCACAAAGGGTAACGTCCAGGTTTCGTTTAACTTAGTACCTCCAGGTCTTTCAGAGAGCAAACATAAAGGTGGGTGTCTTGAACTAATAAGTGAATGAACAAAATGGCCACAGATATATATATATATATATATATTTTTTTTTTTTTTTTGAATGGTGTGATGCACCTTCCTGTCCTCTCAGGTCACAATGAGATGATAGAAGGCACAGATTTCATAATCAGATAATCTGAGTTTAAATCTAGCTTCTGCTGATTCCTGATTGATGACTTTGAGAAATCTGCCTAACTGTGTAAAACCAATTTCCTTCTTTGTAAAAACAAAACAAAAATGCTTCAAGTGAGATCAGGTGCATGAGAGCATAACACTCAGGAACGGAATCCAGCCCCACACAAAAGCACACATTTCCTTGATCACCCTCTGGTAATTTCAAGGCAGGTGTGACCTGTCTCTCCCTTTTTATGTTGCTATGGGGCGGGGTGTCACTCGGATCCATCTACTCTGTGTCCTTCAGTTTGCCCCAGTAATATCTAAGCCCTCTTTCCACTGATTTTGCTGAACTGCTGACTACTTGAGCTCTGAAGTAATAGGAACACTTTCAAGGTGTTTATATTTGAAGACCATTTGAAGGTTTTAGTTTCCCTACCATTCCTTGGCCTCCATTTCCTCATCTGCAAAATGGCATGAGTTAGTTTCCACACCTTAAAATTTTCTTGCCAGAATTCACAAGAGTCATGTGTATTCCATGTATATCAGAGGTTCTGGTTCAAAAAATGTTAGGAATTACAAAACATCAGCCTTGACCCCCTTCCCTTTGCTCTCAGGAAGCCTATATCTCCAAAGAAAGCTTTCGTTAAATACCATAACCTGAGGTTCTTGGAGGAATCTTTCATAAAACCTGCAGTTGCTCCAGGGGCTGCAAGCAAAGTCTCCTTGTCATTTTCCCCAGCCTGCAGTCCTCCTCATTCAGCCCCTAGTTCTGGTTTTGGCAGGTCAGCTTCCTCTGCAGTCATTGAAATGGAAAAGCCAGGATTTTTCCCCTGGGGGGTTTTGTTCTCCGGTTTTATCAGACTCTAACTGAGTCTCAGACAGTCTCGCTGTGTCCACAAAGGGTATTCAAACCTGGACGGATGAGGATAGAACCTGCTGCCAAGACCAGGGACTCGGGCTGGGTGCAGGACCCCTGATCATTGGCTGAATTGGGCCAGGCATGCTGCCTGCCACCCAGGGTCAGTCACACAGCTTTGCTAGAACTCCATCATGGTTTCCTACATTTAAGGTAGTGTTTAAGTCACTTAAGGTGTGACATTAAGGGTCAGGGAGTGTTCAGGGGTCTAGGTCCACCCTCAGTACCACCACCCTTCTCGGTACACCAGCTACAAACACACCCCTGTGACATTTGAGAAGGCAGAAAACAAATACCTCCCCACTTCCTAGATGACAAAATCCTTTTTACAAATTTGTATGTGCTTAGTCGGTTCCTGCTAGCTTGGAAGAATATATATATATATATATATTCATACTTAAAACAAGTAGAAGCAGCTCCAACTTTATTATTATTTTATACCATGAGGGAATAAAGTCTTCTTTTTTTTTATGTTTCTGCTCACTGAATTCAATGCACCCCTCCCCCCAACGCCCATAATCACCTTTACTTACCTGACAGAAAGAGTGAAAGCCACAAGAGGGTTACAAAATCTTTCCGTAAAGTAGATCATTTCAGATTCAAATTAAAAATGAAGACCATACCTCCTAACCATCTGGTCTGTCATAGGGCAATGATAACTAAATCATTTCATCTAGGAAATTGAGCACGCTGTTTTTCCTCTTAGTTTAACACCTGCCCTTGCATAAATAATATAGAATGAATTGTATTTCTGTAGAGATGAGGAACACTTTGAGCTCATATCAAACTTAAAACAATTGCTGAGAGAGAAAATGCATTGAAGGTGTTTAGATAGGATAGGAGAGCTCAGGCAGAACATTGTAGAAAATAATATGACTCTGGACACTGAATAGAGAAAAACATAAACTTTTATGACACTGTAGGTGTTTTCCCCAAGTTTGCATTATATGTTTTCTCTTGATTCTCTGACACTGGCTTGTCAATTGAATTTCAATGGGAACAGTGGTTGCCTTATACAAACCAGCTCTCTCCTCTGGTCCTGCAGCTCACTGTCAGTCTACCCCACTGGATACCTTGTTATTCCTCCTCACACATCTTGATGTGGCTGCTACTCTTGCAGAGCAAGCTGGGATTGGGAGAAACACTCCATTAAAAGGTTTGGCTTTATTTTTCACAGGCTGAAAGCAAGCTCGATGGGGACTGTCTGTACCCCAACCCTACAATAAGTATCCCTCACTGTGTTCTGAGTCCTCAGGTATCTCTTTCAGAGCATTCAGGCTAATGGACAATTAAGGAAAAGACCGGACCTGACAACTGTTCACACTCCCTGGCTGTTGCCAATCTTGTTTCCGGGCTCCAGGCGGTACTGAATTATAATTATAACTATAACCCACGCACAGCTAAACAAGCAAAGAAGCTTGGAGGTCACCACCTGCATTCTCCTCAAAACTCTGAGTTACCCCATTTATCAAACTTGCTTCAGGCCAGACTTAAGCTCACGGCTTGGTTAAGAATCGAAGAGATGTTTGCTTTGGAAGAATAAAAATTCTTTAAACCAAATGGTTTGGATTCCTCTTTGACTTTAAAGTAGTTTTTAACCCAATACTGTTACCTAGATTTCTTGCTCAGAGTTCACATTTCTCATTCATCTCCCAAAATGGTAACCAAGTGTCTTCATTCATCTCCACCATCTCATCCCAAGACTAGCGAGAGGGCGTATTTTTGCTATCTTTTATAGTATTTTTCATTGATGTCAAGCTCTTAGATGAAAACATATTCTATTTATGACTTCATAATTTTTCTATAACAATATTGTTTTTGCTTGATATTGACTAATTAACACCACACATACCTTCCTCTTCTCGTCCCCAACACTGTTTAGTATTCATTTCTCAGCTGGACTATGACCACAGCCTTTGGTATTCAAACATATGACTCCAGACTTAAATATATGTAAACAGCAAAAATAAAAATAGTTATTTAGTGCTTAAATTTTGAAAGAAAAAGTTCTCATGCTCTTGAATTAAAGTTCTATCCATAATATATTTTTTTTTCAAGTTTCACCTAAAATAGGCCACAGGGAACTAGAACAAGTAAAATAATATGTTGAATACTAATAACTAATTTTTATGCTAAAAAATTACAATATATAAATTTAAAATATATAAATTATAAATTATAAGATGAGGGTGTTTTGTCGGCTTTTTCACTGCTGTGACTGAAAGATCCAACAAAAACAATTGTAAGGAGGAAGTTGGTTTTGGGGCTCACAGTTTCAGAGATGTCAATCCATATGTGGTCAACTCTATTCCAGAGGCCAGGAGTTGAGGGAGAACATCATGGCAGAAGGGCGTGGTGGAGGAAAGCTGCTGAGAACATGGCACCAGGAAGTAGAAAGAGAGAAAGCTCTCCTAGCCAGGACAAAATATAACCCCACAGTTATATATGCCCCCAGTGACCCACCTCCTCCAGCCACACCCTACCTGTCTCCAGTTACCACCCAGTTAATCCCCATCAGGGGATTAGTTCACTGATCAAATTAAGATGCTCATAACCCAATTAGTTCACCTCTAAACCTTCTTGCATTGTCTCACACATGAGCTTTGGGGGTTACCTCATATCGAAACCATAACAAAGGGAAAAATAAGAACTTTGCACTTGGTCAACGAAAGAGTACAACATAAGATTTTACAGTTGTTTCATCCCACCCAGGAGCAGAAACACATCTGGTTGAAGCCCAGAGGACTTTCCGTACACCCTCTTTACTCACTCATCCTCCTTTCCTCCCACATCTCATTACCCTCTTTTATTTTCTTTATAACCCTTGCTATTGTCTACTTATTTGTTTTTCATTTATTGAGACTAAAAGCAGGTACCTTTTAGGTTTTTACTCTAGTGTTGTCAGTGCTTGGAAGAAGAGTATGTGGGCATTCCATAAATAGTTGGTGGTTAGGTAAATGGATAAATGTTTTCATTCAGAGACCTCTACACCCTATTTTAAAATGTAGACCTTTTCTCACAGAACTTTTTTTCAGGAGTGATATATAGACAGATATATAGAGATGATATAGCTATAGCTATAGATGACATATCAACTGCCCTTGCTTTGCACAGTAGTATGGAACTGTGAACAGGATCATTTAACCTGAAACTGCAGAAAACAACTTTAATATTCATTAGGATAATTATGATTGTTCCATGACCTTTAAAAGATTTTGTCTATTCATTAAAAATTCTCTTACTATCATCTATAAATGTGTAGAGCTATGAAGATAGAGTGAAACTAATATTTATTTAGTATGAACAGTTGCTTTCTTGTTCTCCTGGTACCCATTACAATACAGAATGGGCACCTTTTCTCATCTTTTCTTTGCCTGAGCCTATTTCCATACACCTTTCTAGGTTTGGATTAGCTCTTAACATTTTATTCAGCATGCTCTCAATATTGTAAAATAGATCCAAGAATTCCACAAAAGTGATTTAGTTGCCAGCTTCAGTCCTTCAGGACAGTTTCACCCTCTCTGTTATGAGCACCTGTTGTACTTACGTTCCTGAGTTTTCCTTCGCTAAGCATGTTTGGTTCCAGGGGAAGAGTCGCAAATAGTACCATGATCTCACCCTCAGTGATCTTCTCTAACTCCATTAATGTTTGATTGGAGTTTTACTTAGTGTCAAATTACTTCCCATCTCTTATCTGCACTTTCATTTTTCTTGGCCAATTTCTTCTTTCGATTACCCATGTTTGGAAAATGTCTTCACTGGTTCACCACTGGGAGACAAAGAGAGAGCAAAACCACGTGGCCCGGACATCCTACCTGAAGTGACTAACGGATGCTTGGTGACCAATGGCAGACAGATGACAGCAGTGATGTGATTGGTCACTGACTATAAAACACATGTGTCATTCATGTAGTGATTTGTAGCCTGAGTAACTAGCAGTGAAGTCTATACTTTCTGCAATTACTTATTGCTACTGTACTAGAATTTGAACCATGTTGTCAGAAGACTGGTGTTAGTTAATTCAACTGCAGTTACTAAAAGACACATGTGTTGGAATCATGCTAAGTGAAGACTGCCAGAATTGCAAACTTAATTTCTCTGCCAAACTTTCAAATGATCTGTGACCAACTTTATATATTATAGAAGTCACTTTAGAAACATAGAAAATTGGGTTCCTATTCTTAGAAGTCACATATCAAAAAAATAAAATTAAAAAAAAGACTGTCTTAATGCTTTTTAATGAGTCACCTTTAGTCATAACTACAGCATGGGTCTAGGAAAACAAATGTAATATAGAGTTATACACTTGCATTTCAGATGGAGGACTTACTAAAACACAGATTGCTGGTTCCATCCTCCTGGTTTAGGGCACTATCTGACAATGCAGTTCTAGTGAGTTCCCAGGTCAACCTGATGCTGCAGATCTGGGAACCATATTTTGAGAATCAGTGTCTTAGGCACATTCAGAAGGGATTTTCACAGAGAGAGAGGAATTGGAGATTCTACGGCAAGAACATAGGTCCTGAATCAAAGAACTTAAGGGGATCTTGGAGGTCCTCTAGTCGAGCCCTTCTTCCACAAGTGAGGACAGGAAAAATTCAGGCAATTTAATTAAAATACAGAGTTAGACTGTGGTGAAGTTTGGTCTACACCCTAGAATCTATTCCAAGTAGTTCGGAGAGCCTGCAAGTTTTGTAATAGGTCCTCTTTTTAATACATATCAGCTGAGCGCACACACACACACACACACACACACACACACACAGAGGTCCTCAAGTTTTCTTGCTCTTGAAAGGCGTTCTGGAGGTGTTAAAAATTAGCATTCCTCGGACCTCAATTAAGAATTTCAGATTTCATAGGTGGAGGCTACTGGCAAAGGGTTCTTTAAGAAGCAGTGCTCTTGAACCGTGAAACAACATTCTAAGCCACAGAATCTATGAATAGGAAAGAACAGAATGCCAACGGTTCTTTGACTGTTTTTACTGCATACTTTCACAGGCTGTGCAATTCCACTAAGGGATCCTCTAAGGAGGAGGAGGCCACTGTCTGTCTCTCTTCTTGGAGAACCCTGAGATGGGTGTCCTCCATTCTCAGAATCTCATCTTTCTCGTCTGTAGAGAGGGAAACGATATGAATCGTGTTGAGGATACAATGAGATACAATAGATGAAAGCAATCTGTGTACACTGAAATATTACGTGGATATTAGCTGTTAAAGTCATTATGGAAAAGCCTGGACAGACTGAATATCAAGTGGGTCATCTACAGATAGAGTCTTAGGAATACTATAGCTGAGTCATCCTAATGAAGTTTCCCAATGGGCCAAAGGGACCAGAGGAGGCAAACACTCAATGAAATTACAGACTTTCTCCTACTGGCCCCAAATTATCTGGACCAACAATTGCTGACTAAGCCTTCCCACCTGCTACCACATTAAATATAATACATCCTGAGCTAAATGACTTTCTTAGAAAATACCTAGTCTAATCTCTGTCTCCAGGATATTCCCTGCCTCTTCTGACTCATAATTAAAATGGGTATTGGAACTCAGACAATTTTGACTTCCTGAGATTTATTTTAGCATAGCTAAAAAAAAATAATTTTTAAAGAAGAAAAATGAAAATGATCTATTTACCCACAACTCTGCCCTCACCGTGAAGAAGGGTCCCTGGAATTGGATAAAGAAAATACAAAAAAAGGAAAAGAGCATCTTCCTATCCCAGCCTGGCATGTGGGGGAGGAGAAACAGCGAAGAAGTGACCGCATCACAAAAGCTCTTCCCAGGACAGGAGCCCTTACAACCAAGACATTTCTGCCTTTGATAGCACTTTGTTTATCTCATGTATTTTAATCAGTATTTATTGAGCAATTACATTCTGGCTTCCCCTGCCACTCGCTGCAGAAGTAATGACCATTCAGGACTGGCAGGTCATTCACTGGCATGTAGGACAATGAGCAGTTTCAGGTGTACAGCCCACATATTATGTGGGTGAATCTGAGCCTCTAAAATGTGTTTATTTGAATTACAGAAGGTTCTCCAACGTCAATTAGCCTCTTTTGGAAGATGTGGCCTCCAGTCATTTCTTATAAAATATCCAGACCTGATTATAGAGCTTTCTGGAAAGTCCCTGCATCTAAGGAACCCCTAAATAAGGACCAAAGTAATTTCTAGGGAAATTACATTGCAAGAACTCCTGGAGGGGAAGCTACAGCCATGAGCCTGGGAATTTGGATTTGAGGTCAGAACTGGGTCACCATGGGCCCAGAGCTCCATGCCTGAGGCTGCTCTTCATTAGGGGGCCTCACGAGTATTGACGATGCCCACACAACTCAGAGACGCTTGAGGGTCCTGCACAGAGCGCATACTTAGTTCCAAGGACACTCGAACACCCACCTCTTCCCCTAAATAACTCTTGCTGCAGAGTTCCCTCTTCTATGAAAAGTGCTAGGATACCCAAATCAATCAATTTCATCAGCTCATTTTTGATTCACCCTTCATTCCACCTTTCATCCTGAAGTCTAGACTCCAGAGGGCATTTGTATTTTCATTGTCTCTCTAGAAAGGATCCCTCCTAACTATCTAGTTACACTCAGGCATTATTCATTCATTTGTTATTGTGGAAAGCATTTGGGCTAAAAGAAAATCCACAATCAAGTAGGGAAAACCATTTAAAGTAACTGCTCTGTGAAAAGGATGAGGTAAGATTCATACCATTACCTCTACCTAGAACTCACATTTTCTCTTTTATATTCTTCAGTCTTTAAACACTTTTAACTTGTGTTTAAAGATTCTAGATCCTTCTGGAAGCTTCACCCCAACCACCCTCTGCCGACTGAGGTGTCTCTCCTGTGTGCTTCCAAAAGTGCATATCAGGACCGTGCCACTGGCCTGCTATTCATGTGCCTGCCTGTCCCTGCAATTGGACTATGTGATTTGAGGACAGGAACGGAATCCTATTCACTTCTGCGTTCCTGATACTTACAAAGAGCCTGGCATGTAGTGGTCATTACATATTTTTGAATGGATAATGAAAAACTATAAATGAAGAACCATAGAAAGTTGTAGAACGGAAAAGAGAAAAAGTACTGATTTTAAGTTGGGGTAATAAAGACAATTTTCAGGGTGGAGATGATATTCAAGCAAAGCACTGAAGCATGAACGGGATTTCCAGAATTTAAAACGACCAAGGGCTCGTGGGGGCGGGTGGTACACCGAGGATTAGCAACTCCTTACTATCTAACACAATAGAATTCAAGCAAGTTAGTTTTCACCTGAAGGATCTCGCTATGACTCCCCAACACTTTTTCTGACTCTAACTTCCATTCCTGGCCATTCTGCATCAGTCAGGCCCATCTGTCCTCTGACCCCAATGTCTTGCTTGGCATCACCTCATTCTCTACCCTCCTGCCTCTTTGCCATATAAACTCTGTCTTTGAAGACCCTACTCCCTCTAGGTAGCCTTCCTTTTCCACTCCAGGTCTTCCACCTCTGGAAAGCTTGACTGAACCTCTTTTATCATCTAATCGGATGCTACATTGTCTAAGCATAAGTCTTCTCTGTCTCTGATGAGGGCCCCACCAATGTGTCCATAGGCTAGGACACTGGATGGAGTCATCTTGTAACATGCACAAATAATCTATGAATGAAAAATTCTCACTAACCAAAACATTGCTTTAAGGAGATACGAGTGCTTGGCTTCATGCAGACATCTTGTGATTTAGAGTTCACAGTCGAAAGGGTTACTTAGGGTAGAGTTAAGACATAGTTCGGTGAGAAGAAAGAGAATTCTATCAGTTTGGTCTAGAAATCACTGACTTTGTCTATGCTACAAAATAAAACTTGGTACTTACTATTCTGGTATATTAACTAACCCACAGTAGAGTGACTATAGATACTGGCAATGTTCTGTATATCTCAAAAAGCAAGTAGAAAGAACTTGAATGTTTTCACCATAAAGAAAGGATAATGTTTGAGGCGATAGATGTGTTGAGCCTGGTTTGAACACTGCTCAGTATATCCATGGATCAAAACATTATGTGGTACCTTATAAATATGGAAACTTTTTATGCTTTTACATCTGTGGTCAAAACTGATTTTACAACTTCCTACTTCCCTGTTTCATTGATGCAATTAGATTATTATTGATAGAATTATAACGATTGCTATTTTTACCTCATGCAGCCAGACAAATACCAGTTTTAACTGCACGACCAGCCTCTGGTGATGGTTTAATCATTTTCACTGCTTTTGTCCTGGTTCTTGTGATCATGGGACTTCTTCATGCTTTTCAGCCCTCAGGTTTTGTCCCTCATCAAACCCCATCGCTATCAGTCTCAAACCTGAATTATAAAAGACATTTGGAGGGACAGAGGCTCTACGCCTCACGTAAAGGAGTGACCTCATCACACAGAACAAGCTGTGGGGCATGGAGAATCCATCACCTAACCTTTCCCAGCCTCTGTTCGTCTGTGTCCCACTGTTGGATGTCCAAGTTTGACAGTAAATGCTTTCCAATGGGAAACTGTAGCAGAACTTTTTTTTTTCCCATCCTCTGGTCCCTATTGTGTGTTCAGCTGCAGTGGAGCTAGCTGCTAATCAAAGCCAAAGACTCTTGTCCACAAACAAACACGGCATTGTGGCCTCCCCCAGGGCTGGAACACAGCACTCCAACAAACAATTCAGTCAGGTGATGGCAGGCTGGAGCATCAGACAGAGCAGCGCCTAGACGCCCTCCGGCCTGTCCTCCCGCAGAGCCCTTCCTCAGCACGCAGCCCAGGCAAACTGGCCTTCTTTGCGCAGGAAAACAATGGGGAATGAAACGTATGCAACAATATGCACCCAGGGAGGTCTACTCTAAAGAGAGCATTTGTGAAGCAAGAGAGTGCATTCTCCAGAAGGCAATATGGGAGAAAAAAATAAATAAATAACACTCAGAGCATATTCCTAGGGGAAAGAAGGGAAGTTTGAACCAAAATACTCACTGGGTCCTCTATCATGGAATAGGGAGATGCAAGGATAAGAGCGTGGTATTGAGGAGCTTTGTGGTTAGATGTATTTGGGCTACAATCTCAATTATGCTTCTCACTAGCTTGTGTATTGGATAAGTCTCTCCACCATGCAGAGACTTGGTTCTTCATTTAGCGGGGGAAATAGTCTTTACCCCGTAGGCTTGTTAGGAGATCTGGTCTAGCACTGACTCTAAAATTCTAGTACCATAGCACCCATCAGATAGGAAGCACTGAATAAATACAAACTACTGGTATTAATGTTGGTGGATGCCATTCAGGAAAGAAAAAGACCTGGAAGTAGTAAGAAAAGAAAGCAAGGCCTTCAGTTTCTAGCGGCAGATGGTGGTAAAGAACAAAGTCGTCCTCTTGGCCCTGGCAGTTCCTAGGGACAACACCTCAAAGATAAGAGTGGACACTGAACTTTCACATAGTGCCACTATGCCCAGAGCAGGACAAGGAAACTAGGGAAGCCAGTAGCCAGTATGAAGGCAGGACACAAGATGTGTGTTCGTATGTAGCAGGAGACTGAACTCTGCATACATGAGCATTGACAATGGAAATATCCTCTAAGTACAAAGGATAGAAAGGGGAGACTGGAAATGTCAGAGAAAATTGTTGTTCAGGTCACAATTTTTGGCTAGGGCAACCAGTTAATATCTTACCTCCCCTTGGTAGAGGTGAGCAGAGGGACAGGTAGACACTAAGTAAAAGGTTATTCCAGACCCATGGATTGAGCAACAACAAACATGGATGGAGCATCTACTATGTTCCAGTTTCAGCAGTGAGAGAGTGAAAGAACTAGACACAGTTTGCTAACAATGTATTAGACAAAGTGAGTTCCAGGAAAAAGATGCATGACCACTGAAATTCATAAGTAATACTGTGACTTCCTTCAAACATAACAGAAATTATCTAAGATGATTTGGCAATTGAAGTTACTTTACATAGAAACCTCCAAATGGAAATAACACCAGTTAGATGTGTCTCATGGGATGTATTATTAGACCTGCAGATTTGCTAAACTCCATTAATATTTCCATGCTTTATTCTGTCTAGTGTGTTCCATAAATGCTCCTCAATTGCACATGATGCTCCTCACTGGACTATCCCCCCTCCTCTTTCCCACTGATTATCTGATTGTCAGCCCCATAATTTCTCCACTCACATCCCATGTAGGACTTTGCTCCTTGCCCCTTAAAGCCTTTTTCACTGGTCTAAGTGTCCCTACTCCTCCAATTCATAGGTTCCTGATCTCTTTCCAGTTCTAAAAGACACTCCAATCCCACTGCAGCATTGTGATGTATAATAGATACAACTATTTGAACATTCTCAAGGGACAAATTGTAATTTTGTTAAATGCTACCAAGAGTCAAGATAGCAATCCCATGTCCAGTTAAAAGAGCAACAGAATCCATTTTGGTGTGAGGAAAATGGCTTCTAATACTTGGGTTGACTTCCTTGCTAAAAGAGACACTAAAATCACCATAAGAAGTAAAGTTCCACCTGCATGTCCTGTACTTGTTTTTCAATTGCTGTCTCTCAAGGTCTGACACGTGGTAATGTCAAAACTGTTTGCACCTGAGTAAGGACTTGGATAAGGAAGGGGGTCAATGTGAGATGGGAAGTTAAGAGAGTAATATTTATGATATTTATGGTTCAAAATGATATTAGACTTTTTAAAAGAAATGGAAACGCCTATACTTTTTTGAATTGAAACAGAATTGTTTCATATTACTCAGTACACCTGGTGAAAAACCAACCCAAGAAGCTGCCAGCTGTACCCTGGACTGAAGAGACCCTGTGTGCTCCAGCCCATGAAAGAAGTCTCTTGGGCTCCTCTTGCTCCATGATCCTCCATCGAGGGCGGGGAGGACAGGGATGAGGACAATGGGCTAGAAGCATTAGGGAAGAGTTGGCTCCAGGGACCAGATTGCCCAACTCTGGCCCTGTACCCCTGACAGTGAAGGTCCCTGTAGTGAGGGAACTCTTTGATGGAAAAGCTGCTGTTGATTTGTGTACAAGTACCCTCTCTGAGAAGAGCAAAGAGGGCACGGGGTTGCTCCAGAGTTGATGGACTTCATGGGAACATTATGGCAAAAGACATCCGGAGCCCAGAAGATTTAGAAACCAAACAAGACAAACCCACCCCAGGAAAATATCTCCAGGGATAGCTAGATGGACTCAAAGGACCCAATAGCATTTGCCCAGTAATTGGGTCCATGGTGGAAGAAACCTCAACACTCTGTAATAGAATTTTTCATAAAGTCTGCAGCTCCTCTCTCCAAGAACAGGCTTCTATCTCTCCCCTGTTCTTGGATCTTTTCCCTAAAGTTTCAGTTCAAGCCCACTTTTATTTCTTTTGTCTTCTTGATTCTGCTGCCTTTGAAGTTAATAACTCTCGTTTAATCTCTTGCAAAAGCACATCACTAGATGACATATTAGAAACCCACAAAGTTAGCCTGCATTTAGAAATGTGGGTCTGTTTAGAGAAAAATTGGTAGAAATCCACCTCTACCCACTTATAATTCCAGCTGAATTGCTTTTGATCTACTTCTCCAAACCAAATTCATTTATGACAGCCTTGAACAACATCTTCAAATCCCCCGATATCACATATCAGAAGGCAAACTCTGTGATTCCCTCACCGTCAGACTAAAATCGCTATTTTAAAAGGCTAAAAACCACTCCAGGCTGAAGTTGCTGGGAATCCTAATACTGGCATAGACAATAAAGGCATTTGACTTTCACTCCTCTGTGATCAAGAATGTGGTTGTCAGACCCAAATTTGATCTGACTCACTTTCAACTAGAGCCAATTGTACACTAGTCATTCCAAATAATAACAGAACAAATAAATAACTCCCTGAAGGGTGCCAAGCCCTAGGGCGACATGCATCAAAGAGGTTTGTTGGCCCTGCAGTTTACCCACCTGCAGTGCAGGAGGCCCACTCCCATGAACCCCAGGGCAGCTCAGAAGTTTCCCAGGCTCCTGGGACCAGCCGAAGAGTTAGATGGTCCCTATGAGAGCCCCAGCAGCTGCGCCTTCCCTGGGGAGACTCTCACCCGTGGATATGTGGCAGGGTCCTCCAGGGGAAGAATGGAAGACAGTGTTTAGTCAGCTTGATCTTTAACTGGCACAAGCTAGTTCCCCAGCATTACTGGTTCCATCTAAACAACACATCATTTGCTGGGACAAAGACTGTTTTAGTTTGCTACACTGGATGTTTGCTTGTTTGCATTTTTCTACTTCCAGATCTTTAATGAGAATCCATATAGTTACTAAGCAATTTTTTGTGTGATTCTAATTTACCCATATTGAGCTAAATAAATTGAATTTCCATCTTAATTGGTTCATTCGGTAGCAACAAATACACATGTTAATGTGTGTATAGCTGTTAAAAACATTGCACGCATCAATTACGATGTCGGTGAAAATGAAGGACACAAAATTATGCATGTAAATATTTTTAAAAGTTATGCCAGAAAAACTATAAAGGTATATGAGAGTGTTAATGGTATCTATTTTGAGGATTGCAAGTGCATTTTTTCATAAAACTTGAATACCTTGTACCATATTTTTCTACCATGAGGAAAAGAGCTGTTTCTTCGGGTATTTTTGCATTGTCCTAATAACAATATGAATTTTTTTAATTCCTTTCATTAATTTTTCATATGGTTAAAATTAATCAACCTATTCACAAGTTTGACATGCATTGGATTCTATTTGAGAAACTGCATGTTCCCGGAGATGTTATTTAACAATGAAATTATATTGTAAATTAAAAAAAAAAGATGAGAAGAAAGGCTTTCTTTTATTGGTGCAAGATTTAAGCACATACCCTTGTTAATAATAATCTAATAAATCACTGCTTTATTTCCCATAGAAGCCTCAGGCTTCTCCATTTGAAGCTCTTTTAAGAAATGCATTGAACAAATAAAAAATAAATTTAAAAAAGCATTGTGCACAGAAGGCAATTTTTTGTAGGGAATATTTTTTAAGAACTAAATTGACCATTGCAGTCGAGTTCTCCAAAGCTGCAGGGCTGTTTTTTATTGTTGTTGTTGTTGTTATTGTTTTTTTTAAGAATTCAAATCCTGGCTTCCAATGGCCACCTCACTTGGCCAGTTGGCAGATGTTCAGTACATCTCTGATGATCTTATGCTCACAAATTGAGGCCACCATATGTTAAAACCTCAAAGACATTTCTGCTACTAGAAGCGGTGGTCCTTAGGTCATATTCTCAGCAACAGGGAGGGACATAAAGAAAACACTGTTCTAGAAGTGTTGTATGGTTTCCATTTGTTTTAGCCTGAATGACGACTTTCTCTGTTACCTGGGATTGTTACCAATTTATGTTCCTTGTTGATTAAATTTGCCCTCTGAGGCAAAAAGTCCCGGCTTGCTCTCTGGCCAACCCAATGTCTTCCAGAGAGTTCCATTTGTGGATGATACCTGCTCTTCGTTCATTATTACAGCAGGGGACAGCTGAGTGGAGTAAAAGATGTTACCACCAAAACAGGAGAATAACACTAAGAAAGCCTCTTATAATAAATATATCCTCTTGACATTGAGAATGAAATGTCCTAACCACTTTTCATTAGCTTTCAGACAAATTAAGGTGGCACCATCTGGGCCCCTTACTCCTCTCCAGAAAAATATCTCAACAGCAGCGAGGGTAAAGAGGACCCCTGCTCACAGGCCAGGGACCTAGTACTCCTTAGGGGCTTCAGCCAAGACAGTTGAAAATCAGGAGGTGTGACAACTCTCTTTCATAAACAATCAAACATTATAAATATTTGGACACAAAGATACAAAGGTGAGCAGTTTCTGCGTGTAGTGAGGAGTGACTACCAATGTCCCTCAGTTTTTGTAGCTATCATGAATGCAGTGTTGGGATTCCTCTATGCTCTCTCTGGTTTGTTGATCTCTATTAGGTGGCTTGCTACTTTAGAGTGAGATTTCCCCAGGCCAACCCCACTGCTGTCACCTGGGAATCTACTGAAAATGCAGACTCTGGGAGCCCCCTCCCAGACTTGGGAGACCAAGTGAAGCAGGATCTGCATTTTGGCAAGGTCTGCAGGTGCCTGGCATGCATGTGAAAGAAGAAGAGGCACCGCTCTTATCTAAACTGGGTGCAGCTGCTTGACAACTGTAAAAACCTAAATTTAGTGAGAATAACCAGCTGAAAAATCTGGTACATATCGTGTAAGACTCTAAAGAAACTAGAATCCAGTATGTAGTAAAAAGAAGTCATGACTGCTTTAGTTTAGCCCTATTTAGGAATGTCTTCTCACTTTTTATTTTTTCCAACTGTGACTCAGATTTCCTTTTCTTCATTCCTGTCACACATGTTTGCTCCTCTTGCTTCACTGGGTCAAACTTACCTTCTGGCATCTTAAGCATTCTCTAGGTATCCTGAGAAAATGACAATGACAGAAACAGAACTGGGTAATGAAAAAGACCGAATTTGCCTTGCTGGGTTTTAGTAATAGTAGTTCTTAAATAGTGTAGCAGTTTACAGTTTATAAATGTTACATTGTGCCTATTTACCTTTGCCACCAACCTGCCAGGCACAAGGAGCAGCAGCATCATTTTCAAATAAGAGCTAAAAAACTTAAGGTTGCAGAAAAGTCGGTGGTACATTAGCATCATATACTGAATAAGAAAAACAGAAACGAAATTCTGGCTCCTGAATCCAAATTCAAACTCCCTCCTTTGAACCCGAAGCCTCCATCAGCAAAGGTCAGAGAGGACCTGCCTATGGGTATTACCAAGGTCAGCGTAAGGGGGCTCCAACTTGGAGTCCCCTGTTTGTAGAATGCTGTCCATGATTTTATGGGACAGGTCAAAGTCAAACTGTGCTGGAGTCAGGGAAAGGCCTTTCCTCCAGGACTGCTTCGCCATCATTATCATCTTCTCCTCTTCATTAAATCCTCCCAGCAGTCAGAGTCTGTGTTCAGCCCATCCGTTAGCTGTCCCATCCTCCTATGTCAATACTTAAAGAGAAGTATCAGTCCCCCATGTTAGAGAAAAGGACATTAACCTGAGAGAGACCACAATATTTTTCTCGTGGTCACACAGCTAATAACAAGTGAGGTGGCTTGTAGCTGAATTTCTTTGACCTTAGGGCTTCAATATTGGAACCTTAGAGCTAATGGATCATCTACTGGATCATCTGCATCCAGTTGTCCTGCCATTCATCCAGGTTCATCGATTCCACCTCGTAAATCAGAATCACCAAAGATGGGTCCCAGGCCTCTGGATGCTGAAACATGACTAGTCAAACTGCTAAACACTGAAGGTAGAACCATCGCTCTAGGTTATTTGGCCTGTTAGTATACATACATTGGATTTTAGGTTTGAAGTGAGAGGCAAATGGGAAATCGAATCAATTTATTAGCCAAAAGGAGAAGTGGCGATGTATAACTAGGGGAAAGAAAAAAATACCCAAACTAAGACTTTGAAGATATTTACCTTATTACCATATGTCATTAATGGAGCCCCCTTACTGCCTCTAACTCTGAATTTCTGTATCAATTTAAAAAAAAAAAAAAATCTTACTCAGTCTGCCTGAGTAATGTTATTATGAAAATAGGATGGAAAAATAAGTAGAAAATTCTGAGAAGCAAAGGCCTCCTAGCTACATTGACATTGTGGTGAAATGAATGCTTCAGATAACCAGTCTTGCTGCCTTGAATAATCAGTGGTTTGGTCTAGAAGAGTGAGGTTTCTCTCTCTATTCTGAAGGTAGTAGTAAGTCAGAAACTATGAAAAAGTTAGATGATCCAGGTGGGAGGAGTGTGATTAGTAGAGACACTCCAGAGAGCTGTTGGGTCTGCAAGATGCTTGAGATACTGGCAATGGAAGGAATGAAGGCAGAGCTGGAGAGGCTTCCCCTGGAGGTCTGAGACCAGAAATGGGGGGCTTGGGCTTCAACAGGAAATGGGCACCAGGTGATGGTTAGTAAGGCAAGGGGCTTGGTATAGAAGATAGTCAAAGGATTGGATCATGCTGGAAAAAGAGAATGGATGGATGGCATTTGAGGTCATCTATTTATTCTTTGACTTATTTATCAGACATCCATTGGGCATCTTTCCATGGCCCTGTGCTAGCTACCCAGGGCTCTCTGAACAAATGAGAGAGACATTGTCTTCAAGAGGTGCATGGGGTGGGTGGATGGAGCTGGTGTTGGCTGACTGCCAGCTCTTTAGCAGCCGCCCTGCTGGGAGAGGAGGGACCATGGAGGGGCTTAAGGAGAAGATGGGAGAATAAGACTTTTGTGTCTTCCATTTCTGACTCCTTTACAGCTTCACCCAAATCCCACAGCTGGAGTTAATGGATTCGCTTTCTCTCCCTCTGTGCATATGTTTTCACTGAAGGGAAGTCTTCTCATGTTTGCATAAATTTTCTTGAAAAAGACATCTAGGGTGCCATGCCTTTAAAATTATATTTATTCTAAACAAACTCAGAGTGACTTCTCAAACTATCACGCACAGTCATTTTTTTTTTTTTCCGTCTCCATTATGTGGCAAATGTAAAGTGAAAACATCAGGAAAATGTCAGTTTCATTTCTCCTCCAGAACAAATGATATTAAAGCAACAAAAAGACAGTGACGCTCTTCAAAAAAGTATTTAGTGCCGTTTAGCCTTTCACAAGTTTTATTCTTATTCTCATAAAAATGTGATTTTCTTCATCATTAGAAGACAAAAATGGTGTATTTGTGTGTGCGCACACATATATACACATATACACAATTACATACATACGTTTCATGTTGAAGTAATTTGTATCCTACTCTTACATATATATTGAGTAGACCAAAAACTGCTTGAAGGCATGTTATTTATCTTCATATCCCCTATCATACTACATGGTATATAGCAGGGCCATCATCATCTGTAGAAGTCTGTTAGGGATAAAAATAGAATAATGAGAATTCCTTTATGTGGATCTTCACCTCCAAATAAGATTGCTGGCCAAATGGTTCCCTTCAGTACAGAAAGGGAAGGAAGGAAGGAAGGAAGGAAGGAACGAAGGAAGGAAGGAAGGAAGGAAGGAAGGAAGGAAGGAAGGAAGGAAGGAAGGAAGGAGGGAGGGAGGGAGGGAGGGAAGGAAGGAAGAGAGGGAGGGAGGGAGGGAGGGAGAGAGGGAGGGAGGGAGGGAGAGAAATTTAAAATGTGAGTCTAGAGTTCAGTAGAGAGAAAGGAGAGATCTGAGCATTTTCCCAATAAAAGCTGGAGTCCAAGCTCAGAGAAGAGCTGTGGCAGTACTGAGTCATCTGAAGAAAGAAAGAATTAAAGACCAAATGTCCATTTTGAACACTGAGAAAAAAATGAAAACAGATGAAAGGAGGACAGGCAGAGAAGTTGGCTAGGGGCGAAGGCAGAGGCAGGGAGTAACAGGACAAGTAACAGGACAAGAAAGGACAACCACAAGGAGTTGGGATCAGCAGTGCTGCTGTGAGGGAATTGAAGAAATGCAAAAGGCCATCACTTGATAAAATGACCTATGACTTTTAAAGGACTTTTTGTGTTTTTTTTTCTTTCTCCAGAGATAAAGGTGGGGGAATCATGGAGTTTGTTCAAGATCTCTTTTACGAGAGTTTCTAATAAAGGATTTCACAAATTAGCACCTCTTGACAAACTGAGTGCAATAAAACGGTGAGTCTCTAGAGAAAAGAAGTTGGGTTGTGTTTCTTAAATATGTTGTTCAACACTGTATCAGGCACCCAACGTATGTATGATAAATATCATTAAATTGAATACCACAGTAGGAAGAAGGATTGCATTGTCTGGGTAGAAGCTGGAGGGTGTGCTGGAGATGAGCAACCCTTGTGAGCTTCTCTGCTAAAGTTAGGAAGCCAGGAGGAGAGTGAAGCCAACATTTATGGCAGCAATGAGTGTGTAATCAGACTCACCAGGGTTTGAGTCAAAAGTGGAAAAGTCTAGTTGAGGAGGAAGAGAGCACACTAGTCCAGAGAATGGATTCGAGGCTAGGAGTAACTCTTAGAACTAAGAGCCCAATTGTTAGTTACTATCACTCACTTCTTTTGAGATTAGTATGCAGCAATAGCTTTCTTTTGTTATTATTGTTATACTATGTATGATGTTTAAGAATCTAAGAATTCTGCTTTTAGGAAACTCACCTTGGTGAATAAAGAATGCCAGAAGAAATTAAATTTTATTTCTCAAAGTATCTCAAGCATGAACCACCACTGTATATCTTGCCTATCTTTAAGACATAGGGATTTATGGTGACTATTATCTATATGATAAATCCCAATATTCTCATAATTTCAATGTCCTTTAACAATGATTCATCATAACTTCCCTTTTAACCTATAGAACTTGAAATTATTATCAAAAGCTTGTTAAATTGTACAATCTAGAAGGATCCTAAAGGTATCATGAAAACTACAACACATGCAAGACTTGACTTGAAATGAATGGAAAAATGGCCCAGTAGGTAGAAATTTGCATTGGCCATAAACATCAAGAATGGAGAATGGTTTTCCAAAGTGAGACTGTGCCCCAAATTTCACAAGCCAAATGACTCTGGGTAGAACAAAGTAGTCTGAGCTCATAAAAAGAAGTCCCTGCATATTACTTGACCCCTGCCCCACCTTCCAGGCAATGGCATGGCCTTATGCCAGGAGGACACAGCAGATTTTCCATTTTTTTATTAGAATATCAGCCAGAGGAGAAAACATCCTGAACCTTATGGAGAAGCTCGAACTTAGTTCAAGCAAAGCATGAACTAAGGCACTTGGCGGCTCTGGTTCAGCTAGATGCTGCACAGCAAACAAGACCCCAAAGTTGAGTGAGGTGTGGGGTACATTTGCATCATCCTGGATGGTCTCAATTTGGCCATCACCCCGCAAGAGAGAAATCAAGGACAACTCCCTTATCACTATGTTCAGTGTTTGCATAACTGATATTCTCATCTCTGACTGCAGTTGATAGCCTCATCTCTGACTTCTGGCACTCAACCTATCGTTAACTCCTAACACCATTTTGAACAAAACAGCTAAACTCAGTTTGCTGGGGAAATTTCGAGTACTAACAAAATCCCCACATCACAAATAGAAGTCTGATCAGAATTCACATGAGAATGTCATTGAGGTGAGAAAGCAAGCATATCTTCAAAAGAAAAATAAAACATTTAAGCCCAAAATATTTGATTTTTAAGTTTGATTTTATTGAGGAAAGTGATTAAAGTTTGATTTTATTGAGGAAAGTGATTAAAGTGTGTGGGAATCTTATTTCTCTCATTTTCTTTTCAATGATCAGGTTTTGTGAAAATTCAAACATGGGTATTGACTTATGTGGAATAATAATAATAATAAATGCCTACAAAATTTAAAAGTGCAGGTCTTGCTACAAATAAGGCACATGAAAACTTTCAATAAATTAGCAAGTTTATTATTCCAAATGCCATAGAAAGAGAGCCAGAAAAACTCAGCAGTATATATTTTATAACAGACATATTATACAATATGTAGTCAAATATATTTTATTATTCTAATTGCCTATGATATCTCATTTAAGAGCCAGATAATTAAAAAGCCTTATGTTCACAGTAGTTTCATTTCTGTCACAGTTCCACTGTTGAAAAAAGGATGCATTTGTACCCACAAGCAAATGGCTAGAATCCAGCACCTAAGGTGCTATGTCTTGGCTTCAGGAGTAGGCTCCCTGTAAGGCTGTTCACTAAATAGGGGGGAAAATGTCCGGAAGGAGATTCATGAACAGTTGGAGAAGAAAGGTCACCTTCTAAAGACTTAAAGTACATTTAAAGAATTCAAAGCACAGAAGTTTCTTAAAACACAAAAGAATAGCATTATGGTTTTCTAAAAAATAAAACAATCAAAAAAATCTCAACCTGTAGTACAGATATGGCCAGTGTGGATTAACTCAGGGAGAAAAAGATAATATCCCTTTTAATGAATCACCTTTGGAATTTAACTGTATTCTGTTTTTGATGATTTGGTCTTTAAAGCACATAATTTACTTAAAAAGGAAAATAATGAAGGTGGCAAATGTAAGTTTTATGTCCTATAATGGCAGACTTCTCTTTTGTTTCACTCCCATTACCTTTTAATATTCCTACAAATCAATTCATTCCCAGAGGATCAAAAGGCTAAAATGGGCTCTGCTGTTTCATCAATTTCCCATTTGCCTGGGATCATAAAATTACTCCTTTCAATCAGTTCAAAAGCTTCTCTTGGAAGTTCCGAAATTTCCTCCCAGGCCCTTGCCTCCAATACACCATCTCCATCCATCTCTCCCTCTCTCTTTTCTCTCTCTGTTCTTTCTTTCTCAAGATGTTGGAGTAAAATGCCTGACAACCCTTTAGGAGAGATGCAAGAGATGCTAAGACTAGAACTTTGAAATTCTCACGTTGTTCACTCCCTTTCTCATGGCCCACCCACAGAGAAATGCATGGTGTGTGTGTGTGTGTGTGTGTGTGTGTGTGTGTGTGTGTGTGTGTGTTCAGGAGGAGAAATGCTCATGTTTCATCCTTTCAAAAAATATTTTGTTAACTTATTAAAAACATCAACTCTGAAATTCTAAACATATGGCAAATTGGTAAAAATCGCGCCCCAGGTTTATGTGGGTGAAATTAAAAGTTCAAGTGCCTGTGTGCAGGGTAGTTATTAAAATTAGCATTCAAATGAGAGACGGGATTCAGGTGTGTCTTTGAAACTTTGGACTGAACCACTTCTGGATTACCAAGCAAGTCGAGGAGTGTCAGTCGGCAGCCTGGAGATGTGCAGTGTCAGCAGGCACCAGGACCAACCAGCCCCGCACCATGCTAGAAATGCCGACCAAGAGGCATCAGCTGGCAAACTCTGGGGCATCCAGAGAAGCAAAGAGGGAAAGAGATGGATCTCTCTCTCTCTCTCTCTCTCTCTCTCTCTCTCTCTCTCTCTCTCTCTCTCTCTCTCTCTCTCTCTCTCCTCTCCTCTCTCTCTCTCCTCTCTCTCTCTCCTCTCTCTCCTCTCTCTCTCTCTCTCCTCTCTCTCTCTCTCTCTCTCTCTCTCTCTCTCTCTCTCTCTCTCTCTCTCTCTCTCTCTCTCTCTCTCTCTCTCGCCTACCCTCTCTATCCTTCTAGCAGCCACAGACACACCTACCAAAGCTCCAGGTTCTGGGAAACCTTCCCTCGGCCCACCCCAGCGTGTTCCCAGCAGGTAGCCAGGACACCGTCCCCAAGCCCCATGCAAGCTTCATTAACATTGCAAACGCTTCCCTTCCACTCATCCAAGAGCGCCCTACCTAGCCTGATCCGAATCCCCCCAAATGAGCCTCGGTTTGCCTCCGGAACAAGTCAGTTTGGAGAGCGAAGCCACCAGGCAGCCTCTCTCCCACTCCTACCACCATCGTCCGCAGGCGGCCCAAAAGTGGCACAGGGAGGCTGTCGGTCGGAGCCCCCTCGGGAAATCGCGCGTTCCCGTTCACTTACTTTGAGTGGCAAATGTCCTCCCAGGCGCTCGGGGGCCTTTGTTGCAAGGGGCGAGGTCTCCCGCTGCCGGAGTCCAGGTAGGGCTCTGCTCCCGCCTGGGCGGCTGCCGCTCTCCCTCCTCCTGGTCGGATGACTCTGGCTTCTTTCTTCCCCTCTCTCCACTTTGGATTTTCCTGTGCTCTGGGGCTCCCTTGGCGGGATTTTTGGACTGGAAGGCGGGGAACCTGATTCTGCCTTTGACTCAATTACGCCCTGACAGGGAGGGAACGGAAGGGAAATGGAGAATGGGAGGGATGAGAGGAGCGGGCAGAGAGGACGCGGGCTGGGCGAGGGAGGGAGAGCGCTTTGCCCCGAGAGCTGATTGGGAAGCTTATTAAAAGCAGAATACTCCAGGGGCAGTCTCTCCCCACAGAGCACGAAAAGGGATTTGAACCAAGAGGCCAGGAGATGCAAGATGGTTTTGTTTTTAGCAAAGCCCCAACACGATATTTCTTTTCCAAACTCCACGCACGATCTATTCTTTCCAGGGGTGCATGTCCCTGTTTACCACGTAGGATGCCTTGAAAGGACAAGGGATGGCATTTTTAGCTTACAGTTCGGGATTCATACAATTGAAAGAATGATAGTCGGAGATGAAAAACCCAACCGTCAAATCCAGCCGCTCCTTTCTCCCCACTGACAAACCGCCCTCCCTGCCCTGAGCCCCAGGTAATTCCAGCTGTCAGTCCCACTCCACCTGCAGTCACAAAACCTGCAAAGTACTTTTTCTGGATTGTCACAAAGAGTGGCAGATCTCTGAAAGTTCCCAATTAAATGCCACTTCCCTTTAGGGGGCTTTTTCCTTTTTGGGCTTCCTGGTGCCTCTAGTGACCTATTTAGTGACATGGTTTTGCAGCACTCAAGAATTCAGGGAATTAATCCACGGGGCTCAGACCCAGAGATTGGAGAGCCTGTCTTTCTGGAACTTGCATTTCATTTAGTTGAAGAAGAAGGCTAAAGTAATAGAGCTAGGGTCGAATGAGATGAGATAAAATGAATATATAAAAATGATTAGAAAGCATAAGGCAAATTTACCCAAACATTTTCAAAATGTAAATTTTGAGATTTTTAACTTCATCTGTTCTTTCCTGCTCCTTGACTTGCACCTTTTATTTCCTTTCAGTTTATCACATGATGGCTGCCGCCTCAAGTTAGTTGCAAAATATACTTCCATTTCCCACAGTTCTGAGGTTGCATCTCTTGGATTCAACTTGACAAGTGCTTATTAAGCACTGTACATAACTAAAATTTATATTTCTTAGGATCATTCCTAAATCCCCAAGCCAGAAGCATTGATTCATGGCAGATAGTTTTTTAGGACTCAGAATTATTTTATTGACTGTTACCTGGACAGATATCCCATGAAAGAATCAGCTGGGAAAAAGGGGCAGCCCCACAAATAGAGCTTTTAATTAATCAATCAATCCATTGATCAATTTTATTTCAAAAGGGGAAGCATCAAAATTTTATTTATAGTCAGGTGAGGTGGCACACATCTATAATCCTAGCAACTCAGGAGGCTGAGGCAGGAGGAGTTCAAGGCTAGCCTCAACAACTTAAGGAGGTCCTATCTTAAATTAAAAAAAAAGGACTAGAGGTGTAGCTCAGTGATAAAGAACCCCTAGCTTAAGTTAAAAAAAAAAAAATTTATACTCCTCTAGTTTATACCCCCAGTCAAACTCTCCACACACAATTACCCTCAAATGAAATAAATAAACAAATAAACGTAAGAAATTCTCTTCCAACTAGAATTAGATTTTAGGTTTCCTGCTTTTCTTTTGTGATTTTATTTCCCCCAAGAAGCAAACAATCTTTGTTCTAATCGAATTGCACCTATATAAATCACATAACATTGCACATTCTCATTTTTTATTATTTTTCCCAGACCCTTTATTGAAAGAGATGTCTCAGGATTTTCTATCCCTTCACAGGGGATAGGTTCCAAGGCCATTAAATAAAAGGGTATCTTTTTATTTTTATCTTCCTAAATTCTATCTTCACATCTACCACCTCTACATGCTGCCACCATCTACATGAGCCACGCTTGCTGGATTGTGGTGTTCGATGATACTGTTTAAAAAGTAAGCATGAAATTTTTATGATTTAAACTCAATTACACGTGCTATATCAGAAATACAATTTTTTGTTTTATTCAAATAGGCATATATGAAAAAACATATACTATATATAATATAGTATAGAACACATAGTATATATTTATAATATATACATATAACAATTATATATTATATAAGCATATATTATATAACCACTGTCATATAATCTAGATAGCATATATATTATATGCCATCAAAAGTGTCATATAACATAACATATTATATATAACATATATTATATAATCATTTACATACATACGACTGATGGTTCTTGGTTGGAAGCACTGTTGCCTTGCAGGTGATACTTGGCATTATCTGGAGACCTTTTGGTTGCCACAGCTTGAGGGAAGGTTGCCCTGGCAGACAGACAAGAGGCCAAGACACTGTTAAACATCCTGCATTGAACAGGCCAGCCCCCACCACAAAGAATTATTTGGCCCAAAACGTCAGCAGGGTCAAAAATGAGAAATCCTCACTAATATTATTTACCATTGTATTTTAAAAATATAAAAGAAGATTTTTTCTTTATTTCTATGAAGAATTTCTATAAGAATGAAATTAATCCTAATTTAATTCATTTTCACCAAAGTTTAAGTAGAAACACACTTTTTAATACATCTTTTACACTCAATCTCAGACTTCTTTCTAGGACTTAGCCCTATTAATTCAAGAGTAACTTAAGGTTTGGGGTGAATAGAATCACGAAGAAAAACAGACAAAATCCTGATTCTCAGAGAGCTTATATTCTTGTTTCTCAATTATTCATTAGATTTGGAAAAAAGATATGGTGTCATAGGAAAAATAAGACAATGAAGGAAAATAACCATGGCCATTGCAGTGAGAAAAGTTCCCTGGGGTGAAGTCGGAGGGGAGGCTTGGAGTTGAGGGAGGAACTTCTAGGCAAGGGGATGTCCGGCTGCAAAGGCTCTGGTTCTGCTCTTGCCCAGGCCTGAGTTTTAGCAGAATGTGGAGGAGGCCACGGTGCTGGGAACTCTGTGAGGCGAGGCCCACATCAGGACAGCCACAGGCCAGATCCTGTTCAACCGGTGTCCACTGTGAGGAGCTCCATTTTACTCCTCATGACATGGGAGGCCATTAGGAGTGACCAAGCCTGAGTGAGGGGTACAAGCTCTCTCCTGTGTTGAGGAGACCACAGGAGGGCAGGGGTGGACATGGAGATCCCAGCAGGAAGCTTCCGCAATCATCCACCCACCACATGTCCCCTGTGTTCCAGTTCCTTGAGAAGAATCACGAAGTCAGAATTTGCCCTCCATGCCTTCTCTGCTCCCAGAGGCTCCTGTCAGCAGTTCCTCGAACCCACCAGGCTCACCTCCCGCCAGAGCTCAGCCTCTCCCAGAGTAATTAATGAGCCTGCTGCAGACACGTTGCCAGGCTGAAGTGCAACTAAGGCGAGGTGATTAGAAATCACAGGAATTATAAGATGTCCGAAGGGAGTTTTGAAAATGAGGCGGCTGGTTCTGGAGCCACAAATAAAGAGAGAAGGGTGGTCAGCATGAAGTTGAAAATCACGAGGGACCCTGGCGAAAGTTTGTCATCCTGTCTCCAGGACTGCCTACTTGGCAGGACGTATGGATTCTTGATGACCCTTCCCAGGTCTTCAACGTTCCTAGAATGAGCAGGACAATTCTTCAAGCTGTTTGACAGAAGCCACATCAAAACAGTTTCATCCTCTTTTTAAAGGTAATGAAAAAAAAAAAAAAAAAACCTTTTTGTTTTTATTAATGTGATTAATTTTAAAACCATATTATCACTCATCTGCATAATTATTTTATTTATATTAGGTATATTTTCATAACATTTGTGTTCTTTGTTGACTGGAAAAATGAAAGAAAGTACAAGTAAAAATGACTTAAACAATTCAGGAATTTATCTCCACAAACAACATAGGTTGGTAAAAATTGTCCTTCAAAATTTTCAGGGACTTAGGTCTCCCATCTTTTGTCTCTGCACCTTCAATTCTTTAATATGATTCAAGGAGTCTCAGTATATTTGGTTTTTAAAAGTGAAGATAAAATCTTAGTAGAGAATAAGTTAGCCTCCCCAGTCACTTAGCCACACAGACCATGTCAGCAAAATGAAGAGGTATCAATCAAGAATGTCTGTTAACAGTTTCTCCCTGGAATTTTATGCATTTACACTTTATCAGTCAGTCTCTTATGAATCTAAGTAGCTTGGCTCAATCCACATAAATTTATCCTTCTTAACAAAAACTTCTAACATAAGGGTTCCCAAGTGTCAAAGCGTTTTGGAAGAAGAGGACTTGGACAATGACTTCACTAAGATTTATAAGAAAATCAGGCCTAAAATATCTTAAGAACTTTGGTTCCATGACAGGAGAAAACAAAATCTCTGTGCAGTATCTCTCATGAAGATGAACATGAAAGCCCTTAACAAATATTATCAAATCAATGCCAGTAATTTGTAAAAAGTTGAATACTTTATATCATATTGGATACTTTATATCATATTGGATAGAAATGTAAGTTTGGTTTCACATGTAAAAATCAAACAATATTATTTGCCACATTAAAAGATTAAGTAGGGGAAAAGGAACATGTGAGTATATATAAAACAAACTTTTCACAAAATTCAACTCCACTGGTAATTTTCAGCAACTAAGAACTACAAATGAGTATCTTTGTTTTGATAAAAGAAAACTTCTAGTCAATGTGATACTTCCATCAAAAATCAAGAACACTCATACATTGTTGGTGGGACTAAAAATTGGTGTAACCTCTCTGGATAGCAGCGTGGAGATTCCTGAGAAAACTTGAAATAGAACCACCATTTGACCCAGTTAAGCCACTCCTTGGTATATAGTCAAATGAGATAAAATCAGCATATTACAGTGATGCATCCATATCACTGTTCATAGCAGCACAATTCACATGAGCTAAGCTATGGAACCAACCTTGATGCTCATCAATAGATGAATGGATAAAGAAATGGTGGTATATATATACACCATGAAATATTGTTCAGCCATAAAGAATGACTTTATGATGTTTGCCAGTAAATGGATGGCTCTGGAGACTAACATGCTTAGTGAAATAAGCCAATCCCCAAAAACCAAGTCAAATGTTTTCTCTGATACGTGGATGTTAACTCACAATAAGGGGTGGAGGGAAGAATAGAAGTTCAGTGGATTAGACAAAGGGAAATGAAGGGAAGGGAGTGGGTATAGGAAAAGAAAAGACAGTGGGAATGAATCTGACATAAATTTCCTATGTACATATATGAATACACCACAGTGAATCTCACCATCATGTACATACAAAAGACTGGAATCCTAATTAGAAAAGATATTCCATGTTTGTATAAAAACATCAAAATAGATTCTTCTGTCATGTATAACTATAAAGAACCAATTAAAATCAAGAACAAGGCAAGAATGACCAATTTTACCACTTTCACTGAATATTATACTAACAAATTTAGCCAATAAGGTAATAACATAAAAAGAACTAAAAGGAATGAAAAAGAAGAGGTAGGATTGTCTTTATTCTCAAATAACTTGAGTGCATACATGGAACGTTATCAGAAATGCATGGAAAACTTCCTAGAACTAGTGAGTGATATTAGCTGGACACAAGTTAAAATTTCAAAATCAATTTTTATTTTATATTCTAACAAGATTATTGTACAGCACTGCCATAAAAATAAAATTATAGATCAATGGGGGAGGGTAATGATCAAGTCACAATATATTCAAACATATTTCATTGTGGGAAAGATAGAATTTGCATATAGATGACTTGGTATTGAAAGAACTAAGTATTCATATGGAATAAAATAAACTAGACACCATGAAGAAAAATTAATTCAAAATAGATCATAGAGCTAAATGTAACAGCAAAGACTACAAAACTTCTAGAAAATACTAGAATAAGATCTTTGTTACCTTGGAGTAGGCAAAGATTTCTTGCCTAAGACATAAAAAGTATAAAATAGTACTAAAATATTGATACATGTAACTTCACTAAAATGAAAATTTTGCTCTTTGAAAGACAAAATTTAAAAATAATAATAAAGCAATTCTAACAATGCAAATAAAGATCCTCAAAATACATGTATGACAAATTGTGATCCAGGACTTTCAAAAATCTCATGTAAATTAATAATCAGAAGTCAATCAATAAAATAAAAATAAACACAAGATCTTAACACTTTATAAAAAAAAATAGCTAAATGCCAGTAAATATGAAAAAGGTTTGACATCATTTTTCTCATTAAGGGAATGCAAAACTAAAACCTCCATGAGCCACTGCTACGTATCTCCTTAAAGAGCTAAAACTTAACATGCAACCTGGTGTCTAGTGGGAATGCAAGATGCTACAGGCACTTGGAGAATCCATGTGACAGTTTCTCATAAATTAAACATACATTTAACATATGATTTAATTTTTTGTAGACATACTAAACTTTTCACTCTCAAAGGAAAAATGTGTTCCACATAAAGATTTATACATTATACATACATATACATACCATCTTTATTCATAGTAGTTCCAAACTGGAAATTGATGACTATTAATAAAATGTTGTAAATCCATCAATCAGACATTATTAAGCAATAAAAGAAAACTATTTAATGTTCAACAAAATGAATTAACTTCAAAAACATACTGAGCAGAATAAGTCAGACACTTAAGAGCATATGTTGTATGATTCTATTATATGAAAATCTAGAGAAAGTACAAATAATCTATTCTGACAAAACACAGATCAGTGATTGCCTCAGACTGCAGGTTGGGTTGGGGGATAATTTGATAGAACCAGCAAATATTTTATTGGTGTGGTAATTATATGGAATATGCATTTGTGAAAAGTCATCAAACCATGGGTTAAAATAAGTACATTTTATTGTACATAACTGAAATTCTTAAAAATACCTCAATGACTTATTTTTAAATAAGATAAAGAGAGAGAATGGTATGATGGTTAACTAGTATGACTCTGTGATCAGACTGCCTCATTTCAAAAGCTAGGCCTCTGGCTTTCTGGTGTGACCTTTGGTAAGTCAGTTAACCCCTCTGGGTTTTGTAATAGTAAAGTAAGGACCGTAGCAGTGCCTACCCTCTAAATTGCTTAGAATATTAAGCATGTTTAGAACATTGCTTTAGAGCATTACTTTATATTATCATTCCGTAAATTAATAATTTTTATATCGAAACTGCATTAAATTCTAAACCACACAGCATTATCCATGTAACAAAAAATATATGTTGTGAAGTAACTAGTCTAAATATACATGTTCTCTTACAGAAAAGCTATGTTCTGGCTCTTCCAGAAGTAACTCCTTTGTCTCAAGAAATCAGTTTCATTTGTTCACTTCCCAGAGGAGATTGCTCACTCCTCTTGGTAACGGATATTCAACTAAGTCAGTCCAGAAGGATGTCTCCAGTGTGTAATGCCTGACTTGACTGCCTGCTGAGATGCGGTCTTGGGACCAGCTCATCCAGGGTACATGTGCTCTGTCCTCAAAAAGGCTATGTCCATGACATTCCTGACAAATGCTTATGAGCCTGTAGGAAGATGTTGTGCCCTCTGTGCAACATTTGGGGAACGGCTGTGCTGAAGCAGAGGGATCAGATCCAGGAGCATCCTAGGCTGCCGAGCAATTTGCTTTGTGTCTGATCTTGAATCTGTTCCTGCTAACCGACACCACAGAGACAAGGGAAGGTTCCTAACAGATTTACACAATGCAAATTACATTTAGGAAGACTCATTTGGCAGATGTATAAAGCATGGAGACAGCCAAGAAGAAAGACCATCTACTAAACACCTGTCATCCTATCCATCTTTCATTCAAGAATCTACACTTTTACAGCATCGGGTGAAATTTCCTTGGAAAACATCATCTAAAATTTGGCTTGTACTTATTTTCTTACATTCCTCAATATTTATTTGCAATGACCAGGATCCCCTTCCTGTGGCCTCCGTACACAGCATGCTTTTTCATGTCCTCCTAGGTTCTAGTTGTTTTCTGTAGTTATAAGGTTTTCCTCGTTCTATCGCATTTACCTACATCCCACTCCTCAACCAAGTTCCCACCACACCTTGGAGTCTTTCTAGGAGTACTCAGCCACACAGAGCTACCCAGAACCAGCACCACTACTCTCAGACCTCAGTGTTTACTTATGAAACAAATGTCACTGGAGTTAAAAATGATCAGTCAGGTGTCCTATATCTGCTGCTGGGTCATTTTCTGACATTGGATAAATCACCAATGACTCTTCACCTTCTTTTTATTTTCCTTAAAATGTAAAGCTAGCAATCTTTAAGATTTCTGTTGTCCTGAGTACGAACTTAGGCCTTTTATTATAATTAGAAAGTTAGAAGCCCTTAGAGTTTAAAAAAAGGTGGGGAGAGGATTCACAGGGACACTATCCACATTTTTGTCTTCCCTTAAATATGGGACATCTTCAAGTACTACAGCACTTTCTGTGAATAATGTAAGTTTTCAACATCTTTCACGTATTTTACCATTAAATACACATCATGAACCCAATAAGGATGGATATCATTATCACCACTTCATAGCAGAGACAGCAGAAGTTAATCCTCATGGGGACAGTTAGGTGTTATTTGGGGGCTCTTCTCACCCTGATTCCTTCTACCTTCCCATTGCTGCCAGAAAATGCACATAATCTGTATCTGAGATTAACTGATTTCCCACTAATAGCAATTACGCAATATAATGAAAAAGAACAAACTTATACATATGTACTCAATTTAGACTGCAAGAGATGAATCTTTTCTTACATCAGTAGACTTTTTAAGGAGAATCAGGCAGAGATGGGAGCTTGAGTCATTTTGTTAGGATGTGTGGGGGCTCTGTGGTTTATTTTTAAATCAGTTGCTATTTAATAATTCATGGTCTTAGTTTCATTTTGGAAATAACTTTCAGTTTCCACTGGGTATGGATATCTAAGAAAAGATGATTATTATTTTGGACCAAGTTTATCCTATGGAATTCAGCAGAGCATTTTCCAAGACTCAAGTGGAATGTGCTCTAGGACATATTATTACAGATGAATTCTGTAAAACACTCACCACATATGTGCACACAAATACACAATTACATGCACACACACAAAGGAAGTAATCTGAGAAAATATGTCAACAAATGATATATTACATATGGCCTTCTGCAAAGGCTATGCCTCCCCCCACACACACATATCTAACAACTGAAGGAAATGTGTCCATAAATTATGTTTACCAAATTGTTCCTTGAGATGAAATTTCAGATTTCAGTTCATTACAGATGAAGAAAGAAAAGGGAAAGAGAATGGGGAGTTAAAGAAAAAGAAGCCTTAACACACTGAAGATCTCATTTTTCCAAGGCTAACTTACAGTCTCTTATATCTATATAGCAATTTTCCTTTCAAGGATATACCAGACTATCCATTTCCTGCTAAATGTGCAGAACGAAATAGATACAGATGTTGGATAACTGAGTTGAAAATGGACATTTTCTTCTTACTCCTGGGGTACCAGAGTTCAGAGTTTGCAGCCATTTCTGCTTCTGCCCTTCTCCCCCTGCTCCCCACACGGATTTGGGTTGTGCATGAAAAGAGAGATTCTGTGACTAATATCAATGAGACAAAGAAATGAAAACTCTCTAATCCCTGGGCCAGGCGCCAGCCATCCCACTGTACGGGGCCATCGGCCAGAAATCCCACTGTATGCTGGGCCCAAAGCCAACCAGGATTGGATACAATGAGTTTCACAGCCACCTTTTCAGAGTTGACAGCGAATGTCGGGGCACCAACCGCCTTTGATAAGAGCTCCAACTTTCTCTCTAACATTTCTACCCAATAATAATAAAGCTTTTTCTATTTATAAAGCGGTACTCTCTTGAAGATTGCTTAGGGCTTTTAGAGACTCAACCTCATTCATCTCAATACTTATAGTGAGAAGAGGTGGGGCTGGTGGCCAAGACTGGGAAATCAATATTCTCTTCCTGCTTTGAGAGAGAAAGAAAAAAAAAAAAAAAAAAAAAAAAAAAAACACATTACTTTATGCAACAGTTCACTCTCTTACTGAGATTTCTAGACAAAAAAGTCTCACATGAATATTCTTCTTTAAATTAAATGTGTTTGTCGTGAGCTGAGTGGACCTGGCTGTGCGATTCCTAATGGGTTGTTTACTTAGAATATCTTCTGTCCTCTTAAGACTGGGGGCTTTTGAAAGGCCAAACACATACACAAACCAGTTCCTACTGGCACCCCTCACGGAACTTTCTGGCTGTTTCAGATTTAAATATTGATTTCTTTCTCTCACTCTCCCTGCCTCTTCACAATGGCAGCAGCTGCTAGGAAGTTGGGAACTTCATGCCAAGAAAGCCCTCAGAGGATATGAATGCCATTAAAATATTTTTACCTTATACTTTATTGTTGTTCTCTAAAGCCCTTGAGTAGCTCGGTGAATATTGGGTAACCGAGAAGGGCAGCTCCTCCGCTGGGGAAACACTGGATCTGATTTCCATTAGAGGTTCTGAATTATTTAGTGGGAAGCGAGTGCCCCAATCAGCTGGCTTCTAAGTGCTTACCTCTCGTGGTGCATTCCGTTCGGTTGGTATGGAGTTTGTACTGTAGCGGTGCAACCTTTACAATGTGTTCATTTTAATTTTGAAGAGTTTAAGGAACACGTGCTTTCCAAGCGTTAGGTTGAATATAGTGTGTATCTTGTATGCAGAGTAAGGTTGACTATATTGGAAATGAAAAGAATTATGGCTACCTAATTTAATCACAGCCTGTTCTCATTTCCAAATCACTTCATAATGTATTCTTTTTTTTTCAAACTGTTAATGAACATTAATTGCTATTAGAAATCAAATTTCTAGCAGTCATATTGGCCTGTTAATTGGTTTAGGGTGACTGGATTGACATCTTTGAGCAACACTGATAAGGATTATGGTGGAGACCAAGACAAGAAAATAAAAGGTGGGGTTGAAGGAAGAAGTTGATCTACAGATGCGTATCTAGACCTTTCTATCTCAGCATCTGTGCAAAAACTCATCAAAACTGAATACAAAGGATCACTTCTTACAAATTCCCCGTTGTTTTCATAACAGAGCATTCTTATGGTAAGGACTGGGCATGGATCATCAGATGGGTGTGTAACCTTGTCAACAATATTAAGGAAGTTAGACTTTATTGCAGAAGACATGTTTGGGTAACCCTAAGATGGCGGTTGGTGTTGAGCCAAGAGGTGGCGCATAACTAGTGTTAACACAGCGTGATCTACTTTTGCCTGATTAGTTAATGTCTCCTCTGCGCTAGTGGTCAACAGATATTCCTCATTCTTTCCTGATTGGTACCGAGGGGTGTGCCTCAATTGTGCTAATCCTAAGTTGATTGGCTGCCTTAGGTATATAAGACACATCTATAGGAAGCACCAGGTATAACCCGATAAGCAGCTAGCAGAGAGAATAACCGGATGAGGACAGATAAGCAACGGATAAGCAGCACCTCTGAATGATGGCAGAACGCAGGTTGCAGATTGCAGAACGGAGAAGTAAAGCCACACCTCTAGATAGCAGAGTGAAGGACGCAGGATGCAGGATGCACCTTTAAGAAGAAGAAGCAGAACTAAGAAGTAGCATCTCTGAAAGTGTAGCCTCTCCAATAAGCAAAGATTCTCTCTTAAGCAAGAACTCTCTCTTGGGCAAAGCCTCTCTCTCTCCTCTCAAAGCCTCTCTTCCTCTATAAACTAGGGAATAAACAAACAAGCAAGAAAGCAGCCCACTAAAAAGAAAGATAGTAGAAGTAGCTCAGTTTCCAGACCACCTCCGATAAATACCCGCACAATTGTTGCTGCAGGCGGTAACAAATTGCCGTGGGCGGCGACACTTTATTTTATGGTGACAGGCATCCTTTAAGACATGGAATACATACATCAGATTTGCATTTTTTAAAAGTCCCACTCTGGTTGCAGTAAGTAAAGAGAGGAGAAGAGGGAAGAGATGGGGTGTGTACAGCAGTTGAGATAATCCAGGTGGGAAGTAAGGGTTGCCCGGATGAGCAAGCAAGAGATGGTGCTGGGAGGACCACAGATTAGGGAGAAAAGAACTGCCTAGGAGCCACGGATGATTCTCCCTGAATGGTGGAAGGATAACACGATCAAGAATAAAGAATAACCCTTATGACTCCAGCTTTGTGGGAGGTGATGCCAACCTTTGAAGCAACTCACAGAATCGAAGAATAAGAAATAAGTCACCTTTAGAAGTGTTGAGTTTGGAGAGTTGTGTGAGACCCGAGTGGAGAATGTATTGTTAGGAAGGTTTAGGAGGACTACCTACCGTGACGCCACCTGGCAATTTTAAATTCAACTTCTGTGTGTATTTTCAATGACTGATCCAAAACAATGGGCCAGTGAATTAGTCCCTTGATATTGCCTCTCTAAATTAACTCATCCAAGGAGTTTTTGAGTCTATAATAAAAATGTGTCCTAACTAGAGCTTGCCCCTTTTTTTGATGTTTTTATTTTATATCCAAAAAGAAAATGAGAAAATTTGCTAATGGCTGATTCTGTCATTTCTCCCTGACTCTGGGAGGTAGCCATATTTTAGGGATTCCTCACATCAAAACACATGATAAGGACAAGGGAAACCATGAATCTGTTAACTGAAGTATTGGGGATTTCTCCCATTGCCTGGCAAGGTTGTAGCTCCCTGAGCCTTGTATTCCACCCATTCACTCTCCTCATATCCCTCCCGAAACTCATGCCCCTTTCCCCATCATTGTCATGTTGTTGTTTTTTTTTAATAACTCACAGACGTATTATCAGTCTTGCCCAAGACCTGCAATTTCAGTGTCTCAAATTCTGCTTGTTTCTCTTTTTATTTTATTTTGCATATTTGTCAGTGTTTGTTTTTGTTCTCATTTTGTTTCATTTTGGTCATTGTACGTGTGAGAGCATCGACCAATGGTATCTTAACTTCTGCTCCAGTCCCTGTGCCAGCTGGTTGCAGTTTCTGTTTTTACTCCTTCAGGGCTGAGTACTTACCTCCTGTTGATTTTACACTCAATCTTTTCTCCCAACACTAATGCTACACTAATTTTGATGTTATCCTCACAGAACAATGATTGATTTGTGCATAATCTCTAAAGGAAAGAAATAGAAAAAAAATATTTGGTACCAGTAGGAATTTTGTCAAGAAGGAAAAAATTAATTTATATCTTTGAAATAAATACAGAATAAAGATTGTTTGGAAAACTAGAAAAATGCAATGTGATAGCAAGATGATTACTATAAAATTGAGCATTTATTTTGTCAATAATTTCAGGGTATAAAATAGCAAGTTATAATCACAGTAATCTTTTGGGCACTAGGCAATTTACAAATGGCACATGTAATCTTCACAACTCTTAAAAGGTAAATGATCTTATCCCTACTTTTCAGATTGGGTCATATACCTGGAAATGGTCAAGTTGGGGTTTGAATCAGGTCTGACCAGAAATGTAATCTGGTTCTTTTTAGTCATCATCTTCCCAAACTTTCATTATATTTTTGGCACATCGTATAACATTTTGAACTGTGGGAAATGAACTGTTATGATTATTTTCCTTTCAAAATGGCCAGGAAAATAATCATGATGAAATTCAGATGATAAGATAGATGTCTGTCCCAAATTGTGGTCTCCATTTTTCAGAATAGTTAGGAATGCTTTTAGTTCCCTATAACACTGACTGACAGTGTTCTCACATTCTGACATCTAGAAATGAGTGGTTTCTGACATTGGTTTGGTTCAGAGTCTAAAAGATTTGAGAGTCTGTGGTGTTCTTGCTGTGCGCTTCTGGGTAGTTACAAGATGGCAGCATCTAAGGGGTGGTGTTGGCAAGAGCTCTCCTCTTCAAATGTCTCCATCTGAGAAAAGTAGAAACCTTTCCAAAGGCTCCAAAAAGACCCTCCTTACATGGTATATAGCTATAACAAGGTCATATGTGACCATGTCTGGAAGGAACACTGGGTACATTGAAGATACAATTTTTTTCAGCCTCTGTAATGGAAATAGGCAAATGACATGGGCCCTGGAGAAAGCTTTGGGATAGCCAAAAAACACATCTGCTACAATTATTGCATGGCATCTGTAGACTTTTCCCCAGCAGTATGATGCACAAATTGTGATTATACAATCTCCTTACAAAAGTCCACACATAGTTTCTTGTACCTACCAGAGGTTTTATTATTATTTTTTTTAATTGCTGAATTTTAGTTCCTTCATCTGCACTGAGTTTTAGAAACACTTTTAATTTCCCTTTAACTGCCAGGGGCTTAATAAGAAGCTGTTGCAATGGAAAAGAGTTATTCGACTCTTTATTTCCATCATATCACTTACTTCATTGCTTCTGCCTGTGCCAACATTCTCAAAACAGTCCTTCTCTTTCCCCTTCATTTTCTATTTCAGTCTCTTCCTTTAAAGGTTTAGGGTTGGTCTTGCCTTAGAAACTCAGAACTCCTTAGCAAGATCGATTGGTAACTAATTCATGTACACTGAACTTGACAATGCATATTCAGAAATAACATTTTTTTTTTTTTGTCTCCTGGTCAAGGAAGAGAAGTTAAAATTAGTAGATGAGAAATATATTGTTTCAAGTGCTTTTTCCATCATGTTTAGAGTAAGAAAATACTAAGTGCATAAGATATATTTCCAATAAGTCGTACTAATATTTCATTCAGCCAAATATTTTATCTCTGATTATGGCACAAAAACTGTGTGTGTGGCTAGTCACTATTAAAGGTGAGCTGTAAACTTTTTAAAAAATTCTAATTGTACCAATCCACATTTCTTTTCCACTTAAAGGGTGAGAGACTCTGAGACCCACATCATGTCATTTTGTGGGCTATGTTATTCTAGAAATGAGTAATAGAAAACCTTCTCATTCTCCCATATAAATCAGAATGCCCAATATAAAATTTATCAGCAATGGAGGGTAATATTTTGGGCTCTTGTTTGCTTTGTCATTTATTTATTTGTTTGTTTGTTTGTTTATTTATTTATTTATTTATGCAGATTTAATTTCTTAAGCAGCTGAAAAATCTGAGCAAAAAGTACTATTGTTTGCTAGGTCTTTCTTGAACCTTATCAATAAATAATTTAGGAATATAAGTCCTTCTCTTTCACTCAGTAGTTATTTGATTTTATACAAAGTACTTAAAATTTGTGCCTTGGTTTCTACATCTATCAAATGAGATTACCGATAGCTACTTACTGCTGGTGGTCGCTACAAAAATTAAAAATGAGAAAAGAAGTATTATGCATACTCAGTATAGATCACAGAATTTTAAAGACATTCAACAAGCGGTCTTCTTTTTCACATTAAAACCAAAATCTAACATATACAGGAGGACTTTATTATCTGAGGATAATTAGAACTTGGAAAATAAAGGGAATCAAAATTTCATAGTAAATGGGGATTTTTATATTGAAGAATAAAACTAATATATTTATATTATTTAATAAGTTTAATTTTAATTGCACATAAACACTGATTATTAGCCCAAAGAATAAATAAAATGTCCATCCATTTTTTACATTTTTCTGTTCTGTTTATCCAATAAAATTGTGAGACAGGACAATATAACATGCCTCATTTCACATTTTAATTCTGCAGCATGATTGTATTTATAATAATGTGTAAATCCTTAGACCATTTTTCAAAATTCCTTCTTGCTCTTTGCATTCAAATTATTCTCATAGCTAGAGGCTTCCCTGTCATTGTCCTCCATCTTTTAAAATGTCTGTGATTTATCACTATAGCTTATTTTCCTTGTGTTATATTATGTTATTAGCACAGTATGGCATTCAAAAAAATTCATGAGTGATTAACTAATACAATCTTAACTAAACCGTGAGGATATATGCTACTATTGGGAACAGAAAGCTCTTTGAATGGAAACTAATTTTATTCATCACATGTTCAAAAATGAACGGTTCTATGCCATTGCAACTTTTGATTCTCAATTCTATGCATCTTTGCCACAACAGAGATTTGTATGAAGATGATTTGAGCAACTTGGATTGGTTAATTACCTCAAGTTTATGGTCAGACAAAATATGCCATAAACTAAGGGATTGTGTTAGCCTCAAAATGTATAACGATGGACCTTCAGTCTAAAAGAACTTAATAGTTCATCTAACCTCAAATTTTGTGGTTCTTTGTACCCATAGAAAGATGCTGATCAGATTGGCATACCTTGGCTTCAGAAGCTCACAGATGAGCCCTGAGCCCCACCTTTTCCAGAGTCTAAAAGAGCTCTCCATTAGGAACCCCCAAATACCTTTGAATCACTGACTGATTGGCTATCTATCAAGCATGAAAGAAGGAAGACAGATGGAGAGATGGAGTGGAGGAGGGAGAAAGTGATGTTTCAGTACTCTGAAAGCTTAAGACCACAGCTCCCTGAATTACTACCAAGATGTGAAGGTAAGCCCTCAGTCAGAATTACTGAAGTTGAAATATTCTGTTTTAGGAGCAGCTACCAACATAGCTGCTACTTTGATAAGGAGAGAAAAAAAAAATATCCTATTGATACAATCTCACAGCACTTTGACGTCCTCTTCCCCTCAAACACTTATCAGCACATACTGTGTATATAAGAATGGGTCTGGCAGATTTAGATTGATGTTAGTAGAAGTATAATAATGGACACATTAATGTATATTAACATTTATTATGTTCTGAATTGTTAATAGTAGCCAACTTCCATGAATCTGTTGAGCCCATTGAAGTCAATATGGCAGACAATGAAAAGAATCACAAAATGTGAATTCTATAGTTAGATCAACTTTTCTGGGCTTCAGGGATAAGGGTTGTTTTTGGATTTGTTTTGTTTTTCTTCAGTTTTCAAAATCGAGAATTTGAAATGCAGAAAAAAATGCTTTGTGAGGACTTTCTGACTCCATAATTCTATGATTATACAGTATAGTTTGAGCCACTCAAATGCCATGAGTCCAATTATTGGTTGGGCCCAAAAAAAAAAAAAAAATTATGTCATATTCCCTCCCCCATTTCACTAACATGAAGGAATGGATCACAAATTGCTAAATCTGTTGGGCTATCTCTTTCCAAACACTGACTCTGATTTAATTATTTCTAGGTTGCAAACCTGAAACTTAGTCACTTAAAAAATCAACAATCATGTGTTTGTTTATGCTATGGTTTAGATATGAGGTGTCACATGTGAGACAAAACAAGAATTATCGGAGGTTGAATGATTGTAGTATGAGAGGTGTAACCGATTCAGGGGATATGAATTAACTGGGTGGCAAGTGTAAGCAGGAAAAGTGTGGCTGGAAAATAGGTCACTGGGGGCATGCCCTCAGGGGTTCTATTTTTCCCCTGCTGATCAGAACTTGCACTCTTCTTCCTGGTTGCCATGTCCTGGGCTTCTGCTGTGCTCTAACCAGTCTCACCTTGTTCTGCCTCACCTTGGATCCAGAGCAATGGACTTGGAAGTCTGTGAACTGACACCTCTGAAACTCTGAGCCAAAATAAACTTTTCCTTCTTTAAGTTGTTCTTGTTAGGCCTTTTGATCACAGTAATGCAAAAGCTGACTAAAACAGTTTATTTTTTATTTTTTATTTTTACAGACTGCATTTTGATTCATTGTACACAAATAGGGCACATCATTTTTTTTCCCCTATGGTTGTGCATGATGTAGATTCATACCATTCATCCTATAATTGGTACAAGGCTTGTCAAAGAAATTCTTCTCTATCACATTGGAGAATATCCACATAAGACTACGGCATCTATCAGGGCTTCTTCAACCCCTTGTATAATGGATGCTTTAGCTGGGATGGTTAAAACAGATGTACACTGGCCAGGATCTTTCTCTCTCCATATGCCTCTCCACCTGGCTATCTCGAGTTTTCTTATTACAGTGCTAGGTTTCAAAAAGAGGCTAACGGACAAGGCCTAATATGCAGATTCTTATTAAAGCCATCATAGATCCACACCAGCTCACATTCCATTAGGAAAAGGGACAAAGCCAAAGTCAATGTTGTGGAAGACTATATAGGACAGAAACCACAGTTATTGGGGCCATAGAGTAACCATCAATCAGAGATGTCCATGTAGGATTTCTGGTGCAAACAATTCAAAACTCTGGGTACGCTAATCCAGCACATGAACCACGCTCCTACTGCATCTATTTAGTTCTTTGAAAGTAAAAGTTACAATAGAACTAATAAATCCCTGAGAAATTCCTTTTTCTTGGGTGAACCCATTAAATCAAATGACTAGTGCATTGTTCTATTGTGGACCACACAAATATTTAGTATTTACTGTTCATTCAGTGATACTATTTCTTTTCAGACAAGATAAATAGAATGGAAAATATGAGTTGGATTTGGGTTGGGGTCAGAAAATTCCATTCTTTCAGTATCACCATTCTCTTGACATTTCTCAGTGATCATTTCACATTTGATGATTAAGTATGTGGTTCTTTTTTTTCACCAGTGGTTACTGTTAAAGGAGTGGGGATCTCACTCTTGATTGCTTCTGTCAGAGGAATGAGTGTGTCATTGGCAGATGGAGCAACTGAAACCTCTCCTGCAATGAGCCAGCAGTTCACCGAGCCAGGACAAACTGCAGCCATTGATTTTTCTATACAGATAATTGAAAACAGCTCGTAAGCTGTATTTCATACTGACCATCAGTGACAATGGGAAGGCCGTAAGGCCTGTGACTATGCAGACCTTAGGTTTGGGTGGAAGGAACGTGTTTATTTCTATAGAAGTACAAAAAAATCTAAATTCAGGGGAGCCAGGCCAAGTGTAATTTCAGAGCTGAGATTAAAAGTTATGGGTAGAGAAAATTCAAAGATAGATTGCAAGCAATGGGAAGAGACACAGAAACGGAAACTGAACCCAATGGGGACAGCTGGGGTAGATACAGAATATAACTTAAAGATGGTCAGAGGTTTTAATATTATGAAAGAATCTTCAAACATTTGGCTGCATGCCATCTGAGTTTGGAAATCTGGTGGTTCTCAAAGGAATTAAGACAGTTTCCAAAAAGACAAAATTTAAAATAAGAAAGCAACCCAAAGAGTTTAAAATTAAATTTGTTAATGTGGCTTGTGTGTGCACGTATTGCTGAAGGGACAGCAACACAGTGGTTTCTTCTCAAATCAGTAGTGCCCACAGATTGACGTAACATGAAGCAGATTTAGGACAAGCTGATGTTTTTTCCATTTACATTTCAAATATTTGGATATATTTATTCCACAATTTCTCCCAATGTAAGTTTTCAGAATTAGACCTTATGTATTGCTGTTAGAGTTTGTAACTCTTTTCAACTATTGAAGACCTTTTCACAAGGTAGAGAACCAAAAAGCATTGAGGCAAACTTTAGGACAGGACTTCAATGTGTGAACAAAGAGGATTAGGTAAACTGAATGAGCCATCCAAGGGAAGAACATTCAGGGCCCTCTTCTCTTTGCCTGCCCCCTGCTTCAGAGCCCAGAGTACAGTGATAGAAATATCAGCATTTCATCAATGTAATCATTCCCCACATATTTTTATAACTGGTTAGTTGAACACTTGCTATGCGCAAGGTTTTATTCTAAGTCTTTTTAGCCTGTATCTCACCTAGTGTACAAACGAATTCCATTTGGTTGGGTGTTATTGTTTCTTATTTTCAAGTGAGGAAACTGAGGCTCAGAAAGTGTTACATGACTGAGTTCACCCAGTTTGTAATCAGCAACATAAATGCCAAACCCCATGCTGTCCCTTGATTCAGGAAATGCCAAGCAGCGAAGAAGTCCCACTACCTAATTAGAGTGATCCAGGAAGGAGAAATATCCTGCCTTTCCATCTTTATGAAACTGAGAAAAATATCTTTAAGCCCTTGAAAGTGGTCGCCAGTAGAGTCAATGATCTAACAGTATGGGGCAGACCATTCTGTTCTGTAAAAATGAACACACAAAAAATTCTCCAGCAGTTTGCAGTCTACAAAAAGCAGTAGGGTCAAAGGCATGGATATCTTACTTTAAAAATATATATGGAGATATTTTTAAAAACTGCAATCAATTATAATGCTTTGATAATATCACTCAACCAATATACCTCTAGAAAGGCATTAGTGGAGATTTCCAGAGTGAAGTCCTTTAGTGTAAAGATTTTGAAGCTTTTCCTGTCTTTATAATGAGTCTTTAGTGGCAAATCCCCTTCAGAGAGAGAATTCCATCACCTGGGAGAAGAATCCCTGAGACTCTTAGTCCTACATTCTTAACGTCGAAGATGAGGAAATTTGGGCCCCAGCGAAGGAAAAACCATGTTCAAATCCTCAGTAGCCGAGTTGGAGCTGGAATCTGGACTCCTCTGACTGAGTGTGGTCTCCTCTCCCACAAGGACCTCTTTCTTTCATGTTCATGGTGTCTTCAGGTGGAATCCACAGCACGTGAGCGTGGCGTTGTCCTAAGAGATGCAGAAGAGCCCTGAGCTTTGGTGAACTTTCCCTGTCACTAGCTAGATAGGTGATACTGGGAATTTATCATTTCAAGTCACTAGTTGTTTGCTATATAAAACAAAGTTGTTCAACTTGACTTCTAGAATCATTGAGTCCCCATAAGGGACTCCATGATTTTAATCTGCTATATTTGTGAATAAACAACTTTCCACAAAGCAGATAGGTCCTGTTTTTCTCATTAAAATTCTCCAAATTTCTCATGATTAATGATGTTGAAACTAGAATTTCAAAGACAGAGAAATCCTAAGTAAAGGAAAATAAAGACATTTTCAGAGATATAAGAACTTAGAGAATTTAATTCTTTATTGCTTAGTTTTGAGGAGTAATTGTTGGCTGTACTTCAGAAAGTAAAAAATGTGGGAGTCAAGAAGTGTAAAAGAAAAATACAGAAGTTCAGAGAAGAAAATTCTAAGGTGATAATTATAATAGCATGCCTAGGAAAGGATTCATCAAAATTACAAAAAAAAAAAAAAAAAAAAAATAGAATCTAAGAAAGAATAGAATGAATTCCAAAAATGATTAGGGAGCCAGATGATACTATTTGCATGTTGAAAAGATATTTGTTTGTAAGTATATGTTTGTTTTGTCTTTCAGCAAGCATAAAGAGGCAATAGCAAACACCAAGCCAAAAAAAAAAAAAAAAAAAAACTCATAAAAACAAAGGTTTCAAACATAAAAAAATTAAAATGTGGTATGATTTAGAATAATCAAATGCAAAATGTAAGAAAAAAGAAATTATTCGACCTGAATGATAGTGACATTGTTTTCATTAACATTGAACTGTGGCTCAAAGATTTCAGGAGAAAAGGATTATGGTTGAATACCACTTAGCTCTGCAGTACACATTATTAACATGCCACAATAGTGTGACTCAATGTTCTTGGCTTTCAACTCTTACAATAAAAAAAGTGATAGCGCATAGAGTGAGAGTTTAGAATTCTAACAGGGAATATATTCAATATTGTGAAGAAGTAAAAAGAAAAGATATCTTTGTAGTGACTGCTCTTGTGACCTAAGTGACACTAAGGAAACTGTAATGTCTGATTAATAAGTAAAAGTTTGTAGATAGAGTAAATGGGAAGATTATAAATGAAGAAGGGCCAAAGGCATTAAATAATGAGAAAACAAATACATAAACTAGTATCACATAATATCAATGTAGGGGGACAAAGTTATGTGGAACGCTTTATTCATGGGTTTCTTTGCTCCTCTTTATTTTTTCCAACTCTGAGTGTAAAAGCTTGTTTTCAATCATATTGACCATGACATTAGTTTTCTGACTAAAATTAGGCCAATATCTTTCAATGATCTGATGCACCATTTCACTTACGTCCCTTTGTTCCGGGGCAGTGGTTCTCAAACTTCAGGGTGCGGAATAATCACCTAGAAGACCTGCTGAAACACAGGTTGCTGGGTATCTGACTCAGCAGGTCTAGGATAAGACCAGAGAACCTACATTTCTGACAAATTCCTGGGTGGTGCTAATATTGCTGGTCCTGGTCCTCTACCTTCAGCACCCCTGACCTGAGGAACATATGGATGGCTTAATCCCATTCTGCTGAATAGAAGTTTCTGAATGATTTCTGTTTTAGTCTGGGCTACATGCCCTAAAGTAAACCAGGTCAAGGTTTAAATTCTAATACAATTCTGACACTTATGAAGCAAAAGTTCAAGTTTCCATAGCTGTTTGATAATTGTTGGGTTGCCTATGTACATGGTGAGATTCAGCAACACTGAATGCAGTTGTTGAACTTTTACACTTGGTAATGTATGTTTACACATACATATATACAAATATAAATAGTAAAGTATTAAATACTTGTATATGTATATATATGAGTACTCTTTAAGTTTCTTTTGCTGGTATCTTCTTTAGTACTTTACAATCTTTTTTTTCTTTTAGCGGTGCTGGGGATTGAATCCAGGGCCTTATGCTTATGGGGCAAGCACACTACAAACCGAAGTACATCCTCAGCCCAGTACAATTTTAAAAGGTCAAGGTTTTATAAAAATGGGATCTAAGAGTTCTCAGAAAAAAAGAGCATTTTATCTAAAGGGGTTATTTTTTCTTTCTTTCCTCATTACCGCTCTTTTTTTTTTTTTTTTTTTAACTTCACTTTAGCAAAGGAAATACACTTCTTTAAATGAGAGCCAAAATACTACACTTTTCACCACCCGTGGCCCCTTCTCTAAGCAGCTAAGAACCACAGGTTGGGTCTGCATTTGGGGAGAAGTAATTTATTGCATAGTAGAAGTTCCCAACCCATTTTTGTGAGAGTCTTTAAAGAGAAAGAATTTCTGTATGATTTGTGAGGATAATGTTACTGATAACAAAATCTGACCATATGAAATATAGGAAAAGCACACTAAATATGAATTTAGCTATAATCCAAGAAAAATCATTCAGTGTAAGAAGGTCTGTTTAAAGAAGAACATTTTTCTTCTCACAGGACATTTATTTTTAGCCATGTTTAAAGACCATTTTATCTTTCGATCCTAGCTTGTAGTGAATGAGTATTCTGGGGTTGGTTGGTTGGTTGGTTGGTTTTAGAGAACAGAACTCAAACTTCTCTGCACTTTTAATAAACAGATAGTCTCATCTTCTGGTATTTCATTATGTCTGGAAATGTGACAGCCAAGTGTTCTCAAATCTGAGGTGGATTTTGGCTTCAGGTGGGTAACATTTGCTCTTTATTTGAACTCTGCATCTTGTTTGTATCAGAACCAACAACCTATTTCAAAAGTGCTACCAAGCAGGCTGTAGTTTACAATCTTATTAACAAAGGATGTATCTCTTTCATAAAAGGCACCTTTTAAAGAACCAAAAGGCACCTTTAAAATGAGTTCAATGCAAAGACTATTATGATTTTAAAACAAGTTTATTAAGGAATAAGTGACATTCAGTAAATCACTTAGTAAAGGGTAAATTTTACCAGTTTTGACATATTTTTACACGTGAGTAACCATCACTGAGATCAACGCAATGAACAAAACTGTCACCTTTAAAAGTTTAAAAGTTTCCTCATGCCCCATGTAATTCCTCCCTCACTCTCTATTGCCTCCAACCCATGTGACAAGGTTCCTGTGCCTTATAAATGGGTTTGTATTTGCTTGAGTTTTATCTAAATGGAATCGGACAGTATCTACCTTTTGTTACCACTCTTTTTTTAATTTTGAGGGGTGTCTGGCTCCTTTAAATCGGTCTAATTATTTTGAGATTTATCCATGTTGGTGTGAATAAGTGGTTCTTTTCTTTTAATTGCTCATTCCTTTCTATGGCTGATTTGTATTCCAGAGTTGGGATATGCCACAATTTGATTATATATTCATTTTTAATTGACATTTGTATTTTTTTTTCCAGTTTATGACCATTGCAAAAAGAAGTTACTAGGAACATCTGAGTACAAGTTTTCGTAGGAACAATTTGTTTCTTCTCTCCTGTTCTATCAAATTTGAAGAGAGATGAAACTCCCAACCACATTTTGGATATGCATATTTTTCCTTACAATTTTATCAACCTTTTCTTTCTTTCTTTTTTTTTTTTTTTCATTTTATTTATTTGATAGATTGACTGACTGATACTGGGAATTGAATCCAGGATCACTCTATTTCGAAGCTATATCCCCAGTCTTTTTTTATTTTGAGACAGGGTCTCATGAAGTTGCTCAGGTTGGCCTTGAACTTGCAATCCTCCTGCCTCAGCCTCTTAAATCTCTGAGATTACAGGCATGAGCCACTGTGCCTAGAGATTTTGCTTTGATGTAGACATTTCCCATTTTCATTTTCCTCTGAGAACTGCTTTCATTGCAATCCATAAATTTAAGCATAATATACTTTCATTTTCATTGATTTCTAGGCATTTTCTTATTTCTCTGGTGATTCCTTTCTCTTACTAATTATTTGAGTATTCACATATTCAGTTTTCCTTCCGTAAATAACTTCTATTTTTATTCTATTGTAGTCCAGAAGGATGCTTTGTGAGATTTCAGTTTATAAAATTTTTTGAAACTTGTTTTGTGACCTAACATGTGATCCCAACTGATGAATAGTCCATGTGCAACTGTGAAGAAAATATATTCTACTGTTGTGAGGTATGATGTTCTTATATGTGTTAGATCTAGTCAGTTTATGGTTCATTCAAGTTCTATATTTCATTGTTGGTCATCTATTTAGAAATCAATTCATTATTGAAAATGGAGTATAGAGTATCAAACTACTTTTGTAGATCTAGTTATCCCTTCAGTTTTGCTTAATTTTGCTTCACATATATTGGGTGCCTGTTGTTACATGTGTCTATCTTCTTAATGTGTTCAAACTTTCATCAATATATAATGTTCTTGTTTGTCTATTGCAAACTACTTTTTAAAATTTTGTATTTGTTTTAATTAGATATACATGACAGTAGAATGCACTTTGATGGATCATATATAATGGAGTATAATTTCTCATTCTTCTGGTTATACATGATGTAGAATCCCACTGGTCATATAGTTATATATGTACACAGGTTATCCATTTGTCTAACAATCTAATTCCAGTTCTCTTTTACTTAGTATTTGCATAGAATTACCTTTTTCTTTTCTATCTTTTGTACTTTCATCTAATTATATCTTTATATCTAAAGGGAGTATTTTGTTGATAGGACATAGATAAGTCATTTTTAAAAATCCATTCCTCTTCCCTTTTAACAGTTTAATCCATTTACATTCAATACGGATAAGGAGGGACCTACTCCTGCCGTTTACCTGTTTTCTATCATCTCACATAAATTTTACTCCGCAGTTTCTCCATTACTGTCATTAAAAATAATATTTTTGGGTTTAAATTATCTTTGCTTTTCCTTCCTTCCTCCCTCCCTCCCTGCCTCCCTCCCTTCTCCCTCTCTCTCTCTCTCTTTCTCCCTCTCCTTCTTGGAATGGGGATTGAATCCAGTGGTGCTTTACCACTGAGCTCCATCCCCAGCTCCTTTTAGTTTTAAATTTTGAGACAGGGTCTCACTAATTTGCTGGGGCTGACCTGGAACTTGGGATCTTCCTGCCTCTGCCTCCCAAGTCTCCAGGAATACAGGCATGCACCAGCACACCCAATTTCATTTATCTTTTAAATATATTTCAGTAATAAGAAAAATATCTTGTATATTTATCCAAGTACTTACATGTCCAGTGCTCTACATTCCTTTGTGGAGATATATATCTTTATATGGCAACAGTTTTTTTCTGTCTGAACTTCCTTTAACATTTTTAATAGTGCAGGTGTGTTGGTATTTAATTCTTTCAGATTTTATATGCCTGTAAATTTTTTCATTTTGTAACTATTGATATTTTTGCTGCTAAGGAATTATAACTTGCTAATATTATATTTTCCCTTGAACACTTTACAGACATCTCTCTGATTTTCTTGCTTGTGTCATTTCTAATGAGAAATTTTTTTTAAGTTTCCAGCAATTATTCCTTCAAGCATCTTTTCTCTCCCCCTTCTCTTGCTTCTTCTTATTTTATTTCCATTAAATATATATAATATATATTATATATATATATATATATATATATATTAAGATGACTGAAGTCCCATATCTCAAATGATTTTTGTTTGTTTGCATTATTAAGATCCTTCTCTTTCTCCATATTTCATTTTGGATATTTCCTGCTGCTCTGTTTTCAAGTTTATTAATCTTCTATAGTGTCTAATGTACTCTTAATCATTAGTATATTATTAACCTCCTATATTATTATTGTCATCTGTAGAATCTTGATGTATTTTAAATATTTTCTATGTCTTACTTGAACCCTTAAAAAATCTAGAATACAATTATGATAACCATTTTGATGTCATTTTCTGTTCAGTTTAATACTTGTGTCAGTTCTGGGCTAGTTTTAACTGACTATATTTGTTTTAAAGGTTATTTTTCTGTTTTTTGCATGCCTAATGCATTGGCTTTCAGATGATTTGATTTTACTTTATTGAATAATAGTAAGGACCAATTGTTTGAAACCAATTTTATGTTAGTTTTATGATAACTTAAGCAGGATCAGAACAACTTTAAGCCTATGGTTAATTATCCCTTATAAGTGAGTCAAGACCCAACTGAGTGTTCACTACCTTATGAATTATGAGTTTTCCAGCCGCTGGTGACAACAGGCAATATTACCAAGCACGTGAGCTCTGGGCACTCTTCTCTTTAAGCCTTTCTTTACCCAGCCTCAGGCATTTTCCTCACATGCTTACTCTGCTCAGTCCTCTACTGAATGATTAAGGAAAAGTCTCCGAAGATCTGTGGGGTTATTTTTCTGTGTAATCTCCTTTCTGACACTCTTCGTCATGAGTTTTGGCTGCCTTGATTTCCCAAACTCTTTGTTCTCTCCCTATTCAGGAAATTTTCCACTTTCTGCCTGAATAACCCTTCCTGAATCACTTCCTGGCAGTTCTCTGAAATCTGTAAAATGGCGTAATTATAGGGTTTATCTTATTTGAGTCTCATCTCTCAGGAATCAGTGCCTCTTTTTGCCTGAGGCTTAGTATCTTGTCATTCTTTTATAATTTGTTGTTGTTGTTGTTGTTGTTGTTGAGGTAGGGGAGTAGATCTGGCCTTAGTCCATTTTGGAAGTACTTTTTCATTTTCTAAAATATTTCTGCCCCATTAGGCCCCTGTTCATCTCTGTCTACCTACGAATCAGCACTTTGCTTATCTCCTAAGAAAATCTAACTTAACTATGGTTAAGAACAGCATTCATATCTACTCCATCTAACAGACAGAAACAGTAGAAAAGAAACAGATCAATATATTTCATTTTTATTCTGTACATTTCCACACAATTCACAATACAGAAAAAGTGTCCAAAAAGTAACCGTAACTAGTTATAATTTCTTTTTCAGAGATTATTTCAGTCTCCCAAATTAATTCCATTGAAAATCTCTGTAGAGCAACACAGTGATCAAGTTTCTTTATATAAATAGGAAATGCAAGAAAATTAGGGAAAAATATTTTATGACTTTGTTACAAAAAACTCCATTCTTCCCTTTCCCCTCCCTCCCTCCCCACCCACCTTCCCTCCACTTCATGTTATCTGGATCCCACTTTACCTGGAAATAAAACTTCCTCTTTCTACTGCCACAGCTGCTACATTATGGGGATTCCACCTGCCAGCTGGCAGCTTTGCAAAAAGCTCTGGGATGTGATAGGACAGAATCAGAAACCACTAAAGAGCCCTTTAAAATATGACTGCAACTCTTCCTACAGATGTAGCCTTTGCGAGCGGCCTACCCAACAGCCTATGGTACTCTGGATGTGCAGGAACTATATCTTCCACTCAGAAATCTAATTAAATCAAATATTCATTCTATGGAACTAAGATTGTCCCGTGGACCTTAATTCCTGACCAGCATGGTTTCCCTCCCTTTCAATCAGCTGAGTCCACGTAATATTCAGATTCATGGTTGTCCAATTAATCATTAGCAATTTTTTTAAAGAGCCAAGTCAGCATTTATGGAGACTGACAAGGACCCCCCTTACTTTTCAAAGATGTGCTTTGCAGAATATCCTATTGCATTAGAATATCTTGTCTATAAAAGTTCTAAGTGTCATTCCCTAGGACAGCAAGAGCCCACTTCACCCAATCCACCATCAGAATGCCAGCAAGCATCAAAATTCTAGTTGCAAAATTCTTGTGCATGCACGTGATGAGCACCCCAATCCAACAAATGGAGTGGTGGAGAGGGTGGCAGATGAAAATGTTATTGTTAATAAAACAGAAAAGGTCAAGAACTAGGTGAATTCGTTATATAAGCTACAGTAACTATCAAGGCTGACACGTATCTTAAAAATAAAGGTTAACAACATATTTGTGAGAATTAACTATAAATTTGAAACAAAAAAATGGAGTAAACAGACTGACTTAGGGCTACCATCTGTGTGTGCTTTAAATTTATTTTTATAAATAAAGCCATTTGTAAGTATCTCTTGTGTCTATCATTTTTAAGAAGTTATATTTAAACCCCAAAATAACAAAGTCACAATCTCTGAATTTTTAACAAGTAAATATATTTAGATTTATGGAAACACTCACTCAGTTGTCCATATTTTTCTCAAATTTTGTTGTGGACCAATACAAGTCTGGGGACGGGTCTAAGTTCCTGTGATCATTTGGGGCGATGCTCAACAAAGAACCCAACCCTTTGTAACCCCTTTAAAAGTTCTTACATTACCTGATCTGTTTCGCCTATATTCCACACAAAAACTAATTCTTCTAAGTAGCATAAGTTGAAACACTTCCAACTGTACTCCCTGAAGTCACCCTACACAGCTTTAACTGTTTTCTATATTTTTTGAGTTTGATCATCACAGGCATCTGTTTTGCTAAGGGTGTATATAATTTTTGAGTTGTCACAAGAATCTGTGCTAACAGGCGGGTCTTATTATTGTACTACTCTTGAGAATTGTTTTTCTTTCTCTTGCAACTCTGTTTTTCCTTTTCCTTCCCATGTCAGGGGCACAGAGTGGGGCAAGAGAGAAAGGGGAGTGAAGTGAAAGAAGTTCTCTGAGCAGGACTCTGTGTGTGGGGGCCCATTTCTTAAATCATCTTGAGTGAACTCTTTCTACTGCTTGAAATCTGGGGATTCAATCCTTACCATCATGGAAGTGAGGGAAGATGAGTGATTAAAACTGTAATCCCCTTAAGTAGAACATTATAGAAACATTAGCCTAGTGATATGATGTTCAGTCTTACTTAATAATAAAAAGTTATAGAAAATGCCTCCCTGCCTCTTTATTACCAGAAAATATACAAATCCTTAGTCCCTTCTCCAAGTCCCAATCCCAACTCTACACATCAAACAAATGGGTAGTAAGTAGAAAAAGGAACACTAAATCTTATTTTCAGTAGAAACATCTTTTTCAGATTTGGGGATAAGGAAGCAATTGGCAAATATGCATGTGTGCATGTCTGTGTGTGTGTCTGTGTATGTGTGTGTGTGTGTGTGTTGTGTACAAGCAAACCAAATTTTTAGGGAAATACATGCTTCCAAATGCTTTTGGATATATTCTCGATGACTGACATTTTTGTAAAAATGCTTTCATGGCCATCTATTTGGCAGTTACCTGGGAGCGAATGAACTCTAACTGAGGTCTACTCCAGTCTAAAGTCATAGAGATCAAAATGTGGGAAATACTGTAGGTTTTATAGTCCAAGGTCCCTCATAGATATGAATATACTTTTACATGATCCCTGAGTTGGTTATTCAATCTTCACTTAGATACTAGAAGAAACCATAGCAGTGCTAAACTGTTTTTAGAAAGCCAATTTGGGGCTGGGCAAGTAGTTCAGAGGTAGAGTGCTTGCCTACCACGCGCGAGGCCCTGGGTTCCCTCTCTCGCACTGCAAAAAGATAAAAAATAAAAATAAAAAAGGAAAAAGCCCAACTTATTTTCCTGTGTGTGATGTTTAGGAATAAGAAAATCCTTACATAATAAAGTCACCTTCTTTTCACGCCCATTCTTGTTCTGTTGTGTCCTGTTTCATTCTAAAATTGCCCTACTGAACCTGAAATCTCACAGTATTCTTTAACCTGTCTCCTCCAAACATTCTTATTCCTTATTTTGTCTTCTTTCCAGGTCTAACATCCTTGTATATATTCACCAGCCAATCCATAGGTGATCCTGGTAAAATATGAAAGTCAGAATTGCAAAATATTATCTGCTTCTTCCAGTTCAAGTACAGCATCATTTCCTGTAGGTGTCTCAGATCTCTATGTATGTGACCACATGTGTGATGAACTTTGTGTGCCCACCCATGAACAGAGCAATAGCATCATGATTGATGGGGCCACTCTTGACACTCTTTGGTACAGAATTCTGAGAGAGCTTCATTCCAATATCCTTCCAAGGAGGGAAAATAGTATTCATGTTTTTTAAACACTGAGAATCAGAAATAAAGTAGAGGAGTCATAAACCTTCAGTGTTAACTTATTCTCATGAAATCCACCATGCCATCCATTCGAACTGCTTTTTTCTTGAAATATGTGCAAGCTGGCAAGCCTCTCTCTGATAACAAAAGCTCTTGAATTTTTTGTTTCACATTCTCCCTTGGTTCTAACCAACTTCTGCCATGGGATCTTAGGTAGGAATTTCTTTCATGGAGGAACATTTTTAGTATGGAAATCTGAACAAGCAATGTAAAATATCATTGAAGGCAATGGTGGAGAATTGTCAACTTGGAAAGCCTCTCTTATAGGCAGGTGAATCTGAAATTTCTAAAGACCTCAGGTCTGGCTGCAGTTTTCACTTGCTAAATGATGTTATGCAAGTTGAATTCACTGCTTCAAGATTCAGCTTATTCATCTAGAATGTATTATCTGGATTATCCATCTCCTGGGGTTGTATGGAAGCTCAAAAGTGCCAAAAAAAATTAAAATGCCAAACCACTATTTTTTTAAACATTGTGAAAATCGTTATTAAGAAATAGTATAGACTTGCTATTCAACTATTGTATTAAAAGCTATATATGTGTTTCACTAAAGAGTTGAGAAAGAAGATAGTCTCAGTAGAGCCTGTACCAGAAGCTTCCATTTCAGATGCCATTTGGCTCCAAAGGTTGAAACTTTCGAAGCTGAGAGAAAACCTAGATTACTACTTTATTTCTTCTGTAGTTGGTTTCTTCGTTATAATCACCGTGCTGGTAGCAGAAGCCAAGCATTTTCCATGACTGCCTCTCATGCACATTTACTTTGCTCCCAAATATCTTCTAGGCAGAATTTTCTTCTGTGGTTATATAAAATTACTCTAAACTTAAGAATATCAAATCACAGTGCATTTTTTTAATACTGAATGAACAGTAAGATGGATTTCTAATAGAATATTACTTGAGAATGCCTAAGAATATGTCAAAATCCATAATGCTTCCAGAAGTATTTTGAATGAAGTTAGACCTCTTAGTATGTTTTCTTTTTGCTAGCTCTTAAATTCATGCTTAGTGGTTTGAAAACTTTTAAATGATAACTAAAGCTCGTTTCCCCCAATATTTTAAAGCTTCTTATGTAGAAAGTAGTGCTTTACAGATTAAAAATCAAGATTTTCATGAAATTTTAAAATGAAATCCTGCCATTCAACAAAGACATCTTAAAAAAAAAAATCTTCACAGAAAATTACAGAATCTAAATCCAGGCCCCTCAGATCCTATATCCCTAATCAGAACAATCTTAAAGATGGTCAAGTTCTTTCTGTTTAAATTCTCCCAGGGGCTGAAAGTTTAGAACTCTGTAAGGATGCCCAGTGCATTATTTGGAAATTTATAGCTCAGTTTCTTTATATTTAATCAAGATCTATTGCAAGCTCTGCTTGTTATTCCAAGTTTTGCCCTTAAGAGCTGGGATAAATGAGTTTCAGCCCTTATTTCAGTAGAGTTCCTAAGTTTCATGTAAAGTCTTAGTTTCAAACACATTTTTAAGAACATTTTAAGACTCTGAGAAAATGGAAATGCAAAATATCATTATTTCTTTCCTAGTTAATTTTCTTTTTATAGGCCTAAAACACTGCTGACCAATACAAATTCAGCTTAGCCCTGAACTTTCAGGACTTGGTAGGGGGCCCTGGGGCTCTCCCCTCACAGAACTTTTCCCATTGGAATTTATCTCTCCTCCTTGACTGCCAGCTTCAAGAAATCAAGAGTTTGTCTCTTGCATTCATTGTTATGTCTTTAGTTTGGTGCCTGCATCAGTGACAAACATTTTTCAAATAATTGATTAAATATGTGCAAGTGTGATTGATTCATGAACATATGATTGCATGCATAAGGATTGAGTGAATATACAAATAGGGAATCTATCCATCATGGAGACATCTTCCCTATATTCAAGTTTCTACTTTAAAATAATTGAATGAACGCCTTAAGGATTATTCTTTCTTTTTGGAACCAAAAAGAATCTCATATCCTGGGAGAATAAGCTGTCCGAGGCCCTACTTCCTGCTAATTCTTTTTTAGGTTTCCCCTTAAACTGTGAGAGACAGCCTAAAATCCACTGACGGTCATCAGAGGTATAATACATGTATGATCCATGTGCCAAGGGGACACGCTGTCTACACCATTGTGTGTGGAAGCAGCAGCCACGATTGTGAGCTCTCACAGGACCAAGACAGAAATCTGGATGGATCCATGGGTCCATGGATCCAAGACCTCATGGATGGCATCTCACTAGCAGGCCTGTTGCAGTTCTAGTGGATGACAAGGTCAGTGGACACACACTTGTACTTTGGGCAACATGGATACTTGCTCCAGAGGGAAATTTTATTTAGAACCACTCTGACCATAACATCTGTGGAAGATTTTGGCAGTTGTGTGACAAAATTATTGTTGGAGTTGAGAAGCACTGAGGAGTCACAGGCTGTTCTCCTGAGATGTGGGTAGAGGCTTTTATATTAAATAAACATTAAACAGTAATCAGAGAACTCATTTAAGAGAGGCTATTCTATTTTTTCCTAAAATGAACATAATTTAGTTAAGTAGAGCAATTAGTAGTTTTATTTGATGGTTATGATGAGCCATTTTAACACAAATTATTTTATTTTTAAGTAGCATAATCAAATAAAATATCATGCTGTTCTTGGTGATTTCATTAGCTGCTCCTACTGGAAGACAAGTTGGTCAGAATCCAGACCATATCTGAGTTACTACCCTTTCCTGCCAGTAGCTTGCCTTAATCAAACATCATTAGGCAATCTACGAAGAGTTAGTCTTGTAAACTCAGCCTTAAAAAGTGGTGTGTGCAAGAGAAGAAAGAACTCTTCTTTCTCTATTTGAGACCTTAAAATAGCACAGACCAGCCCCAGGGCTGAAGCAGGTTCTGCATTTTGTGGACATCAACATAAATAATTATCAGATGCTTGGTCATGGATTTTATGACACAGCCAATAGCAAATGTCACATGTAACTATAGTGATGTGGTGACAGAACTAAGCTCAGTAATGATGGAAACAAAAAATAAATGAAAATTCTGTTACCTTACTCTCTTTGCCTGTTGGTGTTAACTGTACATATAAGGATGACTGATGTGCTTTTCCACTGTTTTCTATTTTTAAACCTATGCAATACATGTATGTGCGTGGTACACATGCACATCTATGTATCCAAACAGACTTCTGTATGTGTGTGTGAATGTGTGTGTGTACACATGAGTGTGTGAGCAGGGTGTTTCTGATGTAACGTACAAGCAACTGTGTTCATCAATGTGAACAGTGCTTCTCTCTGGGGACTGAGACCGGACACCAGAACAGACCTTGACATGACATGGGATACCCTTCTGGGGTATTACGACTTGTTTCAAACAGCATGTGCTACTCTCATAAATAAAAAGAAATCTAAATACTGTTAATAAAATCAGTTTGTCACAAAATGAAAACTGTTGCCCCACATTTTCTAAGACATGAATATCATGAGGATTCTAGCAATCAAATTTCAGAAATCCTTTAGGCAAGGGACTGTTACCAGGTCTACATGAAAAGGAACTACACGGTGAGTATCTCTGACACCCACAGATCTGCAGCAATTATGAAAAGATACGCAGCAATGGGGCTCAGAGGCTGTCCACCAGTCAGGAACAATCTCACAGCTGGGCACTTGCCAGCTAAATTCCGTCTCAGAACTTGCACTGGTTTTCGGCCATCACCTCTGTTGAGGTAACCAGAAATCTCAAAGCAAAATTCCCAGTTATGGGGCTTATTTCCTTGTTGGTTTAGCAATTCTGTTCTTTATCAAGTCCTTGAATGTGACAAAGCCCAGCTTGATTGTGCTGTATTCCATTAATAGCATAATATGGAAATGTGAGGTTCCAAAAATGACTACCTTTATGGTTCCGAATGTTGTCTTTAAGTAATTCTCCATTTTCTATCTCTCTACCAGCCTAATCTGGACGTGGAATCACAGAGTGGACAGTGCCACCCACGAAGAATTAAACACAGGAATGCCAGCTAGCTAGGCGGCCACTCCTTGCAGAACTGTCCCGCAGGCTTTATAATAGCATTTTTATAGGTACAGATTTTATAGGTCCAAGTTATGTGGGTCTTCAGACCAGGACCAGACCATTGGCTGGGTTCATGGCCCACTAAAGGGGATACAAAATACCTAAGCTGAGATGGAAATTCATGGACCATATGGCTTTAGCTCTTTCTAAAGCCCAAACTGTCACACACAGCAACCAATTAAAAAAAAAAAATGCCACAGGAGGTAGATTCAATGTTGAAGCCACTAAATATGTTCTGCTTCCCCTTTTTTTAAAATCCCAAATCCTGGAGTGTTTGCTTTTTCAAAGAGATAGCTCACATATTGCTCCCCATCAATACTGCAGGACTCCCATGCCTTTCTTTTTTCCTGAACAGTTTCCAGATGCACCAGGACCCTTACAGTAGTCAGTACTTCATCAGTCTTCATACCAGGGGTTTATTTGTGTCTTCCATTGGAACTATTTGAATTGGCCCATAGCCACCTGTACCCTAAATTTTCTCTGGGATGCTTTAAAGCATTCACAGAGAAATCTGAGATGGTAGCTGATGAAAACGGAGTCCTTCATCCCAATAGTGGCAGCTGGGTAACTGCCTGCCTGGTCAAATGTCTGGCTCAATCCAGGGAATGGAAGGCACCATTCGAAGCCAGATACCAGTCTGTTTTAAGGATTATATTATATTTCTGTCATCACGATGTTTCCTTGACAGTCCCACCAACTGAAACACTCCCTGCAGAAGCCCAGTAATTAAACTCTCCTGGAGCATTTATTTTTCCCCCAGCTTCTGGAAACAATCTACAGCAGCCCCTCCTTCCCTCACTGTAAAATCCAAGAGAGAGCTCCAGGTCTGAGACTGATAGATGGAAACAGATTACTCATAGCCAACCCATTCTCCCACAGCTGGAAGTGATGCCAACAATTTGGTTTCGAAGTGACTGAGGAGAAACTGTGCTAAATAAAATTCCCATCCACTGAAAGACAGTTCTGACCTAATACAGTATATATTATATCCACACTTTCAAAATGATAATACGTGACCAAGATGTGATTCAAATAAACAGCATGTTGCCACTGGCCCTTTACATTAAACACAGAGAAATGATCATTAATGGTCACAAGCAGAAACACTACGGGACCGTTTGCTGTGTCCAGAAGCAAAATGGAGGAAGCTCAGGAGATACCAGATTTAGCCAGAAGTGAAACCTTGAACACCTGCTTTTATTTTTGACTTACACCCAAGTCAAGTAGACATATGGACAGAATGTTAGAAGACTTTTTCTCCTGATATTTTAGTTATCACAGAGTCCCATCTGATCCATGGCATGAATAGATGTTGCAATTCCACTACCAGACACTTCTGGCTAGACTCCTACAGTGGTTTGCACTAAGAACTGCCTGCAGAGAAAGGAATATATTAGACTACCCCATACTTGGAAATGGGGTTCTCAGGTATGTGCTCGAGACCTGACAAGCAATAAATGAAGCATCCATCAGAAAGAGCCAGACATTCTGGAAATCTGGCAGTGGGATATGTTAAACAAGGCCTTGTCCTTGGGTCAAGACTTCCTTGAAATCATGAAAAGGAGACCTAGAAGGAAACCTCACATGGAGCCCCTCTCCCTGCTGGATCCAAGAGTCTACAGTTATTAGCCTCTGTGCAACATTCCAATGACTGTTTTCTTGCTCGAGTGTATTATCTTGACATATGTTGCTACTTCTGTTTTTGCTGTTTTCTCTTTTTTCCCAAGCCGATTAGGTTGCTTTCTATTATCACTCAACAAAGACTAGAAGTAAACGTTGTTAGAGTGCTCCATTTCCTGTAACCACAGTTCCCACACGGTTTTCTGCCCTGCAATTTAAACAGCACTTGAAATTGAGTGGTTCTGCAAACTAGCTATGGGCCTTTGTTTAATCCTTTGCTCATCTCTACTGCAGCAAAAGGCAAAGATGGCTACACATAGGCAGTACGGAGCTGTACCAACAGCCCAAGCTGAACCGGTCCTGCGTGGCTATCGGCAACAGCCCAGCAGCCTGGGCTGACCCCTGGGTAACCTCTCTGAGGTACCTCTGAGCACAGACAGCTCCCATGCCACCTCACCAGACCTCAGAGATTAGCCCCCAAGTTGATGTTATCCATGTGGCACTTTCCAGCTCCTATATGATGAGACAGGAGGGGGATGGGAAGGCATGCAAAGAGTCACTAAGTAGTCTCAGTATATTAAGTCTTGGAAATGGAAGTGGTTTTATAGTAATATTTCTGCAGAACAGCCAGAGGGTTTTTAAAAGACCTTCAGACAATCTTGAGGTCTTCAAAGACTGAATGTAAAGAGAAGAGATAGCATATTTTTTTGAAGTTGATGGTAATTACAGTAGAATTGTGTGGGAAGGGGGGAAAATGAATGCATGGGGCGAGGAGGGAGCAGTGCCTTTTATACAAACATCCTTTGAATCTGTAAAATAAATTATACAGGTGAACACAGTTCATGCTACTTGCTGGAAGCAATAAGGATCAAATTTTGTGGAACTGGCATTCCACAAATCTCCAGGTAGCCTGCCTCCTTCTCAATGGGCTATCATGTTCATCTTGGTAGCCCTTAAAAACCGGTGGCATGGTCTCAGATAGATTCTTGCAGGAGAGAGACAGATACGTGGATTCCATCAGCTTCTTCCAGGGGAGCTGCCGACTGCCAGGAGGGCACAGGTGATTTGCTTACTCACATTCTCTTGGCCCACTGACCAGGGTCAAACAGCAGTTTCCAGGTCCTCATGGCCAATGATCTTATAGTTCTGGCGGCTTTCTAGGTAAGCAGCCAAATCTGGGTCCCCAGCCTGCTGTGCTCTGTCTTGAGGTGTTTTACCCTAGAGGTAGCAGTGAGAAGGAGAGAGACACAAACACCTGGAGTGAGATAAAATGCACATGTTATCACAGAAACAGAGCTCCCTGCCGGTTACTCACTAACCAGGATCGTTCCATGTGTGAAGTGTTAAGAGTTTACAAGACACTTTCAAATCTATTATCTTTTATCATAAGCATTATATCCAACATGTGAGAATGGCAAATTAACAAGTTTCTCACTTTTGAGAGGTTACATCTGGAAAAACAGAAGTCCACAGAGCTTCACCAAGTATGCAGGAAGAAACAGAGAGGGTGGCACAGTGACCTTAGGAACACAGATCCTTTTTAGAAGGGGAGAGAGAAAACACTCCATAAAAAAAAAAAAAAAAAAACCAGGAAGCAGGCACTCTTATTTCTAGTTTGGATTCTATTATACTAAACTCTAGGAACTGACAAGCAGAAACTGAGAGGAAGGGCTTGTCATAAATGATCTGAAAGGTTTTCTTTGCTGGTTTCAAAGTCTTCAGTTAAGTTATCCCCAATTTATAATTAACTACCCAAATTGCGCCCAAAATAAATTAATTTCTGAATAAAAAGTGATGGATATTGATTAAGGAAATCTTAGAAAAGTAAAAAAGCACAAATAATAAAATAAAAATCACCAATCATTTCCACTAAAATAGGAAAACCACTGTAAATCTTCCATTAGCCAATTTTTATCATTTTCTATACCTCTACACATAATTAAAAAAAAAAAATAAATAAAACCATACTTTGCTTACATGCTGTTATATAACGTTTCACTTAATAATACATCAAGATTTTATGTGATTATATCTTCTACAATATTTTAAATCACATAATTTCTTATAGCCTATTTTAAAGCTTTCTGTACATATGTATACATACACACAAACATTTGCATTTATGTCTGGATTTTATTTTATACCAGGGATTGAACCCAGGGGCATTTAATCACTGAGCCACATTCCCAGCCCTTTAAACATGTATTTTATTTAGGGTCTTACTAAGCTCTGAGGCTAGCTTTGAACTCAAGATCCTCCTGTCTTAACCTCCCAAGCCGCTGGGATTACAGTTGTACACCACTGCATCCAGTTGTTTGATATTTTTTAAATTAGACAAGTCTTTAGTAAAGGGAGGTAGCATGTCTATTCTTTTGAGTGCCCACTTAATATCCATTGAAGCTACCTAAACTTCTGTTCAATGATAATTGTCTTACCTATTTAAAAAGTTATATCAAGTTCTAAGGAAAAGGAAAAATTGTGGTCATTATACCAAAGAAACTGTTCCAAGTACAAGTGCACATGACTTCAAAACAATTATTCAAGGCTAGGCGTGGTGATGCATGCCTGTAATCCCAGTGGCTTGGGAGGCTAAGGCAGGGGGATCACAAGTTCAAAGCCAGCCTCAGCAACTTAGCCAGGAGTTACAGAGTCTTGTCTTCATCTTCATTCAGGTACCCCAGTGCGTACTGTTGCCCTCACTCAACCTGCTCCAAGTAGCATACGAGGGTGTCCAGGTAGAGGATTTAAGAAAAGTAACAATGGCTCTGCTTCATTCTAAATCTTTTCCTAACTAGTTGGAACTTAGCATTTAACCACTACCTTAAGGTTCCCATAATAATTACTATTCTAGTTAGTGGGCCTACGAATTGAGTTATAAGGGACTTTTTGCTAATAAGAGAAATTTCCAGGACATTACTTCTTCCTAAACACTTCTAGGAGATCAAATTGTAATTATCATGTTCAGTGTTCTAGCATTAAGTTCTAGCATGTCCTAGCATTAAGTTACAGAATGACTAAAGATCCTTAAAAGGAAAAAAGCATAGCTATGTTATTTAGTCTAGAACATAATGTTGAGTGAAAATTGTGATGTTATACAATATGGCATATGTGGTATTGCTTCACCCAATTTAAAAGAAATGAGAGAAAAATAGACATACCTACATGTGAAGAAAGATAACTAAAAGTTTTATTGGATTCAGGTCTGGGTTGTGGGATTCTCAGTGATTTCTGCTTTTGGGGTGTGTGTGTGTGTGTGTGTGTGTGTGTGTGTTTTCTATAATGCTAGTTTTCTGTGTGAGAATGTTCTATATTTACAATCATAAAAATAATCAAATTTGCATTTTTAAAAGCACATACATACAAGACACAAAATAGGAAGAAATCTCAAAGAACCTTGAGTCCACTTATCTGATATAGAAACTTACAAAAATAAAAAAGGCAACCTGCTCACAAGCTAGGTCTCCAGATTCCCAGTTTGTCCCTCTATCTCATGTGTCCCCTATCTTTTTTTTTTTTTTAAATAATCAGAGTTGGAAAACCAGCCTTTGTATGATAGATGTGCAGCTGCCCTCTATGCCGAGTGGCCTCAGCCAGGCCGACCCCACCCAATAGGGCCTGGTCTGATCCTGACGACAAGGTGTATACTCCTCAGGTAGGTTAACCATCAAAGTCTCTGATACAAATGCCATCTGGGGAGAGTACTGTGTTGAGCAATTATCTGCCATTTGAAATAACATACCAAATAGGCTAGCCAGATGACCCAACTGACCAGCTAGAAATGGGGACACAGCTCAAGTGTGTTTGAGAGGCTTAGGGTAGAATGGATGTATCAAGAGGGCAAGGATGCTGGTGCACAGCCAGGGAAGTGGAGGATTCCTTACAACCCAACCGGCTTAGAAAGGAAAGCGGTCTACCCAGGAGACTAAGTTATTTCACAATGCCTGCTGCAGTCTCAGCAACTTCCAGGGCAAAAACTGCTCATATGCAGAGACTCATTACTTAAATAAGTCTAGGGGAGCTGAAATCATACGTCAAACTTTGAAGTTATATATGTGTCATGGCTGCAGTTATTCAAAATCCAAGTTACTCAGTGCTGGCTTAATGAAAGCCTCATCTACATATTAAAATTCTCCTCTGTGACTCTATGGTTAAGTGGTTGGCCATTCCCTGGAGTCTACCCAGGGTGCTTTAAAACTCTCAGAACTTATAAAAATTCCTTATAGGGTGGCTCTTCTGTATAAACAGCCCGTGCCCCCAGGCTCAGTCCAAGTTCAACTCTACCAAACCACAACTCCACCTTTACTTCACCTATGCACCCTTTCTCCTGGGTGTCCTCGCTACCTTCAAGGTACCCATACACTCTAAATCCACACTTATATAATTTTTGCTGCAAAGACAGTCATCACATTTGAAGCTACACTGCCACAGGCATCAGGGTGAGGTAACAAACAGGTTATACAAACTGTGCCTGAAAACCAAGGTTCTTTGTTAGTTTGTTGCCACATTACATCCTTCTGGGGCAGTGGGGTATTCTGTCACCAAATGAGAGCAACCAATCTGCTAAAACGACACTAGGCTGAATGTTCGAAGAGTATGTCCAAGGGCACATTTAACTTCGTTTAGGTTTCAGTTTCTGCACCTCTCAATGACAGTAATTCCTACCCTAATTTCTGGACTAACTTTTAGGATAAGGAAATGAATGGACAGAAACTTCTAAAAATGAAAGATCAATGGATAACCTCAGGAAAAAAGACTGTTTTCAGATTGTAACCATCTCAAAGCCAGGAAATACCCTCCAGAGAGCCAACAGCTAATCACTTTGGCATCCTTGTATGGAGCCATAAAGCATAGATTTTAAATGACATCAGATTCAGGACTGAAAGTGAAATCCCCAAGGAACTTCTCAGTATCCAGGCCAATGTTTTCGAACATGGTCCTGACCCCTTTCCTGGGGCTTTGGATCTCCCCTCCCCACAATTTGCCTGCTGGAGTTCACCCAAAACCCCAAAGTCCCAAGGCCAGCACGTTCAGAGGTTTATAAAGTGTGACAGGCCAGCACACACCCTCCCTTTGTGCTTATACATTTAAAATGCACTTTCTCTAAATGAAGCACTCTATTTTTTCCTCCTTTTTCCAAAGCCCCAGGCACTTCCATAAGCACAGAAAGGATGCCTGTGCTGGAGCTCAGTCGAAGGCGACAGTGGCCATGATCCCGCCGGAGGGCGGATGTTTGCACTCGCTCATCCAGTTACCTTGGAGTCTGTCTTTCTCAGAGATGCTCCTGCGTCCACCAGAAGCTGGCACACAGCCCGGTTCCGCTGGCAGGCGGCCTTGTGCAGTGCAGTCTCACCCCTAAATCAAAGATGAAATGGGAAGCCACTCATAAAGGGGTTGGGGACAGGCGTGGGGGTGGAGGCAGCAGGGGTGGTGGTGAGGGGACTTGTCCTACTCTTCTGTTGCTGTCCTGTGCTTCTCAGCCCCTTCCCCCAAGGGCAGCTGAGATCAAGCTGCTGGGAAATTTCTGGGAAGGTGAGCAAGGGGGTATCTAAAAATTTACTTTATCATCAATTGACCACTGTATGTGGTTCCAGTCTTTTTTCCACACAGTATTGGTTAACTAGGCTGAGTGACTTTTTTTTTAAACTTGACTTAGCATATACTTGATGGCATTGTCAAACAGACTGATTGCATGGATTTGTCTGAACACCAAGGTAATTCTCTATGCATCTGTTTGGGCACAGCACGAAAGGCATTGTATGGAAGGCACAGAGAGCCACGTGAAAGTCCCCTGCCTTTCTGTCACACCTCACAATGCCTGGTTGATCCTTCAAAAAAATAACCCTAGAAAATCTAACTTGAAAGAAAAAGATTGGCCTCCACTCTGCTCAGCCCACTTTGGGTTCTGTGTGAGTGGCAGGTGGAAGGAGAGGCAGCCCCAGAGGGCATGTGGGAGGCTCATGGAGACCTTCAGGGACCCAAGATCTCCAAGTGGGCAGCAGGCCTGAGACCAGCCTCTCAGTGTGGGAGGGGTGAGGACAGTGGACTTGTCTCCATCTGTGACAGGCAGCCTAGGGAGGAATATATTACCATTCTGAGTTCCAGAGTAAAAAGATGCTTAGTACCATAGAGCTTCATAAAAAATAAAAATAAAAATAAATCAAATGCAACCCATAGAGAAGGCAAATGGGGGTTAGTGGCAGTAAAACTCACTTCAGTGCCAGCGGGACATCCCTGTCTGTGCACCAGCTCTGCAGAGTAATGGCTGCATCCAGTAACTCACAGCTGTCTCCCTCCTCCCCACTGGTCCTCCACTCTATCCATTCCCACTTCCGCTCTCTACCTATTAGCTGCTCACCAGCTCGTTTCTCTCTGCCCCACCTTCTTTATCTCTTACTGAATTTCCTTAAAATTCTCTAGTGTTTCCCACACGACTTTGAGGAGTACTGGTTTAGCCTTCCTTTGTTCCTGTTGGTAAGGCAGTAGGTATTTTGCTTGGCAGTGGAATAAGAAAGTTGTAAACAAACATCAGCTTTGGGACCATCCAAAGCTGATGACCACTTTAGCTACTCTGTGCTCAGTTTTCCAGTGGGGGATGTGACTTGTCCCATGACAGACTGACAGAATCTACGAACAACAGATGCCTTTGGGCACCAGGACTCCATTTCTCACAAACCTCAGGTGAGAAAGAATAAACATAGCGGATAAATACAAAGGTAAATGCATTTATTTAGACTTATCAGCTGTTCAAGATGCACCAGCAAGAAAGTATCTTGTTGGAAGCTCTAAACAATGACTAGCATGTCTGCTCATGCAGTCATTATGACATCTGTCATTAATTTTTATCATAAATTTTTAAATTCAGATTATAAATACAGTTATAAATACAGTTCTAAGTGGACTTTTAAGCAATGAAATTAAAATAATCTCATATGTCTTACAGAGTTTAGTCTTCTCCTAGGTATGTTGTGAAGAAAATAATTGAGACTATGCAATGAAAAGGTAACACTCACGTTTCACTGTCTGCCATGTCCAATAGTTCAGAAGGTCCTAGACAAGAAGAAAGCAAGATTCCCATCATAAATGTGTTCCCAAACTAAACATTAACAGAGAAACTGCCGTTACAGAATCAAAAAGCCTTAGAAAGATGTATTTTCAAAGAGTCATTAGGCAATAGGAATAATGAGACCAAAAAAAAAAAAAACAAGAACTCCTCTGCCTCATGATCACCGATCTCCCAACCTAGAGCCAATAATGGACAGAATGGCTGACACAAAAGATGATATAGTCTCTGCTGCCAAGGGACTTTTGATCAAGTTGAAGAAATAAAATTAACTGGAAGGGAAGAGCTAAAAATTGATTAAGTGGCTGACCAGAGAGACAAGGGTCAATGAGTTGGGCTTTAAGGAATGTTTCTCATTCTCCAGCTACAGGATTATTAGATGGGACCTCCCACAGTACAATGTGACAACTGAAAACACTGTACACATCATTTGGTCCAATGGCTGTATATTAGAAAAAGGGTAAAGTTTTACTCTGTGTAAAACTTCCCTCCTAAGACCTTTAAAAAAATGTTATGATACCTATAAATGATTATAGATCATCATTAGAAATTGAAATAAACAATGAGTTTGCCTTTTCTTGATGCTTTGTTTACTAATTCACATGTCCAATCTGAAAACACTGCTTGGAATGTCCACTGTTCTGCCTTCCGACCACTGTTTCCTTCCCTCAAACCCCTTATCCTTCAATCTGGAGTCCCTTTTCCTACACAAAGTCCCCTCTGACCTCACTGCACAAATTGCATTAAAGACCCCACCTCCATGACCCCTCATTTCATGTGTGACCCTGTGCCTCAACTTGAGTTGGGTAGTACGATTTATCATCTAACCTGGGACCGTCCAAGGCAAGTGGGGATATGCCACGGCATTATTAAGCATGAGGTTTGATCAAGCATTCTAAAATCACCTACTGACTTGTCTCTCATCCTAGACTCCAGTAAACCTCTGGAAGATTTGGCCTGTGCTTTTTCTACCACTGTGTCCTTCTTGGTGCCAGGCTAATACTTAAATATTTGGCTGAATGAACAAATGTGGCAGAGAGCACCAAATACAATTTTAGGTATTGTGCATGTTATTTGTCTTTGTATTGGTGGGGATCAGTATTATTAAAAATCAAAAATTGGGGGAAGAGATTCTAAGTTTCTAACCATGAATGCTATTCACCAAAGAAATGACTGCAATGTCATCAAATTTTCACAATCCTGTTCATCCAGGAGCTAAATCCTCTTTATCTCCTTGCTTTCACTTCTGTCCACTGAGATCAGGTGAATCTTTTTTTTTTCTTTTTATTTCTTTAAGCAACACTAGGGATGGTATGCAGAGCCTCAGGCATGCTAGCTAGGCAAGCCCTCTACTGCTGAGCCACATCCCCAGTCTCCTCCTGATTTCTCTTTCTCTCTCTCTCCTTCCCTCCCTCCTCTTTTTCCTTTTATTCTAATTGATAAATAGGCTTCCTAACAGGTCTCTGCCTGGAATGTAATTACATGAAGAAACTGTTATTTAAAAAAAAAATAAAATGGGAAGCTGGGTTTGTGGCTCAGTGATACAGCACTTGCCTAACACCTCTGAGGCACTGGGTTCGATCCTCAGCACCATATAAAACCAAAATAAATAAATGAAGGTATTGTGTCTAATTTTTAAAAAATGGTCTTTATCACCTGGCTTTCCAAGTTTCCATCCATTATCTACTGTTCATTCCCAAGTATGTGATGAAGTTTACAACCCAATCCTTCCTTCACTGGCACTTTAAGTTTCATTTATTCACCTCAGCTGAACTCGTAAGGGCACAACTGACTATGCAAACTCTGGGAGCTCCCCTCGCTCCCTACCCAGGGCAACCTGTCCTTTTCCAACCTCAGACCCAAATCCAACACATTTTTCAAAGCCCTGTCTATGACAAAGTCCTCTGAAGAGGTAATCTGTGATCTCTGAATTCCCATGATGTTTCCTTGGTTCTACCCTGTGCTATGAATTTGCTTTTCAAATGTATGCTTTATCTCTTAAATTATTATAAATCTCTTGAGTATCAAAATGCTTTTATTGTTTGTGTATCTATCATGTACCTTATATGAAAGATTCAACAAAGACCTAACTCATTTTTAAATATTTGAGAATATTATTTTTTATTGGTTCTTTTTAGTAATACATGATGGTAGAATCCATTTTGATATAATTATACAAACATGGAATATATCATATTCTAATTAGGATCCCAGTCTTACGGATGCACACGATGGTGGGATTCACTGTGGTGTACTTCTGTTCCTCAGTATAATGATCCAGAGGAAACAAGGATGATAATCCTTCTCCCTCCATCCCATACACACATCCAAAGCAGACTAGGGCAGAGATTAGGAGTGAGGCTCCTGGTGTTTTCCCTCTTGGTTCAAAAACTCAGTTCTAACACACACTGGATGTTGGACAAGTTCATGATGCCTTGGTTGTCACGTATGCAAAGCTGGATTAATAGTACTCTCAAAGGTTGTTGTGAGGTTTCCTGAGTCAATATGCAGAATGTGCTTATAACAGTGCCTGGCCCACCATAAGCACCACCTAAACTTTAGGCAGTGAAAACTGTCCTGTTCTCTAGCATAATATAGCTGATCACAACAATCAAAACGAGACATCAGTGCAGGAAGGTGACACAGAAGGGCCACTTCACTCCCACTTGCATTTGAAGCCCCTCTTAGACGCAAGTTGTATGTCAGAGAACCAAGCACTCCAGGCCTTTTCAGTTGCTGACAGGTCACCCTCAACAGGATCAGCAGCAAGAAGGCTCACTGGCCCCATGGACCTTCTGAAGGGCCCCAGACACCTTCAGCAAACCTTTAAATCCAATCATTGTTAAAGGAATTCCAGGAACACGAACAGCCTGGCCTCACCAGTAGTTGTGCCCCCATCATTACTGCTAATTGTACCCCTACCGAGGCAGCAGAGGCCTCTTTCACTTTCTTCTCTATTCAGTCCTGTCAATCAATGCTCTCAGAGCTGCATCTCCACAATGGGTCCAGGGACCTCCAGGGTCCAAGCTTCTCTGCATGGGAGGGAACATGAAATGTTTCAATTCATTACAGCAATGGTTTGACAATCTGATGGTGGGAATAAGGAAAAGAAAGGACATTGTGCCTCACAATATCTGACCAAAATCATTAAAAGTGCAGCCAACTCAGTTATTCCAGGGTTGATTTTCCAGTTCATGCTTCTGGCATGCCTGTGGCCAGAGAAGAGGTACTGACACTGAAACAGTCACTTGCTCTTAATTAACATCTAAAGAAACTCCAGTTAATGGTTTGGGTATGACTTGGAATGATCAATTTATTTAACCCCTAAGTCCTTTCTCCTTCCATTAACCCAATCACAGAATACCAACGTTTTTTGTTTTTTTTTTTTAAGTGCTGGGGATCAAACCCAGTCCCCAGAGCCTGTGCATGATAGGCAGGTGCTCTACCATTGAGCTACATCCCCAGACCCCTGGAACATTTTGTGCGCTGGCAAGCAAATGGCCAACGAAAAAGAAGGGGAAGGTGGCAGCCAGCTCATTACAAATGGCAGTGGGGAACTGCTTTTAATAGCACAGGTACATTTTCTCATCATTTTTTGAGCCTGCTTTCAAAGGCCTATGTTTGCACTGTGTTAGCAAGAAAGGGCTACACAGTAAGACACAGGAAGAGTGGCTGCCGAGGTTGAATCCTGATACAGGTGTGATATCCCAGTTGGTGTGTTCTGCACTACCCTATCGGGGCCTTGCTTTTACACCAGTCTGTGCTGTTTAGTCATCTTGTGCAAGATTTGGGGTGGTCAGAGAGATGAACATAATCAACAAAGGTCACAAAATTTTTCTTGAAGAAAAAAATATATACAAAAAAATAGGCCCTAAACCAGGTGCAGTGGTGCAGGCTTGTAATTCCAGTGGCTTGGGAAGCTAAGGTAGGAGGATCACAAGTTCAAAGCCAGCTTCAACAACTTAGCAAGGCCTTAGGAAATCAGCAAGACCTTATCACAAAATAAATAAATAAATAAAAAGGCCTGGGGATGTGGTTCAGTGGTTAAATATTCCTGGGTTCAATCCCTGGTACCAAGATAAATAAATAAAATAAAATAAAATAAAATAAAATAAAATAGTACCTACAATTTTTAGAAGATTGAATCTCACTAATTAAAAAGGACAAAAAAAAAAAAAAAGGAGAAAGGAGAGAAAAAGAATAAAGCCTAAATTTCTTCAATTTACACAACAAGCAGTATTTGGGTTTGGGGCTTACTTTACATATGCATAAATTCCTTTTGTGGATTCCATGTCTTCTCCCCTAAAGAAAATTTGTCAGCAGAGAGCTGGCTATTGTTCCCAGAATATAAAAGGAAATTTTGGGTGTCTGCCTTCCCACTCACATTCTATCTCACAACTGATCTATACCCCAAAGCAAAGGAAAATCTCTAACAAATAAGTATGGGTATACATTTCTCGTCACTTTTTCCCTGTTCTTCCTGAACCCTGTACCTGTTGACACTGGAACCCAGCATAGCACACTTACATGCAGCCTCTACCTCCTGGTTATTTGTCCTTAACTCATGTCTCTTGCTATCGTTAGAAATTCAGAGGGCAGAGACGATATCATATATATGCATGAGTTTGGGCAAATAACCTAACCTCATGCTGCTTCCGTTTTCACCCTCAGTCAAATGGACATGAGAACTCACTTACTGGGAAGAATTGTTGAAAGAATTAAACATGCTAATACACTTAGCATCTAGCACAATAAACCTTAATGTGATGATTGCTGTAACGTTTTTCCTCAAAAGTGTCTGAGACCATTTTTTTAAATGAATGATTGACATGTTTAAATCATATTAGTTCACAGACAATATGTTTTTTCCTCAGAGAACTATCCATAATTGAAACATGGATTCAAAGGACTGTACCATGTGGGAAATGGCCTGGAAAGTAAAGAACAATCTATTAAGGGGAAATATACATCAGTATGCAGGCGAAGTCCGGAGAACATGAAAGGAGGCAAAACTCCACAAATCTTTCATGGTGGTAAGGAGTCAAGCTTTCCTAACTGCAAGGACTCAGTCCATGGGCTCTTCTCTGGGCCGCCCTGGTCCTTGCTGGTGTGACTCTAACTCTATCGCCCATATTGCATTTGTGTTATATACGAGGTGCCCTTTGTATCATGCATTAAATTAAATTTGCTTCCCACACCAATGCATCCAAATCCCCTTTGCTATTCCTTCCACCTCCCCATGGCCTCTCTCCCTTTCTCCCTCTCTCTCAGGACTCATTTCCCATTAGTCTCCCTGACACTGCCAGCAGACCATTCCAAATCCTCCTCTGCCCCGGGACAAAGGCTGCACAGATGTGGGGAGAGCTGGCACTGGGAATGCTAACAGCACTGTCATCCCGGCCCAGCGGGAAGGTGGTCGTTTCTCTCTGGGACCAGAGGCTGAGAAAAGGGGGTTAAAAAAAAAAAAAAAAAAAAAAAAGAAAAGAAAAGAAAAGAAAGATTGAAGGCAGAAAAAGAGGGAAGACAAAATAACCCATTGAAATCAAAAAGGAAATGCATGAGTGAGATTTCTATCAGGAAAAACAGTGGGGGGCAATGGGGTAGGCATGGGGAGAATAAAAAGAATTTTGCGTAGGGTGAGGATTGGAACAAAACAACACAAAAGTCTCTGGGAGGGGTAAACTAGGGGGAGGGAGCCCCAAAAATGGTGGCTGAAAGGAGTTGAAAAGCGGGAGCCACCATGGGGAATCTCAGCTGGAATCCCTGCATCCTTAGCCTCTGCCCTGTCTCTGGAATTGTTAGCTCTCTTCCTCCTTGGTTCTCTTTCAACCCTCTAAATGCCCAGATTCCAGTTTTTCATAAAGGAAAGCAGCATGCTGTATGTGTGAGAGAAGAAGGCCAAAGGAAGGGGCCTCCCGTGGCGTTTTCAGAACACAACACACATCTCACTTCCTGCAGCCCTCGGCCCTTTGAAAGAGCCCTTCGAAGAGGAATATGCTGCTGATCCTCCTGACCTGGAAGACAACCTCCTCTCATGGCTCCCATCCAGCAGGTGTTTTCTTGGTCCTTACCCTAAATGCCCCCTGAAGAAGCAGGCCCAGCAGATGGTGAGGGACTTAGAACAGTAAAGATGCCCTGAGCCATGAATCACCCGAGGGCCACACAGAGTGCCACCTTGAAAGGGGCCCGCTGGTTCTTCAGGACCTTTCTCAGGCCTTTGAACAGTTTTGGATTTATAGTATCTGAAGCTGCAGGAAAGACATGGACCAACGTGGATCAAGTTGTAAAAAAATTAAAAAAGAATCAAGAGACTTGCTGCATTCAAGAACTAGGGGGATGTGTTCTCTTGATCTTTGGCATAGCATAGAAATTTCACTCATTTAGTTTTTTATTTATATGGATTCAAATTGATCAGACTTACCTACTGTAAACATGTTGCTTATCTTTAAATATGATGCCATAGCCTGGTAAACAACCTAAAGGGCTTCTGGAAGCCCTTTAGAAAAGGCTCCTTCACTTCGGTCAGGCCAGGTGATTCCAGAGTTGTCACCAGTACTAGGTTAGGAGAGACTATTTCAATCAGCAGAGACCCCATTAAGAAGGTGATTACAGAGCAGAGATAGAGTAAGGTTTTCATTTACTTGTTCCTGAGTTCAAAAACAGGATGATTTAAAGGGGTTTCTATAATTTAAAAGAGATGTATGGTTCTGCAAAGACAGTTTTCAACTTCAATGCACAGGTTACTATACACTGTATCAGCAACTGAAGATGTTACGAAAACAAATGAGCACTTAGCTCTTCCAGGACCAAGTGACTATGTCAAAATATTTCACGTTCATATTCCTAAGTAAATAGAAATGAGGAGACGGATGATTAAAAATAATCGGTAATGTATACCAGAATGAAAAAAATGAATTTCAATACAGATCAATTGCAAATGAATTTTCATTGTTCAGCTACAATAGTAAAGATTAATTAAAAATGCCGTCCATCAAAAATGCAGTGATTCTTGGACTGACAGTGGAAAGATTTGTTTTTCAGTCAGAAGAGATCTATTTACTTCACTATCTTCAGTCTTTCTCCCAGGCATCTCCTGGCCCATTGGAGATTCGGGTGGGACAAGAACAAAGGACATCCTCTGAGGCCTTGGGAACTCTTTCCTGTGAGTGAAGTTATAGAATGACTGGGAATCTTGAGTTTGTTTCTTTTTTCTCATGAGCATAAACACTCAACCAATTAACAAACTCTAAACAAAGCTCTAATCTGCTACTATCTACAACCTGAATTTGGGTGCAAACTGAATAGGCCCCACACTCACTATCAGCACTCAAAGAAAGTCTTCCACGATCTCGGTGGACCTGTCTTCAGACACAGTGAGCTTTCCCACCTTCTCCTTTCAACTAGCCTAGCCAGGCAGACCTCCCCACCCCACCATCCATCCCTCCCTTCCCCTGCCCAGCCTTCCACTTTTCCTGTTCTTTATTTCTAGAAACACAGTAAACATGAGAAACTAACGTAATGAGAGAGGCTTGATATTCATCATCTGTATTAATGCTTCTAACAGGCTTTTAGAGACAGGTGCTCTAGAGCTTGCCACATCCAGCAAATGATCCCTTGAGGAAATGTTCTGGGAGGTGAGTATGGCTGGCCAGGGGACACAAGAGTACCAGGCATTTCAAAGAGAATAAAGCATGACTTGAAAAGATGAATGGGATTCAAACAGAAGAAACTGAGAAATTAGAAAGATGAAAAAATCATAGCCATAAGTCCTCAGAATGATCAACTACATATATTGATTAGGTAGTTGATCTCAATCAGTTAATTTACATGAAAAAATGCTTTATGAAAATAAAACACATTATGCCAGACTGCATTTGATTTTGTCCTTTATATTTTTTTTTGGGGGGGGCGTGTACTGGGGATTGAACCCAGGGGTGCTTAACCACTGAGCCACATCCCCAGCTCTCTTTTGTATTTTATTTAGAAACAGTGTCTCACTGAGTTGCTTAGCACCTTGCTTTTGCTGAGGCTGGCTCTGAACTTGCAATCCTCCTGCCTCAGCTTCCTGAGTCACTGGGATTACAGGAGTTCACCACCATGTCCTATGTTTTTAAAAATCAATGAGCCAAAAATAGCCTACAAGGATTTCCATATGCTGACGGCTTCTATTAATTACTTGGTTAAGATGACCCATAAGTACCAGTGATCTGCAACCTGGCTGCCTCAAATAAGCTGGGAGACTCAGTTAAAATGGAACTGGCAGTCTTTCTTTCTCATTGTGAAGACAACCTGTCTGAATGTCAACCTAGAAGATGCCTCTACTTCATGCACGAGCGGTCTTTGGTAAGTTCTTGTGCCTACTCACCGTGGTCCAGGATGTATTTCACAATCTCCCCATTGCCAGTTTTGGCTGCGTAGTGCAGCAGTGAACAGTGGTCTGGTCCCTGGATCAGCAGACTGCCTCCATTTTTATAACTTTCTATCAGCTGAAAGAGAGAAGTGTGGAAAGAGGCTCAGGCAGAATTCACAAGGAGAACAGCTGAATGGTCATAAAATAAGAGTAATGAAGCAAACCACAAATGTTTCCAGCCTCAGAGGACCTAGAAAAATGTCAGAGATGAAGTGGCATTTTGGGACTGTGATATCACTCACGTAGTTGGCTGGTGTCTCACCTGGCCCTAGTGAAGGTCTGAGGTATCGAATGGCCCAAGGAAACTGAAACATTCTTAATTGCTGTTCTCTTTTTCTCTTCTAAGTTCTAGTCTCTGTCCCACAGGAGTGAGGGGTAGAGAAGACAGCAAAGACTTCCCTTCCCTAGGTTGGCTCAGTACTTTTTCAAGTGAGAGAATAATTATTGCAAAAAGAACACATGGCTGATAGCTAAGCTCCTTTCCTGTGTCCTTAAGCTTTTCTTTAATCATGAATCTAACTACCAAGTAGAAGAGCTGCGTCTCATTTTCCTGAACACAAGCATTCCCATGCACACATGCATACAGCCACTGTGCATGCTGCCTTGCTCATCCAGACCTGCAGCCTGGCCTGAGGCCTTCTGATGATCATCCAGCATATACCCTGAAAAGTTAGATGATTTGTGGGATGAAAACAAACGATGGAGAAAAGAATGTAGTTCCCATGGGAGGAAAGATTGATGGGGGAACATCTGGCAGACTAAGAGTAAGGTGGCTAAATGAGGAGGCAGTCTAGGTTCATGAGCTGTTGAACGTTACAGAAAGTGCGAACGGGTCCCTGTTCTCCAAACTGCGGAATATTCGGACAGGAAGAGCTTTCCTGAAGCTTCTCGAGGGTAGTCTGAGGATGAATAACTGAGCCAGTCATCAGCGAAGGGAACACAGAAACAAAGTTGAACATGACTCAGTCATTGGTCTGTAGGCCTCCCAATCCGCTGGGAAGACATAGGTGTAAAGAATTGGAGTGGTGGAGTGGGACGCTACTGGGTTAGCAGAGGGACACTAGGTGGCCACAAAGTGGGATGCAAAAGAAGCCATGCAATCCTGCCTAGAAAACAGATCAATGATGGCTGAATGGAGGTGAGGGGCTCGTGGGGATCTCCAGCCCTAAACTGCGGGGCAAGAGGATGGAAAGAAGCAGCCAACACCCTTCTCTCACCATCTAAGAGTGTCCTGCTCTGTTCAACTCCAGTGGCAACCTTTCTTTGTGGGTAGATTCAGAAAGGCTGGATGGGAGCACAGAGCCAGCCAGAGCCAGCCACCCAGCTGCCTTGACCCTGCCTTTCTCAGGGCTTTTAGACACTGGGACTACCAAGTTAGCTCACAAACACCTCATGCAGCCCAGCCATACAGGAGCTACGTGTGATAGCACACCCCCGAGTGGTTCCTGGGATCTTCTCTTCTCAGTCTTTCTCTCTTCCTCCCTCTCTCATACACACACACACACACACAACCAGTTTAATATTTAATTTGTATTGTACTTTCTATGCAGGAGAGAGAAACAGAAGATTGAGAAGATAAGAAAGGAAAAAAATGTACAAAAGAAAAAGGCTGAAAAAAAAAATTTAGCCCCTAAATTTCATCCCTCAGTAAATAAGTTGTTAGTAAGTCACGTTTTAGCCATTTAGGACATCATTATACTATAGAATGTAGGAAGACAATCAGTGGGATGTAGTGATTTCCTGTATTTCAAATTATACTCTGCTAATTACTACAAATGTATGGTGATATTCGAGGACCTGGAATGCAGCTGCCTAACTAAAAGCACACAGAAAATAAAGTGAAAAGGTTTCAGATGTGTGGTGCTTTGCAAATGTTCTGGCTGAGAGGTTCTCCAAGGGCAAGGATCTGCCTTGCTCTCTTCTTTACTTCCCACCAGGTCTACCAGAAGTCCTTACAGGTATAGGACGGTGCAGTTCATTGCTGGCAAAAGCAATGAACTCATAGTTACACTGCTTAGGGGCACACTAATCCCCTGGGTACTAATTCTAGTGTCACTATGATCTGGGCACTAGCACAGGTACCATTTTCAGAATTATGTGACCACAGGTGGCAGTTGACCAATATATTTACAACCTTCTTCTATTATCCTGCGAGTAACCTGATGAAAACATAGCACAGGTATTCCTTGATCTGTCCAATATATGTACTTAAAGAAAGGTATTTCTCAGTTTTCTTCTAAGGCACATGGGTAGTCAATCTACCCTGGAACTTTCCTACTCTGCTGATGGGTAAGGCACAGACTCCACCCTGAGGCAGTTGACCATAGAGCAGGTCAGCACCTCTGGAGTAATACAGGGACATATGGGCAGTCGTGAGTCCTCATGCCTGGAAATGATATGAGACCAAACAGACTTTTGAGAACACTCATGGGTGATATTATATAATGCACATTTTTATCCCTATCACGTTTAGCTGTTAAAAGATGATTAACACAAGAATATGCGTAAAATAGCTAACATTTTAGATCCCTTTCTCTGTAATGCAGATGATCGTGACAATATTACATGCATGATTACATTCAATCCTCACGGTAAACCAAAGAAAGGGGCAATATTATTATTTTGTTTTATGGATGAAGAAACTGAGACACAGAGAGAATTCAAAAATGACACAAAATCTCAAATGTAACGAATAGTAGAGCCAAGGTCTGAACTCAGGCAGGCAGTCTGACTTCAGAATTTATAGTCACTCCCAAGGCAGCAGTGACCATTTCCTTTCCTTGGAACTAAATTTACCAGAGGGTACACAGGTAAAATGTTCAAAATGGACCAGTCAGTCTTGGGGTTTTTTAGCACAGAACTGTAACAATGGAAGATGTGAGCACTATCCCGGAGGATGCATTTCTGGCTATTGTCCAGGTTATTCTTTCAAATGTATTCATTCAATACCTGTCTGAAAAGAAATTCTTTAATTTCTCAAATGTCAGCTTATAAAGAGCAGGAACTCTGGGCACTGTGGCTGGGGATCCTGGGCATGTGCTTCATGGTAATGAATCCAGGCACTCAGCGCCTTTGCCAGTAGGAATACAGAGAGACTATGAGGACTCCCCTCTCTCCCTGCTCTGTTCTCAACCATATCCTTCTTCCTTCTTCTCAGCCAGTGCAGACAGCGGGGGGGATAATCCATATACAAGATCTTGAAAACAAGATCTGGTGAACAATAACGTTGACTGGAAATTCCTAACAAGTCACCAAATTTGAGAAGAGAGATTGCTTACCTTCATAAGATCACCAGCTATTACTGCCTGCAAAATTGCTGCAAAAGACAAAAAAGAGATGTCCATTAGTAGAAGACCCTCTCTTTAAAATCTTACAAAAAGTCAGGTGCGTGTTTTGAAGAGGCGGTCTACGGCGGTCTGTTTGGGGAGAACCTGGAGAAAGAAGCACGCCCACGGTTGAGTCTTAGTCAGACAGAGAAAGGTCCTCCTCAGCCATTCCCCGCCCAGGCACCCGTCTCATCCACTATTCTGGAGCTTTGGGGAGAAACTGTCCTGCTCCAGTGCAGCAAAGACAGCATGAAATTTAGAGTTGCACAGCTTGGATTCAAATCTTAGGTCGGACACCAAGGAGCTGTGGAACAGTGGGTGAATTATTTTAACCCCTTGAGCCTCAGTTTCCACAAATGTAAAGAAGAAAGTCTTAACCTTATGGGAGGCTAAAAGTCCTGTGGGTGTCCCTAATTAGCCATAGATGCTGAGGAAGTGTCTAATCATGGCTAGTCCCTTCTTCCATTTCCTTCTCCTTAGCTCTCTTTGTGTTGAAGAAATCACCAGTCATTTTGATTGAAAACTCACTGCTGTTGATATTAAGAGACTAGAGACAACAGAGGAAACCATTCTATTTTAATCATACCTAATGATTTATGCACCTCATGTGGGATATGGAAAGGAAATAAGAAAACGTGATTGACAAAAGGGAAAACTCTATGTGTGTCTGAAGACAATTATGGTTCTTATAGGGAGCCATTTACACCATAATGGAAAGAATCCTCTTAAAAAAATATCATGTCAATTCTGAAACTACTCAAACATAGATATTCAGGTTTTGAAGTCACAAAATTTTAGAAGAAAAATAATGTAAATTTATTTTGCAAAGTGGCATTTTATTCTTCTTGCTTGAGTAATTTCTCAGGTAGAGTTAACCAAAAGTGAAGTACTATGCAACAAAGAACATGGAGCCCTGGTGCCCCTGAGCAAAGCCCTCAAGGCTTTCTAAGGCTCCTTGTAGAGTCCTGGGTGAGCAGATGCAAAGGGCCATGTGGAACTCTCTCAGTGGCACAGGCCTGAGCATCTACCTTTAGCTGAAGCCTGTAAAAGCTATGGTGATGAGGAGGCAAGTTGAAAATAGATGGTAGGAAGATGCAGGGAGGAAAATGGAGGACAATGGAAAATGGGAAAGGGAGGGAGGAAAGATTCCTCTCCATCTGAAACCGTCCGAGGGTGTCTTTCCATCTTCTTATGAATCCAGCACATGGTAGATGCCTACCAGTTAGTTATTGAGTTGACTGAAAAGAAAGAAAGGAAAGGAAAGTAGTGGGAAGGGAGAGAGGTGAACGTGACACACAGGGAATAAGATCATTGTCAAAAGAACCTCAGGAAGCATCCTGCTTCACTCTGTGTTTTAGAAGTAGGGACCTTGGCATCTGAAATTAAGTGACTCTCTAGGGGCACACAGCAAGTAGAGGCCCGGACAGCATTATCAGGCAGGTCCCTGTCCAGTCCAGGCCGCTGTCCAGTGCCCCCATGAGCTCTCTGTGCACAGAGCTCTACTGGTCTCTGTAGAAGGTAGGTACCTGGTGGTAGAAAATGGGGGTGCCAGGTGTGTAGCACTGTGGGAAAAAGTACTGGACTGGGTCTGATTCTAACTCCGCAATTTATTGGGCCCATAAATTTAGGAAGGTATTCAGTCTTCGAGTTTTCTCATTAACAGGTATACTGCTCACCTTCACACCAAGGATCAAAGTTCAAAAAGAGTTTCGTGGACTGGTTGTATAAACAGAAGACGTAATTCTCAGGACTTCTTTCGCTGCACGTAAGTACATGAAAAAGACATGTGGACGTTTGAGAAAGAGTCTTCCAGTGAGGGTAAACTTGACAAGGGAAGTTGGACAGACAGCTCTGTTAACATAGCACCCAACAGACTGAGAAGCACAGATAAAAAGCCATGGATGGCACTTAGCTTCACGATGTAAACCCTATAGCAGAGCACGGGAAGAAGAGTTAGCAGTCGCAGAACTGAGGGAACAAATCAGTTGGACTTTTATGCTACAGGATGTTCCCTTGGTTGCAGTAGAATATTCAGAGTATGAAGGAAATAAAGTCAGAAAATGACTCAGAGGAGTAGTTAATATATGGCCCTGTAACTCACAAAGCAGATCATATTCAAACCTTTTCTCTTAAAAAAAAAAAAGAGTAGAAATGAAAAGTTGTACCCCATTTGTGTACGAGGAATCAAAATGCAATCTATAAAAATAAAAAAAAAATTGATGAAGAAGAATAAAATTGGAGAAATGATAAAAAACAAAAAGAGAGAAAATAGAGAAAGAAGAAAAGAAAAAATGAATTAATTAAAACACTTGCATAATAAAATGTGCAGCATGTAAACAATAAATCAAGATCATGAAGGAATTCCTCAGGTGAAAGCTTTATGGATCTCAATCAATCAATCAATATGAGAGGCTGGGTTAAAACTTATTAGCTAGTGGTTTAGTTAAAAAAAAATAAAAACTTCTTGGAGTTAGTGTAGGCCAACTCATTTGTGATAAATTCAATTAATTAGCAAAGAAGGTTTGGAACCCTTGCAGAATGAAGGAAGGATGTGAACAAAGACATGGTAGTTAAAAGCTGTGGTGTCTAAGGAAATTGCAAAGAGCTCTACATTGTCACATCAGAAATGTCTCAGGCCAGTGCAGTGGCGCACACCTGTAATCCCAGTGACTTGGGAGGCTGAGGCAGGAGGATCACGAGTTCAAACACAGTCTCAGCAAAAGCAAGGCCCTAAGCAACTCAAGTGAGACTCTTTCTCTAAATAAAATCACCATAGGGCTGGGGATGTGACTCAGGGGTCAAGTGCCCCTGAGTTCAATCCCTGATATCCCCTTCCTGCCCCCCCCCCCCACTCCCCATAAAAGAAGTGGTCTCAGCTCACATGCTACAGAGTATCACAGAAGCCACTCCATATGCCAGGATGAGGCACTTGGATTCTACCCTGTAGGTGTTGAGAAGCTATGGAAGAGTTAAATGTAAATCAAGGGAGCGAATAAATGTCCTTACGCAGGTCAGTCTGATTCTGCTCCTCCCCTTTTGAAAACAGTTATGGCCTGCTCTTAAGCTCATTCCCCCAGATTGCCCACAGTAGAGCCTCTTTCCACTTTTACCCCAGGACATTCACAAGCATTGTTATTTATGTTTGTTAGGGTCCAACAGCCTCCTAGTTTGATGTCCCAATGAATACCTAGAGAATCATATAACAGAATCATAACCACAAATAATCTCCATTGTACTGAATATGGAAAGCATGAATATTTATTTTTAAGTCAAGCAATATACCCAAGGGTAGCTATTATGCAAACATTATTAGGAAGAAGGCTCACTTCTCTCTCCTGATTAATGTCCTTCCTTATGAACACTGTTGTTTAAGATCTCTGCATAAAGAGAACCTGAATCCATTAGTATTCAACTCCAGATAATAACCTTCTGAAAGATCAAGCTTGAAAACAAATAATGAGTTGTTATGATTACAGTATTATTCTTCATTTCTTGAGCTCTGAGCTTTCCTTTTTGTCTTTTCCAAAACTCCTTCCACTAAAGAAACAAGGCTTCAAACTTCTAGAAATAAGGGAAGTTAAATTGTTAACAGGACGAAAAGGTTATTGAATAGATGAATAATAAGTTTCCTGGAAAATGAAATCACATAATTTCTTCCTTTGTAGGAAGACAGGAGTGTAAGGGGTGGAGAATGAGAGGACATTTGTCATTTTTTAGGGGTTGGAAGTTTCATCATGGGTCCACATGCAGTGGTATATTTTTTCCTTCCATGCTATGACTTCAAATAAATTGCTGCCCACTGCACATCCCAAGACAGAACCCTGCGGACGCCAGGGGCAACTGCCTGCCTTCCCTCTCACAGACTCTCTTTGTTAAAGCCTGGATTCCTAAGAGTCTGGATGTGCTCAGACCTGGTGTGTGGAAGGAAAAGTTGACTTCTGTCACATGGAATCAAGAAAGGCAGAAGAAAACCTCAATGATTCCATTGTTTATATCCCTCTAAAATTATGTTGAAACTTCATTCCCATTGTTGAGGACCAATTAGGAGGTGGGGACATTTGGGGAAGTGATTCAGTTATGAGGGCTCCACCCTCTTGAAAGAGATTGATGCCCTCGTGATAGAGACTTCAGAGAGCTGCCTGGCCCTTCCATCTTTTCTACCTTGTGAGGACACAGCTTTTCCCCTCTTGGCTACCTTGAGAAGGCAGTGAGAAGTGCCATCTTGGAATCAGAGAAAGTCTTTATGAGATACTGAATCTACTGGCATTGTGATATTGGACTTCACAGCTTCTAGAACCCTGAAAATAAATGTCTACTAGGTATACATCAACTCATCTATGGTATGTTGTTAGTACAGCAGCAGGAACTGATCTAGAGCCATTCTCCTTTCTCTCAGAACAGCCCTGTTCAAGGTGGTGGGGATGCAGCTGGGCTCAGAAAAAACTCCACAAAGTACAAAATAAGACCTGACTATAATTAGGAAGAGATATTTTGTCATTGACTAAGGATTCAGATGGCTTGGGTTTAAGTCCTTAGCTAACTAGGACCATGGGCAAGACAGCTTACTAAGCTTCAGTTCTCTCTTGGAAGATTAAAAGAGTTCTTCTGTGGTCTCTGTTTTACAAACACACTCAAGATACAGAGAACCTGACCTCAGGGTCATCTCTGCAGAACTGTGTGAAAGCCCTGATGCTCTCACCTGGCTCTGTAGAAAAACAATTATTTTAGACTAAGGATAATTCTATCACTAGAATTTGGCATATGACTACTTCTGAAGGCATAGTTTAAGGTTATGATCTCTGATATGCAGATTAAAGTTGTTAGGAATAAAAAGTCTATAGAAAGTGTCAAAGTCACATTTACAGTATGTTGGACTTGCAATAAGTCAACTAAAATAACTACATTACGTATATAAAGTACAACCAAAACCTGTGCACGTATGACTACTTTTAAAACTTTAATCTTTCATATCCAGTTATTTTTCAACTTGTAAAGTAACTCTCTTACTGAATTGATTGTCACCTGATTTTGGTAGCAGTCCTTCACTTTTTAAAAAAAAAACTATTGCAGAAAAAAAATTAAAAGTCAAAACAAAACCTACTGAAGAAACAATGGCTTGTGGAAAAATGGGGGAAAAATAGATGATTCACTGAGAATCTAAGTATATTTGGATTTGGCAAGTTCTGCAGAGTTTTTACTCAAGTTTTTCATGTGCAAAGCAAGAATTATAACCTTAAACTATCCACTTACAAGTACTTACGCTTTTTGTTCTAGACTTGCTATTGTCCTCAGTCTAATGCTCTTCTGACTTAGATGTGAATAGAGGGACTTGGGATGGGAAGAGACATTCCTGGGATCACACAGATAGTTAGCGAAGGAGCACAGACACAAAAGACTTTTATTTCATTTACTGACCAACCTCCCTTCTCCCCAGGTCCAGTTCCTTCAATATAATACGTTGTTTCTCCTTTGTTTTTCTTGGAGCCAGATGACAAAAATGTAAAACAACACCTCACGAGTGTTTCAAAATTGTATGACATACACACAAAGTGAAGTAACTTAATTGAGGGTTTTAAGCACAATGTTTCTTGTTACAACGAACGTGAATAAACAGCCTGGCCACTGCAAATGCTGTCCTCACGGTTCCCTTGGCCTGCTCATGACCCCAGTCCTCAGACTTTCCCTCTCCATCACTGTTACTTCCTGCTTGGCACCAGGCAGCTCATACATTCAGCCCCCCAAGAACCCACTTCTCTCGGATCCCTGTGTCCACACGGCCTCTCCTGTCTTCACCTCACCAGGGGCATGCCGTCCAGTCTCTCTACTGTGTGAGCAGCCAGCCATGGTTCACGTGCAACTACCTGTGAAGGCTTCGCTCACAAAGAAACGGAACGCAGTGTCATCGTTAAACATGGCAAAGGTCATCCAACACTCAACGGCACAGATAGCCACTGTGAAATATGCTAATTAGGCACAAATGGGAAGCAGCTCAACCAAATGATAGTAACTAATATTATTTTACATACACAAACTGAACGAGTCCAAGATGAGGTGAGAAAAAGGAGAAATTCGAGATTTCTAAGGAACTCTGCATTTTAATCTAGGCCTAGAGGAGGTTTTGACAATAGGGATAAGATATGTGATAAGTTATTTCTTATCCTGAAAGCTAAAATGCTGAGGGATGTTTCAAAGAATCTACTCAAACAGATTTATGATTATTCTTATAATGATATGCAAATCTGTATCAATCAACTCTTACTGCATAGCAAGCCATCTCAAAGCATAGTGGCTTGCAACACAACAACGATCATTTTGCTGAAAAGTCTGTGTTTTGGGCACGGTTCTGAAGAGAGAGAATGTCTCTCTTCCACTGTTAGCTGTGTGACCCTCTTGAATCCCGACCAGACCCTTGGCTGTGTGTGGGCACTGGCTGCAGCTGGGGTCCTCCATTCTTCCCAGGTGGGCTTCCCAGGGGTTGCTGGGGCTTCCTGGGGAAATGGCAGCTGGCTTCCAGAGGCAACCAGCCCAAGAGAACCCAGTGGAGGCTCCTCGCCTTGCCTTGGAAATCACAAAAGGCCCTTCCTGCTGAAGTTGCAAGCTTGCCTATATTGAAGGAGGAAAGACACAGACTGCACATCTCAGTGGGAAGAGTGTCAAAATACCTTTGCAAAATCAGTGTACAGGACAGGAGACAAGGCGTAACTGTTTTAGGAAGTACGAACTGTCACATCACATACTTGCCTTTCTTCCTGCAGCTCTAAGCAATCGTTCTTTCAAAGAAGTAGTTCATAGTTCTTTTTTATTTTTCTGCTGAGGTATTCATGACATAAAGCAGATGGCAGGCACTGTATGTATCATATATACCACACACAGAATGCAGTCGGAGAAGGCTGTCAGTCAGGGTCAGAAACATTCCCCAACACGAAGTGAAAGTGGTCCCCAACTCTACCACTCAAAACCCAACACAATTCAAGTTTGTGATGTGACAGGTTATTTTCTACAAGCAGGGCATTATCTTCCTTTCTAAACTCTCAACTTGCAATGTGACTTCGTCCAGTGATCTCTTAAGCCCTTGGGAAGCCCACCTTGGGAAGAATGGAGGACCCCAGCTGCAGCCAGTGCCCACATACAGCCAAGGGTCTGGTCGGGATTCAAGAGGGTCACACAGCTAACAGTGGAAGAGAGACATTCTCTCTCTTCAGAACCGTGCCCAAAACGCAGACTTTTCAGCAAAATGCTCATTGTTGTGTTGCAAGCCACTATGCTTTGAGATGGCTTGCTATGCAGTAAGAGTTGATTGATACAGATTTGCATATCATTATAAGAATAATCAAAATCTGTTTGAGTAGATTCTTTGAAACATCCCTCAGCATTTTAGCTTTCAGGATAAGAAATAACTTATCACATATCTTATCCCTATTGTCAAAACCTCCTCTAGGCCTAGATTAAAATGCAGAGTTCCTTAGGAATCTCGAATTTCTCCTTTTTCTCACCTCATCTTGGACTCGTTCAGTTTGTGTATGTAAAATAATATTAGTTACTATCATTTGGTTGAGCTGCTTCCCATTTGTGCCTAATTAGCATATTTCACAGTGGCTATCTGTGCCGTTGAGTGTTGGATGACCTTTGCCATGTTTAACGATGACTGCAAAATGTTTAACTGCGTTCCGTTTCTTTGTGAGCGAAGCCTTCACAGGTAGTTGCACGTGAACCATGGCTGGCTGCTCACACAGTAGAGAGACTGGACGGCATGCCCCTGGTGAGGTGAAGACAGGAGAGGCCGTGTGGACACAGGGATCCGAGAGAAGTGGGTTCTTGGGGGGCTGAATGTATGAGCTGCCTGGTGCCAAGCAGGAAGTAACAGTGATGGAGAGGGAAAGTCTGAGGACTGGGGTCATGAGCAGGCCAAGGGAACCGTGAGGACAGCATTTGTAGTGGCCAGGCTGTTTTTTCCCATTCATTAGCAGAAAAAGAGTTGGTGCTTAAAACCATCAATTGAGTTTTGTTCAATATGTATGTCATGCATTCACAAAACTCTTTGGGGAAGATTATCTGTTTACCTGTTGGTGGAATTAGGAATTCAGTCTCAGGTGGGCTCTGTCCCTAGAGTCTCCTTAATAATCAGATGTGAGAGAAAAGCCTTCCCTGATTTCCCCACTATGTTTCTCTTTCAACCAAACTGCAGCTCCTTGGACTCCAGGTTTACATTCTTCCCGTTCCACCTCCAAGCCTCTTCCTCCAGTGAAGAAACACGGAGTGAAGGTGAAGAGCTCACATCTCACCCTGCTTATCATCTCACTGTTACTGGGATTAATCCATCAGTGGCACCAGAGGCCATTAAATATTACATTCAAACAGCACCTGGGCCAAATCCATTCTAGACTCTGTCACCATAGATGGAAGACATAAATAGATTTTGTTTCTAATGACAGAGTTAATCCTCAAATTCAATTAGTTCCTGCTAATTGCATGCACGAATGTATATGGGTTATTTCCATCTGCTGTAGAATCTTTTGGAAGCTCCTATTAGCATGGAAGATGTTTTCTGTTTGTAGAAAAACCAACAACCCTCATCTAGTGTTCCCTCCTGGCAGAAAACCTCTACCTTTCTGCCAGAGGCCAGGATGTGCTCCCTTCAGAAACAGTTGGTTCCATGTCTTTTATTCACCGCTGGAATTGGCTATAAACAGCACAGGCACCAGATGTCTGTAGGAAGCATTCCATTTGTTTATTTGTTGTTGCAAAATTGTTACTTAGTTGTTTCACATGTCTAAGTTCCATTTCTGCAATTAAGCCACAAGTATGGGAACCAAGTTTTTCTTTTTTAAATTTCTTTCTGTTTGTTTTATCCATTCTATAGCTTTCTCTGAAAACTCCATGGTACAGGAAATTAATAACATACTGAATAAGTACATGGATGATTCTCATGCCCTGGCGATTCAGCTGGTTACCATTTCAATAGGTCTTGAGTTTGGGATTGAGTAAGAGAGTCTAGGAACTAGAAGGAAACCTACTTTACTGGCCCTACTATACCTGAAAATCAAGTTTTGGAGTTCCAAGTATTTTCAAATCTCTGGACACTAATTATGTCTATTACATATGGCAAAGTGTCCTTGCAAAACTAGAAGTGTTTATATTATGAGTCAAATGAGAGCCCTATGTTAAGTAATGATATATGTTACTTCCTGGAATCCTGTTAATATGGCTTAGATGAGGGTTAAAGCAAAGTTCATGGGTTAATTAATTTGCTTGGATCACTGGGTAGCAAAAGCACATTCTTAAGTAAAGGGGTCAATGGCATGCACCCTCTCCACCATCACAGTGAGTCTCCTTCAGCCAGCTGAGTAAAATATGTATCAACAGTTACAAGGGGGACCAGCAGAGGTTCTTGAAAATATCTTCTTGCCAACCTCTGCAACTCAATATTAATGTTTTCTCTAGTGAAAAATTAATATTATCAACTTTGATCTAGTGGGTCAAATTTTTTATGTAGTACCACCATCTGAAGTAAGGTCCAACTGTTCCCTTAACACTAGAAAAACAAATTTGTTTCTAGCATCGATATTACAGAATCCCATTACCTACTTTTGTTCAGTAAATATTAATCTTACACAAACAGGGAGGACTTTTCATATTTGTCAAGGGTTTTAATCTGATTATACCTTACTAAATCCATGAACCCAAAGCAATTACAGTGCACAATAACACTCTTCTCCCTCCTTAACATTTGAAAGAAGTAATACACATTAAAATGCTCTGCATATTGCAAACTGATTTAGAAGTGTACAAGATTTAAAAAGGAATTCTAGTATTCTCTGAAGGTCCTTCACCCCCAGAATGCTGAGATAATTCAATTTAGATTGATTAACTTTGTTTATGTTTGCTGTCCTGGCATTTGAGTGATAAAGTTCTAATCTTGAGAGGAACTAGTAAATAAGGTCCTTCTTAGCCTCCCTGCTGAGGCAAGGTGACATGCGGAAGAGGAGGCCCTGCTGTCCTGTAGTTGGTACCCACTCCCTCAGAGGAACTGAGAGATGGCTGCCTGCAACAGTGGCCGCCATTCCTCCTATGACCGGTCTCCTTGAATTCGTCTTATGTGCTATAGCACTGTCCTTCAGGACTCTAAAAGGAACTCGGGTTAAAAAGGGGGCACAAATTTCATTCAGCCACAGCTGTAAGTAGAACTGATGTGGCCTGAGGGGATGATGGATGTTACTGGCTTGAACCAAACTTCAAGACTGCACAAGAAATGATGTTTAAGGTCAGGATCTAAGTACAGAAGAGGGTGTTGTAGAGCTCAGGAGGATTATAGGTTTATGGGTCATCTGGTCATTGGGCTGTACCTTAAGCACCTTATCGGTGCCTAGCAGAAACTGGCCACTCTGTAAGATGAAGGCCTTGTTAACCAAGAAGAATAGAGTTAATGAGAACACTTCACTGAACAAAAGTAAAGCCGAGGAGGAGTTAAGATAGCAAAGGTCACTTTCAGGGATTCATGATAACAAAACACACACATAGCAAGAATGTGCAGTTTTTGCAAAGACAGAATTTCTAGAGCATACTCTTCACTTATTAGTGTAAAGGGAGACAAGATCATTTGCTTGTAACTAAGTTAAAATAAAGCACTAATTGTGAACCTTCTCCACTTAGGTATTTAACACACGTTAACTGCAAGAACAGAAAAATAATTTTATTTCAAAAAGGGAAAAGTCTTAGTTTTCATTACATCAGGCTAAGTTGACTAAGCAATATCATGTCTTAGACACAAGAATGATAATGTAAATCATTGGCTCTAAACATGCTCTAAAGGTAAAATGCCAAGTAGAATAGGCTCTAGGGTATCAGCAACTCTTCAATGATACTTACGAAAGACCAGATAATTCTGTCTGGTGGCTGCAAAGAGAAATAAAGGCCAAGCCCTCATTCTTCATAGGAGTTCATATTCCCCTAGGAAAAAAAAGAGTAGCTAGAACGTTAACACCTCACACAGCCAAGTGTAGCCCCTGACTGCTAAAGAAATAAGGAGAATGTGGAGAATGATTTCCTGGGGAAGCTGTAAGAAGTTGTCCAAAAAGGGAAGATTTGTGTTGGCAGAAAAGCTGGAGTAGGGTTTTCTGAAGGGATGAGCAGCCAGTAGGGAGGCTGGAGGGGAGAAGTGATGGCAGCTTCACTTGACAAAGTGGGATGCCCTCAACAGAAAGAGGGACAAACAAGTCAGGAACGTAGAGACCCAGGGACTGGGTAGAGCACCTTCCAGACCTACAGAGGTGTAGACCCTCCCGGCACTCCATAATGTCAAGGAAAAGCATTCAGAAACTTCATTTTCAGAATATATCCTTGGCCAAGATTAACACCCTCTTCCTCAAAGACACAGGGATTTAAACAATGAGCAGAGAGATCCTTACAAATTCAGATGATTGAGGGACAGTGTCACGGGGTAGGCCGTGTTTTCCAAGAATGAGAAGAAGAAGCCCACAGGGTTAGTTAAGGAGGGTATGATGACTGGTCATGGTCAGAGAAAGAAAGCAAATAACTCATAGGGACAGAAATGGTTTGAGTAACTTTTGTGCAGTTCTATAAAATACTACCTTTTTTTTTTTTTGCAATGGTTGAAATAATTCCCTTCCACCTGCTAGGATGACAGGGAAAAGAAATGTCACCAGGTGAGGAAAACTGAGTGGATTGTGGCAGATTACAAATTTCCTTTTCAGTAAGTGATGGGGCTTTGCTTTGTCAGGAGCATAGCTAGAAGTCACCTAAGAGCAATGGATTCTGTTAACTTGTTAATGAACACGACCACCTGGGGCATCTATATACTAACCAAGTTGATCGTCTCTCTTTTCAGAAAGAGGTGTGGATGTAGAAGTTTCTCCCCAAACCTCATGTTCTCCACTGCAGAAAGGTTCAGAGGTGGGGCTTTTAGGACATGACTAGAGTATGGGGAACTATGACCTCATCAGTGAATCAATCCCTTTGACAAACTAATAACTTGAATGAACTACTGGGTGGAAACTATAGGCAGATGGGGCATGACTAGAGGAAGTATGTCACTGGGATGTGGCCTTGGGGGTTCTATCTGTCCCTGGACTCTTCCTGTCTCTCTTTCTCTTTGCTTGCCAGCTGCCATGAACTCAGCAGCCTTCCTCTGCCATGCTGTTCTGCCATGCTGTTCTGCCATCATGCTGTTCTGTTTTACCTTATGCCCAGAACAATGGAGTCAGCCAACCATGGACTGAGATCTCTAAAACTGTGAGCCCAACATGAACTTTAAGTCCTCTAGGTTGTTCTTGCCAGATATTTTGGTCACAGTGATGAAAAGTTAGAACCCGGCCCATGGTGAGTGGAAGCAATGGCAGTACCATTTGTCATCACAAGAAGAACCCATATTCAGAAATCCAAATATATTCCACTTAGACAACAACACAGAGGTGTCTCCAAAACACTTCCTCAAAATTTTAGGGGACAGTTTTGGTTTGTTTTTTCTTCATGTGTTTCATTGGTATGTCCGCTTCACTAATTCAGAGGCTTAAGCATACACAGAGCTGAAGAGGCCTTTGGGGGCTGATTGCTCAATGGGGAAACCTAGGATGGAGGCAAAGGCTTTGCCCAGGATTATCCAGGCTGTGGAAAGCAGAGTCACAGGAGGGGTCTGGTACCTCCCTCTCCAGACCCCAGCTCTTACCATGGTCAGTACTGCCAACCACAAACAAGTGACCAGAAGAAAATGTATAATCCTGATAAACCTAGAAAACAATAGGCTTTACTAGTCTAAAGAGTGACTGCAAATAAAACATCTGAGTTTTGTTTAAAGAAAAATATATTCCCATATGGCTATTGGACACTGATGGTTTCTCTGGCTCTTTCTCATACTTTCTGTCCTTTTCTTTTTTTGGAGGGGCAGGGATACTGGGGAATGAACTCGGGGCACTTGACCACTCAGCCACATCCCAGCCCTATTTTGTATTTGAATGAAAAAGTGAGTTGCTTAAGAACTCGCTTTTGCTGACGATGGCTTTGAACTCAGGATCCTTCTGCCTCACCTTCCAGAGCTGCTGGGATTACAGGCATGAGCCATCACACCTGGTTTCTGTTCCTTTCTTTCAGTGATATCTACAGGAACCCCATGTGTTCCCCATAGAGCTGGGGGTTTTACTTTCTTTTCTAATGTAATCCTTACAACAAACCTGCTACATATGTATTACTATTATCAACTCCAGTGCCAGGCAGAAGAAATTAAGGTTTAGTGACTATAAGCAATGTGTTGAAGGCCTCACAGTTAATAAGAAAGAAGGCCAGGATGGAGATACAGGATGGAAAAGATCTACCTGAGAGTGTGTACCTATAGCAGAGTTCTAAACTGCCTACCTTATCTGGCTGTAGGAAATGTCAAACAGCACATACCATGTACCATGTGTCACTAGGTGGTGACACCAGGTCCTCCTATCCTGACTCTTCCCTGTTCAGCCCAGAGGAATGCAGTTTTAGTTGTGTCCACAATCCATAATCTTCTAGCTCTGACAAGGAAGGTGTAGAACATCAAGTTGCCTTCCTGGGGAAAGGAAAGGCCATGACAATGACCTGCTTCTGACTATTAGGTGCAGATAAGCTGGTTGAGAAAGGGATACTGCATGATGCTAAGGGCACATCCTAAAATTTAGGGCACCCAATGGCCCAGAAAATCCTCACTAACATAGAAGCTGGAAAAATGAAGAAGCATTTAGTTGATATCATTATTCTGTAAGAGGGCTGAACTGATGAATGCCTTCCCAGCACCATCGGGACAATCTGGGCCTAAGTAGCTTTAACAGGCAGCCTGGGTAAACAAGACATAATCAGAAAAATGCCACCACAGTGCTGGAGCATAGAGGTGAACGCAGCACATCTATGACTGACCTGGGAGAGACCAACTCTAAAAGTAAGAACACATTCTTCTCTCTGCAATCGGTAATCACGGAAAGGCCCAAATTCAGGGAAACCAGCCATCAGCCAGTTCCTTGCAGGAGGAAGCTACCAAAGTAAAAGAAAATAAACTTTAGGAAGATCACCCTGAGGAGAAAGTGTTGATAGAATAATACGATTTTTAGTAAAGTGAATAATAGACAAATGGAGTATGAATTGTTCTCATATGAGAATCATAGTAGCACAACATCAGTGTGCCAATCCAGCCCCTTGATTACGTTGGTTGTTGATATAACTCAGATTCTATGACACACAGTAGCAACCCTAAATAAATGCAGTAACTTTTAAAAAGTAACCATAATTCAATTCTTCCTTTCTGTTATTATAAATGAGTAGGCAGAGACCAAGAGTCAGGGATTCCTCATTTTCTTTCCAGAGGCTATATTGATTTATCTGTGAGAATGAGATCTCTGAAAGTTTTGTTTGTTGCTTGACACATCATCTTTGATGCCCTTTCATCCTTCCACTTAGCTGCAAACCAGAAGGTCACCCTTCCTCCTTCAAAACTGTATTCCTTTCTTTCCTCTGTTATTGTTTTCTAATTTTTAATGTTTTCACTTAAATATTGCGAGTCCAACAGCAATCCATAGCAATGTTGCAGGTAAATCTTAGTCAAGCATATTCCCCTCTCACAAGCATACTTAGAATAGTCTTTGAAAGATGATTAGATAATTATCACCACAAAGCATTCCAAAACACCAAAAGGATCAAAAGGATTGTATGGCTACACGTAATGGTTACGATTTAGCACAGTGGAATGAGAGAGGATACAGGGGGCATGACCAGGTTTGAGGAAGCCTGGGGAGTTGCTTTGGTTTTTGTTTGCTTGTTTTTTTTTTTTTTTTTTTAATCAGCAGTGGATAATCTGTTGTCTTAGAATTTGTGAAAGAAGACTAACCAAGGAAAAGCATGCAGTCATTTTTATTCCTTTCACCCAGTGAGACGACTATCAAAGGCCATGCTTTCATCACATTAATGGCAGAGTCTCTTGGGCGATGGACCAGGATTGACCTATCTTCTACAACAGGGAACAATATTAATGAGGCTGCAATGAGATTCAGAGATGTGTACTGAACATTTCTGTTGGCCAACACCACATACTGCAGCAAATTGAACAGTAAAGACTTGTATAGAAAGAACCAATTGTGTGCCAGCACACAGCATAGACTAAGGCAATGTCTCTATTCATCGGGTTTATAATCAAATAAGAAGGGCACAACCATCCAGGAGAGAAAAAAATTGGAACACACTCAAAAAAACAGTAAGTGAATAAGGAGGGAGAAATTGTGGGCATTTCAGCTGTCAGGAAAATTTATCATTGTTTGTCCTTAGACTCCACAGAGGTGGTTCCAAGACACAGAAATTAATGAGCACTAAGGAGGGACCTGAATGAAGGACAATGAAGGTGGTCTACCAGAGGGATAGGAGGAGGTGACATAAACATTATGGCTGTGTGAAAACAAGGGAGACAGAGTCTGGGAGGGGTCTGCAAGCAGGGAAGCAGATCTAATTCACTAAAGCAATGTGAACTAAACCAGGGGGAGCATTAAAAAGTTCAGATCTAATTAGAAAACCAATGGGGAAGCCAATGGGGGGATTCCATAGTAAGAAACTGGATATGAGGCAAAGGAAGAATGTAATAGCAAGTTTGCATCAGATGACCCAAAGTCACCCCAAAGCAGTGTACTGTAATGTCCAATATTGAAAGCTCTTCCTAGCAAGGCAATTAGAGTCCTGTAGATGTTTCCCTCTATATTACTAGCCAAGTTTACGCATTCCATTTTAACTAATAAATAACTTATAGAAGAGGGAGAAATACCTAACTTTCTCAGTCCACTCTACTCTTCCAGTCACAGTAATGGTCTCCCTGGTGGTGATATCTCTTTAGGGAAATAGCTACCTTTCAATAACTCCACCTTTTAAAGAATGAGGACTATTGTCAAGAAATGGGAGTTTTGCTTCCTTGATTTTGAGGTATTGGGGTAGAAAAAGTGAATCAGAACTATATATTTGGATTTTTCTTCATTATCCAGAGTACAGTCCACTCAAACAGAAAAAAAAAGTCTTCATCTTTAATGATCAATTCCTACCCAACAACAATTCACATATTATGAGATCTCCATTTAACAAATAAAATCATTATTATATGAGCTCAAATGTGAGACAATGCTTTTGAGAAATATGCAGAGGAATGAATAAGATCTGCCTCCATATTACCTGAGCTTTTGTTCTATTCCATACTAACTGTGCCTTTGATTTTGGAGAAGTCACTTAATAGTTTTGTGCCTTAGTTTCCTCATCTGTAAAATGGGAATAATGGTAGTACATAAAGGATATTGTAGAAATAGCTCAAAAGTACATAAAGTCCTCCAGAGAACAGAAAAAGAGAAAGCCTTTCCTAATTTATTTTATGAAGCTAAAAGCATCATACATGTAGTACATAATAAAAAGAAAAATTAAAACCTAGTTACTGTCATGAACATAAATGTAAATATCTAAACAAAACATTGGCAAACCAGATTAGGCCCTGTATCAAGGATTCCAATATAATGACCAATTTGAGTTCATCTCATAAATATAATATTGGTTTCCATTAGAGAATCAATTAATGAAATACACCATATTTACAGATAAAAGTCCAAAAACATGTTATAACCTCAAAAGATAAAGGAAAACATATTCAATAAAATTCAACATCTGTCAAATTTGACAAATTTGAATGAAAGAAAATACCCTTTGTTTTGGTTTAGATATGAGGTGTCCCCCAAAAGGTCACGTGTGAGAAAATGGAAGGATTTTCAGAGGTAAAATGATTAGGTAATGAAGTGTAACTAAGCAGTAGATTAATATATTGATATGAATTAATTGGGTGATAACTGTAGGCAGGTAAGGTGTGGTTAGAGAAGGTAGGTCACTGGGGGCATGCCCTTGGGGTTTATATTTTGTACCTGGTAAGTGGAACTCTCTTTGCTTCCTCGTTGCTACTTTCCTCTACCACATTCTTGGGCCATGATGTTTTGCCTCACCTCAGACCCAGAGAAATGAAGTCAGCTAAATATGGATTGAACCTCTGAAACCATCGACCAAACTAAACTTTTCCTCCTCTAAGTTGTTCTTGTCCAGTCTTCTGGATGAAAAGCTGACTAAAACATCCTTAAAATTAATATCTACAAAATAACTACCAGCATCTACATCATGACCACTCCACGGTGAACTTCCAACTTAATGGTGACTCATGGGTGGCATTCATTTGGGATCAGGAACAAGGAAATCATACTGATTACACTTCTATTCAGTACTGCATAAAGGTCTAACCAGGGCAGAAAAGACCAGAAAACAGCATACAAACCAAACCAAAATTCTCAATATTTGTGGATGAAATTGCCTATAGAGAATTCTCTTCCCACAAAAAATCCCTTCAGATAACAATTATGAATTCAAAGATTAGAAGGGATTTTGATACAAAATAAAAAAGCAAGATATTAAAAGTCAATTGCATTGCGGTATGCTAGTAAAGATCACTTAGAAAATGTCATTTAAAAATACAACATATAAAATGTCACTAAAAACACAATAAATCTAGGGATATATTTGACAAAAGATGACCAAACTATTCATTAAGAAAATTATAAAATTTAATCAAAGGCCAATTAATATAGAGATACAGTTGGGAATGAAAATACTCATTATCCTAAGAGCATCAATTTTCTTTTTACCGATTTATAGACCGGTGCCATTTCCATGAAAAAAAAATTAACATAGAACTTGATAAGCTGATTCTAAATTTTATATGAAACAATAAAAAAAAAAAGCCCAAGTATAATCAAGACACTCCTGAAGAACAAATTTCATGGTCTGTTATCTGTCAGATATCATGATTTATATCAAAGTTAGAGAAATTAAAATAATGTGGTTTTGGTACAATAATAGACATAGAATCAATAAAACAGAAAGAAGGATGTAAAAACCCACATATGCAGGAAAACAGAGCAGGCTTTGCATGTAAGCAAAGGAAATGAATGATAATGAGATAGATGTTTATGTATAGGAAAGAAATCAAAATTAAATTGGACTTATTTCTCATCAAACTGCAAAATGATTTCTAAGCTCTTTTTTGAACAAATCCTATTTGTTTGTTTATTTATTTATTCATTTATTTTTACAGACTGCATTTTGATTCATTGTGCACAAGTGGGGTACAACTTTTCATTTCTATGGTTGTGCACGATGTAGGTCCATTAACAAGAAAGGCAGCTATAATAATTTTAGAGGACAATAAAGGGTAATATCTTTATGAGTCTACTATGAAAAATTTCTTTAAAAACATACTAAAGGCAGAGGCCACAGAAAAAATTAATAATTTTATTACATGCAAATAAAATATATCTGCTCATCAGATGAAACAGAAAAGAACTTGACAAGCCACACTGGATAAAATTTATAATGCATCTAGTCAAGAATAAAAATTAATCTGGAATACATAAAAGTATTTATGAATTATTAAGAAGAAGACAACTCAGAGGGGGATAATGGGTGAAAGAAAGAAAGAAACATTTCAGAGTAAACATAAATGGCCTATGATATATCCAAAGATGTTTGACCCAATGTGCAAATAGTGAATACAATTAAAATAGCAAGAGGATACCACTCATACTCCCAGGAGACTGGCAAATATTGTTGAATTGGTTAATATAGTGTAGACTAGGCTATGAATCAAGGGGAAGTCTTACCCACTGTATTTAGGAATACATACTAGAATGACCACTTTGGAAAACAGTTGGCCATTACCTTGTAAGTTAAATATGTGTAATCTGCCACCTAACTAAACCAACCCAGGTTTAAATGCTGGAGGAATTCTCAGACAGGGATGGACACTTGGAGGAGTTAGAGAAGAATGTCCATAGTGGTATTATTTGCAATAGCAAAGCATACAAACAAATAAAAACTCCTATGGTCTATATTGACATTCCTGGGTGTAGATTACATGCATAAGTTGCTGTATATTCATACAGGAGAAGATTATTTCGCATGCAAAATTAATGAAATGAATAAGATAGGTACCAGGGTCGAATCACCAAATGCTATTTTAAACGAAAGAAACAAAGCACCTCATTCAACTTGTAAAAGCTCAGAACAGGCAAAAGCATTTACATACACACATGTGGGATAAATACATGTGTGTATACAATCATATGCAAATTCACACGTGGGGTATGTGTATATATATATAATACACGTAAAATGGTAAAATGATCAAGGGAAACGAGACAGAAGAGTAATTAATTCTGAGGAGGAGAAGAGAGAACATGGTCAGAAAGGCAGATAGCAGGACGATCCCAGGTGGTCAAAATGTTTTCCTTCTTGGTAAGTGAACAGGTCATCACAGGAGTTCCTTCTGATTATTATTTAAACTGAGTAGAGGAATTTTAAACATTCTTATGAATATTTCTATTTTAGTAAATATATGTATCAGAGAAAAATGAGTTCAAAAGGGATGTCCCTGGTGCATCCAAGAGCTCTGGGCACCCTCCCGTGTTCCACTGACCACAGGGATGAACCGTGCACACTGGACGCAATTTTGTCCCTAGACACCAGATAATGCCCCATGCTGGTCTCCTGTGTTACTGCCAGGATGAAAAAGCTTGCATAGAGTTTGACAGCTGCCATTGCCAGCGTGTCTAGGAGGCAGGACAGGAGAGTGATGCCTGCCTCAGATGTTCCAGGGGGAATCAAGCAGCTTTCTGACACCTCCTTTCAAAGGAGTCGATTAATGCCTTAGAGTTGGTCAGGGACGATACATGAGCGGGAAAATGACCTTCCCTCAGCGTGCTGGCACAGGAGGCGGCTGCCAGGACAGCATTGTGAGAGGCCTGTAAAACAAGCAGGCCAAGATGACAGAGCAGAGCACAGGAGCTCGGAGCCCAAGGAGCCGCCTGGGCACAGGAGGTGGCTCCAGAAGCAATTTAAATGATGAAGTGACAGGCACTAAGTGCAGAGGAAACTCTGAGGACTGGGCGATCAATCACGCCGAGCTTATCTCCTGACAAGGCGTGGGACTCCAGCTTCCAGATGTAACATTAAAATGTAATGTTCCCACTGGGACCTCGCGTGGCAGGTTTCCCTGACGCTCCAGTTTCACTCAGTTCACTAATTATGAGAAAATGTGACATCGGTATTTACTTTTGCTACAGGGATGAATCTTTTCCAGTCAGAGGGAGAAGTTGTTATTTTTTGTTCTATTTTGTTTTGTCATTAAAAAAAATTACTTACACAGCAGTAAATAAACTCCTGTTAGAGGGAAGGAACATTTTTTTTTTTTCTAGATGATTCTATCAAACCACTTTAATGCTGACAATCCCTTCTTTCATTTCCCAGGGACATGGTGGATAAAAGAGCCAGAGTTTGGGTGTTACAACTAGGTTTGAAAATTAACTCTACCACGTACCAGCAATGTGACCTTAAGCAAGTTATTTAAGCACTCTGAGCCTGTTTCCTCAGCTGTAAAAGCTGGAGATGATGCATATATTTTAGAGTGTTCTTTGTCCAAGAGGAAATGAAATAATGGGGTTGAAGCATTTTAGCACATTGCTTTCAAATAAGTGCTCAATAAATTTTAGTTTTTCTTCTCAATGACCTTCTCAATGTCTATTATGTAAATAGACATAGTTTATATGTCATGTATGGCTTATATTGCCAATGCTATATGACCATGCAACCAAATCATGAAATGAGTCTTTACTTTAGTGCTACAAGTCAAATTATGTATATAACATTTTACTTTCTCTCACTCTGAGATAAAAAAGATTTCCACGAAGGGTTAAAATTAATGATAAGGTTTAAGGGAAAGTTCTTCCCTTAACTACTCTCCCTATCTTTTAACACTTCAAATGCCATATGCTATGATAAGCAAGCGTCTTCAGTAAATCCATGCTTCCTCTCTCACTGCCTGGATGCTAAAGAGTAGTAATGCCACGGTTGAGTTGCTTATAACAAATGATAAGGTAATTTCTCAGAAGATTTCCCACTTGAATTTACAACAATCTACATGATACAGAGTAGATGGGATTAGCCCAATTATACAGATAAGGAAAACAAACCCAAGAACAAGAGATGGTGAATGGCAAAGCCACTGTATTTCAGCTCGCTATAAAGGGTATCTGAAAAAAACAGCAAATGCCAGGGTTATTGGACTTTTCAAAATTAGATTTTCTGAAGAATAAAGTCTGTTTCAGTGATAGTCAAAGGGATCAGTTTCAAAGGAGGCAGGATCATCGGAAGAAAGTGAACCAAATAGAAAATCAAGAGCACAGGGTTTTATATTCCAATTTCACAATCCATTTGCCCGCCTCAAATTTATCACCCATAAATTTGAGAAATTTGATTCACCTCCCTTACAAGTGTATTGCAATGTCATTTTTGTGTACATGCTATGTAAGATTGATGGCATGACATTCAAGAGGTTTTATGCTAGTCATAGCAAACATAAAGTTCTAAAAATGTACACACATAAGGAAATGTATGTCAAGTATGGACAGAAAATCCCTGTAATAAAAAGATAAATACTAGGGATATAGCTCACTGATAGAGGCGCAAGGCCGTGGGCTCAATCCCTAGCACCACACACACATTTTAACACACATTTTTAGAAGCTGCAGAAGCAAACTATAGAGGTATGGGCATCCACTACATTTTTTGAAGTCACAAAAATATAACAAATTTCTAATTTGGATAACATTTCTCAACTGAATTACATATAACTGCTGTTAAAATAGTCAGTTCTGATGTGCTCTTAATACTGAGAGAGTCTGGTAGCTGCCACATTTCAAGACCTCAAAGGGGGACTGGGGAGATAGCTCAGCTGGTAGAATGCTTGCCTCGCAAGCACAAGGCCCTGAGTTCGATCCCCAGTACCAAAAAAAACCTCGAAGGACTGTCACATATGTTCAGTGATATCCAATAACCTCAAAAGAAGTCCTAGTGGACAACAGAAGTGCAATTGTACATTCCTCTCCCCCTTCCTTTTTCTCTTTTTCTTTTTAATGAGGTACAAGTTCTTACAGATAGGAAAGCAAAAGTAACTAAAGGCCATTAGGAGGAAACCTAGTCCAAAACAAAAACCAAATACAAGTTTCTAGTTTATCGCATGGACATGGAAGCTCAAGAACCTATAAATAGGCAATCAAAAACTTAGTCATACTAGCAACAATCAACAAAATAGCAATAATAATACCATTAGGTGGTTGATTACCTAATTCTGACTTAATGGGCCTGAACATAATTTTCCCTATGACTCTTCATAGAACATGATACAACTTCATTTCAATATTGGGACAGATTTTATGATGTGGCAGCAGGAGGGGCTGCCTCAAGCTCCCTCTTCATTTCCTTAATTCATTCATTTAATACATTTCAAATGTTTTATATTCACTGGAAACCACATCAAAGAACTCACAGTCCAAGATGGGAACTGGCTAGATAAGGAAGCAAATTTGCATGTTAAGCCTTAGCATGGAAATAAAATAATGTGGCACAATGATGAGTAGATCCAAAAGCTCTGAGAGGAAGAGGTAAGGTAGCAGAAACTGTCTGTGTGGCAAAGGGAGGAGTAGTTTCCTGCAGGAAGAACAGCAGGGGATAAAAGCAGGAGCTACCAAGAATACGGTGAGTTTCAGAAATTAGGTGTGGTTCCATATGGCTGAAGTATAGACATGGATCGAAGAAGAGAAGAAATAATCTGAAGTAGAAGAAAATGAAGATTCCATCATGTGAGCTTACTAGTCCACATTGAAATACATTATTGGAAGTTGATCACAGATGTGGTCTGCTGGAAAGTTTTCAACTCATAGGTTCTGACTATGAGCGGTTGGTGCCGCACACAGTGAACTAGAGGAAGGAGATATGTAGGTATAGATATGAGTTATAAGGCAATCTCCAAAGTCCAGGGAAGTCCAGGAAAAGACACAGAATCCCTGAACTAAAGCCTCACATGGATATTTGTAATGATATAGCATAATTGATGACTATGTAGCTATTTAAGGAAGTTTTAGAGTGACTGAAAAAAATAACTCTAAAGGTTAGAGGAGACATAATTAGACATTTTATCCCTTGAGTGAATCATTTGTCTCCTAAAATGTAAACTCAACTCAACTGGGTAACAACTCACATTTACTAATTTGCTTCATTTCAGATGTAGAACACTGCAAATGGGTGAAGTGGAACAAGTTCCCAATGTCCCATCTGGAGGGTCTGGGGGGATATCTACTATGAACTCCCATTGGAAGGATAGAAATCTGATTCTGAAATTTTGTGCCCAAAATCACAGAAAATTTCTGGTGGATGGGGACAAATCAGGCAGACTACACTGTTTCATGATATTTGTCAACCAACATGGTTGTAACAGATCCCAAAATAATACAAGATAGTAACTCCAGCTAGCATTAACTTTTGAAAGGTTTTTGACATTTCATAATAAAAAAATACAAGGTCAACATTTAGAGACATATTCTTAAACAATTCTTCACTCTGACAGCGAAACCCCCAAACCAGGGCTCAACTTTTAATACTGAATTAATATAAGCAAGATGGATTCTTACCATGATCTTCAGAAGAGACTGGTGACCTAAAAAGAGAAAATGTGCACAATAAATATTTTGTATATAATAAAGATTAACAATCATCACAAATGACTTCTTAGAAATGATACTACCAAAATTCAGTTAACTAGAAACTCCATAGAATGGACAGTGTAATTTAAGTACAGGTTGCATGATATATTGCAAATCAATAACCCCTAAATCTTACCTGGATCAGCTGGACAGTAGGGGTTACTAAAAGGTCAGTGTATGCATTGTGTCACTAGGCTTTGGCAAACTTAAGTAAGTCTGACCTTATTACAGAAAAAAGCAAATATAAATATGGTGTTGGGTGAAGTTCTGTGATATCACCTAGTACCCAGGGCCAAGCCTCCAGGGAAAATGCCAGGAGTGTAAGGGGCACTAGGTTATGAGTGTGTGTGTGTGTGTGTGTGTGTATAGGTAGAAAGAGGTCTACTCAGTCAAAAATGAGACAGACAGAAGTAAAATAAAAGACACATACCCTTGCCATTATTATTTTTTCCACTCTTTATGGAACTTTATGTTTGAGTAAGCTTGAGGTAGACCCACTGTGTGCTGGTTTTATTCCTCTATAACTATGAGAAATGGATAAGGCAAGAGGACAACCACTGGAGTTTTACCAACTTTCATAAACCAATGACTTTTATGTACCATCTGTGGGTTTGTCTCAAATTATGGTAGTCAAATATCAAATGAAGTATCATGTCAACCATAAAAGCATTTCACCCCCTCCACTGACCCCTAATTGAGATACTATGAGCAACGCAGTCACCGTTTTGTAGATTAACTCATCTGTCTCCAAAAATTACAGATTTAACTGCCAACTTTTTTTTTTCTAGGGAAAATTAGTGACATGTAACACTATATTCAGAGCTGTTGGGATGTTGAAGGAAAACACAGAAACTATACCCTTCCCTCATTCAGGAGAAATCCTCTTCTCTGAGTGAGTGCATACTATACTGTGTAACAGGACATTGACCAAAGATGGATTCAGGCAATAAAGCCTTCTATTATTATTTATTTATTTATTTATATTTAGGACATAATGATACATATTGGGGCGAGAATGATTCAGCATACAGTGATCGAACCACATCAATATGTACTGCAGCACAGTTCACAGTAGCTGAGCTATGGAGACAACCTGGACAGATGATTGGATAAATTGTGACAACTAGACATGGGGGCCATGTCTGTAATCCCAGCAGCTGGAGAGGCTGAGGTAGGAGGAGCACAAGTTCAAAGTCAGCCTCTGCAACTTAGTGAGGACTTAAGCAACTTAGAACCTGTCTTAAAATTTAAAAAAATTGGGGGCAATCCAAGATGGCGGACTAGAGGGTGACTGCATCTCCAGTCACTCCAGAACCCAGGATTCAAGAAGGGGAGGCACTGAGAGACTCGGACTAAAACAGAGCCACGGGGTGAGTCTCTCCCACCCGGTGAAGCGCTGCCCGGGTGGCAGGCCCGGAATCGGGTGGCTTATTAGAGTAGGGCAGGGCAGCTAGAGTCTTCCCCAAGCAGCTCTGCGCACTTTGGCGGTGGGCTCCTCCCACAGGGCCAGATTCTCCAGCATCTCGGGGCAGGCCCCCCCAGTGAGAGCCTTTCTGCACAGAACCAAGCTTCAAGTCCCTGAACCAGGGCGGCGAGTTCCTGCCCGTGGGTTGCTTCAGGGACCAGGACAGGGCAGCCAGACACTTCCCCAAGCAGCCCGCAGCCCGGGCCCCTCTGGCGGGAAGCGCCTTTCCAGGCTAGCTTCTCGGAGCAGGCCCCCCAGTGAGAGCGTTTCCACACAGAGCCACCACCAAGTCCTGGAACCAGTAGCGGGCTAGGGGCAGCTTTCCTTGGAAGCACTGCATTATCAAGTTACTCCAAGACATCAGGCTACTGAAGGCAGGAAGGTGAGATACTGGAAATCTACAGGGACACTATAAGCCAATAAAAGAATTCTGCAATATCACAAAGTCCCACTGACATCTGACTAATATGAGAAAACAAGGGAAGAAAATGTCCCAAACAAACCGAGATACTATATCAATAAAACCCAATGACAGCAGAGCAGAAGAAATGTCAGAAAGGCAGTTCAGAATGTACATAATTAAAACAATCAGGGAAGCAAACGAGGAGATGAAAGAGCAAATGCAGGCATTAAATGATCGCACCAATCAACAGTTAAAGGAGCAAATACGGGAAGCAAGAGATCATTTCAATAAAGAGTTAGAGATATTGAAGAAAAACCAAACAGAAATCCTTGAAATGAAGGAAACAATAAACCAAGTTAAAAACTCCATAGAAAGCATAACCAATAGGACAGAACACCTGGAAGACAGAACCTCAGATATTGAAGACAAAATATTTAATCTTGAAAACAAAGTTGACCAAACAGAGAAGATGGTAAGAAATCATGAACAGAATCTACAAGAACGATGGGATATCATGAAGAGGCCAAATTTAAGAATTATTGGGATTGAGGAAGGCTTAGAGAAATAAACCAAAGGAATGAACAATCTATTCAATGAAATAATATCAGAAAATTTCCCAAATCTGAAGAATGAAATGGAAAACCAAGTACAAGAGGCTTGTAGGACTCTAAATATACAAAATTACAACAGACTCTCACCAAGGCACATTATTATGAAAATACCTAACATACAAAATAAAGACAGAATTCTAAAGGACATGAGAGAAAAGAATCAAATTACATTCAGGGGGAACCCAATAAGAATATCAGCAGATTTTTCAATCCTGACCCTAAAAGCTAGAAGGGCCTGGAACAACATTTTTCAAGCCCTGAAAGAAAACGGATGCCAACCAAGAATCTTATACCCAGCAAAACTTACTTTCAGATTTGACGATGAAATAAGATCCTTCCATGATAAACAAATCTAAAGGAATTTACAAAAAGAAAGCCAGCATTGCAGAACATTCTCAGCAAAATGTTCCATGAGGAAGAGATGAAAAACAACGATGCAAATGAGCAACAGGAGGAACTAGCCTAAAGGAATAGCCAAATAAAGGGGAAAACAAATCATGTCAAAAAACAAAAATGAGTCAAATGACTGGGAATACAAATCATATCACAATAATAACCCTGAATGTTAATGGCCTGAACTCATCAATCAAAAGACATAGACTGGCAGAATGGATTAAAAAAAATTAAACAATTTGCTGCCTGCAAGAGACTCATCTCATAGAAAGAGATACCCATAGACTAAAGGTGAAAGGATGGGAAAAAACATACCATGCACACGGACACAGCAAAAAAGCTGGAATATCCATCCTCATTTCAGATAATGTGGACTTCAAGCCAAAACTAGTCAGAAGGGATAAAGAAGGACATTACATACTGCTTAAGGGAAGCATAAATCAGCAAGACATAACAATCATAAATATCTATGCCCCGAACATCGGCTCATCCATGTACGTCAAACAAATCCTTCTCAATTCCAGAAATCAAATAGACCACAACACAATAATACTAGGCAATTTTAACACACCTCTCTCACCACTGGATAGATCGTCCAACCAAAAATTGAATAAAGAAACCATGTATCTCAATAACATAATCAAAAATTTAGACTTAACTGACTTATATAGAATATACCATCCAACAAAGAGCGAATACACTTTCTTCTCAGCAGCACATGGATCCTTCTCTAAAATAGACCATGTTTTATGCCACAAAGCCTACTGTTAGCAAATACAAGAAGACAGAGATACTACCTTGTACTCTATCAGATCATAATGGATTGAAATTAGAAATAAATGACAGAATAAAAAACAGAAACTTCTCCAATACCTGGAGATTAAATAATACACTATTAAATGATGAATGGATAACAGAAGACATCAGAAGGGAAATAAAAAAATTCTTAGAAGTAAACGAGAACAAAGACACATCATACCAAAATCTCTGGGACACTATGAAAGCAGTACTTACAGGAAGATTTATTTCATGGGGCGCATTCAACAAAAGAAATAGAAATCAACAAATAAACGACTTAACACTACAGCTCAAAGCCCTAGAAAAAGAAGAGCAGACCAATACCAAAAGTAGTAGAAGACAGGAAATAGTTAAAATCAGAGCCAAAATCAACGAAATTGAAACAAAAGAAACAATCGGAAAAATTAACAAAATAAATAGTTGGTTCTTTGAAAAAATAAAATTGATAAACCCTTAGCCACAGTAACAAAGAGAAAGAGGGAGAAAACTCAAATTACTAAAATTCGGAATGAACAAGGAAATATCACAACAGACACGAGTGAAATACAAAACATAATTAGAAGCTATTTTGAAAATCTATACTCCAACAAAACAGAAAACCTCGAAGACATCAACAAGTTTCTAGAGACATATGAATTACCTAAACTGAACGAGGAGGACATACACAACTTAAATAAATCAATTTCAAGCAATGAAATAGAAGAGGTCATCAAAAGCCTACCAACAAAGAAAAGTCCGGGACCAGATGGGTTCTCAGCCGAGTTCTACAAAACCTTTAAAGAAGAGCTCATTCCAGTACTTCTCAAAGTATTCCATAAAATAGAAGAGGAGGGAACCCTCCCAAACTCATTCTATGAAGCCAATATCACCCTGATACCTAAACCAGACAGAGACACATCAAGGAAAGAAAATTTCCGACCAATATCCTTAAAGAATATTGATGCAAAAATTCTCAACAAAATTTTAGCAAATCGCATCCAAAAATATATTAAAAAGATAGTGCACCACGATCAAGTGTGTTTTATCCCAGGGATGCAAGGTTGGTTCAACATCTGGAAATCAATAAATGTCATTCACCATATTAACAGACTAAAAGTTAAGAATCACATGAATATTTCAATAGATGCAGAAAAAACATTCGATAAAATACAGCATCCCTTCATGCTCAAAACACTAGAGAAAATTGGGGTAGCGGGAACATTCCTTAATATTGTAAAGGCCATCTACGCTAAGCCCATGGCTGATATCATTCTAAATGGTGAAAAACTGAAAGCATTCCCCCTAAAAACTGGAACAAGGCAGGGATGCCCTCTTTCACCACTTCTATTCAACATCGTTCTTGAGACTCTGGCCAGAGCAATTAGACAAACCAAAGAAATTAAAGGGATACGAATTGGAAAAGAGGAACTCAAACTATCCCTGTTCGCTGATGACATGATTATATATTTAGAGGAACCTGGAAATTCCACCAGAAAACTCTTAGAACTCATAAGTGAATTCAGTAAAGTAGCAGGTTACAAGATCAATGCTCATAAATCCAACGCATTCTTATACATAAGTGATGAATCTTCAGAAAGAGAAATTAGGAAAACTACCCCATTCATAATAGCATCAAAAAAAAAAAAATACTTGGGAATCAATCTCACAAAAGAGGTGAAAGACCTCTACAATGAGAACTACAGAACACTAAAGAAAGAAATTAAAGAAAACCTTAGAAGATGGAAAGATCTCCCATGTTCTTGGATAGGCAGAATTAATATTGTCAAAAAGGCCATACTACCAAAAGTGCTATACAAATTCAATGCAATTCCAATTAAAATCCCAATGATGTACCTTACAGAAATAGAGCAAGCAATTATGAAATTCATCTGGAAGAATAAGAAACCCAGAATAGCTAAAGCAATCCTCAGTAGAAAGAGCGAAGCAGGGGGTATCGCAATACCAGTTCATCAACTCTATTACAAAGCAATAGTAACAAAAACAGCATGGTATTGGTACCAAAATAGACAGGTAGATCAATGGTACAGAATAGAGGACACGGACACAAACCCAAATAAATACAATTTTCTCATACTAAATTTTCTCATACTAATTTTCTCATACTAGGTGCCAAAAATATGCAATGGAGAAAAGATAGCCTCTTCAACAAATGGTGCTGGGAAAACTGGAAATCCATATGCAACAGAATGAAACTAAATCCTTATCTCTCACCCTGCACAAAAATCACCTCAAAGTGGATCAAGGACCTCGGAATCAGACCAGAGACCCTGCATCTTATAGAAGAAAAAGTAGGTCCAAACCTTCAACTTGTTGGCTTAGGATCAGACTTCCTTAACAGGACTCCCATAGCACAAGAAATAAAAGCTAGAATCAACCACTGGGATAGATTCAAATTAAAAAGCTTTCTCTCAGCAAAGGAAACTATCAGTAATTTGAAGAGAGAGCCTACAGAGTGGGAGAATATCTTTGCCATTCATACTTCAGATAGAGCGCTAATTTCCAGAATCTATAAAGAACTCAAAAAACTCTACCCCAAGAATACAAACAATCCAATCAACAAATGGGCTAAGGAAATGAACAGACACTTCACAGAAGAAGATGTGCAAGCAATCAACAAACATATGAAAAAATGTTCAACATCTCTAGTAATAAGAGAAATGCAAATCAAAACTACCCTAAGATTTCATCTCACCCCAATTACAATGGCGATTATCAAGAACACAAGCAACAATAGGTGTTGGTGAGGATGTGGGGAAAAAGGTACACTCATACATTGCTGGTGGGGTTGCAAACTAGTGCAGCCACTCTGGAAAGCAGTATGGAGAATCCTCAGAAAGCTTGGAATGGAACCACCATTTGACCCAGCTATCCCACTCCTTGGTCTATACCCAAAGGACTTAAAATCAGCATACTACAGAGATACAGCCACATCAATGTTCATAGCTGCTCAATTCACTATAGCCAGATTGTGGAACCAACCTAGATGCCCTTCAGTTGATGAATGGATAAAGAAACTGTGGCGTATATATACAATGGAATATTACTCCGCCGTGAAGAATGATAAAATCATGGCATTTGCAGGCAAATGGATGAAATTGGAGGATATCGTGCTAAGTGAGATAAGCCAATCTCAAAAAACTAAAGGACGAATGATCTCGCTGATAAGTGGATGAGGACATATAAGGGGGGGTATGAGGGGTTGGCGTTAGGGTTAGGGTTAGGTTTAGGGTTAGGGATAAGGAGGGTGGTAAGAATGGAGAAAGGAAGGACTGTATAAAGGGAAAAGAGGGGTGGGAGGAGTGGGGGGGAAGGGAAAAAATAATAGAATGAATCAAACAATATTGCCCTATGTAAATTTATGATTTTCAATTAAAAATTTTTTTTAAAAATTTAAAAAGGGTTGTGGATATGGCTTAGTGGTTAAGTACCCCTGGGTTCAATCCCAAATAAATAAATAAATAAATAAATAAATAACTTAAAAAATAAATACATAAATAAATAAATAAATAAATTTTACCCGAATAAATAAATAAATAACTTAAAAAATAAATTGTGGAATGTATATACAATGGAATGTCACTCAGTCATGAAGAAAAATAATTTATGACATTTTCTGGTAAATGAATGGATCTGGAGACTCATGCTAAGTGAAATAAGCCAGTCCCCAAAACCCAAAGGGCAAATGTTTTCTCTGATATGTGGAAGCTGACCCATAATAAGGGGTGGATGGGGAGGGAAGAACAGAAATCCAGTGGATTAGACAAGGGGGAATAAAGGGAAGGGAGTGGGGAAGGAAAGAGGAAAGATACTGTAAAGAATCTGACATAACTTTCTTATGTGCATATATGAATATACCACAGTGAATCTCACCATCATTTACATCCCTACTTAGAATAAGATATACTCCAGGCTTGTATAATTGTATCAAAATGGACTCTGCTGTCACATATAACTAAAAAGTACCAATAAGAAAATGAAACAATTTAAAAACAGAATGATTAAGCATATGTACACGGGGTCGAAGAAAAATTTTGGCTCCTTCGGCCTATTGATACTGCTGTACTGATTTGTAAATTAGTTTTTATTATGAAAATAAAGAGTAACGTATAAAGATATGGTAGGAGTGGGAAGAAAACCTCAAACCTCCAACAGTAAAATAGCAAAATGGCAAATATTTCAACCTCATGGGTCTGTTCAAGTAGACTTCTGCATGTGGAAACTACAGAGGATCCCAAGATTTGGTGCAAAGGAAAGTGGCATCTGGGACGTGAGTGTGGGAGTGGTGAGCAGGAGCTTGTCTGAACCTCTAAGCTCTAAGTGCCTGGGAAACACCACTGCGCCACTTTGCTCCCTGAGTGCTGGTTCAGTCACCCCTGGGATTTCCCCTTTTGCTAGCATCACACACTGGTCTTCCCACTAGGCTGTAATCCCCATGCAAACTGGAATTGGATCTTATTTAGAATAAGTGTGTCCTTGATTTCAGATATGCTGAATTGATTTAATTTCAGTACTTTCATGCTTATATTCAGACTCAGGAACATTCTGGATCTGGTCAAAAAAGTCATGATGTTACCTTCAAATGACCTTCAAGACAACTTGGCCTGATTCGAGTTCAGCTGTGAGAAAACAGGGCTTGGCAAAGAGCCTGAAGTTCCAGGCTGGCTATCATGTAGGCACTTTCAGAGGAAAAAGGATCCAACATACCCAACAACAGAGACACCCATAAACTGTTTTAATGCTAGGAAAAGTAAAGGGATGGGGTTTGCTGGATGGAAAGAGAAATAGAATTGGAAGGAAAATCTAAGGAGAAACATATTTGAATCAAGATGAGTCAATTGCTTAATCTACCTTATAAAATAAAAAGGAGTTTTAAGTGCGTAAAAAGGAGTTAGCAACAGTGAAATATCTCCACTCCTGGAGTTTTCAGATTAGAAACAAGCAAAAATATGTCTTGGGCATTTGCAATTAATTTCTCACAGAGCTTCAGGAACAAAGGAAAATCCATGCCAACAGACAACTGAATGTCTCAGGTAGGGAGCTCATGAAGCAGGGCCTTTGTTATAAAAACAAAGCACTAATATTACACTTGAAAAATTCCAGATGGCTCCATTAAAGTCCCAAGGGGATGCATTCTGCAGTATATGCAGGCAGTGGGGGAGAACTATCGATTTCAGAGTATTTTGTAAGGATTAGTCATGTTGAGTTTCTGTGCTGAATGTCTCCCACATGCCTGGATTTGTGAATTTTAAGACATATGGAGTACCTCAATCCTCACTCAGTATTTCACCTTTCACTGCAACAAGTCACTAAATTATACCAGTGAGACATGCACATCATCCATTATTGCTAGAAATGGGCATAAAAAGTTTTACAGACCTTAACTCAAGAGAAAAGAAATATTCTGAAATCAGCAACAGAAGTGGTTATTTTTAAAACTGAGGTTGAATATCAGGAACAGATCATCTTCCTCAAGCTGACAACCAACCGAGACATGCAGGAAAGCCCAGTGCTTATTCTTCCGAGCATACCTGAAAGACATGTGGCTCTGTCCCAGACTCGGTTCACCTCTTCTTCAAGTGATACATAACTCGGACACAGCATCTGACCTCACAACATAAACTCTTACCAGCGTTCCCACTGACTGCACAACTTACAGTTATCTTCACTATTTTCCTGTTCACTAGTCTGCTATTATGATCTCAGAATATTTATGCTTTTGATGTTTTATTTATTCTGGTATTTTTTTACCTTTATTTTAGTATTTTTTAAATTTTTATTTATGCTGAATTTCATTTCAAATTCAGCAAAGCAAAAAAACAAAACAAAGCAAAAACTTTAGCCTCGCACTTAAAAATCTTTCTATTTTATTAAGCCTAAGTAATTATTATTCATCTTTGAATCTTTAAATTTATATTGATTCAATTTATTACTTGAGACTACTTTAAGTACAGGCAATGGAGATATGTGAGCAATGGAGATATGAAGAACAGTTTCAAAGAACTCATAATCTAGTGAAGGAAAAAAATACCTAAGCACATGATTATGATATAGTGAAAAATGTAATTATCAAACTGTATATGAAATAAAGAGGTAGCACAGAGCAGAGTCAAAGAGCAATTCTGTTCTAAAAGAGCGAAAGAAGAATTTAAAAAGAACCATCCAAACCGGGCTTTGGGGAATAAGTAAGAGCTTGTTAGATAAGAAAAGGATTCCAGACAGAAGCAAAGGAGAATAGATATGAAATTTCATAGGATGTTATCAGATGTGTAAGTAACTCAGTATTGCTAAAATGTAAAGGATTTGATAAAAGCTAAGATTAGGGAAATAAGAGGCAGGTGCCATTTCATACCAGGCCCATTTTGAGGTGCCTGCCATTTACCTTCTAAGTCAAATGGAGCAAGCCACACGTTCTGGTTTGTATTTCCGAATGAGCAGCCTGTGGAGAGTAGTCCATAAAAGAGTAAGAAGAAAAATTAAAAGGCAGAAGACAAATTAAAGACTATTGCTGCAAAACTTCCAAGATAATGAGGCAGAATAAAAATCTCTCTATTCTTCAATTCTCTTTGAAACCCACAAAATATAGCAGGGAGGAAGAAGACCAGTAAAGGAAATACCACCTTTGACTAAACTAGATGTTTACAAACCTAACTCATCATATGTTAAGAAGAGTTATGGAGTACAGAAAAATCTGCACCAAGTTTCAGGGGAACCAAGAGTTTCAATCTCAACTGAAGAGACACATGCTAATCACAAATCATAAAACCTACGGCAGAAAGCCCTCCACTGTGAGCCAGGGTGTCCTGCGGATCAGAAGCTGGACCACATCTGCAGAGATAGAAGATGACTGACCTGAAGTCAAAGTTTCAGCAACCTGCTAATCCTAATCACCCATTTCAAACCAGAAGTTCCAGAAAGAACTCACCCAAAGCAAATTTTATGAATAATACGAAAAGAACTATTGTGACATCCTGACAAAACTACCACAGGAAGAAAATCAAGTGTAGGCAGAACACACTAAAAGGATGTCAGTTTGAAGCAGGTAAGAACTGCCAATAAATGTCCATGAAATTTAGAAATGGAAAAAGGGGGCACAGGGTGTGGTGATGAACACCTACAGTCCCACAGACTTGGGAAGTTGAAGCAGAAGGATCGGGAGTTCAAGGCCAGCCTGGGCAACTCAGTGAGACCCTGTGTCAAAATAACAAAACAAAACAACACAACAACAAAATAAAACTGAGAAAAAGATGGGGATGTAGCTCAGATGTTTGCTTGGAAAGTACAAACTCTGGATTCAGTTCCTAAATCCTGAGGGGGCAAAAAGAGAAAGGAAAAGAGAAGGAAAGGAGGAAGGAACAATGAAGGAAATAGAACTTCTATGACACAAACTTAAAGAAGAAATGCAATGATCAAGAAATAATTATAAGACCACAGGAACTGAAGGGCACACAGGTTTGCCCAGTCTTTGAACTAGAAGTTACAGAAAAACCCAGAGGGCTTTTTCTGTCACCTCTGTACTTGGAAAAGAAGATTAAGAGGAAGTAAATAATCCAAATCATGTCAAGGCATGAAGCACTGATGAAAGAAATTGAAGAAGACAATAAACAGACATCCTGAGTTCATGCCTTGGAAGCATTCATATTGTGAAAATTGTCATACAACCCAAAGTGATCTACAGATTCAATGTGATTCCTATCCAAATACCAATGACATTCTTTGTAGAAATTGAAAACCAATGTAAAATTCATACAGAAACATAAAAAAACCTCTCGTAGCCAAGAAAATCTTGAGAACAAAGCTGGATACATCATGCTACCTGACTTCAAAATATACTGTAAAGCTATAGTGAGTAAAACAGCAGGTACTATATAGAAACAGACACACAGAGCCAGAAATAGAATAGCACAGAGACCTAAATAAATCCACACAGTTACAGCCCACTGATTTTCAACAAAGGCACTAAGAATATGCAGTGCAGAAAGGACAGTCTCTTCCAGAAGTGGTGCTGGAAAAATTAGATATCCACAGGCAGAAGGATACAATTAGACCTTTCCTTCACACCATGTACAAAAGTCCACTCAATGCCGCATAAACGTGTGCTGTTACTATGGGTCCAATAAAATTAAAAGCATATTTAAAAACCAACTCAAAATGGATTAAAGATTTAAATGTCAGACCTGAAACCAGGAGATTACTAGACAAAAATACTGATGAATACTCCATGACACTGGTCTGAGTAATGATTTTTTGGATTTAACTTCAAAAGCACAGGCAACAAAAGCAAAAACAGACAAAATGCAGTACATCAAACTAAAATGTTTTTGTACTGCAAAGGAAACAATCAATCATGTGAAGGGACACCATCCAGAATGGCAGGAAATATTTTCAAACTATACATATGATAAGGGATTAATATCTAAAACCTATAAGAAATGTAACTCAATAGCAAAAAGAAAATCACCTGATTAAATAATAGGCAAAAGATCTGAATAGACATTTCTCAAAACAAGATGCATAAATGACACATAAATATATGAAAAAATGCTCATCACCACCAATCATTAAGAAAATGCAAATCAAAACCACAGTGAGATGCCACCTCAGTTTTATTGGAATGACTATTATCAAAAAGATAAAAGATAATAAATGTTGATAGGGATGTGCAGAAAAGGATCCTTTGTATGGTGTTGGTTGGAATGTAAATTGGTATAGTCATTATGGAAAACGGTAAGGAGATTCTTCAAAAAATTTTGAAAAATTCAGCAATCTGACTATTGGGTATATATTCAAAGGAAATAAAATCAGTATTTTTGAAGAGACATCTGTACCTCCATGTTTATGCATTGTTAATAGTAGCCAAGACATGAAATCAAGCTAAGTGTCCATCAGCACACAAGTGAATAAAGAAAACATGGTATAGCTACACAGTGGAATACCATTTGGCCATTAAAAAGGAAAAGAAATCCTGCCATTTTGACAAGTTGAATGAACATGGAGGATATTATGTTATGGAAATAAGACAGGCATAGAAAGGCAAATTCCTTATGATATCACTCATGTGGAATCTAAAAATGTTTATCTCACATAAATAGAGAATACAATAGAAGATATCAGAGGCTTGAATAATTGGATGATGGGGAAGACAGGAGAGATACTGGTCAAAGAATATGAAATTACAGTTAGGAGGAATAAGCTCAAATGATCTATTATACAGTATGTGATATATTCAATGGCAAGATATTGTATTCTTGAAAAATGCTAAATGTTGTATTCTCTCACACAAAAAAATGATGATTATGTGAGGCAATACATATGTTGATTACCTACATTTAGCCCTTCCATATTTAATATACTTCAAAGCATCATGTTGTACATAATCAATACATACATTCTGCTTGTCCCCTTAAATCAATTTAAAAATTTATTTATGAAAAATAGACATATCAGGAAGTAATTCATTTATTTACACGTGTATTCAGTTATCTGCCTTGTGGAAGTCATTTTGTTTTTTTCTACTCTGAATTGCTCTTTTCTGAGTCTCGATTAGAAGATTCTCTGGTCAAAGTTCCCTTCTCAAAGTTAACCCTGCTTTGTAGAACATTCTTACCTTTCTCTTCTTTTAAATAATGACATTTCTCAACCTAGGGTACATACTGAAATTTGAAAATAGGGGAAATACTATTTTAGATGAAGCACCATGTAATTTTTATATTGAAACTACCTTAACCATATTATGAATCCAAAAGTAAAAAGTTTTTGAATTCTTAAAGCAATAACTTCAAAAAAAAAAAAAAGTCTGCGTTTGAGGCAATCAATTTTAGGCAATGTATCTCCAGGTGCCTAAGTGAGGGAATGAGTCTGTTCTCTAAAATACTGGGGTTTCCAAGAGAAAGTATGGATATATAAAATTAACTAACTAAATAAAGTGATAACAAATGGGAGTGAGTTATTGTATACAATTAATATGTACAGAATCAAGAATCTATGTGAATGAGATCCAAGGCACACACTGGCTAGGGGCTGCGGTACTGGATAGTGCTCCATCCAGACTCAACCACTACTAAGATGTAAGAAGCTCAAAGATGGTTTTCCAGAATGCCTTCTACCCACACATTTCCCTTCAAAGACCCTCGTCTTTCAAGTAGATGGATTACAAGGCACAAGGACACTGAAATAAAAAAAAAAAAAAAAAAAGCCCTGTTTTCTACCAGTAATACATAGGCACAGAGTACTATATTCTTGAAAGCAAGTCTCTAAAAAGAACTGCACCTCTGTGATGTTCCATAGGGTTTTTTTGTTTGTTTATTTGTTTGTTTGTTTTTTAATCAATACACGTGAAAATTAAAGAATAGACTTTGTGACTATTTCAGCCTTTACAGGCTTGAGTAAATGTTTGGGTTACAAGCATTTTCTTGGTAAGTACCATGAAATGCTCTATATTTCTAAACTTGTTCCTAACATGATATTCTTTCTGTTTGAATAATACTATCCTAATTCTACTTTTATTTTAAAAAGCATCTACACAGTATTTTGCTTTTCTCATTTCAAGTCTTTAATTCAATAGCACACTTGGCTCTCCTACTTAATCCTTCTTCAGAATGCCTACATAATGGAGGTAGATAGGATGTCAATAATTATCCACCTTAGAGTGTGTCCTAAGACACAGACTAGGTTGGAGGAATATTAGGGACTTGTCCACAAGGGGCCTATTAATTTCTGGAGAGAATCATCCACAAATGAATGTCTATCTTCCCAGTGTTCCTCAATACACATACCTCTGTTTATCACTTCTAAACCATCACCCAGTGGGGAGCCAGCCAAGGGATGGGACCACCACAAACAGGTAAGTTTGGAATAAACATGCAGGACAAGAGTAAGGGTGGAGTCTGAGCCACGAGAGCAAAAATGCATGTTCTGAAAATCCTCGGCAGGGGAATATTTCTCTAAGACTACAGACTGGATGGGGTAGGGGAGGAGTGGGACATTCACACCAACTCACGGGCCTGCCCTGTAATTGTAACAGAAAACAAAGGAGGGCCGCCAGGTGAGCCAGGCTCTGCTCCTGGACCCGCTGTCTGGCACACTGCAAGTCAGGAAACCCTCCCTTTGTCGGGAAGTCCTCCGTGGGACAGCAGCAAAGCATCATACCAAGTATTTGGCCAATGTTCCTTTTTGATGCCTGCTTGCCTCTTTCCTGCTGGTTTTCAGAATGAGGACAACAGCAGACATTCCACCTTCCATAGATAGTATGTGACTGTCACTTTATTTGGGAAGAGAAGGAGAGGCCTCTGGTGTCTGACCATCATCAACCCTCAATGTCTTTCCTCTTCCTTCGTCATTTTTTCTTTGTCCCCTCTTCTGATCACAGCCCTGAGAATTCCCTGGCTCTTCTCTTTCGTGCTTTCTCTTTGGTGGAATCCAGTCCTCTCTTGATAAAACAGCCACCCATCATGTGCCAGCACCCATCATGTGCCAGCACTGTGGTTCCCCAGGTGAACAGCAGGACCCTTCAGGCCTGGTCCCCTTGCTCCTTGCTGAGACATTACATTGGTTCTCTGTGAAACCCCTGAGAAGTCCCACATGATCCAGCTGGGTGGTCCTTCAAGGCCCAACTTGACTCCATATTAGTGCCGTGGACACATCATCTTTGCTTTTCCCTCTATTTTACCTTGAAGGAAGGGTGTGCTTCGCCAATCCAGGCTGTGTCCTAAAATGTCCAAGGGATAAGATTCTTCATTTAAATCAAGGAAGCCCAGGGGGATTTAACGTGCTCCAAAGCATGGCTGTAGCCTTCATCTCTAGGTAATAACCTTCCTCTCTGGTGCTTCTCTCAAGGCAGCACGCTGCTATCCCTAGAGAACTGGAACACCAGGCCCATGACATCAATTTGGGGACTTGAGGGAGAAACAGATCATGGATCTAAGTGACATCCTTACCACTATCACTCTGGCCCAAAGCATCTCTAATTAGGTAAAAACAGAACCAGAAATCCCTGGGCACCCAGAATCTCCATCGACTATATAATCCTCTCTTTGTTTGCTTTCCTTCCCCCTAGTTATGAATATTTCTCTGAAGACAATAAACAAAGCATGCACAGTAAAAGAGAACAGACGAGAAGGAGAGTGGAAGAGATGAAAGTCACAGCAAAACGCACAGAGAGGCATTGAAGGAAAGAGAGATACTATTCAAGTGCTCACAAACCCATTCAGGGAAGGTCACCCAGCCTCAGAGGTAACATTTGCCACCAACAGAGGGTTTGGGAAGGGACAAAGCAAAATCGAAGAAAGGGGACAGAGATGAGCACTTGCATCAAGGTGAGAAAACAGATTCCAGATTGCATATTATAAAGGTTGTTTAGTGAGTTCTTCATCAAGGTGAATTTCCACTAATTCTCTTTCTTCTCGTTTCCTAGTCTTTGAGATTCCCACATCTGTACACTGATGACCCTTGTGTTTATTTATTTTTTTTAAATAGTCCCCTTTGTTTAGGTATGTTTGGCTTCCAAAAAATAAAATTGTTTCACCATTAACGGGTACACTCTGATTTCTCCTGAACACGCTTAAGCAGTTTGCTGAGAGGCCCCCAAGTGTCCTTTGAGTTTGAAATGTTACTGCCACCTACTGTTAATTCCCAAGAACGCCAACAAAATGAGAAAGGGATTTCTTTGAAATCTAGGGGTACAGAGAAGAGGAGAAATGGGAAAAAGTGGACAGGGGACACAAGAAGAAACAGAGATAAGCTGAAGAAATAATACTGAACCAGCTTATTCAACATGAAAGTGGGCTGTCACACCAGGGGTTAGCATTTTGAAGATGAAATGAAGAAAGGTTTTAGCACAGCACAATCATGTAGAAAAAATGGGTACCAGGGCTGCACCTTAGAATTCAGTCTTTGTAATATATTTGCCATCCTGATTTCTAAAAATGGAGTAAAGGAGTAGAAAAGGCATATTCTTCTAAAATTCAACCAAAAGAGACAAGCCCACAGCGATCCAGTGGGGAGTACCCTTTAGAAAATACCGAGCTGTATCCTTGTCTTGGGGAACCCTGACCCTGGGCTCCTGCTGAGACATAATCCACTTGAATTTTGTGAATGTGCACTTCTTTTTACTAAAGCCTATTTTGAGGCACAAGCTCTGTATCATGGAGAAAAACCATATGAGTGACACATTTAGGGCTAGCATGTGAAGTATATAAGAAAAGCTATCTCACATATTCATGATCCAGGATAAGCAGTAGCTATCTTGGGGTGCCATGGTCATTGAGAAAGGGCTTTCCCACAGCTGATTACTTTTATGAAATCCAAATAAGGACTCTGATCCCAGTTTTAGAAAATGGAAGAAAAAAATAGATGGAGTTGCAAGCTGCTTTGGCGCTTCTCCTGAAGATAACTGTAATACAGCCCAGAAGTTTTCCTGCAGACAGCTCCTCCCACCCATCCACTGCTCAGGGGGGAGTGCTCATTTTCATGACACCGGGGTGGGAAACAGGATCTAAAAAGGGTCTGTCTCCTCCCAACCTTTCTACGTTTCAGGACAGGGGAATTTCCCAGTAATATATCACAAACAACCAGAAACAGTGGAGCCCTGTGAGAAAATAAGAAAGTGAACACAGAATGAGAGCAATACTGAGAGTAAGCAATGAAGCATCACACAGATGGTCACACGGGGAATAATTCAGCTGGTCAGTGTGAGTATCAAGCACCGCCAGGAACCGAACGCCATTCTGAAGCCTAGGGAGAGGCTTAGAGTCTATCATTCCACTTTCAAGGAATTCTAAGGGAGGAAGACCATCCTAGTGAGTCCTGGAAAAAACTGTGTCATTTTTGTCATGCATGATAATCAGCAGAAGATTCAGCAACAGGGAAGAAGAGAACATGTGGACTTCCATCTCCTTGATTTCTAAATAAGTAGTTTGCCCATGATGGAGAGACATCTCACATCCTGTTCTCTCGGAGTTGTGGGTTCAGGAATCCCAGAGGCACCTCGAGAAGTTCTATATTCTACAGAACCCACAGCTCCCACGTCACCATTTCTAGTGGTAATTCAGGCATCTCTCTCACATCCCTGACCCGACATCTAAAGGGACCAAATGGTTACTGTGCCATACCACAGCAACAGGGGCTATTGCTGGAAAGATGTCAAAATGATCAAAATTAGACAGCTGGCTTCATCATGGAATTTTATTCTCTTTCAGCAAAGAGGGGAAAAAAGTCATCCTTCGAGACCTCAGAGTTTTCTGACAGCATGGACATTTTCCCAGAATACTCTAGGAGATTATGATTAGTCTTGACTATGTTTTAACCCCGTGCTTAGAAGAAGTGAGCACTTGAGAAGTGCCATCATTTTGTAGATCTTCCCTGACATCAATGTCCAACATGACAGCTTGGATATCATCCATCTAAGCCTACATCCCAACTCCATTTATCACACCAATGAAAGTCAATGCCAAGATGTGACCCCTTGGCCCTTGAGGAAGAGCCAGCGATTGGATTAGGGAAAAGAGGACCAACCACAAAAGTAAGTGGCTAAGGGATGCTGCACAGAGCTGCTCCAGGGGACACAGGACAGGCTGTACACACAGGCCCCATTTCTAGCACAGCCACCGCAAACAGCTGTTTCTACATTGGCCTAACACATCTTGCTTCTGAGTGCAGAGGGAGAGAGCTGTCATTTTCCCAGCTTTAGATGGTGCTAAGACACCTTCTTGCCAGCCTTCCTTAATGCCCTAAAGCAGAATGGTGCTATTGGAAAGAGAAAAATCCTGTTTTGTTTTTAAAGGAGACTCTGGTTAATCCCTGAGAGTCGCTATCTCCTATTCCCAGCCCACTTGGCAGCCCAAGAAGAGGCATTTTTTCTGCACATGAGGACCCAGTACCTGCTGCTGCTCTGGCTTAGCTTTACCTCTTTTTGTTGAAATCAAGGAAGTTCTAGGATTCTGTTCCATGCAGGAACTTTTTGACAGTTTCTGGTTTCCCACATGCTACATGACCTCTCTCTCCTCTCACACAATATTCAAAACCTCTTTGAGGACTAAATTGCACTGACATAACCCAAAGTGCCCAGGGGTGTATCTCTCATGGCATGGCTCCTTGATATGACCCTTCCTATCCACCTTATCCTACTCCTGAGCTCATCAGCATGCCTGTAACATTCTGCGTCCACCAGAGTTATCTTCTACTCTCTCACTTGTGAAATAGCAACGTCCCTCAGGGGTTCCAGTGATCTTAATTATTTTGATATATGATACCCCTGCATCAAATATATCTTTATTAAAGTTTGAAACACAAAAATGGATCTCATTGCCTAGTAAACATATTCAACATTTAACATGTTGTTTTGTAACCATTTCTATGTGATCAGCACTGGTTTTATTGTACCAGTGCAAACAGACAATATCTATTTTGTTTTGATATAACTTTCTCTAATATCTGACATTCATCTATTCATCCAAATAGACTTACTGAATACTTGCTATCCACATATAGTGTGATACATGGCAGATACAGGGCACAATGCATAGCTTGGCTATCCAAGGAACTCATGCTTTAAAGAGGGATCCAATCAATTTTCCCACACATCCCAAATATTCCTTAAGTATGAGAAGGTAAGACAATCAACTTTTACAACTGATAAACAGAGAGTCACTTGATAGTAATCATATTTCATGGTGCTGTAATCATTGCCCAAACTTGTAACTCATAAAAATGGAAGACCAGGATTTCCTAGGATCACTTTTAAAAAAAAATGCATGTTTACTATTAAAGCACATGTATCCTAGCAAAAATTTTATTTTTCTTCCACTATCAGTCAAAATAGGATCTGATGTGTAGGGCATTCTACTCTGGCTGGTTCACTAACTGAGCCTAGAAATGGGACCCCACTTCCCCTGAGTAGCTTAGGGTCTCCAGAATGCATTACTCTTTGAGGAACAATTATAAAAAGAACAAAGCAAAATACCATATTAAGTGTTTTGCACACATATAGGAAGAGTATTATTGTGGGTTTGGCTAAGTAAGAGGGAGGAAAAGCTTGAGGGAAGGCAAGGAGAAATGAAGAAGAAAGGGGGATCCATGTCAGCCATCCTGTGTGTTTTTCCACTGATGTGATCATCCAGGGTGAGCAAGATTTAGACCAAAGGTGAAGCAGGGATAGGACCCAGCTATCTTGGTGAAACAGATGCCAGGAATTACCCTGTTCTGACAGCACTGATTTCATCTCTAAGACACATCCCAGCAAAACCTGCATCCCACTAAGAAGATTAATTTTCTCCCTCTTATCTGATTGTGATGCTCAAAGGATGTTTCCACAGTCCAAGTCATCACCAATAATCTGTCTTCCTGTTGAGAACCTGGAGCTTTGACAGTAAGCACAACTGCCCTTTCTATTAGGGTCAGGTCATAACTGAATGTCCCCAGGAGAAATTGGGGAAAGAAAATAGAACCGGAGGGGGATGAAGCTATTTCTCCTATGCTCAGCCCAGAACATCTGAGTTTTTAGAAGTAGGAGGAGTCAAGGTTGTCTTCTTGTTACAGTGATTCAGACAGAATTGTAGAGCACGCTAAAAAGTTCATTTTTTTTTTTTTAGTTTAAAATAATATTAGGTATTTTGGATACCTCCAGATAATTTCTCATTATTCAGATTTCCTTAAGCACTTTAGAGTGATGCTAAACTATTACTGACTGTTTCCAATGATTGAAGGGACATTTCCTGATAAGGGAAAGCAGATACTTACCTGCTTCATATAATGGTGAGTAAAATGTGCACCAGGCCCTTTAAAAACCTATTTTTTTCCTTTGAGGTTATTTTAATTAATTCTTTAAATACTCATCCTTTCCATACAGAAAATTTAAAATGTGAAAATGGAAGAAAACAAGTTCTATTTCTCTTGTTTCCAGAACACTCTTTGCAAATATCCATTTTAGTACTTGTCAGTAGGAGCTATCCTAATTGGTTTATATAGTACTTCCCCTTTGAATATAAGCTCTTCAAGGGCAATAACTGCTCTCATTCAGATTCATATCTTCAGCAACCCATAGACACTGGAGGTGCCAAAATACTGATTTATTCAATTAACAATTGACAGAGGAGTGCAATTGGTTTCTTAGAACTGAAACAAAATCATAAATGAAACTTCACACATTATATTCTGTCTTGGGTAACACTATCTTTTGTCTGAGAGACGTGCTCTGCTAATCGTAGCAATCCATCAGCCCTGCTCAGCTGATCGGGTTGCAGATACCTGCCTAGACACAGACATCTGGATTGAGCGTCTGCCCCCGGGGTTCTTCACTGCACTGTCTCCCCATTGTCTTAGTTCAGACAAATATACTCTATTTTTATTTATGTGACAATCCCTCATCATATTCCTTTAGGCTTAGGACTCAGGGATAACAAGAAAAGGTGTTCATCTTTCAGTCAATTTTGGAGTTTTTCATAAACCACAAAATCTAAGAACTGGAAAAAGTTTCTGACTCAGAAACTTAAGCAATATCTGCAGCTCCTTTACCTGCCCACCCTAACCCATCTGACTCACAAGTGAGTCTGCCCTTTTCTCAAAGGGAATTTGGAAAGAACACATCAGCGCTTTCATTCAGTGTCTATTTTCTTATCTCATAGACCCTAAAGCCACAGAAGATGGTAAAGTTCTTCCTTAGACTTAAAGAGATTCTGTCTGCTAAAATTTAATTCCCTCCTTATTAATCTTCTGTCAAAATGAAATACAGTCTTGTCACAAATAGTGGTGGTATGATTAATGATAAGAGAAAACATGCTTTCAAAATCATGTTATTTTAAATAGAACTTTCTCAGACACTGAAAACTTTTTTTTTTTTAAACTTAAAGACAAATTCATTGTGGTCCTAGCAGTAAATTTTAAGTTAAGTGCCTCTCAACAATTCATAGCACAATTGGTTCCGAAAGAATGTCTTTTGCTGTGATCACACGTTTGGAAGACACCAGGTATTGTGCATCCTTCTTTGCAGTTCCTCCTGAAGGACCTGTGTGTAAGTGGTTGAGTATGATGTTTCTTCCTTAAAAATGATAATGCTTCCAAGTAGAATTAATAACAGCTCAACCAGTTACAGTAATGATGGAAATGTAATGCATCCTATTCTTCATTCGCTCTGACTCACCCTGAAGAAGGAGAGGAGTCCATGTGTCTAAGAAATCTAATGTTAAAACCATGAGAAGACCCAGAGGAGCCTGAAGGGCCTGGGTCCATCAGCATTTGGATGGGAAAGGGCAGTGCAGTGGCCACTGAGCCACTGAGGAAGAGTGGACAGGGGAGAGCAGCATAGCTGCCTACCATACATTTAAAAAAAAGGAATCTCAGAATTTTGTCTCTTTTATTTTCCTTTTCCAAGAATCATTTTTTTTTTAATTTAATTCTTGGTTAGTCATTTATTTCTTTGGCTTTCTTCTCCTTGACATTCATTTCTCTCTTTATATTTTTCTCCCCTTGTATTTCTTCATTCTTGACTCAGATTCTTCTATCAAATCCAATGCTCTATTCATTTGCAAAAATTTTTTGTCTTGCTAGATACATTTGGGATCGTCAGTCATTCTAGGAATGTTACTTCAGCTATGACCTGAAAATTCTGGTAAACAGTATGTTTAGTACTATGAATTTAAAGCAGATTATCCACTGAGAGAACCAGGTAGCAGCAGGCTCTTCTAGATCCTGCTCTGCGGGGGACTTCAGTGTTTTTCTATGATCTTGCTTTTCTCGGCCTTAGTGTCACCATCTGTATAATGGACATCAAATTCCTAGGCTCTCTCTGCAGTGTAAAGCTATTATAGAGAGGAATGAGCTCAAAGATATGAAAACATTGGGGGTGGGGCTTTATGGGAAAAAAGGTGCTACTGATCTTCAAGACTGACTATAAAACAAAACCGCAGAGATGGATGGTGGACACCGAGCCCGCCCTCACCAGGACTCCCCAGCTTCTCTGGAAGTTGGTGCAGGCATTTTGAATTAGTCCTGAGGGCGTGGCCACCATCATTGGAAGGGCGGCTCCCTTCCTAAGACACCTACAGGAGACTGGAGGCCCTTTGACAGGTACCTCTATTTACTCACTTACATCCTACACCCTTCCCCATTCTCTTCCTTCACCACTAGAAATACTATAAATAATAATCAAACTCATCCTGTTTATTACAATACTGTTACAGTCTTTATAGGGGCTCTCTGGTTCAGGGCTGCATTTTTTCTGTATTGGGTGTTGCTAATGTTGATCTCCCTTTCAAAGGAGAGATACTGGAAAACTGCAGGGTCACAAGAGCCTGCAGGGGGGAAATTCAGTACCTCAGATCTTCACTGCTAGAGGGGAATATACAAAAACAGTATGAAAAAATAGGGAAAGAAAGTGTCCCTAACAAACCAAAATGCTATTTTGATAGAATCCAATGACAGCATGGCAGTAGAAATGACAGAAAAAGAGTATAGAATCTGCATAATTAAAATGATCCATGAAGCAAAAAGATGAGCTAAGAGAGCAAATGCAGGCAATGCATGATCACTCCAATAAACAGTTAAAAGAGCAAATGCAGGAAGCAAGAGAACACTTCAATAAAGAAATAGAGATTCTGAAAAAAAAAAAAAAAACAGAAATACTTGAAATGGAAGAAACAAGAAACAATAAACCAAATTAAAAACTCAATAGAAAGCATCACTAACAGAATATATCTCATGGAAGACAGAATCTCAGACAATGAAGACAAAATATTTAATCTTGAAAATAAAGTTGAACAAACTGAGAAGATGTTAAGAAATCATGAGCAGAACTTCCAAAAATTATGGGATAATATGAAAAGACCAAATTTAAGAATTACTGGGATTGAGGAAGGCACAGAGATACAAACCAAAGGAATGAACAAGCTGTTCGACAAAATAATATCAGAAAATTTCCCAAACCCAAAAATTGAAATGGAAAATCAAATACAAGAGGCTTACAGAACACCAAGTGCACAAAATTACAACAGATCCACACCAAAGCACATTATAAGGAAAATACCTCACATACAAAATAAAGATAGGATTTTAAAGGTTGTGAGAGAAAAGTGTCAGATTACTCATAAGGGGAAACCAATAAGGATATCAGCAGATTTCTCAGCCCTGCCTCTAAAAGCAAGAAGGGCCTGGAACAATATACATCAAGCTCTGAAAGAACATGGATGCCAACCAAGAATCCTGCACCCAACAAAACTAACCTTCAAATTTGATGATGAAATAAAGTCTTTCCACAATAAACAAAAGTTAAAAGAATTTACAAATAGAAAGCCTGCACTACAGAACATTCTCAGCAAAATATTTCATGAGGAGGGAGTGAAAAACAATATGAGTCAGCTAAGGGAGGAACTACCCTAAAGGAAAAGGTAATCAAAGGAGAAACCAAGTCAAGTTAAAAACCAAAATGAGCCAAAATGACCAGGAATACAAATCATATCGCAATAACAACCCTGAATGTTAATGACCTAAACTCATTAATCAAAAGACAGACTGGCAGATTCAATTAAAAAGAAAGACCCAACAATATGCTGCCTTTAAGAGACTCATCTCATAGAAAAAGACTAAAGGTGAAAGGATGGGGTAAAACATACCATGCACAAGTACTCAGTAAAAAAGAAGGGATCTCCATCCTCATATCAGACAGAGTGGACTTCAAACCTAAGTTAGTCATAAGGGATAAAGAAGGACAGTTCATACTGCTTAAAGGAAGCATAAAGCAGTGAGACATAACAATCATAAATATTTATGCCCCAAACAATGGAGCATCTATGTACATCAAACAAACCCTTCTCAATTTTAAGAATCAAATAGACCAAAACACAATAATAGTGGGGGACTCTAACACACCACTCTCACCACTGGATAGATCCTCCAAACAAAAACTGAACAAAGAAACTATTAAACTCAATAACACATTCAATGATATAGACTTAATGGACATGTACAGAGTATTTCATCCATCATCGAGCAAATATATTTTCTTCTCAGCAGCTCAAGGATTCTTCTCCAAAATAGACCATATACTAGGCCACAAAGAAGCCATTAGTAAATACAAAAAAATAGACATACTACCTTTTATCCTATCAGACCATAAGGGAATGCAATTAGAAATCAACAATAAAATAACAAATAAAAACTACTCCTACACCTGGAGACTAAATAATATGCTATTGAATGATGCAATGATAACAGAAGACATCAGGGAAGAAATAAAAAAATTCTTAGAGGTAAATGAAAACAATGACACAATATATCAAAATCTCTGGGATGCTATGAAAGCAGTACTAAGAGGAAAGTTCATTGCATTGAGCTCATACATTAAAAAAATAAAAAGTCAACAACTAAATGACTTAACATTACATCTCTCAAGCCCTAGAAAAAGAACAGAACACCACCAAAGTAGTAGGAGACAGAAATAATTAAAATCAGCTGAAATCAATAAAATTGAAATGAGAAATAATTCAAAAAATTGACAAAACAAAAAGTTGGTTCTTGAAAAAGTAAACAAAATTGATAAACCCTTAGCCACACTAACAAAGAGGAGAGAGAAGACTCAAATTACTAGAATTTGTGATGAAAAAGGAAAGATCATGACAGACACCACTGAAATACATAACATAATTAGAAGCTACTTTGAAAATCTATACTCCAACAAAACCGAAAATCTTGAAGACATCAACAGGTTTCTAGAGACATATGAACCTCCCAAACTGAATCAGGAAGATGTACACAATTTAAACAGATCAATTTCAAGCACCAAAATAGAAGAAGCCATCAAAAGCCTACCAACCCAAAAAAAAAAAAAAAAAAAAAAAAAAGCCTACCAACCCAGGAAAAGCCCAGAAGCAGATGGAAAGACCTTTAAAGAAGAACTAATACCAATACTCCTGAAGGTATTCCAGGAAATAGAACAGGAGAGAACCCTTCCAAACTCATTCTATGAGGCTAGTATCACTCTGATACCAAAATCAGACAAAGACTCATCAAGGAAAGAAAGCTTTAGACCAATATCCCTGATGAACATAGATGCAAAAATCTTTAACAAAATACTGGCAAATCGCATACAAAAATATATTAAAAAGATAGTGCACCATGATCAAGTGGGATTTATCCCAGGGATGCAAGGTTGATTCAACATCCAAAAATCAATAAATGTAATTCATCACATCAATAGACTTAAAGTTAAGAATCATATGATTATTTCAACAGATGCTGAGAAAGTGTTTGATAAAATACAGCACTCCTTTATGCTCAAAACACTAGAAAAAATAGGAATAGTAGGAACATATCTCAACATTGAAAAGGCCATCTATGCAAAGCCCAAGGCCAACATCATTCTTAATGGAGAAAAAATGAAAGCATTCCCTCTAAAAACTGGAACAAGACAGGGATGACCTCTTTCACCACTTCTATTCAACATCATCCTTGAAACACTAGCCAGAGCAATTAGACAGACCAAAGAAATTAAAGGGATACAAATAGGAAAAGAAGAACTCAAGCTGTCACTATTTGCCAATGACATGATTCTATATTTAGAGGATCCAAAAAACTCCACTAGAAAACTTCTAGAACTAATAAATGAATTCAGCAAAGTACCAGGATATAAAATCAATATGCATAAATCTAATACATTTCTATTCAAAAGTGATGAATCCTCTGAAAGAGAAATTAGGAAAACTACTCCATTCGCAATAGCCTCAAAAAAAAAAAAAAAAAAAAAAAAAAAAACCCTTGGGAATAATCTAACAAAAGAGGTGAAAAGACTTCTACATTGAAAACTACAGAACACTAAGGAAAGAAATTGAAGAAAACCTTAGAATGTGGAAAGATCTCCCATGTTCTTGGATAGGCAGAATTAATATTGTCAAAATGGCCATTCTACCAATGGTGCTATACAGATTCAATGCAATTCCAATTAAAATTCCAATGACATTCCTCACAGAAATAGAGAAGAGCAATCATGAACTCCATCTGGAAGAATAAGGGACCTTGAATAGCCAAAACAATCCTGAGCAGGAAAAGTGAAGCAGGAGGTATCAAAATATCAGACCTTAAACTATTCTATGGAGCAATAGTAAGAGAAATGGCATGGTAGTGGTACCAAAATATTGGTAGACCAATGGTACAGAAGAGAAGACACAGAGATGAAACCACATAATACAGTTACCTCATTCTAGACAAAGGAGCCAAAAACATACAATGGAGAAAAGATAGCCTGTTCAACAAATGGTGCTGGCAAAATTGGAAATCCATGTGCAGCAAAATGAAATTAAACCTCTATCTCTCAACCTGCACAAAATTCAACTCAAAATGGATCAAGGACTTGGGGACCCTGCACCAAATAAAAAACAAAATAGGCCCGAATCTTCACTATGTTAGCTTAGGATCAGACTTCCTTAGCAAGACTCCAAAAGCACAAGAAATTAAAGCAAGAATCAAAAAATAGGATGAACTCAAACTAAAAAGCTTTTTCTCAGCAAAGGATACAATCAATTATGTGAAAAGGGAGTGTACAGAATGGGAGAAAATCTTTTCCATATGCACTTCAGATAGAGCACTTATCTCCAAAATTTATGAAGAAGTTACAAAACTTTATGCCAAAAATACAAAGAACCCAATCAATAAATGGGCCAAGGAACTGGACAGACACTTTACAGAAGACATTACAGGCAATTAATAAATATATGAAAAAGTGTTCAACATCTCTAGTAATTAGAGAAATGCAAATTAAAACAACTCTAAGATTTCATCTTACTCCAATTAGAATGGCTATTATCGAGAACACAAACAATAATAGATGTTGGCATGGATGTGGGGAAAAGGCAGACTTCTACATTGCTGGTGGAGTTGCATATTGGTGCAGCCACTCTGGAAACAGTGTGGAGGATCCTCAGAAAACTTGCAATGGACCTTCCTTTTGACCCAGTTATCCCACTCCTTGGTTTATACCCAAAGGATTTAAAATTAGCATACTACAGTAACACAGCCATATCAATGTTTATAGCAGCTCAATTCACAATAGCTAGATTGTGGAACCAACCTAGATGCTCTTCAACAAAGGAATGGATAAAGAAACTGTGGAATATATACTCAATGGAATATTATTCAGCCATAAAGAAGAATAATATTATGGCATTTTCAAATAAATGGATGGAATTGGAGAATTGGAGAATATTATGCTAAGTGAAATAAGCTAATCCCAAAAAACTGAAGGCCAAAAGTTTTCCCTGATAAGTGGATGATGATATATAATAGGGGCAGGAGGGTAGGGAGTGAGAGAAGAATAGAGAAACTTTAGATTATGTGGAAGGAAATGAGAGGGGTATGAAAAATAGTGGAAAGACACACATATCAATACCCTATGAGCATTTATTATTACACGAATGGTGTGAATCTACATCATGTACAACCATAGAAACGAAATGATGTACCCCATTTGTGTGCATGAATCAAAATGCAGTCTGTAAAAATTAAAAAATAAATAAATAATGTTAAATAAATAATTCAAAGCACCGTTTTTGATTTCTTAGAGAGTGGCCTGGAGATGTTGAAACTGAACTTTTCCTATTTCCAAGTTGACTGAGGCTTTAAGTCTGACAGTAGCAGATGCCAATCATGTTATGACAATTCTTCAGGTTCTTTTCATACACTGGTTGTTAAATATACTTCTGCTGGGAAGTTAAACTTTGTAATATCAAATATAGTTGAAACTGCATATGTACTCTGGAACACAGAAGGGCACATACAGCTGTCTGCTGGCTACATTATTTAAAATAATGAAATAATAGATACAAATATAAAATGGAGAAATAGATTTTAGCATATCTATGCTATAAAATCCTATACCAAATAAAATAATTTTAAACCTACATATATCAACATTAATGATCTTTGAAAATATGATGCTCAGCAAAATGGCAAGTTCCAAAATACATACATTGTGCGGCATGGGTGATGAAAAATTTTAAAAATATAACACAAAACAAAACCATAAAATATTATGTATTTTTGTATCCCTCTATATTGTTTGTGGATCAATAGAAAGACAGTGCAAATACAGAAAAAATATAGCATGATGAATCAGGATGGTTAGTACATGAGTGCTTCCTATATAATTTTATGCTTAGATTGGTGCATATTCAATACACACATACTGCTTTTAAAGTATACGTCTTAAACCATGTTTTTTTTGTATCAATCTCTTTTTTAAAAACAAAAAATTTTTGCTTCAAAATTAGTTCTTAGTTATATATACTTTAGTGTAAGTTTGCAGTTGTATATTTAATGTGCATACGATGTACTACTATTATTGTAGGATTTTTTGCTTTACAAATGTTAAAAGGAAATAGAACCCAAAGAAAATCTTTCTGAGGCAGTGGGACTCTGGGGCTGGGCAAGCTGCCCTTCCCTGATCCCTTTGGGAAGACAGTGTACTAGTGGAAAAGCATGAAGTCACTTAAGCCAAACTGACCTCATTCAAATCACACTTGCTCTCTAGTGACTAAATTAAATATTTTTTTTCCATCCATGAGCCTAGGTTTACTCTTATCTTAGGCAACAGCTAAATTTGAAAGTTACTGAAAGAATTAAAGATAATTTCATTATGGTGCATCGCCAGCAGGATGTATTCCATAACAGCAGCCATTACTAACATGAGGTATCTCCATAGCTCCCTCCCGCTGACCTCTCTGTATCAGAGGTGATTCCCAAAACAAAAAGAGGTTCCTCCTACAGAAGGAAGGGACATACTAATAACAAAGCAAAGTTAAAGAGTTAAAGGACATTGACTGGTAAAGTACTTAGTTTAGTTTTGGCCTCTTTTACTTTATTTAAATGTATTTAAAATAACCATATTTTTGTGTGTACATCTTCCTTGAGTCTGAGATTGAGACAGAGACGGGAGGTATGACTTGTGGGTTCCTGGTGGGTGGAGACTGCATGTGAGTGCTTGCTTCAATATTACTTTGTTTTCCAAGTGATTCTGCAGAACATTGCTTTTAAAGGAAGTCAACTCTTCTAGCACATTTAAGAGCAAAAGTAGTAATAAGTGACGCTGAAAATTGATAGCCACCAACTGAACATCAATAAAAAATTAAGAGAAATCCCTAAAAGGATAGTACAGGGTCCTCCATATCAGGGGATCCATGGATTCAACCCACTGAGGATCACAAATATTTGGAAAAATATGTGACTAAATACGTAGTCTTTTTTTTTCTTCACAGTATTCCTCAAACAACACAGTATAACAAAAATTCATGTAGTATTTACATTGCATTAGGAATCATAAATAATCTAGAGATGAGCTATATGTGAACACTTCACCATTTCACATAAGGGATGTGAACATCTATTGATTTGGGTATCTGTGGTGGGTCTTGGAACCCATCCGTAGTAGATACTGAGGGTCAGTTGTATAACCTAAATAATAAACCAAAATTGATTTAGTCATGGGTTTTAAAAACTTGGGCTACCATGTAAAGTGGTACATTTATTTGTGATTTTGGGGAAAAACATTGACTACTTTAGAAATAAGCTCTTCATATATCCAGATACGCCAACATGTCCTATATAGAAAAATCAGGGCATGGAAGATTGAGATCATATTCCACTTTTTGGAAACTGTTCCCTAAAACATTCAGCCATTTTGTGTTGGCTTTATTTCTATTTCTGCAGCTAATTAAATTCTAATTTTCCAATAAGTCTGCCCACAGATAGATGACCACTTTTTTAAAAAGCTATTCATGGGTGGCTGACTCGCCCTGCTTCTCAAGACACAATTCTGTATAAAGACAAAGTGGAAAAACACCCCAAATTGTAAGCAATCAAAATGTCATCAGAACTAACAACATGGTTTAATTAAAAAAGAAAATCCATAGTAATTCATTATTTTCCCTTTTTTCCCCTACACATAAGAAAATGGGAGGTAATACCAAGGAGTAATTAAAATGAAGTCTCTTTTTGCCCTCAGGGTGTCTGAGGAGAACCTTTGCCAATAAAATAATTAGCTTCAGATTTCTCATTTTTCTTTCCTTTGTCATGCTGAAATTGCTTCTGGTCTTCTTTTAGAAACAATGCACTGTCTTCCCCCTTCCGTTAATCCTGGGCTCCTAAGAATCTTAGTAATCTTGTTATTCTGTCAAAAGGTGAGACTGGGTGTGAAAAGGGCATTGTCACTGTTTGAGTAGGACCCCGTGAGGTCTGGGAACCAGCCTAATTTCGTGAATTGCAGAGAACAGGATGGGAGGACTGAATAATGGGTGCAAGAGCGTGTGTCTGTGACCACAGACTGACCTCCAGAACCTGCCCTTGCATGTAGGGATCAGGAAGGAAGGATTCACCGAGCATGAGGTGCCAACACCATTGCAAACCTCCCACCTGCATCCTTCTTTCCAACTATGATCAGGTCAGAGAAGAAAGGACACCTGCTATTCTGATCTATGAATCAATGCTGTATTCGTTCACCCTCAGAGACTACAACCACACACAAGCAGCACTCCATGTCAGCCAAAAGAGCTATGGACAATAATATGCAGGGCAAACATGCACAGGCTTGCCACAGGGAGACAAGTCAAATGGTCACACAGATGAAAACCTAGGCGTCACCTCCCAACCGTTCATTCACGATCGCTCTCATGCATGTCTCCATAATGCGGTCAGCAAGAACATCTGACGAATACTGGACCCCAGTAAGGAAAAAACTGGCGGAAATCAAAATATTGATAGATCCACATGCAGTCGCAAGGGAACTCAGGAGCAAGGCAAACAGAAGTTCCTTCAGGGGGTCGATAAAAGTAAGCACAAAAATAAAATGTCAAATCGCAGTGACACAGACATGAGATGGCTTGAGCACCTCTGAAAAGGGAGTCTGTGCTATTAGTAAATGACGCATGGTACAAATGTCCCAACAGTCACAGTGACACCAGGAAGATGGCAAGAGACTCACTGTAGCACTCGGGAGTGGCTGAGGTCTTTCAGATCTGAGTCCTCATAATGGGGACTTATCATCCCCAGCCCGCTCTCACTCAGCACGCGTTTCCGCAGGGCAGGATTCCACCAGTCTGCCAGCCTGGGAGACAGAAAGCACCAGTTACGCGCTCACAGTCAGCAAGCAATCAACTCTGCCCTATCTCAGGAAGGCCCTATTCTCCACCGTGTGAGAAGGAAATCCATCTTTACTGAGAGTTTGTTTCACATTTTAATATTTCATTGACTTTTTTGTAAGACTCAAGAAATAATTGTAGGCTTTCACCCTTCTAACAGCTAAAGAAACTGAATATCAAGATGAGGTGATTTTGCTGGGCCTGGTGGCACACGCCTGTAATCCCAGCAGCTTGGGAGGCTAAGGCAGGAGGATCATGGGTTTAAAACCAGCCTCAGAAACTTAGTAAGCAAGACCCTAAGCAACTCAGCAAGACCCTGTCTCTAAATAAAATACTAAAGAAGGCCTAGGGATATGGCTCAGGGGTTGAGTGCCCCTGGGTTCAATCCCTAGTACAAAAAAAAAAAAAAAAAAAAAAAAAAAAATGATTAGGTGATTTTACATGTGATGTGAATCAGAAGCAATGGAGCTGGGGACAAAAATGCAGGATAGAAAATAACAACACCCATTCTCTTTCATTGATCCCCAATCCTACTTAATTTCTCAAGAACTGATGAACAGTAAGTAAGGGGTGGGTTCAAGTTCTAGGGGATTTTCAGGCTACTTATATTTGGAGCTGGGAGGTCTAACCCAGGGAGAAACCATCTCTCCCGGCCAGCATTGACCTGAAGAGCATGAGAGGGCAAAGCCCAGGGCAGCCTTGGCCCACCAGCCTTGCTCCTCATCAGCTCACAGGTGAGAGCCGGATCCAGTGGGAGGAGGACCCCTAGCTGCCAGCAGCCGCCCCTGGTGCATTAGGATGTGGCACCACACCTGCTTTCCCACAGCTGACAGGCTGGAGGTGGAGCCAGGGCCCACAAACGTGGCCTTTGGGACACCCAGGCCTGTCGGCCTTCGCCCAGGCCAGCACAGCTCTGATGGCACTGGCTTCCTAACTGCAGCCCTGGATGGCTCCAGGCTGCCACTTCCCCACGTACTCAGCATGTGCCATGGATGTCGGCTGGCCCCGGTGGAGTGGGAGACACTCAAAAACAGCAGCCATGGACAAAAAATAGAAATGGAAAATGAATGACGTGAAGGGGGCAAACAGGGAGAAGGGCTGGCTCAGGTGGACATGAGCGAGGGCATGTGCGCAGCCCGTGTGCTCTCCAGGACAATCCTATTTCCACTCTTCAGCCCCGTGTACGAGAAAGCTACTTCCCCTGCTTTTATTTTTGAGCTGTTGTTTCTCAAGCTGTACACTAGTATCTGGTACAGAAAACAACTTCAAATAAATATGTTGAAATATTTTTTAAATAGCCTAGAAACATTAATATTTTAGTAGTGCAATGTGGTGGTTAAAGTCCTGGCCTCTGGCATCAGAGCTGACCAAGTCCCAGGTTTTCCATTTGTTTTCAGTGAGGTGTTAAGCAAGTAACATAACCCTTTACACCTCAATTTTCTTATCTATGGGATTAGGATATTAAAAGTCAAGTATCAGGGTCATTATAAAATGATGATGATGAGCTGGGGTGTAGCTCAGTGGCAGAGCCCTTGCTGAGCATGTGTGAGGCATGGAGTTCAATTCTTACTGCCACATAAACATAAACGAACAAATAAATAAAATAAAATAAATTTTTAAAAAATGATGATGATGATTTTTAACAACATAATATTTTTTCGATGTCAACTAAGTACCAGAAACTATTCTAAATGTTTTACCTGGATCGATTCGTTTACTCTTCAAACAATTCTCTGGGTAGAAATAATTATTATTACATTTCACAGATAAGAAAACAAGCACAGATCACTTCTAATGATTAAGTCCCTAGGAGTATACAAGAGGGGCATATAGCACAGTATGTAGCTCTTAGTGAGAGACTGACATGTCAATCATTGTTATATAATCTGTTTGTCTTAGGCAGCCTAGAAACAGTGAGGAAGAGAATCATTGGCAAATCACCTATGTCAATCTTTTGTTTGGATAACAGACCAAATAAAACAGGCATACATGGACAGATGCAAGTACCGGTAGTTTCTAGGTCTGGTAGGATGTGTTAGTGTAATGGGTAAAGAAGGCTCAGGCATGACACAAATCTAGTTGGGAATGAGTTTTCTACACAGCTACTTACAAGACAGACTAACCACATAACCAGCTACACCTCGCTTAAGAGGAACACCCGAAAATTTGCACCACAGAATAGTTTGCTGGATTAGAATGTCAAGTTCAAAAGTAAGCCGGACCCGGAGGTTACCCTGAGGCCAGCCTGATGCTGGCACCAACTGAGGAGAATGCTCACTCACCCTGAGGCCTGCTCCACCACCAGATCAGGCATGCCGGGAGGTGTCCCTGCCTGCTGTGACACCACCATATCTGGGTCGAGAATAAAAATCTCATCTTGGGAAATCTCCATCACGAAGTGCAAATGTTCCTAAAGAAGAAAAATGAATCTGTCAGATGACTGACAAGATGTTCAAATCCATCAGCTAAACACAATCGCAGTGTTTTCTCTGAAGCCTGAGCAATCGATGTTTCCCCTGAAGCAGGCAGTCAGCAATCGAGAGAGATGAACACCCTTGGTTCAGGATTCCCAGTTGACCAGGATCTTGTGAGGTCTTGCCTCTTCTTCTTCCCAAATCCTACCAAAGAACTGACAAGCCATTTGGTCCAGCATCAGTATACGACAGCTGGGACTGTCACTCCCAGGATGAGGTCAGAGTGAAGTGGCCTGGCCGACAACTAGTTTCGTACCTGGGTTCAATACTATTTGCACATTTTTTATTTCCTGCCCAATTCAGATGGTGGGAGGACTTGTTAACCTTGGACAGAAACATTTTTTTTTTCCTCATTACTGAACTTGGGGGATTTATTAACTAAAACTATGTAGCCTACTTATACACTTAGGGTCTCAAACTTGCTCATCAGAAATGAATTTAAAAGACAAATTTTGGCTTGCTGGAAGTAAAAGTACCTGTGTGAATAAAAATGTGGTGGGCAGGCTGGTAATACATCTACCTGTCATGTTCCTATCTGTGCCCTGCTGCAAGGTCAAGCATATCATTCACTCCGAAAATCATAAAATATATGAAGACAAAAGGCCCAGGGTTTCCATTACAAATGATTCCAAAGTTTATAAATCTTTCAATATTTTTGTTAGAAAAACTTATGAGACTAGCTGTAAATACAGTAGGTAGACTTAGGAATTTTTCAATTTCATAAACAGGCTGAAGAAAACTTACCTGAGATCTGTCTATTCGATAAAAGCGATCAGCAGAAGTTGCTGGGGGGAAAAAAGCACATGGCATTCAGGGTCTTCTGTGACTTGTCACCAAATTTACAGGCTTCTCTTTTCCACTGTGCCAATCAAAACCCTTGCATTTTGGTCATGCCGAACACCTGGCTACTCCCTAAATCTACTGAGAAAAATTCAGTACTTCCATGCCTTCACCACTGCTATCCCAATGCTAAGAAAGCCTTCCATCACATCTGCCATCTAAACCTTAGTTTTCTTTTAAGCAACGACTCAAATGTTTCTACCTCTATGATACTTTCCTCTGTCTCATCTGCTACCTCAGAAAGAATTTATTGCTACCACCTCTATGCACATTTATATTTTATTTAAAGTTGTTATACAGACGAGTTTCGCATAGCTATGAGAATAAGAGACTAGCTAGCTTCTTTAAAGGTTTCTGTTTTGTTTATCCTTTTATGTCTTAAGGAATTTTTATAAGATCTTAAACAGAGCTGGGTAAAGAGCTTTATTATGTAAAGAACAGAGCTTTATTAGGTTTAAAAAAAAAAAAAAAAAAGCTAGGGGGAAAAAAAACAGACTTCCCAAGGAAGGGCTTGATGAAGATGCAGCCAGGAAACACATCTGGCCTTAAAGCAATCATGTCACTTTCAAACTGCATCCTTAGAGACCTAATTGAAGGAAACAAAATAGATAAAGATATGGATATGATATAGATGTAGACATAGATCATTCCCCCAAGAGAACTGAGGTGCATCTGTGATTTGAGGAAAAGAAGAAAACAAAAGCACATATTTTGAGCGCCTAAAAATTATTTTCAGTATTCCTAATATTAAAAAAAAAAAAAATCATGCTCCTCCTTGCTTAAATTCAAGAGTTCACGTATTACAGATGTTTTACAAAAAAGAAAGAAAGAAAAAATAGCACAAGAGAGAAAAACTCAAACCTCAAGCTATCATTTAAAAACCACAAATTTTTAAGGAGTTTTTTTTTTTTTTTCCAAATAAAACTGAGTTAAGAAATAAGACAATCAAGGTCTCTGCTCTTTAAAGTGTAAGACTAGCATAAAATCTGCGTTTCCCCTACTCTGTTCTCTTTAAACATGATTTCAGGCATGATTTTAACCATGAGTTAACCATTCAAAGGTTTTTAATGAAATTCTAAAGAGTAAAATAATATCTAGATTAAAACCATTATCAACACCATTATCCACTAAGACTGTGCATAGAACATAATGACATTTTAATAATACTTATATAAATGTTTTCACCGTTTTCTTAAATATGAGATGTTCTCTGTGAATTCAGGAGCAACCTTCTCACTCCTGTGGAATAAAGGAGCTGGAGGGAGTCTGCAGAGGCGGCCGATGAACATTAGTGGAAACCTGCTTCCTGATTTCCACGGATTAGGTCTCATGTAGATATGGGTGCCTACCTTCCTGACCTTTGCCACTCACACAGACTGCCACTCTTACCCACACCTATGTCCTCTCAGATAAGTAAAAGAGATCTACAGGGAAAACCACGTCTCTGCGTAGAGAACCTGGTGGCAGACATGTTGGATGGTATATAAGTAAGAACGTGTAGAGATAAGAATATATTGCAGTACAAATAACTGGATTAAAAAATTGGGATTAAGATGTATCTATGAAAGGGAGAAAAGTGTGAGATGGGAGGTGGACTCATTAAATAGTCCCCAACAGGCATGCAGCCTGTCATGCTCAGCATAGCAGATGTGAATACAATTAAAATTTTCTATCCTTTTTCAAAAATGTATACATTATAATGAAATGATAGTCTCATAAAAATAATACGGAGGCTTCAAGACAGGCAAAAAATACAGAAATCAGTATCCATCTTGTGCGTGTAGAATTTACCCACTGTCCTGACTCATTTTAAGGGAGGCACTCAGCAGATGTGGGCAAAGCAGGGTGATAAAAGAAAAACGTTCACTTCAGCAATGTGACACTGAGTTCCACCAGCTGTTAACCAAGTGCTTGGAGGTGCATTCAGCCTCAGGCAGTGGGGCTGTAGCATCAGCAAGCCACCCTGTCTGAGAGGCAAATACCAATCCTGTGGTCACAGGAAGTCTTTCCAATGATCTCTGGAAAACTAGTCATTCTACCAATCATGCCCTGCCCTGCTGGTTCCAGGCCCGTCCTGTCCCTGATAAAGACAAGCGACACTCACCATCTAGGAAGCACCACCGAGGGGACAGCCTCTGAGCTGAGAGCGCCCTAGGGAAGGAGGTTTCATGGTCCTGGAAAGAGAGAGACATGCCCGTGGCTCCATGTGAATCTCCCAAGGGGCTTCCCCACCCCCATTTTGCCACATATCACCTACTTCTAGAAGCACCGCCCTTTCCTAAACAAAGGAATGGAAAGAAGACCAAGATATATTCCACCAGAAACAGAAACAGGACTTTTGCTTCAAGATTATTTTTTTTACATGGAGCTCCTTAAAACAACTGCCACATAAAACTTGCAGGTGGTAATTGTTACCCTGCACATTCCCAAACGATCTAACGTGAGACGCTAACTGCCTTCTGGTCTTTTCTTTCCTTTTGAGAAGCTGAGGAGCTACTGGTGGTTGGCTATGATTTATATTCTGGTTTTCCACATAGGTTTAACAGGGGCATAGAACAGGAGAAAACGGAACTTTATCCACTGGTCACACAGGACTTATAGTGTGCAGGGAGTTCAAGAAGTTATATGTATGTAGATTCAAATCTCCTTGGAACTCAATAAGCATCTATGACACAAGGAAATCAAGCTCCTAGGTCAAGGTCACCCTACCCTCAGCTGTCTCTGACGAGATGAGCCGCCTCCTTCCTTTCAAACTTTATTTCCATAACATTACTAAAATCCACTTCTCAAACTCGTCTTTGGCTTGCAGTGACTTTCCCTCTAACAACTAAATGACCCTTAACGGATCTTGTCACACCTGATAATTTCCTAAACCTCTCCTAACTTGCCCACCAAACTTCTGAAGTATGTGCGTAGCCTCCTACACCTCTGACTTCCAGTCACCCACTTTGACCATGACCTCTAGAAGTCCAGCTTCCAGAAATCTTCCAAGAGATTGACCAGACCAGCTTCCTTCCCTGAGTTAACATCTCTCTCAGTCTCCAAACTTTCTTGGAGTCTCCAAAGCTTTTATTTCTTGTGAGTAACTAAGAATAAAGTGGCAGAACAGACTAGGGAACTGGCAGATTGAAAGCTGAAAGGATTAAGTCCTTATAGTGCCAAACTTACAAACATTAAACATTTCCCCTAGTACGAGAAGGTTACTAATGACACCTGATGGGAAAAAGTGCTTTGGGGCTCACAGCACGTGATTTGGAGCATTCCAGCTCTGGTTCACAGTGAAACTAAAATCACTGATAGACAAGAGATTCAGGGAAGATAGTTCTCTATGGGGAAGACACTGGGGATTTGACCCCGATTTGGGGTTTGAGATGTTCAAATATAGGGAGCAACCCCGGAGGGCAGCTGTGCTACCAGCAGTGTAGACTTGACAGAGGAAGCATAGGTGTTTGACCTTGTGTGTACAGAGGTCCTAGGTCAAGGTCATCCTACCCTCAGCTGTATCTCTGGGGGGATGAGCCTCCTTCTTCCTTTCAAACTTTATTTCCATAACATTACTCTGGGGTGGAACCTAGAGATCTGTTTTAGCAAACCTTTCAGATGAGTCTGATGTTTGCTAAAGAACCATGGAACTAAAGCCATAAGGACAAAAAGGGATCTATTTTACCACTAGAAATAATGAGTATACAGCTTTGGAGTATAAATGATTCTGTGAATTAATTAACTGATAGAGAAATAAGTGGCCTCACTCAGTACTGATACCAAAATTTGTATTTACAGATACAGAATTAAGATAGCTCTGGATACAGAGATAGATCTTCTCTTTTGAACTGGCTTTGTCAACCTGCTGGTTGGGCTAAAAGAAATCTTGACATGTACTCAGTACTTATGTTTATGAGAATTATGTTTAACATTCTGAGAATTATATTTTGACACATGTGATATCTCATTTTTAATGGAACATAAAGTTCTCAATGCATTTTTACAAAATGTGTAAAGCTACTGACATCTCAGTTTGGTGAGAAATGTAATTACAGACCAAAAAGATTGAACTATATTTGAAATGTTTAGTAGCAACTATTAAAGCTAATAAAGATATTAAACAGAAACATGGTTGTCCTTTCAAAGAGTAAATAGGACCTTAAACACCAAGGATGCTTTCTGAATTTTGATATTAAATATCAGAGAACACCATAAAAACATATCTGGATTTATGCAAGTAAAAATCAACAGTATTTCAATACTATACAAATATCAATAGTATTTCAATACTATACAAATATTTGATTTATTGTTTTTAAAATGTAAAGATACATAATGTTCAATTTGTGTACAATATGTTAAAATGTATTCTGCTGGTGTGTATAACTAATTAGAGCAAATTAAAAAAAGACACGTTATCATTAGGACATTCAAATTAGAGAAAATTAGATACTATTTCATCTAATTAGTAAAATGCAGATTGATAAACTACCTCAGCCACATGACTAGTTTATCACACTTTGGTAAGGAAATGTGGATGTAGGAAAGACGGTGGAATGAATCTGACATAACTTTTCTATGTATATACATGAATACTCCACAGTGAATCTCTACATCATGTACAACCACCAGACTTGGATCCTAATTAGAATAAGATATATTCCATGTTTGTATGTCAAAATATATCCTACTGTCATGTATAACTAAAAAGAATGAATTTGAAAAGAGAGAAAGAAATACTGATTTAAGTATATGACTTTTCATGTGCACATGTCTATGTGCCCCCAAAATTTTATGCATGTGCCTGACTGCATTTATTTTGCTTATTTTTGTTCATTGTTTTATTCTATGTAACTGTAGACCAATTTTTTCTTTAGCTATTCAAATGTTCCCTGGGCTTTCAATATGAACATCCGTGATTGCTGCACTGCGTACACATAAGCATTTTGTCAAGGTCATCATGAACCTGGTTTATTCTGTGAGAGTGGATTTTTCTCTAAGTGTCCTCTAACCGCAGCATGATCTCTTGACACTCATCTGCTTAGCAATAAAGGATGGTCAGCTTCTACCTCCCACTGGAGAGCTGTTGAATAATTGGTCAAAGGATGTGATACTGGTTAGACCAGCTCAAAAATTAGAATTATGCTCTTTTCTCCATTTCCTCTATTTATAAATTAGCAGATGGTTTTAAAAATTCTGAGAATGAAGATTAACTGAAAATAAAGTACAACGGAAAGTACTGAATGTATTCCATGCAAACTGAGGATATCGAAACAGAGCTATTCAAAATTCCATAGTCTTTACTCTGCAATTTGACAAAGTATTTGATATCACTCAATGCCCTTCAAGAGGTTTTGGCTAAAGAGGTTTTACCACTTTGCTTGGTGAAAACACATCAGTGCTATCCAGATCTTCCAAATATTTTAACGGGTCTTTGAACAGGTTCAATAATCCTTGAAATCTGAAATTTACCAAATTTGGTTGACAATGTGCACATGCATTTTTTCTGGAAAGAGGAATCTTGCTTCTATAGGGCAACAAAGTGATCTGAGATTCCAAAAAAGTTAAAAAAAAAACCTACTTATTTAATCCAAAATTTAGGTCAAAAAAATTAAACAAAATAAGAGGATTTGGATCAATAAATTGCCTTGACAATATCTAAAGACTCAAAAGCATAGTAATCTCTGCTTCAAAAGTTCTTGGTGACTGAAGTACCAAATAGAAGCTCTCTGAGTTTGTAGCTGTACTCTTGGTAGTGAGCAAGTCAGGTCGTTAGAAAGGACACAATGAACGTTTTGCTTACTTCTAACCATGGTCCATCCCAAACATTTGTTTTCAATGTCTTCAGTTCTAGCTATGTTCATTTTTTTAAATAGACACATTGAGCACTGTATGGTCTTAATAACTGAAATAAATAACACATCATTAATCAAAGCACAGGAATCTTATTTAAATTGCCAATTTTACTGACAACTGGATAATTTCTTGCTGAACTAAAAATTAAGCTGCAATTTGGGAGGTTGGTGGCAAAGCCCAAGTAGAGATCTAACTGGTCTGAAATGGTACCTGAAAAGGGTTTACATCATCCTTCTTTTCCTTTGAAACTTTTTCCACCTTATTAAAAAAAAAAAAATTGAGCTTGGGAGGGGATAGCTATACTATAATGAGGCACTATATTAAAAGTCACTTGAAATCCAAAGAAAATATAATTAATATCTGGGTGGATTTATGATGCAATTAAACTGTTTTTATGTTACATATAAGTAGCAAAGTCTCGGGCTGGGGAGATAGCTCAGTTGGTAGAGTGCTTACCTCGCAAGCACAAGGCCTTGGGTTCAATTCCCCAGCACGGCAAAAAAAAAAAAAAAAAGTAGCAAAGTCTCAACAAAATTCTCTGCCCTTACACTTAATTTATTTGCATATATGCAAATGAAAATACCCTGAGACACTGAAAGTCGAGATTTTCCTGAAATGGTATTTCAATGTAGCAGATTGACAAAATGTAAAACACACCTATAATATATACCAATGATCTCTAAAATAAAAATCAAAGAAAACCAACTACCTAAGCACACACAGGTGCCAGGACTACATCTGAAGATCTGAGGGAGAAGAGGAGGTGAGGGGCAAGCTCGGGGCTGAGGATCTGGTGGTGGATCAGTGGTGGTTGCTGTTATTGGATTCTGTTTGAGTTGGAAAACTGAGCAAAATTTACTTACGGTGAAGAAGTCTGCTTTGGAAAACCGAAATTTTTTCCAAAGGATAAGATCATCATCATTGGAGGCAAAAACTGGCATGAGAAAAACAAATGTACCTGTTCTTGGGATATTTAACTATCACGAAGGAGACAGACCTCTGAGAGGGAAGGAAGAACGAGGCATGAGACTGTATATGGCCCTGTCTCATAAAACAGCAAGGACAGAGGTGGTGGAATCTGATCTCTAAGAGCATAAGCTTTGAGGGTCATGACAATCCCAGCCTCACCTGATAGCAGCTATGAAAATCTAGGGAGGCTTCTTACCTAGTCTGCTCCTGGACCATCTCCTTTGTAAAAAAGCTCCAACAGTATCTACTGTGCAGGGTTCTTTTGGGGGATAAATGAATCAACGTGAACAATGTTTAATTCATTTGCTGTTACATATCAATATGCTGACACAGGTATTTTAGATAAGTAATGCTGGGGCAGCTGACACACAAAGAAGCTACCTAAGACAAATGTGACCCTTGGTCACACGAGGAACTTATGGGACACAGGCCATGTTCCAGAGCACATCATTTAGATAGTGTTGCCCCAGCACAACACTGTTTCATCCATAAGCACACTGGCACTCAGATTCTGGGTTTCAGAGAAAAGGAAAATAAAATAGGACAAATTGTATGAGTGGACACAAAAAAAGAATGACATTCAACAAAGGCTGAAATTGTGCCATTTGTTGGTTTGGTGCTTGTAGAACTTGTCTTAATCAGCAATCCAATGGTTCTTTACATAATATTAGAAACTATATAATTGTCCTGAATACAGGGTATTGTCTTCAGGGCTGAATATCTTCTATCACCAACAGTGATATTTTTCAGAATACTTTTATTTTACTGGCCTCTCTTTTTTACTTGATATTTGCTTACTTTCCTCAAAATTAACTTTTCCTATGCTGATCTGGGCTCCCGGTTGTCTGGAATCTATAATTTCTACTTCAGTGAAACAACTGTGATCCGTATTTTCAATGTATATTTATTATAGTCAGTGAAGTATGGAGGGGTTGTCAAGTCTGAGAGATGAGAATTTTCTCAGAGGAAAGCAGGAAGAAAGCGAAAGCTAGAATGAGCTCGATGGCTGCAAATAAGTCCCTTCCTCTCTAGTAGTCAAGGACATGCCTTGAGTACTACCAGGTGTTCCAGGCTCCACCAACGGTCAAACAGATCTTCCTAATTTCTTACCAGACAATTTACCACTGGTAATTCAGTTTCTCCTCCTTCAAATTCTCCAGGCAGGTTGCCTTTCTACCCCTATGCACACTGCTGTTTGAGAATCCCATATAAATATGGTGGTCAATGTCACAGTCTGGCACAGCCAGGATGAAGAATTTAGACTGTACTTATTTAAAGAAAATTGTGATTACAGAGTTTAGATAAGTACACTGCACGTGCTGATTACAATTCTAAGCACCACCCAAGTATGGCCAATCTTAAAAGGTATTTAGTGAGTCATATGGTTATAATTTCTACTACAACTTTAATTTCATGTTTGCAACCTTGTGTGGTCCTCTTATTTAAAAAACCCTGGATTTCGGGGCATCTCTAGCCTTTGTAAGAGGGTGAGCAGCAGCTCAATGTGGACCATGAATCAACTTTGAACAGAAAGAGGGAGTGAGAAACAAAATGGTCCTCATAGTGGGGTGTCACTTTTCAGGGCAGGCTTTAATCTTACGGGATCTCTGGCTTGGACCTGGCAATGTCTATCACTAAACAAGAGCACACATGAATGATCAGAAATACACTGGATTTGTGAATTCTACAAATTAAAATAAATGTACAGTGACCTATTTTCTGGTAGAGCCAAAAATATTATCCTAAAAATATGCACCTGCCCCAAGTATCAGACTGTAGATACTTAAGAGATGTGATTGTGTGAACACAGCTACTCTGCAGAAGACGCTCCCATAATTCTGTGAGCTGTGCCTCTAACCATTACATCTATAGCTTTCAGTAATTTAGAGCCTCTAGCCTCCTCAGTCCTCTCAAATCACATAATCAAATCAATGATTCATCAAGGAGATAAGACACTTGACTTGCTCGTTTTTGATCTGTTATTTTTCTTCATATAAATGGTGTGATTTAGAGGAATGAGACTGACATTGCTCTAAAATGTAGGTTGAGTGACATGACGTTAGAGGTGTCATGCTCCTTTCTATTTTAAACCTAATAATCTAAAATGACATGCTCATTAAGTGCATGATATTAACAAAAACTGCTCATTTCAAAAATCTTTGATATGTGAATTTTCTCATTTGATATATGTTAATAGAAAATCTCTCCTGCTAAATTATGGCCACATGCATAAAAGCAGACCTTATATTTCATATCATATATATACATACACACACACATACCCACAACACATAATTTCTGAAAGTCAACTGGCATGAATTATATATAATTAATAAAGGAATCATTTGCATTACCCTTTGGCATGAATATGCCAAACTTGTCCTTAATTTACATTCAATTAATCGCAGCTAATGTACACATAATTTAATGGAGGCACAGAAGTCCCATTACACACTCCAGTAGGTTATGCAATTAAGCAACACTTACCTAGCATTCCACTATACTTTCAATGTGAATGAAATTCTTTTTCTTTCATAAAATTTAGGAAAGATGTAAGCAGAGGCAAAATAAAAGTCCTTTGGTTTGGGACTCTCTGCTTCATTTAATAATATCCAGCTAATAATAGCCTTACTTCTAAAATTGTCTCTTGCTTACCCATCAAAATTTCTCATCTGGCTGCCCTGACATCTCTAACACCTAGACAATCTATATGTTTTTTTTTCTGCTTATGAATAGATGTTTATGTGTCTCGTTCCAACTATAGTCCCAACTAACAGAATTGCTACTGCTATTTTTATATATCAAGGCTCTTTCACCTCAAATCTACCTTAACCCCCCCAACTCATATCACCAGAATACAGAAATGGGGTGACCATTTTTAGAGTCAATTCTGGAAGATGAAGAAATAGGGATGGTGGTAGAAGAGGGAAATAGGAGGTAGTCTGACACTTTAAAGATCTCCTTTGAGTGAGTAGGTCCTCCATTAACAAAGCTGTGTGTGTGTGTGTATGTGTGTGTGAGAGAGAGAGAGAGAGAGAGAGAGAGAGAGAGAGAGAGAGAGAGAGAGAGAGAGAGTTAGTTAACAGTACTGCCTTCGCTTGCAACAGTCAACAGTCAGGGCTCCAGGCTATTCGCACTTTAAATCCTCATTTGACCCATTTCTGACAGCTTGAATCCAGCCCAAAGGAAAAACATTCTCTAAAGTTCCTAGCTGCCCCCTGACTTTCTCTTGAATAAGATAAATTAATTCCCAGGAAGACTCCCTCAAATTTGTCTTAACTTATTTATTGAAGAACTTGTCTTTAATTAAAAAAAAAAAAAAAAAAACTAAACAAAGAATAAAAGAGGAAGAGATTTTAGAGAAAAGACGAAGAGGAATAAGGTCTGACAACATCAAGAGAAAAGGAACAAATAAAATATTTGTGGAAAAATAATGTTTGCCCGGGACTAGATAGAGCTTTCATACTACACGGACTGATCCTCCAGAAGAGCAGTACGTGGGGAAAAAGAGATCAGAGGATTAGCAAATGGATACAGACTCAAATCTGACCAAGAGTTTCATCTCTTGGAAGCAAAAGACCTCTGTGCTGCTTTAAAGGATGAAAGGACTTCTCAAAAATGTCCTATTTTAAAACATTCCAAACCCCCAGTGTTATTTTTAAGTAAATAATTCTTAGAGAAAAGAATCACCTGGATAGATCCATTGTGGAATCTACTATTGACTCCCAGGGTATTCACTAAAACCTCATATTTTTAACTTATAATATTCAGTGCTACACAAAGCACAAAGTATCCTGGGAAATAGGTAAACTGAAAGTGTCTCCCCAACGTGAGGGAAAAAAAAAACATTTGCTCCCCCAAATCTCTTCATTCTCCTCTGCCATCCCTCCTACAGTACGAAAGGTGCCTCTTTCTGCCTTCTCTCCCTACTTTTTCTCCCCCTGGTCCGTGTCCTTTCTCCTTCCCTTTCTTTGCCCAGGACTCACTCCTGCCTGTGGATGCCATTTGAGTACTAAGCAGCTCCAGGATGCCTCAGGGTCGGTTCTGCAGCTCTGCACCACTGACATTGGAGGCTGTGTTGCACATTGACGATGCCTCTGCTCAGTGGATCCTGAGAAAAGGATCCAGATATTGCCAAGTATCCCCCATGGGGAGCAAAACCCTTCCCTGGTACAGAATCACCATGGAAATGACTGAAGCTGCCTCTATTCCCTAGTAGCTTCATGACTTGGGTAAGAAGAGAGCATAACATACCACCTTTTTGAAAGATGGCCAAGTGCAATTCTTTTGTGAATTTCAGGTGTTTTGCTTTGCTTTGCTTTCCTTTGGGCCAACCTCAAGAATCTGCACACAATGTCTTGCTGGATAACGTACCAGTTGCCGGCCACAGAGGTGCCATTAGGATGGAGGGGCCTTTGCCTTCTGACCTCGGAGATGGCAGGAATCTTCAGCAGGCTATAAATATCCAACACATTTTTGTAGAACCCAAAACACCTTGTTAGGTTAATGCAAGGTGTCATTTTTAAGCCTTGGTGCTTTGCTGGCAATTCACTTTGAATTTGGAAAAGGAAGAAACCAAAGCAGTGAAATGCTTAAGTGGCAAGAGGCTGCCACAGGGCTCACTAATGGGGAGTCCTGGGCACAGGAACACATTTCTAACTGCTGTTTTTTTCTCTTTAATTTTTTTCTAGTCTTAGAAAACAGTCAGCTAAAATCCCAGCTGCAAATTAGTGAGCTGACAGGGATTTCTTGAGTTTTTAAACTTACTGGTGTTTTTTCATTCTCTTCACAGTTAATTCTCTAAGCATATTTAATGCCATCTCATACATAACAAAGTTCATTAAAGACTATTTAAGCATTTCACTATCTCTGTTTCTTAACACTGTTTCTCCTACATCACTCCCAACCCCCCATGGAGACAGTCTTAAGTTTCTTTTTTTTTTTTTTTTCATGGACAATAATGTAACTTTATTGTGTGCATCCTCTTCCACAACAATTAGTTTTTCCATGTGAAATAAGGTTTAAGATGCCAAAGTTATTGTGAAAAGACATTGGGCAAGAGAAAATGTTGAAGAGAGTTTTTGGTTTTTGTCTGAAAATGGAAAGTGGAAGAGTCTAAGGGAGAAAAACACCACAAAAACAGCTTTGGTGACCAGAGACAGTGATGCCGAGTGAGGGCCAGGCAAATAACCTTGGAAAGGAGGGCAGGACTTCATGTGGATGTTGAAGGTATTTGTTTAGCAATATTAGTCTTAAAATTTCCTTCTGTGTTGAAGAGGCTCCTCCATAGTCTGTTTAATCTGGTGATTTTTTTCTTTTTTAAGTGAACCTTTAGTATCTCTTTAACTCTGTTTACCATGGGCCTAAATTCCAGTTCTGCAACAGAACTGTGAACTTGCAGTACATATTTTTCCTGTAGGAGTCTACCCAAAAAAGTAACCAAGACAGGATAATTTTTTTTTCAGTAAACTTGTTTTGTCTTTGTCGTCATTGGAGCATTGCTGCTAGGATCGAATGCATGGCCTGTGCATGCGAGGCAAGTGCTGTACCCCTGAGGTGTACACCAGACCCAAAAAGTAAACTTTGAACGTGCTCTGCACAGAACCTTTCTTGGCTCTTCTCCAAATGGACTTTGTGTTAAATTAAACAATTATTATGTTACATAATAAGATTTAAAGTTTCTGATATTATTGGTTTCTTCGTTAAGAAACAAAAGACCTTCCTTTTGGTGCTGGGGATTGAACCCAGGGGTGCATAACCACTGAGCCACATCCTCAGTCCTTTGTATTTTTTTTATTTCCAGACCAGTCTTAGGGAAGTTGCTGAGACTGGCCTCAAACTTGTGGTCCTCCTGCTTCAGCCTCCTAAGCAGCTGGGATTAGAGGAGTATGCCAATGCACCTTCTAGAAACAAAAAATTTAATATTAAATTTCCTGCCAGAGGTTCTGCCACTTTCTACATAAAAATTAGTGGCACCTGCATCTCATGTATTTTATCTGTACCTTTAAGGGAAAAAAAATAACAGAAATCAATCCCCATCATCGCAGACTCTCAAAGGCACTTGGCCTCCTCCACCACCCCTCGCTCTTTCAGGCATTTCACTGTGGGCTAACCCTTGGTCTCCAGGTCTCTTGCTGCCTATCTCCATCCCTGTGGCTCTTTTGACTGAGCATTCTCTTAGACCCATGCTTTTCCTGACCGATGCACACATACTGACATGACACCGAGTTCTCCTCTTTGTCAGACTCTCCTCCGGTGATCTCCAGCTCCGTAGTTCCAACAACCACCACTTACTGATGACAACCACATTTCTATCTCTGAGCCTGGCTTGTTCAATGTAACTTAACATTCATATACCCAACTTCCAACTCAACAAACCTCTTGGACCTCACAGGCATATCAAAATGAATGTGGTTAAAAACACAAACCTTATTCACCATCCCTCCAACTCATTCCTGCCCTGAGAATCTCAGGCAAATGTGAAAGTTCCTCTCCCCACCTCCTGGTTTCCACTGTCTCTGCTCAGGAAATTCCTCACCTCCCCTACCTGTACTCTGGCTGCATTGATCCTGACATCATCTCTGTACTGGTTAATCTACTTGTTTCAGGAGCAGATCCAGGACTTGCCGATCTTTGACATGACTTAATACCTCCTGCTTCCTATAGTTCTGCTCCCTCCTTTCATGACTATAAGGAGGAGTGAGGGGAGGTGGCACCCTGATACTCATCCTTGATCACTATTTAGTTGTCCTTTCTGCTCAGTGCACAAAATCTCTTGATGAGACATTTATAACACAGCAGTTTTGACACCAGGGCTGGACTTGACTGAAAGTCAACAGATGCACAGTGAGATTCTGACAAAGTCAGAAAAATATCGTTAATCCTGCTGCATGTTTTCATTACCAAACAATAAATAAAACAACTATTCTTATCATATATTTAAAATTTTATCCATTTCCTGATCTCTAGAGATGGTATAAAGATGGCATAAAAAAACACGGTTAAAACATTCATGATCAAAACCACCACACCAAAAGACAGTATTTTTATGACAAGAAAGTAAACAATGTGTGATTTTCATAAAACTAGTTAGGAAAAACACTTAAAACATTTTGATAAAATTGCAAAAATTCGAAATGTAGGAGAGTAAGAAGCACAAACCTTTTTAATAAAACGGACCTGCACTGACTTAAATCTACCAGTGCTTATGGTTAGAGAATGGCTGTAGTTTTTAAAAGTTTTAAAAAACTTTTAAATAAAACTACACATAGACAGTGACTCTAGGCAAATACACTAAGAGCCAGTGTTAAGAATGTTATCTAAGAAATAAGGTGAAAATCTGCCTTTTAGAGGTTGATAAACAGTCTAGAAGTCATTTGTTTTCTTAAACACATTCTAAGTGACTTTTCATCCTTCCAATCACAGCCAGATGGAGGAAGGGATTCTGGAATTGCGGGATTTCCTATTTGAGAAACAAATACATGCAATACTAAAGCCATTCCTGCCATTTACCCTAAAGATAAATAAGCTGCATTGGCTGAGGGTAGAGTTTATTTATTGTTGGGGAGGCCCCCTAGAAGGTACAGGGTTTATTTTAAACTGCTCTTGTTATTGTTTCTGCAAAAGAATGGTCAACTGAAATTTTCAGGTATAGCACAATATATACCAAAATCCAAAGTGAGGAGTGAAATGAGGACTTAAAATCCACAAATATACATGCAGTCATGCGTGGTACAATGACAGCCAACAAAGAACCATGTAGACAACAGTGGTCCCGTAGGACTGTATCTCCTACGACAGTAACATCACAGCCATGCTACTGCGTGTATGTGCACAGACAGATACACTGGCTAACGGTGGCACTTCTGAGAAAGCAGCCTTGCTGTTGAGTAACACATGGCTGTATTTAAATCCCTCACCGGTACAGAGGTATACAATGACCTGCAGAGATTTATTTGATAAAGCTGTTGATGTGCTGTGACTCTCACATACCCCTCTCTACAGGGAAGGGTGTGGGGGCTTCCCAGAGCATAGGGCTTTAAGGGAACCACTCGGAGAGCTTTGTATGGGCTCTCGCAGTTTTGGGTTGAAATTGTATCTGTATCGTGCCTGAGAAATCTAATGGTGAGAGGACAGCTAAAGAGATCTGCAACACAGGATGGACAGAAAAGTTGGGAAGGAATGGCTTTTCCCAAATCAGGTGGGGCAGAAGACAACTGAGTGTTCTCCCAGGGACTTGATGAGCGTTGGGAAGAAAGAGGAGCAGACTGGGCTCCTTAGATCTTGTCCCAAAGACCAGTGTGGGCCATCAGATGTCACTATAAAGCTTCTGTTTGATCGTTATGGGAAATCGGGAGTTCTAGGCCCTGGATGTGAAGGAGTCTTCATAGACCCTGGAAACAGCCAGTCAGTGTGAAATGGACACAAAGAGGAAAACAAAGCAGGAGAACCAGCAGGAAAATGGAGCATGAACCAAATGGTTCATGAAGTCCGCCCCGATCTGGACTCTTTGGTTGTGCTACCCAATAGACCCTTGCCCTGCTAAGCGACTTTAAGCTAAGTTTTCTGGTGACACTTCATTTTATAATTCTTTTCAAATGATTTGGGAGAAAAATCTGCAGTCTAAACTTGTTCTGTGCTACAATGGTCCCAAATCAGGAAAATGCAAAAGAGTCAGGATAACAACTCCAGCAGGTTCTTCTTAGGGTATACTCTATCCCTGGAGAAGATGTGGCCTCTAAATCAAAATGAGACATAAACTGAAAGTGGACTTCTTTTGGCTGGAAGGTAAGAAACAAGGAGAGTCAATTATGTGTTACCTGGTAATGAACTCTCTGGGAACCAGAAGAAACGGACTGCAAGTCCTAATGAGAAAGTGGAAGAAAAAAAATCCATACCTTAAAATCAGTTTGAACAAGCTGCCCCATAATTCTACCAACTGAACTCCCAATTTAATGTTAAAATACTCATCTGGAAAGCATCTAGCCCACTCATATTTACCAAGGTTAAACAAGGAAGGTAATGCCAGAAATAATAAAAACATACCAACTGGGATGGAGAGAAAACAGGTCATTTGTCTCCTGAAACTTATAATTCCTAATGTTTAGAGTTAAGCAACATATAATAATTTCAAGGACAGAGAACACCAAAGTAAAGAACAGGCAAATTTATTATAATAAATGGGGATCATGTTTCATTAGCATTTGAACTTTTTTTTTTTTTTTTTAAGGAAGTCTTCTGGGGCTGGAGATGCAGCTCTGTGGGAGAACACTTGCCTAGCATGCCAGAGGCCTTGGGTTCAATGCCCAGTAACTCTCTTTCTCTCTCTCTCTCTCTCTCTCTCTCTGTCTCTCTCTCTCTCTCACTCGCACACACACACACACACAAGCCTTCCTGATTCCCTTTAAACACAAAGAATTTCTTTCTCTTACATTAAATACATGCATGATAATTGTGTCTGTACCAATAAGTTGCCTGGATAAACTGAGTTTTCATAAACCTCAACGAGAAAATCACTGACCACCTTCAAGTTATCACAGAGTGCAAATTAGCAGGGTTGAAATGGAGGTTTTACTAGCAGATTCTGAAAGCCCAGCCCCCTGTATAAAGTTTGGTAACTAAGTTGTCACCACTGTCACATCCCCCAGGCTTGCTTGCTACCGAATACTAACGAGTTCTAGAACTTTACAGACGTCAGCATCCTGGGTTCCTTGGTCCTTGGGCCCACTTCCCACAAGGCTGCCTCATCTTACCTCGGTGCCCAAGTTTGTTTTAAAACTCTTCCTTCTTATCTGCTGAGTTCACTCTTTCCTTTTTATTTAGAATTCGCCTTTAGTTGAATATTGGCATGCTTTTCACACCAATAAGCTAGTTTTCGACAAAGCCAATTTATTAGTCATGTACTTTTCCACTGTGAAGTCTTGTTAACAAAATTACTAGAGTGTTAAATAGTTTAAAAAGAAGAAGAAAAACGTTTGGTACCAATTATGATTCAGTTCTAAAATTCTTTTCTGGACTATTGAGTGTCATTACATTTGTTGAGTGAAATACTTTATATAGGTTTGGAGAATATAGATTCTAACCTGAGTTTAATGCTAAGAAGTTCACAAATTTGAACTTGAGCTGTCGCCCTCAATCAAATTATCTACAGGAAGCCACAAGTGTAAAATTGGTCCACTCCTCTTCTCTCAACCATACCCATATTTGAAATTGGGCATATATCTCTAAATATTTTGCATTCATAATTCCATCTCAATCCTTAATAATAACAGGAAAAATTATTAATTTTTACATCGATGTATTTCTCCCATCCAAACTTATTTCTGCCAAGAGAAATAAAATCTAATGTTCACAGTTAAGTGCCTCCAGCTTAAAGGTATTTTAAACACTGTACATCTGCTTTCTGACATTTGCTTGTGTGCAACGTGTTGTCTTAGACAGCCGCTCAGCTAGGGGTGTCCATCAGAATCAGCCAACAGCTCTCAGCATGCAAATCTCTCAGCCCACCTGAGAAAGTAACTCTAATGAGCATCTTTTACCAAGAAACAGTAAGAAAGAAGTGTCTCTGCCTTTTGTGGAATGGAGACAGTTAACACACCCCCTCCTCAAAATTTTTCAAGAATAACCAGGGAAAATTATAATGTTGAATGTGTGTGTTGTGCTGTTCAAATGAATGGGGGTGTCATATACAAGATCTTTTCCTTTCTGTTTCTCTATAGCAAGACCAGATTGAGAAAGAAAAATAATAATAATAGATTATTCCTTTGGGCTTTGACAAAATTCCATGAATTAGAGAAGGTTTTTTCTTGCAAAAGTTTTATTTTTTAAATCACAGTCCCTGACAAAAGTCTATCCTAGATACAAAAACATTAAATAACCCCAAATCTCTGTTTTCTTTCATTATTTATCAATGCCATTTGAAATTCTTTAAAGCTAAAAAATACAGATATGTAGTCTGGCAGGAAGACAGAGGTTCCAAGCTACGGCTGTGGGATACACTAGAGAAACAGCACCACGTGGCACGGGACCAGGCCTTCCCCATTTCAACCACCAGAGGCAGGAGAGAGCGGTGGGGTAGGGAGGAAGATGCCCAATGTAGACCTAAGGGACAAGGCCACCACGTTCCCAATTCCTCCCCAAATGTGCCACTTCAGAAGCACTGGTAATTGGTTATGAAAATGGAAAGTTGAGGAGAATAAATAATCGGCTAAATCAACTCACCTCCTGCAGGCGGTCTATGTACATTCGGCAAGTCTCCAAATCACAGTCTCCACGCACAACTAGAATACCCAGAGGAATGGCTAAGAGTGAAGGAAAAAGAAAAATCTAAAATAACATATTTGACTTTTCTAGATTGGCACAAATGTGTTTCTCATGGTTAAAAAATAATCTCATGACTATCATGGGATTGGGGATATTTCCATACAGAGAAATAATCACCCTGTGCCTACACCTCCCTTTGGATTTGGGGCTCTTCTTTGCCTACAGTTGCCAGACACTGTCTTTGAATGATCTGTGTTGCCCCTTCCCTTCATCCGGCCTTCATCTCACTTTATCTCAGTGGCCCTGGTTTGAAGTGTAACACCACAGTATCAGTGGATGGACTGGCAGAACCCAGAGGCTGCTGGAGACGGCTGATGATGTACACCTGCATTTACAATCGGCAGCCTGAGGACACAGCACCAGAGAGGAATTCTGATTCTGGACACTTTCCCTTTCCCCTCTTGAACGCATGGGGTTTAAATTTTTTGCTGGTTTACAACAGTTCCCTCTCCGTGAGCCTTCAAGGCGCTCTTGCTACCTGGTGGCCAACAACAGAAATAAAGATATAAAAAAAAGAAGGAGAAGAGGAGGAGGAAGAGAAAGAGAAGAATAAAGCTTCTAGAAGGTGCTCAGCTTAACACCCAACCAAATTTAAAAGATGCTTGGGGTAAGTGAGGTCATAGTAGGGCCTCAGGGAACAATAAGGAGAAGCCAAACTACGCACCCTACTTTTAAGGTACCCTTCTTAGGTAGTGGCACACGTCACACAGTGGCTTCAGTAGATAGAACGTTCTACTTCAAATATGATCATAAAATTCCTGAAATACTTAAATTTGGTCTCCTTCCTAAAGTTTCAAAAAATGTATGTGTTTCTCTCCTACTTTAATAGTGCAGTTATGCCAGGCACAGTGACGCATGTCTACCATCCGGCGACTCCGGAGGTTGAGGCAGGAAGGTTGCAAGTTCAAGGCCAGCCTCAACAACTTAGCAAGGCCCTAAATAACTTAGCAAAACCCTGTCTCAAAATAAAAAATAAAAAAGGCTGGGAATGTGACTCAGTGGCTAAGTACCTCTAGGTTCAACTCCCAATAAAATAAAATAAAATTAAGTTAAATTTAAAAAGTACAGTCACACTGTTAAAATTCATGATGTAACAAAAAATTCAAAATATTGAATTAGCCAATTAGATGCCAGCAACCAGATGATATGAGTGGTATTCACTAAAAATTTTTAAAAACCTTTCATTGATTAAATTTACTTTCAAATCCTCATCAATAAATGGGTCTGAAAATGCAAAATGCTAGGATTTTAAAAAATGAACATGTACAGAATAAGATGTACTTAAAAGTGCATGAAAAGAGCTTGAGGAAATCCTGAAAAGAGGCCATACATATAAACAGATAGCAATGAATGCAACATTGGTCATATTAAATGTGTGAACTTAATCATTTGAAACCTATAGGAGAGAGGGACTAATTGTTACTAGGGGTAGATTTAGGGTTCAATGAAGGATAGGGAGCCCCACTGATCTTTCAGCTAGAGGAGAAAGAATGTTCTAAAGGGAAAGAAACAGTTTCCTTCTCAATATGACTTACAGATTAGTTTCTACCAGTGAAACCAAATCAATACCACTACCCTACTCCTTTAGGTTCCTGAAGTCCTGCATATATAAATCTTCAAAGTATCTACCATCTTGTTGAACTATGGAAGCCTGTGAGTATGGATTCTCTCAGATCAAGGAGAAAGCCTGTTTGCCTTTAATTCTTCATCGCCTGGTAGAGAAATGGCAGATATTCAACAAATGTTTTTTAAGAGAACAAGGAAGACAGGCTTAGGACCTGTCTAAAGGTTAAAGAGAAAGTGGGTGTCTGCAGTACAAGCTGATTTTCCAGGATAGTGCACTTCTACGCTGGGCAGGAGCTTGCTTTTGTCTATTCTTCAAGAAGCCAAGCAAGAGACTCACTAAGCAGAACATACGGAATCCTCAAAGTGCCATATATTTGAGAAAATAAGGATCTGGAAGAATACATTTCCCTTTCTTTTGAAGATAAATGGAAGTCTCAGAAGAGTTTTAGCAAGGCAACTGTGCATCTTGAAGAAGAATGGAAAGGAAATTCCATAAAGGGATCCCTTAAAACCACTGATTCATCAACCTCAGCTATACTACTAAATAGAACCAAATAAGGTGATCCGCTAAGGTCAGAGTAGAATAAGGACTTCTATTACTTGAAGAATGATAAGAATAAGCTAGAATTTTGGCCTAGATGGTAAACCAAAGGCTGTGGAAATGAAATATAGCAATAACTAACATGACAGTCCACACTGGAATTTTGTTTAATGATACTTTCTCTTAATTTCAGATGTAAAAACTGTAGAAGAATGGATATTAATCAATACTTAGCCATGTTCTTAAATGGGGGGATTTGTTTTGTAGAAATGCAGCAATAATTCTATCATTAACTTCTGATTTCCTTCTAGTATTAATACTTACAATTAATCTCATCCAAATATAGATTCAATGTACCTAGTTGCAGATATTTTAAACTAAAATTAGCAATTGGATATTCAAGATTTGGAATCAAAACAAAATAGCAAGAAAGAAGTTTTTGGAGATGTTTCATTAATTTCTACCATATGTATAAAATTAACAACTTGGTCTAGTCCCCAATGAGTAAAAGTAACTGCTTTTGACTAAACAACACTTATCTTTAATTGGAAATTTTAAAAAGGCCACCTGTATCACAACTTCCTGACACGATGACCATCACCTGGGAAATTTATTCTGTGAAGATAGCAGCATGCAGTAGAAAGGATTCATCATCGTTCTCTTCTGGATTCAAACCCCATCCCTGCTTTGGTTTTGAAGAGTGCTCAATTTAGTTCTTTGTCCTTGCAAGTTACTGAATTCCTCTGAGGTCTGGTTCAAAGACTGTGGTGTTTAGAACAGGTGTCTGATGGGATTTTATGAAGCTTGATTGCAATACTACACTTAAAACTGAATTACCAAGACACCAATGCTAGTTCTCCTCCACTCCCTTCACTGTCTTTTGGGCATCTTTCAGTCTAAAATGGATACATCCAAGCATCAATCTTTTAATATATCATAATGCTATGAGGACCTGCTAACAGTAATTCCATAAATTAAACTCGTATTTACTGAAAAGTAATTTCCTCTTTCTACAATGGGAAAAATAACTGAAGCACAAAAAATACTGTAATCTAGCTCTTCCATTTGGAGCACTGCATGGTGAAAAGAAAGCAGAAACTTGTGAAAGCACCACCTCCACCTGATATTATGGATAACTAAATGCCAAACTTTGAAGCAGTTTGCTCAAGTTTAATTAAGAGTAGTGAGAGTGCTCAGGACCTGAATATTGTGTCACTACCCCTGGTCTCCACAATTCATCTTATTTTGGTGTTGGAGACTGCCTCCAATAAGCATCAGTCATTACTCACCCTACACAATGGAACTTTCAGGGCAGGGATCAAATGGAATGTACAGGTTCTAACTAAGCAAAACAAACAAAAAACCCAAGCTGGTTTCTAGAGTACAAGCAGATTTAACACGCACATTTCTCTCTCACTAGAAATGCTCCTGAACTACAGTAAATGGATTTTTAAAAGGATATAAACCAACAAAAATGAGCAGGAACAGTAAAGGGAAAATAGAAACAGATGAAGAAGAACAATTGGTGACTGACCCATACTCCTACAGAGCCCGGTCCTAAACCACAGGTGGAGACGGATGAGAACAATTATAATTTACACTTCAAAACCTTCAAAAGCCTTGCACACTGGCGGCATCAGGTACGTCAGGAACTAAAGGTAAAGAGGGCAGCTAAAATAGGAGCCAGGATGGGACAAGACTCAATTCCCACCACCCACTCTCGGCAGGTGCAGCTACAGTACAGAAAACAGGACGACACTATGACCCACAGGATACAATGATCCTGGTACAATAGGACAAATCCATGGGGAAACATCATAAGGCCCATCCCCAACATTTATAAGACCCAAGGCAAGAAAATAAAGACCTAGTTTCATGTATCCACAAAATTTTATGTTTAACATAAAGTCCCCCAAACCGTTAAATAAAACAGTTCCATCCTCCCTCTTCCTTCCCTCTCTCCTTCCCTTACTCCCTCCCCAAACTACCTTCCTTCCTGCCTTCTTTCTCTCCCTCCCCCCTGCCAACATTTCTTCTTCCCTTGTGGTGATGGGGACTGAATCCAGAGGTGTTCTACCACTGAGATACATCCCAGCTCTTTTTATATTTTGAAGAGTCTCACCAAATTGCCCAGATTGGCCTAGAAGTTTGAATACTCCTGCCTCAGTTTCCCAAGTAGCTTGGATTGCAGGTATGCACTACCATGCCTTACTTAGGGTTCTATCTTTCTATTTTTCAAGCATTCCTTCATAGATACCTGAACGAGGTACTGAAATTTGTAATTATTATGGAGTGTTGGGACAGAACATAGAACCCTATGTGGCCCATAAACAGACTCCCTTCTCTTTCCATTCCCTGCCTCCATTCAAAACATTGAGGGTCATGTCCCTATGCATGTAGATAATCCAGAGCACACCTGCAAGCTTTCTTGAAAGCCAAAGCCTTTTCTACTAATTGCTCCTAAGGGGCTAATTATACTCTTTCTCTGCAATGTTTCTGGGAGACCAGGCCAGAGGAAGAAGACTATGTATGTCCTAGAAGTAATTCTGGGATTACTGGGAAAAGAACCCTAAGAACACAAAGCATACTCTAGAAAAGGGTAGAGCAAGCCCTAGGTGAGCCTTTAATTTGGCACTGAACAGACATCATCCCAAGAAGCAGGACAAAGCTGAAAGAGGGCCACTGCAGAGTGCTTTAATGCTGGGACAACTCTCACATGGGTCTAAAGGAAGCACTGATTAGGAATTCCCAAGAAACAGGTCACCTAGCTCCCTCACAGTGAGGCTTGAGATCAGTAAGCCTTATCCAGGAGTTCAGAGGTTCCAATCAGCTCTTACGATTCCCACTTTCAACAATGAGCAGAAAGACATTTTCAGAAAACCAAGAAATATCTCTAATGCAAAAGTTAGAGAAAATGGTCCATTCATGAAATACAAATGTAATTATATTTAAAGACGATAAAGAGACTGGAGGAAGAGGACCATCATTCAGAGAACAACAAAAATACTACTCTTTAAATAAACTTTGATAGACTAAGTATCCATAGAAATCTCAACAGAAAGATTAGAAGATAAAGTTTAGGGAATCTTCACAAAAGCAGAACAAAAAGGAAGAGAGAAAAGAGGAGAGAAATACTAAGAGAAGTAGAAAACACAAAGAGGTCCAACATCCAAATTAGAGGAGCTCCAAAAACAAGAGGAAACAGGAGCAATTACCAGAAAATAAAAAAAGAAAGAAAATGAAGAATATTTCCTAAAACTAAGGATATTAGTTTCAAAATTAAAATGACCCAACAAGTGCCCAAAACAAAAAATATAGAAGGATATGGAAATATTTTATTTTGAAGTTTAAAGATATTGAAGACAGAGTCTACAGGCTTCCAGAGAGGTAAAGTTAGATCAAATGCAAGGGATCAGGAAATGGAATGGTTTTGAATTTCTCAAAGGCAAGCATACAGTAGGAGAGGCAAAGACGCAGGGCCTTCAAAATTCTGTGGCTTTTACACATAACCTAAGGCATCAAATAGACCCAAGGGTTGAAGAGAGGACCCCCTCAATCAAGAAGCTACTGGATTATTTGCCTCAATAATAGTTTTCAGTAAGAATGAGGAATACATGAGATTTAGAAAATGGAGAATCCAAAGGACAAAGAAGAAAAGAAAAAAAAATCTCCAAGGGGAATGGGCTAGAAGATCCCAGATGACAGATATATTGAGTTACCAAAATATTGGACAAAATATTGTTACCATGACTACAGATACAGATTGCAGGAAGCAACCATTTCTCATACCTCTTATTAGACTATTTTTCAAACAAACCTGAACAAGTGTCCAGCTTCGTGTGTGTGTGTGTGTGTGTGTGTGTAAATACATGCACATGCTCTTCCATAACTTACTCCTGAGAACAAGAGTTAGATCATAAAAAAGTAGACATATTCAATGACATTTCCTCTAACAATAGTTCCACAAATCATGTAGAATCTCTCTGCCAAATGTTTCCCAGGACTCACTAGTTACCTTGCCCAGGGAAGCAGAAACCAGACAATGACCAGATATTCTTTTCAACTTTCTTTGAAGTCCTTCATCTAAAGGCTAATGCATCATTTCTTTACACAGGGGCATTTTGGTAGATTTCTTGGGGTTTCAAAACCATTCCATATCTGGTTTAGGGATGCAAAGACTGATGTTAAGTATATATACATACATATATATGCACATACATAAGAATATATACACACATATAAATTTACATATATACATATACATATATATGTCATAAGAGAATGTCAAATCAAGAAATTAGTATAGTGATTATCTGGTAGAAGAGAGGTGGAGGGGGGACTTGTTCCATTTCTTAATCTAGGCATGACTATTTTATTATCCATCTTTAAACATGCACATTCTATACATACAGTGTCCTGGTTAATTATACGCACTACTTTGACTAGGCTATGGAAGCCCACGTAGATACTACACATTATTCTGTCTATAAAGGTACTTCTGGAAGAGAATAAACAACGGGCAGATTCTCTCTCTTCTTGAGCTGAGACATCCATCTTCTCTTGTTGTCATACCTTGTAGCTCTCGTTTTCCTGGCTTTTGGCTCCAGGACTTATATCAGTGACAGCCCTCACCCTCACCCCTGTTCACAGGCCCACAGACTCACACTGGGAGCTACACCAGTAGATGTCCTGGTGTAGCTTGGGTCCCTGGACTTGGACTGAGGTATACCACAGGCAAATTTCCTTTTTCCCTAGCCTGCGGACTACATGTCGTGGGACCTCTCACCCATAATCGCATGAGCCAAGACCAGTAATAGATCTCCTCCTATTCATCTCCATATACTAAGGGTTCTCTTTCTCGAGTGAACCCTGATAATGTATTTGAGGAAAAGCCAGTCATCTGAAAACCAGAAAGAGAGCCCCTAAGACAGTGATGAAGCTTTGACAAATTCAGGTACATAAATAGGAAAGACTGGAGAGTTAACTTGTAATCCTCAGCCCTGAGAAAATTATACTACCAATTACTTATTTCTAGCAAAAGCATGAATCCTGCCCTGGCTCTCCTCTAAGGTTTCACTCTGACCTTCATTAACCCTGTTTCACTATTTCTGTTTGTTTAAATGTCTCATAATCCAAAATGTGATTAAATTAATGGAATGAGAAATCCATTATACATTTCACATGTGCATGCTCTGGATTTCATGTTTGAAACAAAATGCCAACAGGTCATACTAATTAACTTTGCCTTCGATACTTGAAATTAGGACAACTTGAGCACATTATGAAAATTTATGCCAAATAGTACATAAATTAACACTAGTCATCTTTAGCAATACCTTCTGGGTATTCTTTTATCTATAAGAAAAAAAGTTAAAGTATACATGCAGTAAAAGAAAACATGTCAAAATATGATTTCTAAAAGATATGTTTCACCATGAACTCTAAGTAGGACCGGGGAGTAGATCAATCTTGGTTACCCTGTGTATGGGACAGAATTGCTCAAAATGCCAAATACTGAAATTGCTAAAGGCTGTGGAAGATGCCTGGAGTTTTAATAAAACTTAAAATATACTTGACAAAGATCAAGAGGTGTAATAAAAAGACATTCAAGTAATTTCCTCAAGTGAATAATTATTTGATTGAAGAAAGACAACAGATCCTTGTGGATCGATTCTGAGGTAGCTACCACTCCTAGGAATCTCTGAATTAAATTTTGTTCTTGTACAACTTTAGGGATTTGCTGAATTGAGATGAGGCCAATGCAAACTCCCAGTGGACGAAGATCTGAGGTTAACCCTGAGGCACACATCCAGAGTCCCCAGATGCTGGGCTGAGCTAGGAGGACTCCCCCCAGGCACAGCTGCTCTGAGCTCAGTCCTAGCGGTTCTGAGAATTAGCCCTGACAGGAGAAGCTGTGTGACTGAAGAGCTTTATTTTCTTACATGAGTAAATCATACCCCTGGTCTGCAAAAGCCAGTCAGGCTAGAATAGACTTTCTTTGCACATGTGCTCTGGGAACATGACCTAATTCATGCTATATCAGAGACAGACACCCTGAGTCATGTGCCAAGGGCTTATATTGTATAACATGATATGATTTGATTTACATGAATTTGGTCAGGGATGGATGAATGAGAAAATGAAAAAAAATGATTATATGATATGAGGAAGTATAAGAAGAAAGAACAAGAAGAACAAGAAAAGGAGGAAGAACAAAGAAGGAGAGAATGAAGGAGAAGAAGGGTGAGGAGGACATGGAAGAGTAGAAAATCACTTTAGTGTCAAAAATGTGCCAGTTTTATTGTGTTATTTAATCTTTGCCACAATCTTGACATGGTTATTCCTATTTTTTACATGAGGAAGCTGAGTCTCAGAAAGACTCGGCGACATGCCCTGAATGTTCCAACTGCTAAACAGAACACCCCAGCTTCCACCCCAGGTGTCTCTTACACAAGAGTTTCTGTCCTGAACTATTTCCACTTCCCATCAAGTGTGGGCCTCACGGGAGGATGAAGTCTCCATGACCTCTCAACACTGAGCTCAAAAAGGTGAAGGCAAAACAAGTGACCAGCTGGTCAAGGAGAGGATGGACATACAAGTCGCACATGCAGAGCTTCAAAAGGGAAAGGCTGCGGACAGGCAGAGAGCAGGGCCAAGCTAAACAATTCCAGGCTGGATGAGGAGCAGGATATGGTGTGCAGAAGCTGTGAGTGAGTTGGCCATGTTGTTATCAACAGATTTGGCCGGAGTTGGGTCTCTTTCTACGGCTCCCCACTGCCCTCCATTCTAGTAGGCCAGCTTCTGAGGGACTAACAGCCCATAAATCAGTCCTAGTAAACCTATAAAGAGGTTTGCTAGGTAACCTTTGCTGTAATTTAGTGGATCATGTGATTAAAGTGAACGTTGCTTACTTTACAAAGAAATGCAACTGTAAATTATGAGCAAATGCTAATCATTTGGGGGACAGAGATAACAAGATAATAATAGACTTGAATCAAAATCCTGATGGAAAAACCACATGACTTGTTTTGCTATAAAATTCTTACATTAGAATTTCCAATTCTGAACTGAATCACTGATTGACAGTTGACATAAACTAAACAAAAACAAGGGCCATGCTTTCCCTTGAGGTGTGAAGTCATGACATTGGATAAAAAATGTACTCAAAGGTGTTGCCCAGATATTTTACTTAATTCAGTGCTTACTAAACATTAGTAATAGGTAATTTCTGATCTGGCAGGCATTCAACATTAGCAATTTGGTAGTTATGTTATGATAGAATAGTATTCTCATACCCATTCATTTCAATGTCTATTTTTGTTACAAAACTATATTTTAAAAAAATCACAATCACAGTTACTTTGACCAATTTTATTGTTCAATGTGTTTAGCTTGCTTTTTCTTCTTTTGCAATGCAGTATCTATATAATAAAAGAGATGGTGGCGCCTACCTCCCTGGTGGCTGGAAAGCACTTACCGACAGCAAATCCATCCTCTAGTCACTTTCCTAAGCCTTATTACATTCATCCCTTTTTCTTCCTAATTCTATTATCAATACGTACTAGGCATTCGCAAACCTTCAAAGCAATTACAGCAGACCTTAGGTGCCAACTTGTGTAGCAGATAATGTGTTGCACCAAAGCCTCAAAGCCTAAAGCTGGGACTAAAGCAAGTAAATAAGAGATTCTACCAAACCTACAAGAACATGAGGGAAATCACAGCTGGCTGCTCTGCGACACACAAGCAAAGGCCTTAGAGTCAAGCAAGAGAAAACCTGCCTCTGACACTAAGTCCCCATGAAACTGATAATGGGATTTGTAGAAAGGGAGAAAACTCACAGCAGTTAATTCATTCTCTGTAAGGTATCACTGTGGAAATGAAGGGCCAAGAGCTCAGCATGTTAGAAAAAGAAAGGATTTAATTATCTGACACTTTTGCTATTACAGTGTAATTCTGTTAAAACAGAATTGCACCTAAATAGAGCCATTTACTTATTCAAAGTACAAACAAAGCTATCTTTAATGGGATCATTAAAAGAAGGTGTGATACCTTACAGACAAGCTTCTCAGAAACTGTAAGGCTTTGCAAAGTTTGGGTTTTAAATTCTAAATACGTAAATAAGAGTATACTTGAAGAGATTTTGTCAAGACCAGAAAAAAAAAAAAAAAAAAAAAAAAAGCTTATCACTTTCTGAAAAGAATAATAAATAGAAGCACAGGGATCAAAAAGTCATAAAATTGGAAAGAGCATTGAACAATAATGTAAACTGTCAATATTGTCAATAATCTTAGAATCAATGTATTTTCTGTTAGCACTACACAGACATACAATTTTTAAAACTTGATATTTCCTTAAGGACCAATTTTAGACTTATTGACAAATGATAGCGTTTGTGTTAAGAATTTTTTTAACAACCTAAATGTAGTTCAAAATTAGTAAGAAATGAGTCAAAGTTATGAGGGATGAAATTTTTATTTGATGATTGATAATAGGCAGAATCTGTTAGCAATATTTCAATCCAATTTTCCCCACCTATGGACCTTAGGTATTTTTTGTTGACCTGGAACCAGTAAGGAGCTACTTTTTTAAGCAGATTAGCATAAAAAAGGAGATGTGACATCCCAAGAACTTAACACCTTGCCTTGCCATTCCTGGTGACTGGGGTCTGTCAAAGATTTCACAACTCCTGGTTCTTGTGATTAAAAATGATTCTAGAGTTTGGATTTCCTAGCTTGAGCTTAAACAAGCCCTGTCTATAGTTAATTAGAAATGTCGCCCACAAGCTAAAAGGAAACCACAGTTTTTATAGTGTTCTAGTAGAGTATAAGATTTATAAGGTGTGCATCTCAGAAACTAGCTGGTTCTGTGCAAATCTGTTTCAAACTACATCAATTTCTGCTTATTATTACAATAGTATAGTGCTCAAGAAGCCAACATAAGCACATACAACTCACCTTAAAAAATGCTCTTAAATGCTTATGCCTTTTAATCTCAAATAGCAATTTACAGTTTCCATTTGCATTTAGTTTGGCAAACACGTACAAGGTATTGTGCCAAAGTATTTTTAAGGTCTATCAATCATTCAGTTAATCATTTCCGCAAATAGTGTTTCAGAACTGTCTGGTGCCAGGGACAATTCTATTCCCAAGAGCTGTACACACTAAGACACAGGACCTGCCTTCCAGGTGTTCACAAACCTGAGCGGGGAGAGGAGCAGGAATTTGGACAGACAAGTACTAAGTGTGCTTAGGATCAGAAGAGCTACACATTACCCAGGACCAGGCTCCCATGGGGAGCTGACTCAAAAATGACAAAAATAAAGTAGTTTGACAAGAGGAGCAAGAGTTTTTCAGACAAAGGACATTGTCTTCGCCCATTCTTGGACTGTAAGAAACAAAGGCATGAGAAGAAATCAATGTTCAGGAATTAAGAAAACAGGCAGGTACACAGCAAAGTGGAGGGAGGATGAGGTCAGAGGCTTGACATTTATGTACTAAGAAGTTGAGACTTTTTTCTCAAATAGGAAGGGAAATGCTAACGGGCTCCAACTGAAGGCCAAGATTTCTGATTCAAGCTGACAGGGAGGTCCTTCATGCTCCCTGCAGCCCAACTTCAGACAGGACTCCGACCACAGGACCCTGACCTCTTGTTTCTCACAGCATTTGCTTTAGCAAACTTCCAAGTGTAAATTATTTTTATGCCCCTTTGAGATGTAAATCATTTCCCTGCCTCTTGCCAGTTTTACAACCCTGCAATTAAAAACGGGTGAAAGGCGGCTGGGGCTGTAGCTCAGTGACAGAGTGCTTGCTTTGTGTGGAGGCACTGGGTTCCATCTTCAGCACCACATAAAAGTAAATAAATAGAGATATTGTGTCCATCTACAACTAAAAAATATTTTCAACAGATGGGTGAAAGATCTGAACAGTCATGAATACTTATGAAGTGAAACACATTTCAAACTTCCCAAGGAATCATCCTTTCGAAAAGTAAACATAATGAAAGATAGAGCCACTGTCTCCAGTTCTCTGTGGTAGGGTAGGAGCCTAACTAATTGCTTGGAAATAACAGGTGAGTAGAAACACGCACATCCTAGTTGCATTGAACCCACCCCCTACCCTCAATATCCTACAGTACTTTCCCAGCAGCTCACCCCAGTGCTTAAAAAAATCCCCCACCCTGTTTAAAAATAAAATTGCAGAAATATCTTTGGCAGCAATATGGAAGATTAATTGACGGAAGACAAGGTGAATGGCCAGAAGATGAATCAGGAAGCGACTGCAGGATCCGACCCTAGCAACAGTGAAGTCTGGGGTAAAGGAATAGCAGAAAAGGCCAGAAGAGAAACATAAGAGAGATGTTAAATTAAAGAATCAACTGTTTCCTGATCAACTGAATGGCCGGAGGGAAAAAGACAAGGACAATCAGAGACACGTTGTGTGGCCACTTGCATGACACCGTGGTGAACCTGTGGTCTGCTGAGCTGCAGAGAGTGTCAGAGAGCAGAGAAGGCAGCAGAGAGAGAGAGAAACAGATTGTGAAAATAATATAAAGTTAAGGACACTGTAATTATGGGCCAAAAGGACACTTATAAATGCTTCGAATTCTTTTTGTAACACCTGCAACACCAGAAGAGGGCCCCTGAGTTGGATGTATTACTCTCAGAATTGAGGAAAGAATATTGGGGTGGCTGAACCCAGAGCAGAGGAAGGAGGAGGAACAGGAACAGGGTACCTCCCCAGACATCCCCCAAAGCCCAGACTGCAGCACCCCGGAAGTCTGGCAGTGACAGGTCCTTTCCCTTTTTCTTTCCAAAGTATCAGCACACTATGTCTGATAAATGGAAAAGCAGAAGCAAGAAAGAAAAATCCAGCACAAAATGGCGGAGCCACGACCCAGGCTTCTAGACACAGACAAAAGGAGCCGTGTGGAGAATTCAGTCTAACCGTGGGCACGATGTCTGCATTTGTTTTATTTTTTACTTCTCTGAAGACTGTGGTTCATTAATCACCAGTGACCCAGGAGGAAGTATGGGCAGAAGGCCCGAATGTCTCTGTCTTCTAATACACAGTACAAAACAAAGGCCAAATCTCATTTTCCAACTTCATGTGAAAGTTTACTGATATAATATAAATGTCTAGTTTTGACGGAGAAAATTCCATTTCAATGAAGATGCCTAATGTCACATGCAATACATCTCTAGGACAACAAAATTACTTACATAATTCCTTGGAGTTCATACCCAGTACAAAATGTAATAGAAGCTTCTTGTCTGTGAGACCCTAAAATGGACTTGACCATGGGCATTGGAAAGCAATGTAAGTTTCCATCAGGAAATTAGTACTTGCAGAATTCTTACCTACAGGGAAGAACCATTACAGAGTCTTAAGGCAGTCCTCAAGCATTGGGTGGGAGATAAAAAACAATTGACCATGATATTAGAATGTTGGCTTCATAGCTAGGCCAGCCAAATAAATGCAAAAACCAAGAAGAAATCAGAAGTGCCCTCAAAATAACCGTATCTAAAACTTAAATACATGAAATGATGATTATGACACACTGGTCCAAATCTCTTCCACGGTTTCTATATTATCCTGCTGTGCTATATACTGATGGGCAAGGCACCCCTAGGTAGATGCTGGGAAGTCATGCAGTCTCGAACCTCTAGGTTGTTTGGATAAACATGAAGAATTAATGACAGAAAGTTTTCCTAAAATCATCTGAAGGAGACCAAAGTCTCTTTTGAGAAGCAAAAAAGTAAACAAATTATAGCCAGGCAACTGCCATAAGGAGACAAAAAGCAGGGCCAACCACTCCACAGCAGCTGATAACCTCTCATTCTGCTGCTAGGTGACTCTGGGAAACGGGCAGGGGACCAGGGATGCAGGAAACCCACGAGGTACTACCAGTGCTCTCCTCCAGTACGAACTCTGAAAGGCCTGCGGCTCTCATCCATGTAAGCGTCACATCATATTGAGGTTCTGAGTCAATCTGCAAAGAGATTGTTTTCAGACTAAGTTCCCATTTCCACCCTGGGTCCAGTACAGTTCAGTATCTTTACCCATAACTTGGATGGATATAGAAGAAATAATCCATCCTGTTGAGAACCAATCTCTGATGTTCTCTATCCTGACTACAGTGTTCCACTAGAAATCACCTGAAGCTCAGCCTGTTTTGCACTTAGGTTTCCACTTGTAATTACTCAGAATCCAAAGGCAGAACATGGGGTGTGCCAATAGTTCAATGCCAGAAGGCACTTTTAAGAAAAGGTCAGTATTCCTGTTTTAGGTTTCCATTCTCTTTGCACATATTTCTGTAGAAAGTAATTAACTTGCATTTGAATTTCTTGAATAGTATAAAGGTCAGGTCAGAAGATACAGAGAGAAATTGGGGGGCTAGAGTTTATTTTACACTAGACCCCAGTACTTAGCATAGTACTTGACATACCTCCTTGAAATAAACATTGTTAAACAAAGAGATGAACAAAGGACTCTTGTTTGTGTCTTAGTTCAAATTCCAGTATCAGTTCAAATGTCAGGTGTTAAATGACAGCTGAGACTGCATCCAGAGCTCAAGGGCCCCACCCAAATGCATGCTGGGGCACAAAAGGGAATGGCCCCCTGGAGCTCCCATCTGAGTCCCTCTCCAAGAAGGAAGCTACCTCACTCAAGGTTTGTTCCCTCCCTGGGGGGAGCCTGACCTGGATCAATAACCCTTGCCTCCCGTGGGACAAACATAAGTGGCTGTGCCAGAACCAGAGCCCTTGTAGGAATCCTCTGCTGCAGCTGCATCAAAGCTCAACTCACCTCCTTCTACCCAATTCTATGCTCCTTGCCCTGCCTAACTGTGGTTTCCTCTTTGGAAAATCCCAATTAGCTCCTGGCCCACAAAATTCAGTCTCAGAGTCTGTTTCCCAGTGAACCCAACTTACTTCAAGAACTATGGCCCCCAATTCTTCTAAATGGCACATTTCTATTTGTACATAGCTATCTGTTAACAAATAATAAGGTGTGTACTAGGAGAGAAAAGGTATAATTTCTTATGAAAATCCTGTCCCAGCAATGTGACCCTGGGTGAGACAGTGTTTCAGGTGTCCCTTTGAAAATGTATATGGGCAGTGTACGCAGCAGTCCTCCATAACTGAATGAATACAGAAGTGGAGTTATTATTTATCATTAAACATGATGGTCATGACTCTGTCATGACTGACACTGTCACTTATTAATATGATGAATGAAAAGGTGATCATTTTATACAAGGATCTTAGGAGAAAGCCTTCAAAGAGAAGATAACAACCATGTGACCTTACATCCTGGGGTCTTCAAGCTGGTAAGACAACAACTACATGCACTAGGTTGGTACTAAGCAATACAACCAGAGAAATGAAGTTGTACCCCTTTTGTGTTCAATAAATAAAAAAAAAGAATTGTTCATTATTTGGTGGGTATGTTACATAAGATAAATCAACTACAAGAAAAAATTCTGATGTGAGTAAAGACTTAGGGATGTACCTGCAATTGATTACTCTCATTACCAAAAGCTAAGATTTAACATTGAAGGAAGGATCAAATATCATTATCAACACTTCGGGCTCACTGCCTTGTCTGGGACCTAACATTATGAATTTCTAATATAGCACAGCTCTGGAAGCATATCTTATTTCCTCAGAGACAAAGCAAGGCTTCAGATCATACATAACAAAGGAATTTTTATTAATAATAAGAACATATTTCAGCCTGATATTCCTCTGGCATCAGGGTCCTTTGAAATCAGAAAGACAGAGTATAGTCATCATAAACCAAAGCCCCAGGAAGTGACAGGTCAGATTCCAGGTGCTTATAAAAAGCCAGTGAATTCAGTGATCCATTTCTAAAGTGCTGCCCAGCAATTCTGCCTGGATCCCTCTTTGTCTCTGTCTTCAAATGGACAGTTTCCAACTTTCTAGTCTCTTCCTGAATACTGGTACCCCCTCTTCCCTAATTCTCACTTAATAAGCTCATTTCTTATTTTACTAAAGAGATTCAAATCATCAAACTACAGCTTCTGCTTCTCCCTAGTTCCAAATCCATCAATCTAATTGTATGTGTCTCCACTACTCTGTTGTCCCTCTCCATCCAGGACCTGGCTCCTCCCTCTCCCTATCCCCATCCTTGGCACATCAGACCCCATCTCACCACCTGTCCAAAGGCACTGCCCCAGCACCTGCCCTCTTCTGAATCAAGCTTTGCCTCTCTAATGGATTGGTCCTAAAGCAGACCAAGTACCCCCACCCAAAAGACCCTTGTCATAATTAAGCTTCTCCTCTTGTCAGAAAAATATTTACAAAGGATATCAGCAAAAATTTCTGCAGAGAGCATTGTGGTTTGTAGTCTCCACTTTCTCATAAATGCCAGGTTTGCAGACAAGTGTGATCCCTTTGTCTAACCTAAGAATGTGGGAAAGAGGGTACCTGTTCCCACCCACTGCCATGTAACATCTCAGTGAGTATGAATCTAAAAGAATTTCCAGACTTGAGGTCCAGAGGTTTTTATGCAATCACCCCTCTGGACTGTGGCAGCCTAAATAAACCCGCTTCCAGTTAATTCCTCAGGGGTCCAGCCTCATCTGTCCTACATCAGTCCCATCAGATACTCACCTGCTGAAATATCTTACAAACCAGAAAAAAAAAAAGAGTCCTCCTTTGATTCTGCATTCTTTTCCAGCTACCATCCCATTTTCTCTTCCATTTTGTAAACACCTCAAAAGAGCAATCTGTGCTGAGTTACTTCCTCTGCTCTCATTTGCACAGGGATACACTATATACCTTCACTTTTTTCAATCCACAACTTCTTGTGAGGTTAACAAAAACCACACTCTACCCAGATCCAATTACCAATCTTAACATGAATCCTACTCAACCTTTCTGGAATATTTGACAGTTATGCTCTTCCTTTTATGAGATGTTTTTCTCCTCCTGGCTTCCAATGAACAAGCTCCCCTGGTGTCTTTCTGGCTCACTGAAAGCTTCTAGTTTGTCCCCTTTGCTGAATTCTCTTCAATTCCCCTACCCCTTTTTACCAAGTTGAGCAGGTCAAAACCTCAGAAGCCATCTCGAATCAGTTTGCATTCAGTCCAGCTACCCCATAACCTCATCCAACCAGTACTGCCACCAAAATGTATCAGGATACCAACAGCTTAACTCTACTAGTTTAACTTTCTCACTCTGTCATCTCTGTCCTGGAATACAAATAAGTCTGTTGACTTACCTCCACTCTTACAATCTGACAGAGTCAGTTCTCCAATCAGCAGTCAGATTTATTCAGAAAAATGTCCAGGCCTGTTCCGGTCCTCAAATAGTTCCCACACATTCTCATCACTCTCTGTGTCCAACAAGCCTTCTCCATGTGTTGGCCTCTTCCCACAAATCCAAAACCATCCCTGCTCCTTTCTACCCAAGTAACCAAGTTCATCCTCATGAACCTCCTTCCTGTTCACATGTACTCTTTGCATTCAAGTCTCTTCTTAAATGTCACCTCCTCAGATGTCTCTCCTTGATCACCTTATCAACACAGGATCCTCTGTCACTCTCCTGTCACTAGAGCACTCTCCTCTATTCTATTATGTATTAATTTGTCTGTCTCCCCCACTAAAATATAAACTACCAGGGTGAGCAATTCTCAGTACAGAAATAGTACTAGAAATATGGTAAGCAGTCGATAAACGTTTGTTTAAGTTATGATGGGATGATTTCTCTGAGGTTGAAAAGAGACCCAAAACCAGAAAATTTTCCAATAAGCCAGAGTATGGTAAAGTCAAGTCAGTAAAAATATAAAAAGGTGGGAGGTACTGGGAAATTAAATTAGCCAAATTAGTTATGTGCATATACACATATATCACAATGAGTTCCACTATTATGTATAATTATAATGCAACTAAAAATTAAATAAAAATGTAAAAAGGCATTTGAAATATTATGAATGATTGACATCATATACATTTTTACTTATATTCTTCAATATACCTTACATAAGAAAATCAGAAGCAGTGCTTGGGATAAACAGAGCACAGTGATTAAGTATTCAGAATGCCAAACCCTTCTACAGTTTCCTTGTTTTGTGTGCCTCAGTTGCTTTATATGTGAACTGGGAATAGCAATACTGCCTGTAATACAAGGATGAGAGAATTCAATTACAAGATATGTGTATTAAAGATATTTCCTAGTTTACAACACAGTGCAATATGTGTAAACTAGTACTTTTTTTTTTTTTTTTTTTGGCGGTACTGGGGATTGGAACCCAGGACTTTATGCTTGAAAGGCAAGCACTCAACCAACTGAGCTATATCGCCAGCCCCAACTAGTATTATTTTAATTAATATTACAGTTTTAAATAGAATGATAAATAGAACATACCAGCACAAGAGAAGAAAGGACAGTAAAAGAAACTAAGCACAGAGTCAGTTTGTGAAAATAAATGAACATAAACACACTTGGGTAAGGATGGGCCATGGTCTGCAGAGGACAAAGTGACATCATGAACTTCCCAGATGGACTTCCGACTGGAATGCCTACTGCCTACCTGATCAGGTGGAGGCCACATCTCTGTTCAACAGCCCTGTTGTCAACTTGTTAAACAGGGGAGGCGTGGGGTGGAGAGTTCATTTTAGATGAAGCAATTGAGAGAAAAAAAAAAAAAAACCAGCATTTTTAGCAAATTCTTGAAACAAAAAGCATTTACACAATTCTCTAATGCTCACACTCATTATGAGCCATATTGCAGCTTCAAAGACTTCACTAAGGGGAACAAGTCAGAGGAAAAGATTTAAATCCTACATAATTTCTACAGGGCAAATCATTTATTATAATATAATACATTCTTAAGAAATACTTAGTTCAACCACTGCATTTAGCAGATAAGAAAACTGAAGCCTGAAGAAGACAAATACATGGCCTAAGGTCACACAGCTAATTAGTGGTTAGACTGGATTTGCTCATTCTTGCATGTATGCATTTTGTCTTTTCTTTTTGCTATTTAAATAATGTTTGCTAGGAAAATAGGTACGTGAGAAAAAAAGCTCCAGCAAATGCAGACTGATTATGTTTTGCTTTGTTTTCAACCACTGTTTTTTCATACTAAGAACACCATATATGTGCTCTGAATAAATTATATTGTACTGAGAGATGCTCTGGTCTCATTTTTCAATGCCCAGCGTCTCACATCGTATCTGTACATAACTGATGCAAATATGAAGATGCTGCAAAGTAGGAATGCAAGATGAATGGATGGCTCCACCAATTTCACATATTGTTTTTAATTCAACTGAAGTCAAATACAGAAATTGTAAGTGATGAAAACTGCAGTGGTCCATCCATCTACTCCGAAAGGACAACGTAGGGAAGAGATAAAAGTAGTGACTCTGCAGTAGAGAAGCCACCTTAACCAATCAAGCAGGTCAACATCACCAGAGACACTGTAGGCATCAGGTGAATCCTAATAGAATGGGCCAAGAAGTACTCTACTTCTGTAGTATTCTTTCCAATAAACTCCACTCTAATTAGAGTAAGACAACAGACATAGTCAGATTAGAGGAAGTTATTCTACCAGATACCTGTCCAATACTCCTTAAGACCATCAAGGTGACTGGAAGGGAGGAGGAAGGAAAGGCTGAGACACTGTACAGACCAGAGGAGACAGGAAAGAAATGCCAACTCAATACAATGTGGTATCTGGGACTGAATTCTGGAATAGAAAGTCCAAGGGCATCGTTAAAAGTTATGTAGCAATATCAGTTTCCTTGACAAATGTACCATGGTAGTATAACAAACACACCATGAAAATATAATTAACTCACTTTAGTATCTTTGAAACTGTTTTATGAATCTAAATTTATTTCAAAATAAAAAGTATAGTTAAAAACAATTTGGTGATGGATATCAGATGATACAATTAAGAGAATGTATTCAGACTTAAGGAAGAGAATTTGCAGATGTCTGGTCAGATCAAACATGGACACAGAGTTTCCATGCTCCATACTTTTAAGTGTCTTGTCACCATAGCAGACATTTATACTCACAGTCACAATAAAAGCACATTAAATGACTATTTACATTTTCTTCCCCTAATCTTTCTATGATACAACTGGCCACACATATAAAAGGGTTTCCAATCTGTGAATTCAATATTTCAGTTATTTTCAATCCACAGTAGTTGGACCATTACTGGCATTATTTAACTCCCCAGACAAATGAAAAAAAAAATGGAAGGAACAGACTGTTTTCTCATCATTATTCCCTGAACAATGCAATATAATAATTATTTACATAGCATTTAGGTTGCTCTAGGTGTCATAAGTAATCTAGAGATGATTTAATGAATATGGGAGGATATGCACAGGTTATATGCAAATAATATGCTATTATTTTTAAGGGGCTTGTATATCCATGGGTTTTGGTATCCAAAGGGGATCCTGGGACCAAGCTGCTACAAATGCCAAGGAATGACCATATTTATTAATGTTTTTAATTCTATTTTTGAAAGTGAGAAAGGAAGTTGGAGGTTGTTGCTCTAGTTTGAAGGAGGTCAGCCCTGTGTTAGCTTTTTGTCTCTGATCAAAATACCTCACAAGAACAACTTAGAGGAGGAAAAGTCTACTTTGGGATCAGGGTTTTGGAGGTTCAGTTAATGGTCAGCCAACTCCATTGCTTTGGACTCATGATGAGATAAAATATCGTGTTAGAAGGGTATGGTGGAGGAAAGCTATCAGCTCATGGCATCCAGAGAGAGAAAGAGACAGACAGAGAGCATGAGGAGTCAGGAAGAAAGTACAATAACCAAGGGCACACCCCAGTGACCTACTTCCTCCAGCTATGCCCTACCTGCCTACAGTTACTACTCCCAAATCTATTCAAATTATTAAGACAAAAAATGGAATAATCCATTGATTAGATTATAGTTCTCATAATCTAATACTTTCACCTTTGAACATTCCTGCATAATAACTAACAAATGAGCTTTTGGGGGAAACATCTTATATTGAAAGCACAAGTCCCTATACTAAACCTGGTCTTACGGATCTGAGGACTGATGGGTAATGTGACAGTAGAGCTCTTTAACAACTGCAAACACAATAATCATAGCTGCCACTTTTGGAGAGCATGGTATTGTGCCAGACTGAGCACCAGGGGTTTCATATACAAGATTGTATTTCACCCTCAGCTCTCTATGGGGTTGCAATTATATTCTCATTTTAAAGAAGAGAGATTTGATTATCAGAGAAATTAAAGTACTTCGCCAAGGTTGCAACTGAGATTCAAACACAAACATTTATGACTTTTCTACTAAATTACTTATCAAGGAAATTCCATTAGTGAAAATGCCTAAATTGCTGTATCTAATTAGAGTGCAATCCTAATAACATTAGTCTCAACCAATAAACTGAGGAAGTATACTTTATATACCATATGCATCTAAATAATATCCATTAAACTGAGAAAAGCATTGCTGAAAATTATATTTGATACACTATTATCAAATGTTAGTCCCCTCTTATCTTTACAGACTACATCTGTTTTTGGTTGGCCCCAAAATGATTTTACCTGTTTGTGTTTTATACTCTAGACTTTTGTGACTTACCATAGAAATGCAAAAGTGTACAGTAAGTGCCAAAAGTTAGGTTTAACAAGTTTCATAGGCTAGAGTTAAATTTGGGCCAGTGTCAAGTTATTCTAGATATAAAAATATGTGTCATGCCAATTAATCTCTTTTGGAGACAGAATAAAATGGATTTTAAAAAACTGATTTTCCTTTGCCTAGACTATATGATTATATGGTTTATTAATGATTCATTTATATACTTCATTCAGATGACAGTAGTGATTTTCTGCTGTCATTATTATAGATTTTCTTAAGGTTTCTTTCTCTATCCATTCTACCTCTTCAGTTGAATAGACTTTCCCCTCTTACAAATCATAACCATCAACTTGACGCTTGATAAATCACAACCAGTGGGGGAAACTCCAGGTGTTTTAAGTAAGTCTGAACTTTATTGACAAGAGCTGAGGGAGGGACTGTCAAGGACAACCTGTCCGTGCTCTTAGTTTAGGGGCAATGTCTCCAGGTGAGATGGAGCTAAATGGTAGAGGAGAGGGAAGTATTTGATGGTCTAGTCCTCTCTCTCTATGCTAAAATAAGCAAGAGACTGCCATCTTGTATTAACACCCTGCATTACAGATGGAAGCAGGGCTTTATTAGACCACAAACACCCCAACTTCCAATCTAATATGAACAACCATCCAGGTACCCTAGCAAGAATCTAGTAAATGGTGATGACAAACAGATACAAATTTGCCTGAATAAATGAAGGGTCTAAGAGGACTCACTCCCTCTGTTTCTTAAAACTCGGATCTTTAGAATAATTCCTTTTTTTGCCCACTTTGGGAGATTACTTGCCAAAGACACTGCTTGGGGTTTCAAAGACACTGCTGATTTTATTGACCTATATTAATGCCAAGTTACTTCTCCCAATTTCAGAAGTTTTCTCACATAGAAGTTTGATAACATAAGATCTGATGAGTAAAGCTCTTGCCAAGAAATGTCATCTTCCTGGAAAAAACTCAAATCACAATTGCCTCTGGCAACGGTGGACAGATAATGCCACAGGAAAGATAGGACAGATCACGGAAACCATAGACAAGCCTCAAATTTCATTTTGGTCAAAAATATTTAAATGTATCCCCACCCCCAACTGGGAATTGATGGTAAGTTGCAAAATATTTTTTGAGATCCATTATTTTTTATTATCTTCAAAAATTTTAAGCTATTCATTTGGAAGTCTGGAACAAGAAAGAACATAAAACACTTCTTTATAACTAGAAGCTTCTAAAAGTCAATTCAATTTACATTGTAGCTCTACCTTCCATTGCAAATACAGGGGTCTATCACTCAGTGGATTCAATTGGAGTTTTGGTGCTGATCTGTTATTTATAATCTCTTTACATTAGGAAATGTAAGATGTTAACAGAAGGAAAAAATGTAGAGTTGCAGAAAATTTCTCCTCCTCTAGCTCCCATTTTCCTACCAAAGCAGTGAGAGTGAGGGGTAGAAGTGAGGGCCAAGAAGAAAACAAAGGTCCTGATGTTGCAGGAAAACACCCCAAAGCGTTGAGGAAGTTGAAGCAGCTGAGAGAATTGAGGAAGTAGAGATTTCACAGAGAACTCTCTAGCAATTCTGTGCCTGGGCCACCAGGGAAAAGGGTCCTTGCTCACTGCCAACCCCAGATCTCAGAAGCACATGCATCCATCTGAGACTGTCCTTGGATCTCAGGATTTCCATCCACTACCACTCTCTCTCAGATCAGAGCCAGAAATCAGAACTCGGAAGTCACTAACCCAGAAATGCTTCTCCTGCTCCATTCCTTCCAATTTTAGCTAGTTGCCTCTTCTATACTTCTCATCAATTCACGTTGGGACACCATATGGGATTTGGTTAATAAGTCTTTGGTTCTATATAAAACCCCTTTCATTTTGCTGGCATTCTTGCCTGTTCTCTCAGACACTGGTCTTCTTCACCTTCTTTGATCTTACTGCATTTGACTATTGGCCCCCACATTTAAGAAGAACCTCAGAATTTTAGAATTTTAAAATAGTGACCAGAATGTAAAAAGTGTCCTATAAATACCTATTGATGAGGGATACTGACAATGAGCTTTGTGTTCAATGAAGTATACAGAAAATATACACATGGAGAATTCACAGGTTGACTCGATTTGAGACTTCAGAAACCATGCACCTCATCCTCCATGAGGCACTCCATCATCAAGGCATTCTTCTGCCTCTGTGGGAAGAATGTGCCCCTCTTTGACATCACACCACAGCATGGTAACTCAAAATGATGGATGCCTTTGTGGCTAACTTTGCCACCCCTGTGTAAGAATGAGGGAAGTCGGATAATGCAGGCTCCAGAAAGGGACTTGTGTTGTCTCAAGAGTTTGTAGGTGTTCCTCTGCCATGTGGTCTTACTGCTTTCTGCTTCCCTCATTGTAGGCAATATTGAAACTTACAGCGGTGAATGAGCTGAGAGCTCCTGACCTGGGTCCTGCAGCTCAGTGACTGAACTCTGATGCTTTCCTTTCCCAGTTCCGTTTTCTCCAGCCCGCAGATCATCATTTTGAGTTCCCATGATACTGTACTTCCCAAGCCTCATTTCCAGACACAAGGTCCAGTGACTCTACCCATCAAACCAAAGAGGGTCAAGAAGCTGAAGACAGGCTAACTGCAAGAAACCTACAGACACCGACAACTTACAAGCTTCCCGAAGTTTCTCTTTGTCGTAGTGGAATCCTTCATAGTCTTGTAAACTGATTTTGTTCACCCGGATCCTCAGGCGATCTGGGACAGACTGGGGACTGCAAAACAAGAACCCAGCGGTCAGAAACAAGTAAGAGAACAGAACTGGGAGTCATGCACCTGGAGGAACGAGGGACAATGTCATCTCTTCTGGCTTAGAAGAAAAATCTCACATTCAACCCAGAAGTGTGGATTGTTTACCAGAAAACAGTGATTACCTTGAGAAAATTTCTCCAGAAACCTAACACGTTTGCAATTTAGCTAATAATATGAAAATGAGCAGAAAAAGACCTTTGGAGACTACTTTATGTAATATTTGCTATTAATTCATTAAAATGTTAAAGACATCAGGCATTTTGTCACATAATATGTTAGATGCAGCTAATCAAAAATAGAAGTATAGTGGAACTAAAAAGAAAGATAGGTAAATATGTCCACAATAGTCAAACTGGTCAGTGGTGGCCTGACTCTCAGAAGAGAGAGAAAAAAAAAACAATTAAAAGGACAGAAGAAGAATCCAGAGGGCTGAGGTTGCAGTTCAGTGGTAGAGCACTTGCCTAGCATATGTGAGTTCAATCCTCAGCACCACATAAAGATAAATAAATAAAATGAAGGTATTGTGTCCAACTAAAAAATACATTTACAAAAGGAATTCAGAAAGCATGGAGCTACCATTGAAATAGCTCTACTCTATTGAATAGTCTCTGAAAACACCTGTCACTCAAAGCATGTTATATTAAGCACTGCCTAGGAAAGTACCTCTGAGCATCCCAAAATAAAAAACTCCTAATGAATTTAGCATCCCTAAATTCATTAGGAACAGAATGAAGTATGTAATTCATTTTGAAGGAATTTAACCCAAACTGTTCAGAACACATATTAAACAAAGGGGTTAGCTCAAACTTCCTGTTCACCCTCAGGTAACTAGATTTTGTGGATTTTTCTTAAAGGACATTTTCAAAGGCGTTCCATCCTGGGCACAAGTTGAGAGAAATAACTTATTTTTTGTCACCTCCACCATGGTTCTATTACTTTATATGAAGGTAATATAGTACTGGATTATCCTCAAATACTACTTCATATTTGAATTACATCAGTTGAGCAGTTTCTTGCATAGAGGATGGCTCTCATTTTTATATGAAAGAGGGATAAAAGTCACCATTGACCAAAATAGAAAGAAGAACATTACTCTTCAACTCATTTCTATAGAGGAAGAAAAGGAAGGCGAATAAGAGAAGAAAGGAAAGGAAGAAAAAAGGAAGGACAGAAGGAGAAGAAGGAGGGAAGGAAGGAAAGGAAAGAATGGCTGGAAGGAAAGGGCTGCCTTAGACCTGGGGACACTGCTCACCACCCACCTCAAACATGAACACACACCCATTTAATCTGCAACTCTGGAAGAGGGAGTGAAAATAATTTAATCTCATTCTCTTATCTAAAAAAAATCTCATTTCAGGGTAAAGAACAGTAATTCCTTCCGTGTAGATTTCACTTGTACTGATCTAAAAATAACATACATATTCATCCATCCATATATATATATATATATATATGATATATATGTATATATGTGTGTGTGTGTATACATATGTGTGTGCACACACATTCATACACAGCTCTCTCCCTCTTTCACACACACACACATACACACACACACACGCACATAAGATGTTTTAAAATGTGGATATAAATGAAACTCTTAAAGTGAGATGGTAAGCAGGTTAAAAGGCCAGAGGTTCACTGGGTTAAAACTAAGCCAATACAAAATCTCAGAGGTGGGCCGTCCGGGGAAAGCTAAGAAGATGGATTCAGTGGCTGCATCGTCAATCATTCACAGTGTGGTTGTTAGGTGTTTACTTTGTATCGACCCATGGTGGACACTGAAGAGGACTGAGGAATAAGAGCTGACATGAGCATTTAGGAGGTGACGAGGGATCTACTTTGACAGAACAATATTTGCAAAATGGTAGCGCAGACCTCAAGCATCATGCATCCCCATATCGTTTTACAGAGCAGCAAACTGAGGTTCAGAGAGCTAAAGTGATTTTAAGGTCACATAATTGCTAAGTGGCAGAGCTGGGGCCAGGGCCTGGTTCTCCTCACACATCAGCTTCATGCTCTTTCTATCACACAGTGCTTCTCTGAGGGGCTCCGACTCTCTAGTTAATGGATAAATACCAAAAATCCTATGGCTGTGACAGCAAACCATAAACTCTGGGTTAGCCTAGTGTGATGATCTGTTGGTTCTAAGACTCTTTCTTTATCAATAAACAATGGACAGGGGATGCCTAAGTAAAACAAGGTAGTACTAATAAGAGAGCATGAGGCAGTGGTATAGATGAAAGCATAGAAGGGAAATGAGTTCAGAGGAAAGTCTGCCTACAACATATTGCAAAGTGAAAAAAGAGTCATGGGAAATTAGACATGGCTTGAGCTCCTGCCTGCAAATCATAGAATTTAGGATTCTGTATATGGAAGAGAGGTGTTTGAAGAAATGTTCAACAAGATGTTCCAAGTGGTTATCTCTATGTGGTGGGATTTGGGGATTATTTTGTATTAAGCATCATCATATAGGGTGAAATAACATATCATTTGGAAAGTATGTCAATCTGTAAATAACTGATAAATCTGGATAAGAGTAAAAATAAGGATTATAGCAAAGAGAATGAGATGTACAAAGATAGGAAAGAATTTAAGCATTTAATAGATGACCACATGATACTCATATCAAGTGTTTATCCCCAAATTAAGGAGGTCTAATCTTCCCTTAATTTCCAGGTTCACCTAAGTGATCTATAAAGGTTGCAATTAACAAATATTTTGCTACGAACATAACTTAAGAAGGAAGGTGGAATCATGAAACATGGTGGTCCTTCATATTCTGTAATGGGGGACGGGGGCACAGGGGTTGAATGAGCTCTCCCTAACCATTCATTTGAGATAACAGCAGACCTAATGGCAGTGAGTTCTAGTCTTCTTCAGTGGGCAGAAGGCACCAAGACTGAGACCTTGTCAGAGCAGCAGATGCCAAGTGGGAAAAAGGATTCAGAGAAGGAGCCAATCCCTGCTCCCCACATCCATGAGCTCCCCTGACTTTGAGCTCACCAGTTATACCACTTTTTTCAAAATCCATTGGTGTCTGCTCCTTGTCCATCTCCCAGGTTCTCATCTATGCCCTTTGATGCCCACCGATGCAATGCTCCCTCCTGATCCACTCATCTCCCACCATACTTCTTGACTTCCAGGGGTTACACCAGTGGACACACAATAGGAGCTATCACTTCAAAAGAACTTTTAGGTCCCAAATTCATTCATTTATTATTTAACTTCACCTCCAGAATGACCAGCTAAGCAAGACAGAGGAAAATGGGACTCTCACTAACTACCACATAATATTCTCACCCGCCCAACCTCCTCTTGCTTCCAGTTCCCATCTTCTCTCAACAACCTACAACACATCCATTTTCCCACCAGTAGCAACTTTCTTAAACCCAGTCTTCTGACTGAGTCAGCTGATGTTTTGCTTCCTATCAAATTTTGCCCCAGTTGAGGCCCAACAACAAATTTTAGGGTATCACACCATGAAGTCTTTGATGGAAACACCTTTGAATTATTCTTCACTCTGTGTAAACCATAGATAAATAAGGCAACACAGCAAATTGGCTAAGTACTTGACTCCAAATCAGAATGGCTGGATTGGAAATGAAGTTCTTCTCTTTATTGGTCCATCAGAAAACCCTGTTCTTTCACTTCCTCATAAGTTAAATGCAGATAATAATAGCAAGCACCTCATAGGGACACAATGAGAATTAAATGAGTCAATACATGTAATGTGCTTTGAAAAAGTGCCTATCACATTGTAAGTGCTCAATAAATATTAGCTAATATCATTTTAGTAATTATTCTGAAAAGACTCTCCTAGATAAGGCTCTACCTAACACTACCATCTGCTGCTGTCCAATATTGGAAGAAGTTTAGAATGTACACAGAAACCTCCCTAGACATTTCATTTCTGACAAGATTCTGGGGGAAACTGTCAAGCTTGGCTGGTGTCATGACATTTCACATTCCTGGATCTTCTCCCACCTGGTATTTTACAAAGCCAACTAATGACATGAAAACAGACAGCTAGAATGAGGAGGAAAGAAAGTGCACAGAGATTAAATGAAGTCCAAGGAATTCAATTTTGTCCCCTTACGTCAAAATGTAGTAGTTCCCCATTACTGGCTGGCTGAAGGTGGAGGATGATGTTGTTCCTTGGAGTCTGGGGAAAAGAACTGCCATTAGTTTTCTAGAATTACACTTCACCAAGGAAGTTAGTAGAGCACAGAAGAGCCTTAGCAATAGGAGCAAAAATAAACTTGTCTCTGTGCCAACAGCTTCCACACGATGCTCTCAGATTGACCCAGGCTCCATATCAAGGGTTCTAAACCCGCCTTCCCAGGACCACTCAAGCTGCCTCGAAGGAATTCAGCAATCTGCGAACTCCCCTTCATACTGGGGTAGTGACCTCAACCTGGTGCCTTCTCACTAATTTCCCCTGCCACCTTTTGGCTCTGCTCCTCATGCAGAGTGGACTTCCTGGCTCTGGATGAACTCAACAGTGTTCCCCAGCACCACTTTCTTGAGAGCCATGTTAAGATCTCCTCCTGTTAAATAACTCACATGGGCTTCCAACAACCTCCAAAACACAGCTTCCCCTGCTCACGGTTTGCACACTTGTGGCCCTGAGGTGTTGGAAGGGAGGTGAACTACCGTGCCAGCACAATAAACCCTTGAACCCTCTCTGACATTCAATTTACACCTGATTCTCACTCCTCCCTACTCCTGCTTTTCCCGAGATGCCTTTGCAATCGCTGTTTTTTCCTTTTTATTGTCCCTCTGTAAAATTTCAGTCCATTAGAATCAAGTCCTCCCTTATGCCCTCAGGACCCAGTTTCTCTCAGCCTCATACAAGGCTCCTCTCATCCATTCTCCTGCTTGGAGTAATCACCCTACGGAGGAAGCAGATGAGTTATGTGCTCTGGCTTCCCAAGATCACTTTCACACCACTGACACCACGATCCCTTCTCATGGAAAACACAAATCCTCTGGGAGAGGCCTCCTTGGTGTTTTCAATGAGAAGGGATCATGTGGTGTCAAAGATTGATCATGTGGTATCAGCGACTGATTAGGACAACAGAGCGCAGTGAGGAAAGCAAGATGTATTGTCAAAAAGAGTCTTAGGTACAACCTGAGCTCTGTCAATGTAGGCTTGATCTTGAGAACTCCAAAGCTACCTACTTTAAGCCATCTTCTGATCTGAAGATGAAATGATGATAGGTTTGTAGTGAGTACTAGGTGAGAAGATGCACATAAGACTCTTAGCACATTCCCAATAAATAGCAAGTGTTCAGAAATAACATATGATTGCCATCATTATAATTAGCATGATCACGCCAATTTCCACAAGCCTTATTTTTTGTACTCAGTCCTAGATAATACATCATAATTGAACCCAGAGTTGCAGCTTTGATGATCAGGTAGCAAAGCTTAACATGTTGAGAGTCCGTCAATATGGGTAGGGAGATGAGATTCAGAGTAATTAAACATCTATCATTAATAAAAATGCAATTGGAGATGGTGAATGTTTGCAAGATATTTTACTTAAAGATATTAAGAATAAAACTCCTAATTTGTGTTGCAGAGAAGACTTTAGAAGTTATATAATTATTCTACATTTTTCTGCCTTGTAAATATCCTATTTAATGTTTTCATTAACATTTCTTAGGGGCTGGGGTTGTAGCTCAGTGGTAGAGCACTTGCCTGGCACATGTGAGGAACTGGGTTTGATCCTCAGCACCACATAAAAATAAATAAATGCTTAAAATAAAGATATTGTGCTCATCAATATCTTAAAAAATATTTGAAAAAAATATTTCTTAGGTGGTTCAGGGTAAGATGTGCCCCTTGTAACATTCACTATGGAGATACATGGATTTTTGTGATCTAACCAGGCATTTGTTGCTTATAGAGAGAGAGTTGGTTTTCCTTTGTGAGGCAGAAGAGCTTCACAACTCTGCCTGTGTCCCTTCAAGCCTGATTTAACAATAATAATAAATTGCCTTAAGTGCTTCTCAGCAATGCAAATATGAGATTCTACCTGGTCACAATCTAGATACAATCAAGTATGTTTCTAACTAATCTTTAATGAAATTCATTTGCACTGACCTTATGTTTGCACACTAACTGTGAGTGTAGGTGTGCAGTATGAAAGACTATCTCTTGCTCTTCTGTAACTCCAGCACCTAGAACAGCACCTGGTTCATGTTGTTTACAATAAATGTTTATGAACAAAGGATTACATGAAACACAAGAGGTCGGTTTCAGTACTACATGTTCTTCAATTAAATATCAGTGAACCAGAAACATCTACCATTATCCTCAGATCAGTTGTCAAGCTGGGCTTAATTTAAATAGAATTATAATCAATGGCTTCCTTTAGCAACTTCCTAAAAATTGCTGACATTTACCTTGGGACATTTTTGAACTACCACTGACAACCTATTCAAAACACATGCAGGAAGACCTCTACAATAAAACCGAACTGAATCAAGGCTGCTGAACAGAGACTTTAAATGAATTTTTGACACCTGCCAAATTCAGACAGAACACTCATAATTCAGTTGTCTTCTGCCTGGAGTAGAGAACAATGCCTCAGGAATCTAAAATGAATTGTACAGAAGTTTTTGGATCTCAATAAGAATAGACCAAAATCACATCAGCAGTAACTAGTCCTGTGATCCCATTGCCCAACATATTTCCCAAAGAAGTCTTTAAAGGTTGTTAATTCATTTCGATAGCAGTTGAACAGGTGCTCAGTCTTTAGGATTGCATTGTGAGATGACAAGTTGCTGTCATGGCTGACAAATCATTTGAGACAGCTATCCCTCCAGACCTTGCTGTGATTCACAGAAGAGTTATGAGGTTGGGAAAAAACCTTAGATCATATCTAATTCAGTATTTGGTGGGTATTGGGTTTAAGTCACTGAGATAATCAGTCTCAGGGACTACTGGCAAAAACGTATAAACTTTAAGCACAAAAGCTAGACCATTGTTTTCTGACTTATAGGCTGAAGGATTAAAAATAGACCATACTCATCAGATATCAAGAACTTTTATGACACTGGCTGAAACAAAATTCAGTTTTTATACATCGTAATTAACAATTTCATGCTTTCACAGAAATTTGTAATAAATTACTATGTCTTTCAAATGTGTGATAGATGAATATGCTACGGAGCGAAATTGCTGTGTGGTTATTATAGGCTGTTGTTTTCTCTCAGTATCATATTCACGGTATTTAAAGGGGAAGCCAAGGTGAAGAACAGGCAGCGGCTTTCCTTGGTGGCACTGGAAAGAGTTCACCAGGTATAACAGTTGCTTTAGAGGATGAGAAACAGGCCAACAACCTGGATCCAGGTTGCAAATTCTCCTGGCCACCTGTTTCTTTCTGTGGCAGTGAATGTCATCACCGTTACCAATCCAGTCAGCCAACTCCCATACGCCCCTGTGCAGAGACATGGTGCTGCTGAAACTGCAGCTCACTAGGGTGGGCTTTCTTTTGAAGTCACTGAACAACTGACTGCCACAGGCCTCAGGGTCTTCACCTTCCCTTTTCCCTGGTTTGTGCCCATCCAGTTCCTTCTCTGTTCTCACTTGGATTCGCCCTTCAGCAACGTTCCATAGCGAGGTTCCCTCTCTTCTGCCAGAAGCCCCTTTTCTTGGATTTCAGTTCAAACCCTCTTCTGGTTTCCCAACTAAGCTTCTAGCAGTCCTTTCTTTCTCTCCCTGGTAATTCACTCTCCTCTAAATATCTTCCAAATACCCGTGCTTCTTTGCTCCTTCCCTTCCATTAAATCCCCCTGCAGCCCCCCCCCCCTACACACCAGGCTTCCATTATCTTGTGCTTTGACTAAGTGGGCTCCCTGCACCCTAAAATTCCTTCCCACTCCACGCTGTTTTAAAGGCCAATGTGATGGCCACTCTGCCCATTGCATCATGAGCTCTTCCGGGGCAGGATGCCCTCTACCTCTCTGTAGATCTCCTACAACCTCTGTTAAACGTGATGCTTTCAACACGTCAAACAACTGCTTAAGACTGCCTAATACTGCAATAAGAAAAATTTCTTTTGCATGACAACAGACTACTTTCTTCATCATACCTACTCATGTGTGTTATGCCCTGGGACTCAGTAGGCACAACCAGGACTACCCAGCAGAATTTGATTGCAAGGAAAAGTCACCTCCTGTTATTAAAACTAACAACCTAACAAGAATCTCAATGCTCATGCCTCCTAGTGTGAGCTGACTCTGGCTTGCCTCTGTTCAACACCCATGCCTGGGATGAGATACCATCTGAAAATGAAGGCCTCAGGAAAGTGGAGTCTCCTGCCCTGCTGCTTGCTGGACTGGCAACTGGTGATGACAAACCTTTAACAGAATGTCTTTAAAGTCCACTCATGTTCTGTTTATACTCTTTCATGCTTAAAAAGAGCAAACTTTTGACAAATGTCGTAAAGAAAGGCAAAGAAGAAGCAAGTGCACAAGAAATGAGAATGGGTGGAAATTCAAGGTGGAGGGAAATGCAGTTTTGTAACAGAATTTTGCCAATTCAGATCACTGGGATGAAGAATGGCTAAGAGCAGCTGGAATGGGAACAGGTATAGAATTGGAGCCCCATCTTCCATCGCATCAGGCCATCGGGCCAAAATCACTCCCGTGTTAGAAGTGAATCCATGGGATGGAGGTTTCCTGGCCGTTTTCAAAAGAACTAAACATTTAAAAAAAAAAATGCTAATATAAGGTAATTTTAACTTGTAGCCTGCGGGGAATGGACAATTCCTTTGCTGCTCCGATTGAAGGGAGGACCATCCATCACTATCTCCACTGGAGTAGGAGCCGTTGCACTTGAGCCAATGAAATGCAGAAGATGATGTCACTCAAACCAACATGGTGGCTTTAGATCCACATGCTCAGAAAGACAGACATTTTCTACTTCAGGTTTCAATTTCTGTTTATCAAAGAGAGATCTTACACCTCTTTGTTATTTAAAGTGCTAAAAATCCTTGCATAGGTTTTACTATTGTGCTCTTGTTTGTAAATGACAAGTTGGTTTTCTGTACTGGAAAAATATGTGGAGGAAGTGTTATGATTTCTATGGATTAAAAACTGTCACTTAGCCAGTCGTGGTGGCACACGCCTGTAATCCCAGCAGCTCAGGAGGCTGAGGCAGGACTATCTCGAGTTCAAAGTCAGCCTCAAAAAGAGAGGCACTAAGCATCTCAGTGAGACCCTGTCTATAAATAAAATACAAAAAAGTAGGGATAGGGATGTGGTTCAGTGGCCGAGTATCCCTGGGTTCAATCCCTGGTTATCCTCAAAAATAAAAAATAAAAATTTTAAAAATCAAAAATTGTCACTTTACAGAAGGAAACGTGTGGCTTTGCACACATGCCAGAAAGAGCACTAGATTTCAGCTTGAAGCCACTGGCTCAAGTCTGCACCCAGTCTTTGAGGAGTCCAGAGGTGGGATTTGTGTGGTTGTCTATGTGCGACACTAAAACAATATTCTTACCAAAAAAAGAGATGATTCTAATTTTTAAATGACAACACTTGGTTCCTCTATAAACAGAAAGGAATCAAGAATTTATAATAGTTTATAAGTAGAAATAATCAAACAAAGCAAATAGCCAAATGCTTCATGAAGCAATGATGGAATGAAGGTGAATGTGGATACTGCTATGGTTGGGATGTTGTCCATTCCCCAAATATTGATGTGTCCGGATCTTGGCTCCCAGTGGGGATGTGTTGGGAGGCAGGAGCTTAGAGGGAGGTCCTTGATGAGTTTGGAAGGAATTAGAGGGCCCCATGGGCTCTCTATCTTCCTGTTTAGTGATATGGTTTCTCACTCCCATGTATCTTCCCAACACTGCCATCTGCCATGAGGTGAGGCAGCCAATGGGGTCCTTGCCAAATCCTCAGCGATACTATTTGGACTTTCAACCTCCCAAACTGTGAGCTAAATAAGCCTATTTTCTCTATAAAGTCAGCCTGCCTCAGGAAATTTGTTATAGTAATGGAAAACTGACTAATACAGCTACCTTGAGGTGGGGAATAGACCAAGAAGGTTGGGAAAAGGTGGAATACATACACTGTAATATATGTTTCTATTGAAAAGCTACTCTGAAAATTGTGTGGGAGGAGATCTACATTCCCAGAAACAGACTTGCTCTGAAGACTCCATGTTTTATCCTCTATGAAGAAAAGTAAAAGTAAACATTGGCCTAATGGTAAATATTATTACCTAAAAAGAATTTCCTTAAGTACTTTTAGCTTTCCACATGAAATATTTCATTAATGGATTCATATACTTTCCTAAATCTGATGTCAGAAATGAGATTATTTGAAAATTTGTTTTTTCTTAGCCACTTGGAAACATACTTTTTTGACTCTTTCTTCTGGTTGTCCAATGCTTGCCAAGGTCCTGAATGCTCAGGGGAGCATTCAGTGGGGAGCTACACTGGGGTCTGGAGAAAAAACCCGGCATCACAACACTGTTCAGGATCCTACAGCTGGCAAAAACCAAGTCCTCTACTGGTCACACAGATGCATCCCGCCAATCCACGTTTCCTTATCAGAAATCCAAGAGGAAAAAAAACGGAGAGTGCCCTGGCTCTCCTGCCAGACTCAGTGAAATTAACCCTCCTCAACTCCCTGACTGGATGAATGTGAACTTTATAAACTGCTATTTTTAGAGTCATTCTGGTTGACTGTGTAAGAATTGACAGAATAAAAAATGTCTTTCTGAAGTACAACTTGTAAAAGTCACACAATTTTATTAATGTGATTACTAACCAACAAAGATAAAATTTGTAAAATTTGATAGTAAACCTGAAGGACAAAAAGTTCCCTGGAATGTGCTTCCAGAGGTAGACTAAAATGTTACGTGAATGAGGAGGAGACAGACACAAAATGACTAGTTAGATTTCTTTCTTTTTTTTTTTTTTTTTTTTGCGAGCACATTAACAGGAAAAGAATGAGAGAGGAAAACTCTAAGAGTCTTCTTGGAAATGTCATAATAGGATTGACCATCATTTGGGGTCCTTTGGCTTATCCCGTTTTTCTCTCCTCTCATCTGCCACATTAAAACAGATGGAATCTCTACCAAAGGCCCTGTCTTAAGGATTTGAAGTCAAGAAACTTTCCTCCAGGAAACATATTTGATTCTTTCACTTCGCTGGGTGACAAAACAGCATCAGGCCAAGAGATATACTTAGGTCCCAATTAAAGGACATTAGCCACCTCTCCTGAGAGCAGTAAATAAAAAATAAAATAAAAATAAAACTACAGGCCTTTGTTACATAAAATTTTAGGGTTCTGTTCCATTTGTTTTCTCCCAACGAGCATTTTCGTTTTCATCAAATGCCTTAGCCATAACTTGGGAATTTGCTGAATTCATTTTTAGAATTCATTTTCTGACATAAAATGTGATGATGATTTCTAGAGACTAATTAAATGTAGCATCAACAAGTATTTCTTTTTCTTGCCTTTAAAAATGTGCTCTCTCTTCATTTTATGTAAGTGTTTCAGGGTGTTCTGACAGGCTAGGAAAACTCAATTGAATTGGTATAATTAAATTGAACCTTTCCCACAAATGAAATACACCTCAGAGTTCATTACCACCTCAGCCAAGCAATCCCATATGAACACGTTTTTGAAACACTCAAAACAAACATCTAGACTTCTGTGATTGATGTTCTTCTGATTCTATGTCAGAAGATAAAATCAGTTATTATTACAATACTGCAATAAATATTGAAATGTTTCTATTTTCTCCCTGAATACAGTAAAGCCATTAATAACAATCTAAAGATTGTTTTCTCCTTTGGTGGAGAGTCAGTTTGCAAGTAAGTTTTTTATTCACAATGACAAGTGAAATTCTTTCTTTTTCTATTTAGAGTCTGTATGTGTTTCTGCGGTTGTCTTTCTTATGATAATGCCTTAGGACTACAGATTCAAATTAAAATTTAAAGTACATATTGTTCACCTCCCTCATTTTGCAAAAAATAAATTTAGGGTAGAGCATATCAATTATATGCTGTGCCCCATATAATTAATACTGAAAATCTGCTGTAAATAAAAGGGTGATTTCCTTCAGTTCCTCTTGCACCCTTCAATTTAAAAAAAAAAATTAAACTGGTGATACAAGTACTATACACAAAGTTCAATCCTACAACAGTTGGTGACACAAAAAAGAAAAATAACCAAAATTCTGTAGGGTGAAGTGTATTTAGTATGATGCTGTTATGTGCTGAGCTGTGTTTCCTTAAACTGATAGGATGAAGTCCTGGCCCTTGGGTATCAGACTGTTGGGACTCCACGTGCAGACAGGTCTTTAATGAGGGAACTGAGTTAAAATGGAATCATTAGGGGGACCCTCATGAAATAAGAGGGGTGTCCTCTTAAGAAGAAGGAATATGGACAGACATGCATGGAGGAATGAAAATAGGTGGATGGGCAGGCTGGCTGCAAGCCACAAGACAGCGGCAGGAACCAACCTCCCCACCTAGATCCCAGGCTTCCGGCCTCCAAAACTCAACAAAGCAATCTTCCCTCATTTAAGCCACCAAGTCTATGGCACTTTGTGGTGGCAATCCCAGCGAATGCACAAATGGCTATTAAAAAGAGGTTCCAAGAATGCTAGCCCCTTTTGTTCTAATCCTACAAGTGTTTATCAAAAAGAAACATAAAGGAAGAATGAGGGGAATGTAATTTTTCACTTTCCAGAATTCCAAGCTGGCTTAGAAATCTCTATGAGCTCCATATCCCTGTTTGGGATATTTGAACCGTAATTTCCTCTTTTCCTTCTGAAAGTCATAGTATGTAGAAAAAAATGACTTTTGTATTTATTGAACTAATTTTATATTTAGGGTCAAATTATGCTTATATTTTTGAGCTTATTTCTTAAACTATATTTTTGTTTAAAAATATGCATGAATCCCTCCCTCCTTTTTCCCACTCAATACACCTGGACCATGTACTATACCAAAACCTGCCTCCAAACTCTCGACCTTACCCCTGAATCTACTTCTGCATTGATCCTTGTGCCCCATACACTCCAGCCACAAACTCCAGCTGTAAATACTTGCTTCACTTCCGAAGTGACCTTTTACTCTACAAAAAGAGCCCAGTCAGAAGACTTCCTACACTTACAGAGACATAAATAATTCATCTCTAAACATAAGTTATAAAAGCAACAGAGATAAATTTTAAATTGTGAGGGAGTCCTTAATGTATCGTGCCCTCACTTAAGTGTACCGAATGCTGAGCTGTGTGGTCTTGGCTTGCAGAAGAACACAGGTAGATGCAGGAATGACCCTTCCTGATAAGCCTATTTCGAACTAAACACTGCAACTAAGGATTCTAAAAGATTTTCCAAATTCTTTAGCTATGCAAGAATTTATTTTTAACTGGGTGTTTCTTTGAATTTTTTTTCTTATAACAACACTTGAACTGCAAACCTGTAACACCAAAGATGCACACATTTGAAATGCTCAAAATTGAATTGTTTGTCCCATTTCACATTTTCTTAAAACGTTTTACATAGTATGATTTGATTGAAATACATAAACCACACACACACACACACACACACACACACACACACACACACAGAGGAAAATACCATGGAGTTCAATGCCTGCAATGCTCTCTTCAAAGCAGAGAGCCCTGGATTTTAATTCTGGCTTTAGAATATGTTGGCAAGCAAGTTTCTCCCTTGCTCATTCTCAGTATTCTCATCTACAGAATGGCAATAATACAATTTGCTACCTAACATAGCTAGTAAGTTGTTACATTGATCATATTGCAAGATATTTGGTAGAACACAGGTGCATATTAACTCCCTGTCTAAATTAAAAGTCCACTTGAGTTCTAGCAGTCAGCAAGGAGAGACATCAGCCAAGTTTCCCTCGGCATCAGGGGGCCTGGCCTCCTGCTCGGTTCTCAGAATCACAGATGGCCCTCTTTGTCCCATGACACATCTTACCTACTTCACCTCTTGAATTCCTTTGAAGCTAATTTTCACAGAAGTCTGAATTTTACCATAACAACTTCAAAGCTGATGAGTATCCCAACAATCAAATGAACATTTTTAAAAAATATTTTTAAAACTGAAATGCAAAGGGTAATATAGAGTTAGTGTTATACAGACAGATGCAAGTTTCCCTCAGAGGCTAAAGAAATAGAAGGAAGTTACCATGGGGAAGGTAGGGTTACAGAATAAGGAGGAGATGCTTCAATCAGAGACCTGTGCTCTGCACTGGCTTCCCCTTTTCCTTAGGTTATGAAATCTCTCTGAGTGAGAGGAAGCCCCAGCAGAAAAAGGAAGATCTTGAGAACACATGCAGAAAATGTGGTAGAAAAAGTCTATTATCCTAGTTGCATCTGGGATCTAGTTGGAAAACCAGCATGAGAAGAAACCCAAGAGGCCATTACTTCCTTTCCTTTGGAATTTTTCACTCAGTGCTTTTATAAAACTATCAGAGAAGAATGGCAAAAGAAGAGGAAAAGATGGCATTGTGATATGCCTAAGTCAGGACACTGTGGACGGCAGAAGCCACTAGGAAGATAACCCAGACCAGAGGGAGTCTGAAGAGAAGAAAGAAGAGGAGAGAATCAGCAATCTTACCCAGATTCTTTCACTCAGAAATTTGAAGAACAAATAGCTTTGTTTTCCAGACAGTCTGAAACTAACTCTTTCATTCTGCAGTCTGACCTTGAGCTCAAGCATTTCCTTTAATTCTATGAGCAAAATAATTCTCTCCTGTTTTTAAATATGTGAAATTTTACATTTTTTTCTTTTATAGGAATAACATGTGTTTGTTTTAAAATCAATCAGAAAATACAGAAATTCGTGAAAAAATATCTATAATCCTAACCACTCAGAAATTAATGCCCAGGAATGCAATAATAAAAACAAAAGCATCGGGTTAGGGATACAGCTCAGTTGGTAGAGTGCTAGCCTCACATGCACAAGGCCCTGGGTTCAATCCCCAGCACCACACACACACACACACACACACACACACACACACACACAGCATGAACAACAAACCTAATTGTGATATCTGGAGGGCTTAGCCCTTTTGGAACCCTCAAAACTGGTTTTTGGAAACAGAAATGATGATCTACAAATTATAATCCATATATCAGAGCCCAGACAGTTTTCTGTCTCAGTTACACAGAAAACTTCCAGGTCACAGGGCCCTTGAGTGCCATTTATCTTAATATTCTACAAAGGTTGGGATAGTTTAAACACCAATAGTTTAACTCATTGAGCCAAACCATGAGTGTTGGATGTCTCAGCGACTTTAGAGGAGGCCTCATGACTTACAAAGGCACACAGGTACATTTCTACTTTGGCAGGGTTTTTCTACTCCTGACAGAGTCCAGGGAGGTAAAGTAAAATTTACACAGAGAAGGAAGGAAAAGAAAAAGTGTTCTGCATAATGTAGATCCAGTTTCATTTTCTAATTGAACCTCCCAGTACTCAATAAACAAGAGAAATAGACCTTTCATAATATCCTACACAAATTTAAAAAAATGTTAGTACAAAAACTCTGATGTGACTGAATGGAAAAGAGAATTAAGAATTTTAGAAATCAGTTCAAAGGATCTGCTAGATTACTTCTCTGGCCAGAGGCATGCAAATGGCAACCCATCTGTGCTGGTTTGTTTTCTTCAATCAGGAAGACTGAAAGTTCTCTGTTCTGTATTTGGAGTTTTTCAACAAATAAAATTCTTAAACTCAACCCAAGACAAAAGCTTAAAGAAAATATTTCCTTTTCTTTGAGTAAAACTCCCTTTCCTCTTGGAATAAAAATCAATTTTCTTTCATCCTTGACCAAGATTCCTTCATTTATGGAAAGCAATTTTGGAATGTTGAATCATATGGAGCTGGTAGTCAAAGGTGACAATTCACACTTTTCTCATGGATCTGTGTCTCACTTTGCCTTCCTCGAGGTAATGAGCAAACCCACATGATTTGGCATTGGGGTGCATCTTGTTTTTGTTTAAGTCATAACTGCTGGGCAAGATGGCCTGTTGCGCTGAACACATTCGTGGCCATTCACAGCCCACTGGCCCCCACAGAGTTGGTTTGCTGAGTTTGGCTCCAGCGCTGGCTGAGTCACTGCCGGGGGTAAGAAGGAGGGATATGGATGGTGGACCTGGGCTTTAAAAGGCAGTGGAGATGCTCCAGACCCGGCTGCACTGGGGACGCTTGTACCATGCTTTATCCCCCACTAGGGCAGCTCCGAAACCTGGTCAGACTTCATGAACTGTCACATGAGAACTTTGAACAGTAAGTGACAGTCGTAGGCTGGGTAAGAAGACCTGAATTTAAAACAGTATCACACTGCTGCTGAGAGCCCCACCCCTCCCCCAGCAAACCCTGGCTGGGCTCAGGTGGCCCTACGTGCAGGGAGAGAGAGTTCTGGGCCCTGGCTTGAGTTCCAGAATGGGCTCCTCTGGATACTGAGAGAAACGGGGGAGAACCTGTCTGTTATCTTTCCTTTATTTTCTCACCCCTGTACTCGGGTCATTTTGCTATCCTGACAGCAGTGGGAACAGCCATGGCAAGGGGCTTCAGGTGCCTAAAATGACTATTAGCCAGAAAAAGAGGTCTCCTTCCAGATCACAGGAGCTGTGATGCCCAGAGGGTATGATCCAGCTCCACTGCGTCTCTTTCCCTCTCTGTCATATCACCGCTTGTCACTGGACATGAACACCCTTGACGAAACACTGCAGCAGTCAGATATAACCAAAGCCCCAGAAGACCAGAAAGTACCAGTAACTTTAAATGTTAGAAAATAAAAGCAAACATAATAAATACTCAATAAAAAGTCAGTCACATGGAAGTACAACCGGTATCTGTCCTGGGACGCTTGCCACATTTTATTGTAATCATATGGCAGGCAACTCAATTAGGTCTGTTCCTGGTGTGCTCACTTCCCCAGGGAAGAAACCTTAGCTTTCTGATCTCTGTAGCTTCAACATCCCACTGAGTATCTGGTATCTGAAATAAGCACTCAGTGTTCTTTGAAAGATGAAAAAAAAAAAAAATGAATTAAGTATAAATGGGTCACATGGTTTCATTTTGCTGGGGGGAAAAGCAGGAGGGAAATGGAACCTAATGAAAGGGAGCTACTAAAGGGTGAAAGAACTCAAGAAAGGAACATTCTGTAATTTCACACTCTCTGGCATTTGCTAAAGAGGAGCTAGTAGTTGGAGCATTTAGTGGGACTATTGGTGATTAATGAAATGTAGTTGTGTGTCTTTGTTCTTCAAGGAAGACTTTACCAGGAAATCTCTTAATTTTAAAGAATTTGTTAACTCATTAAGTGACACTATAGATTAGTGGAGAAATATATATATATATTTTTTTGGCTTGGTACTCTAGTAATGAGCCACTATAAAATTAATCATATGTGATGACAACAAAAAAAATTCAGAATTCTTCTAAGTATAAAACTGAAATTTGTCAGGGACACAGACATGAGTGGTATGTTGCAATCCATGCATTACACTGTCACCTCCGTGCATTTCCCCTCTCCCAGAAAAGTCACCAGAGAACTAGTGAGAAAGGATTACTTTAAGAAGGATTACTTCAAGCTGCTTCAAGAAGGCAATGTTTGCTTTGGGAACAGCAGAAAAAGAGGCGTCTCTGAAAGAAAAAATCCTCTATTAAAATAAAAAACAAAAACGAGTTGCTCTGAACTTAGAATGGTCAATCTGACAGTCAAAATAATCAGAGAATCTCAGTGCATGATAGCGGGGCTCCTGACTTTCATGAGGACCAAAGCAATGTTAACATGACTTTTAAGTATGTCTGAAAACAGCAAATAACAGTCTGAGTGGATAGAAGCTAAGCTATCATGGCTGTAACATAAAAAGAAGTAATGCACACTGATATACCTGCCCTTTCTCCATACTCCTTGCTCTTTAGACAAGACTCTGTTATCTGATTTTTAAAATAACACCCAGATTTAATAAATTTTTATTACACACGTTTTATCAGTTTTATTACATAAATGTTTTTATTGGAAAATCTATGACATGTAGCATTTAATATATGTGACATATAGATATGAAACATTGTCTGATTCATATTCAAGTTTCAAAGCTGCCCCCACAGTGCCTGCTGCAGCCCACGGAGCCTAGCATGGCAGTTCACCTACCGCAGCACACACTGCTGACGGGGAAATGAACAGCCCTTGAAGAGACAGGACAGACAAGTAAATGGAACCTAAACCTGACCTGTGATAGAGACATAATGAGGGCCACACGCATTTCTGTTGCTGACATTATCACTTCTTTGCTATCTATCACTGGAACCACTGACAATAATGATCACTGTGAGCCACTCACTCCTCCAACTCAAGTTCACTTAACATAGAAAGTAGAATCTGCCCTGGCAATAACCTTCAAATTAGAAATTAAATGTCATTGTCTTATTGATTTCCAACTGCTCCATTTTAAGCCCCAAGAAGTAGTGCTTCAGGTGTTCACCACTACACTAGACCTACAACATGTAACAGCTTCTGACAGTGAGCAAATGCAGAATAATTATTTCTCCTTTTTCATAAAGACATATAAGACCAGGATTGAAAATAAGATCATATAACTAAACATTAGGAATTGGTTTTCAATACCACCAAATATATTCTTCTTTCATTCATTCCACCAACCAACCATTTTGGGGTTTCAGAACACTTTGTGTTAGACCTGCAAACAAGATTGGCAACACTAAATTCCTAAGAAGGTACTGCCAGTGATCCGAAATAGACATGTCAAGTGTGGAATATACACATAGCTCCTGGGATTAAAACCAAGTGAAACCTCAAGAACTATAACAGAGTCATCAATAGTGAGATCCGGTGAGGGTGTAATTCATTCTGATGGTAAAACTAAGGAAGAAATCTTCGGAAAGCAATCGTTCCAGTGGGCCTTGAGAACCCTCATCAATGAAAGGCAGAAGACAGTAAGTGTTTAAGAGCAGGAATTTTGAATCCAGATTGCCTGAGTTTGAATCCCAGTCTGAGTTACTGACTTTGTGACCTTGAGCAAGTTGCTTAACCATTCTGTACATCAGATTCCCTGTACCTAACAGAGATGATGGAATCACGTTTGGCATAGTGTTGTTGTTAAGTTAGGTTATGTATGTAAAGCATCTGAAACATCCATAATGCTAGACAAGTATGTATGAGGTGGAGAAAAGAAAGGAGGACAAGACAGAAGAAGTAGTACCAAAAGATTCTGACATGAAATCCTAAAACATATCTTCCTTTCCTTTGCTTGGTATTGACAGAAAAAATTATATATATATATCCTGGAGTACATTAAGAACAAACTACTAAATGGGTCTATGAATACATTTTGCTCACCTAGTGACAGCTTGGGGCCACTGACCTTTCATTACAGTCAGAAATCTTCCCGTGCATACACTCAACCTCCATGCATAACATTAGGGGATCCATTCATAAACCAGGGCTGTGGGCACTCCCTTCAACTCCGCCCTGCCTGACCCCCACGCAATGGAAAGGTCTAATGGCCAAAAAAACAGTGCTTAGGATGGGATGCCATAGGACCCCATGCAACCCAAATGAAACCGCTAATCCTAAAGGATGGAGACGGAGAGCATGAAGGGGATCAAAGCTTCCATTTCAAATCCAAGAAGGGGGCCAGACAGCAATTGTGGGGAGGAGACGTCCTCAGCAGAGCAGCAGACCTGTGGAGGGAAAGGATGCCGCGGGTGGTGTGACCCTGAGGAGCTGGAGAGGTTGGGGACAAAATGTAAAAACGGAACGGCACTGTACTCACATGGAGAAGGAGCCGGGGGGAGCAGACACTCGCCTCAGGTCCGCAGCTTGCACCTGATGGATGCTAGAGGCGGCAGGGAATGAGCAGCGAAGACAGAGTCAGCAGGACAGCGTGGACAGACAAGGAACAAGCCGGGAGAGAAAGAGAGACACACAAAATTTAAACAGAAATTAAATGAGCGCATCACCAACAGTGATTGAAAGGAAAATCAAGCCAGTCATGGAAATCATCCAGAGAAGCTGGTGACAGCAACGAAGCTGACAGGACACATGGAGGAGCTGGTTCCAGGCAAGCCACAGACCGGAGCACAGCCAATGCAGGAGGGTGGGCTGCGGGCACAGGAGGTGTGGCCTTGGCCACCCCTGCTCCAGGTCATCCAGGACACCAAGGAGAGGAGGCACATACTTCCCCACAAGAGCCGCCAGCTGGCACCCCTTACTCCTCCTTGAGATTAGTAAACTACACTTCCATCTAGCTTTTTGATTCCCCAGGCTGTGCAGAAACACTAGCATCAGAAGACCTGGAATCATTCAACATGTATCCTCTACTCACAATAAAAGGGGACCAAAACACATTCTCTAGTATCATTATATCTGTGATCTTTAGATTTGTTAGGTTAGTGATCATTTTTGAGAAACACAGCAATGGAGATGGCACTATGAACTGCTCTGGGTGAGTCACTGATAGGACAGGCCCTGGGAATCCCAAGGGGAAAACCTGAGGGCCTCCCCAAAGAGCAGAGAAGAGACAAGTAAACCAGCGATTGCAACACTTCAATAAACAGCATGATGAAAGCAAGCAAGAGATGTGAGGGGGCAATGAACAGCTAGAACTAGAGAGAAGAGGATGCTTAGGGACAGGGATCCTTCTGGAGCCCAGGAAAAGAGGATGAAGAAGGCGATGGCTGGAAAGGTCTGTGAAGCTAAGAAACTGGGCTTTCCATTTCTAGAAAGACCATCTTAGCTGGTGCATTGGAAGAGACAGACTGTGTGAAGGGAAGCAACAGGGAGCACAGGTAACCAAGGGTACTGGGAATATTTCCTGCCATATAGAGAAAAATAAAATCAGTACTGTACATCAGATGCAAAGGAAGAAAAAAATATAAATATAAATATAAAAATTAGCAAGCTGAACGAAAGGAGAAAGCAAGTGTTTCTTTCCACCTGAAATGAATCCCAGAACATTTCAGCAATGTTGCCAGAGATAATTCACATGGCCTTGGAACTAAGGCTGTCTTACTAGAGTCCAAGACATGGGCCACAAATAGAAGGCAGATTTCAAAGAAAGTGGTAGCTGGTCTGCAGATGTACAAAAGTGGAGGTGACTGAGAGGACTCCAGGGGTCACTGTGAATGAGTAGAGGGGAGTTCCACTCACACACACATGGATGGAATAGGTTCATGTGGATGGCAAAAAGGAAAAGCAAAGGAAATAGACCTGAGTCCAGTTTTAGCATAAAATTTGAGAATGTGATGGGATACTAAGATACAGATATGAATTGAGATATTTGGGTATGAGTTTTCAATTTTTATGGAAAAAAATAAAAAACAAAATCAGGCTGAAGTCATGGGTCTAAGTCAGAGTCGAAGATGTAATCTCCCTGAGAAAGATCAGATTTGGGAGGAAGAGCCGGGTCACGTGGGGAGGTAGCAGTCCTGCAGGGAACCACAGCATTCACATTTCAAGCAGTCCCAGTTCCCCGCTGTGTGAAAGGTGCATTGCTTAAGATGACCTGAGCGGCTGGCCTTCCTGTATGGGGACACACACAGGTTTGTCAGCTAAGAGTCTAAAGACATTTTAGAGCAGTTCTCTTTTTCCTCTAGTAAGAAAGAAGACAGTGGAACAGAAAAAAAAAAAAAAAAAAAAGTGAAAAAAAAAAAAAAAAGAAGAAGAAAGGGAACAAGGAAGAAAGGAAAAAACCAAAGGTAGGCAGGAAGAAAGGAAGGCAGAAAACAAAGGAGTGAGAAGTCTTTCAAGTAACTCTTCGTTACATGGAAGGGTGAACTTCACACACAATGGCTAAGGCAGAGGAAAGCCTGCAGTGCCAGAGGTTGAAGGAAAGGTCTTAAAGGCAAGTCTGACCTTCAACTTGAAACTCCCTTTACTTGGAAATCCCGTGGAAAAGGCTAGATTTCCAAAACAATGACTTCTGGTGAAATAGAAGCCATCTAATTGCAAAGGGGGAATGAAGATCAAGGTGAAAGAAATCTGTTCAGTGAGCAAGTATTAACTCGTGACTAGGTTTTTGCTTTCTTTTGAAAATGTGCTATCTGTATTGATTTGCTTAAACTGTGGTGTTAAATAATAGTTCTCCATCAGTGTTAAAAAAATACTTTGTTTTTTAAAAATTATTTTTTAAGAAATGAAAAGCATGTTATTCCCATGCCTGGGGCTGTTTTGATGAAAACCCCATTGCCCCCTGGTGGGGAGAAAGTAGCTGCATTTTTTGAGGCCACTTCTTAAAGACCTGCTCAGTTAAGCACAAGAAATGACATCATGTGCACACCTGCCACAGGACAAAGAGAAAAAAAAAAAAAAAACTATTTGTATTTAATTTTTCATGTGAAGAAAACCCATGTGAACTCTAAACAATATGATTACAGAGCAAATTTTAATTCTTTCTTAACACAGGATAAGAGTTGATGGAAATGAAATACTTGAAAATGATTTCATGTCTGAGAAGGTTATAAAATATAGAAGGCTATAAAATATAGAGGCTCTGAGCTCTTTGCTTAAAGACAGTAAAGACATTTAGCTTCATGATCTCTTCTTAAGAGACTATCCACAAGTGACCCAACCACACAGGCTGTGGTATAACTTCAGATGTGGCTTTTCACTTATTAGTTCATAGATTTCTGCCAAACCAATGGCTCATGGCTTAACTGTAACATTTCTCAAGGAAATGTGGTGAACCAGGTACGACTGCAGACCTCCCACCGTTTCAAACATAGACACTCAGCAATTATATATTCCACCTAGAAAAAGGATAAAGCAGGGAGGACAAAAAGCATCAGGAATGGGCTAGGAGTTTCATCAGCTGCAAAATGTAAATAAAGCAAGAAACTTCATGGCACAACCGCTCTGCAAGATGAGCTGGGGGGCATTCCAGGGAAGTCCAGGCTCTGGGAGAGAAGGAAGGAGAGGACCTCTTGCCCAGCCTCGGACTCAGAAGCAGATGCCAACCGCAACACGTGCAGAACCCTGGCTGCCTGTTCCTGGACATCTGCCGCCCCCGGGAGGTTATGGGAGCCGTGGCACGGTGTTGGTGGTTATTCTAGGAACCTCTGTGTCGCCACAACTCTAGGAACATGTGGCAAAGCATGCCCTGGCTTTACAGGCACCACAAGGAAGCCAGCCATTCGGTACAAATAGGTAACCATGCATCACAGGCCACAAACAGGCAGAGTGCCTTGAGGGTCCCTCACTGTGACAGAGATTGGCTCAAGCTAAGCCCTGAAATGGCCTTAGGCATAGAGGCATGATACACAGAAGATACTTGAAAATTTGTGCCCCAAACCCCCTTCTTTCTCCATCCATTTTTCTAACTTCAGACAATTAAATCACCAATTGGATTAAGGCACATTTTAAAATGAATTCTAAGTTATTCTAAGGTATTGAGTCATTATTGCCTTACCTCAATTCAGTTTATCAAAACACCTAAAAAAAAAAAAAAAAAAAAGAGAGCCCAACAGGGATATCAGGTGTTTAAGAGTAGAAATAATGGGTCCGGTTAAGTCAGGATAGTAGAATGCTGCACAAAAAAGCAGAACTGAGCTGAAGCACCAGAGTCTGCAGGACCCAAATAGAAACATCAGGAAAGACACCATTCACCAACAGGCAGAAAGAGATGCAAAGTGAGTAGAGGCAAGCCACACACCAGCATGGCCAACCTCTGCTGCTGGAGAAACCAACACCCTCCCAGGGACCCAAGTAAAGAGCAGGCCAACAGCATGCCCCCAAAACACAAACCAACAAAACACTTTATGTGGATACACTGTATGACCCTAAAATTGCTCTTAATGATTTGTGCCAGTATGTGTGTGCATCCAAGCGGTCAGTGGAGAAGAATCACGTGTCTTACAGTAGTAAGTTCTAAAAGAAGGGTCAAGGTATCCTACGGTAAAGGAAAAAGGTCTGTGTTCCAAGGAGAGACACAGGGATTGCTGAGTTTCCTGGACTTCTATTCCCTTCCCATCAGTGTGGTCACAGACCATGCACATGCTCTGCCACCTGTCTGTCAAGGTCTTCGTGGGAACCCAGGTAGGCAGGGAGCAGACTCACTCATTGAGTAAAGGCATGGAGGTTCTCCTCTTGCTCTTCTGTACCATGTTGGCCTGATTCCTCAAGGAGATGCGAATCATGGCAGGGGCCAGCCTACAGGGCTCACCGTCCACTTGCATGGGGATGGACTTGTAAGTCAGAAGCATGACCTCACGACACTGGTGCAGCCTCTCTCCATGGCCCCCAACTTGCAGGGCAGCCTGTCAAAAGAAGTTGAAAGGGAGCCGGAAGTTATTGTGACTTAAGAGAACTACAGACTCCACGTCCAAAGGGGCTTTCATAAACATAGTAAAATTCATTAGCCATCAGCATAAGATGATGACTATTAATCAACTAAATATTCAAAGCTCTTGATGGGTTTATCATCATTTCCACTGACAACCACTCTTTATTTTATGTATTTTAAATCTAAATTTAACCATACTATTTTAATACAAAAGCTTTTCTTTGTATTAATCTATTTGTATTAAATAACCAATGTAAGTAGTACAAAAAGGATATAAAGAAGCTGAAGTACACAGCAACTAATTTCTAAATTATGTTTATCTAATTCTTAATTGTGCAGTCGATCCTTGGTTATTTTTCAAACATGGGCAGGTTTTTTCCTTTGCATGTTAACCTTCCTCAAACTATTTCTAATCTGGGTAAGGTAAATGGAATGCAAAATAATATCAATTACTCAATTAAAAGCATTCTAGAGAGTAGAACAGCTTTGAGGATCAAAATCAAACATCATGAGAGTTCAGTTCACCTTGGTGGCCAAAGAATGGAAAGTCAAAGCAAAACTTCCCTGAGTGAAAAAATATGCAGTTCTTATCATGTATCCTTGCAGGGATGAAAATCATGCAATTTTGGTGCATGATATGCATAGAGTACACAAATTTTATTACGCAGCTTAATGAATATTTACATACAGTTAACATAAACCTTTATCTGGATCAAGCTTTAAAAATCTTATGACAACCAAGAGGTTTCCACATGCCCCTTCCCGCTCATCATGGTTCTCCTACCACCCAAGTGACAACCACTAGTGATTTCTATGACTATGGGTTCATTTTGCCTGAGTTCGGACTTCATAAAAAAGAAATCACATAGTCTCTATTCCTATGTCTGACATCTTTTGCTCATTTTTATGTCTGACTGACATCCAGCAAATTGCACTTATTCCCGATGCTTCTGCAGGTGGACATTTGGTTGTTTCTGGTACACATATTTTGATGGACATATACACTCTTAGGTACTTAGAAAGGAGTAGAACTTCTGTGGTATTAGTTTAGGTGAATGTTTAACTTTAAAAGATACTGGCGAATCTTTTTTCTATTAATTTATAATGAAGTAAATATTTAAAAGTAATCAAACACGCTAGCACAAAATCGAAGGGAGTGACTTTTGGGAAAAGGAAAGCATGCATTTTATCAGCATGTTGCCACATGACTCTTTATGAAAAGAGGGAGAAAATCTTGTTAATTGAGATTTCAGTGAAGCCAATTTGCATTTTTTTGACTGCCAGATATTTGTCTTTATCTGATGTTTTGAATGAATTTTGCATTAATCTAAACAATAGAAAAATGACTATAAATGCAAAGAGAAGGAAAAGAAAGCAACAAAAAGAAGTAAAATAAAATAGAAGAAAAACTGAAACACAGCTTACTGGACACCTTTGATGCTGCACTCCACTGAACAGAGGACTTTACCCACACTTTTATTCCATTAGTGGGAGACCAAGTGAGCAAGGGGAATGCAGTGGGAGACCTGAACTTCACTTTGGCCTTTCCCCTGATCCTCCACTATTGGCTGGCAGTTTTTTTGACTACTTAAGCTGTGATTTGAACCACTCTCTCTTCTAATAAAATTCCTTTGCCTTTCTGTACTTTTCAGCCCAATATTTACCTGATATTACCAATTTCATCCACTAGAGGAAATAGAGGAAATATCATTACGTGTGTGTGTGTGTGTGTGTGTGTGTGTGTGTGTGTGTATTTTTTTTCCAGTCTTGACTAGGCTGAATGACAGCTAAAAATGCAAAACCTGCCAGTTAAGAACTTATTCCTCTGAGGTTAACAGGACTAAAAGGTGCTTCAACACCTTCCACCTCCTGGAAATCAGGGGCATACACAGCACTGTAGAGTACTTTGGAGCCATCTTTTCAAACTCAAAAATAGGACAACAGCGTAAATGAATTGAGTACTCCTTATCCACCGTGCTTGGGACCCCAAGTGTTTCAGACTTTTGTTCAGAATTTAGAATACTTGGATAAACATAATGAGATATCTTTAGGATGAGATTCAAGTCATTCATCTCTCACCAAGTGTACTCCTTATTATATTCACAGCCTGAAGGTAATTTTAAGTGTTATTTTTGGTGTGCCCACCTTTTGACTTTGGGCCCATGAGATTAGATATGAAATTTTCTGCTTGTTGATGCTCAAAAAGTTTTGAATTTCACAGCATGTCCCACTTTGAACTTTTAGATTAGGGATGCTCAAGGTGTTCTATAAACAAGCAGAGTTAAATTATTATCAGTGCCAGCTCTCTGAGCACACCAGCATCTACCCAAAATCACTGTAAGCTCACAAGAAGAACTACCGCCATCAGCTTTTCAGAGTTAAGACATTTCTACTACTATAAAATAGACATATTAAATTATTTTTGGAACAAATTTAGGGCATACATAATTTTTTTTTACATAATTTTTAAAATACTGATTAGCAAAATGTATTTTTCATCTCTCAGAGTGGTCTAGGCTTAGTTAGCATCCTATAAAGTTACAGGCCCTGTTACGGTTTGGATGTGAGGTGTACCCCAGTAGTTCACCTGTGAGACAATGCAAGAAAGTTCAGAGGAGAAATGATCGGGTTATGAGGGTCTTAATCCAATCAGTGAATTAATCCCCTAAAAGGGATTAACTGAGCAGTTACTGAAGGCGGGCAGGGTGTGGCTGGAGGAGGTGGGTCACAGGGGATGTTCCTTTAGGGTATATATTTTGTATCTGGTGAGTGAAGTCTCTCTTTGCTTTTAGATCATCATATGAACTGCTTGCCTCCACCACACTCTTCTGCCACGATGTTCAGCCTCAATCATGCCTTGAAGAATGGGGCCTGCTCTCTATGGACTGAGAATTCTGAAACCATTGAGCCTTCAAATAAACTTTTCCCCACCTAAAATTGCTCTCGTCAGGTCTTTTAGTCACAGCAGTGAAAAGGCTGACTAAAACAGGCCCCAAGAGCCATACACATCCCATGATTTCCCAGGATGAATCATTTAGCAATAATAAGACATTGTTTTATTAAGAATGCAATTAACTACTGAACGTTGTATGTGCTATTCTTGTGAACATTTCAAGTATTGCCTTTCTAGACAGGAAGACTATGACAGTTCCTGAATAAGTGTATCTCTTGTCACTTAATGCCCTAGGTGACGTTTTTGCTCCATAGCTACGATTCAGGATTCTGTCTTCACTATGCTCCTCTCTGGATTATTTTCTTCTTCTCCCCTCAAGACGACTTCTCACCTACTCAAGTCCTTATTCTACCTGCTGTCAGATGGCATGGGGGCAACCTTTGTGTCATAAAGCAATAGCAAATCTTTCTACCCTCTTTCTTCACCCCTGCTGCCAGCCCTGCCCATCAACCAGCCTCATCCCTGAGGAGGATGCTTAAGGCAGAAGCCAGCAGCCAGCAGAGCAGGCAACAGAGATCATCAGCAATACTAGAAGTTATTGTCTTTTACCAAACTTTCAAACAAAGCTTATGCCAGACTAAACAAGAAAAACTAAACAAGAAAAATTTTAAAAATTAAAACAACAAATATTATTCCTCACTTCACATATTATCACAATAAGATTCCTTCAAAAGGTATTTGATATTTAATTTTAATTTCATTGAATTTTTATCTTAATTTGGGAAAACTACTATCAGTATACTATTGAACTGTCCTATGCATAAATATGTTATAGCTTTCCACTTATTTAAGTCTTCTCTTATATCCTTCAATAAAATTTTAAAGCTTTCTATATAAAAGCTTCATGCATCTATTGATTTTTACTAATATTATAAATGTCATATTATTTGTTGAGATATTGCTAGATTGGTCAAAGACTTGATTTCTTTTTAACCGTATAGGGTATCAGCCATCTTTCTCATGAGTTGTAATAGTTCTTTGTAAATATTCTTGGAATTCTATAGATGGGATGATATCAGTGGAAATACTAGAAAGTTTGCAATTTTTTTCTTCTAATTTCATTCCCTTGGCTTATTTGATTGGTCAGGCCTCCAATGTTGGGTTGAAACCTTTTTGAAGAAAGACCAATCTTTCTAGAAGTTAGAAGAATTCTACCAACAGCAGATTGTCTTTAGACTCAAGCTTCAACAGCAAGTCTTCCTTGGGTCTCTAGCCTGACAGTCCACCTAATTTCTCTAATTCTCTCTCTCTCTCTCTCAACACACACACATTCATGCACTTGTGCGCCTAAGTTATTGGCTATTTCTCTGGAGAACCGTTAAGTAATACACTTGTGGCACGTGTTCCATTATTAATTGTGAAGAACAAAGATCCACAAGTAACAGAATAGTTTCAAAGGAGAAAAAGAGCAATAGATGGTAAACCACTCTTATTTATACAATATTTTAAAGATACACTATTAAAATAGTGTAAGTGAATAGAGAGACCACAATAGGCTTATATATGTAAGACTATGGAATTTGTTGATGTGGCATTACAAATTATTGAAGGAATGATGGCTAAGTTAACCAAGGGTACTGGGAATATTTCCTGCCATATAGAGAAAAATAAAATCAGTACTGTATATCAGATGCAAAGGAAGCAAAAAATCTATAAATATAAAAATTAGCAAGTTGAACGAAAGGAGAAAGCAAGTGTTTCTTTCCACCTAAAATAGTTTGGCTCTCAAAAGTGATCCAAAGGCCTTTATGTTAGACTTAGTCCACATCCCATGACACTATTGGTGGATAGTGGAACCTTTAAAAGGTGAAGCCTAGTGAGAGAAAGTTAGGTCATTAGGGACCCGCCCTTGAAAAAATATTGGGACCACACCCCTGTTCTTCCTCTCTCTTTCATTTCCATCCATGATGTAAGGATTTTCTCCATAGTATGCTGCTTGCCACAGGCACAAATGCAATGGTGCAAGTGACCACAGACTGAATTTTAGAAAACTATGAACCACAATAAACTTTTTTTTTTATAAGTTAATTATCTCAGGTATTTTGTCACAGGAGAGGAAAGGTAACACACCACCACTCTCCTTTTTCAAGCAATGTCTCTAGCAGTGGCAGATTATTTTTTGTGCTTTCATTTCCTACAGGAAGCACTCTCTTCAGGTCTCTTCTATCTCTGTGGCCCCAGATGTACACATAACCCCCAACTGGTTCCATCTCTCACAAAGTGATTCCCGTCTGTAGAATTCTAACTTCTGCCTTACAATCATCATGGCACAGCTGATCAACATGCTTCTCTAGTGGCTACTTTTCCAAAGTTCCACCTCTTTCTTGTAGCCTGGGCTCCTTGGAATTATAACACCATCTTCTCCCTTTCTATCTCTAGTACTAGAAGTGATAGACTTTCTACAATTGCTCATCTATGAACTACTAATCTTAAGGCTGCCCTCTATACAGTTTTTCTAACATCCCATGACTTGCCTCCTATATTAAATAGCCTCAATGGAACTATCTCAAATGATCTTTTTCCTCTCAAACATACTATACAAGTTACAAAGATGAGAAATGTTACATAGCTCATTTGCATTGTAAATCCAGCACCCTTTCCCACTGGGATTCTTATTCAATACAACAGATCCCAGAAATTACCTATGTCAGTTCATGACAGACCAAACAAAAAAACAAAAAATCAAAAGAAGAAGAAGAAGAAGAAGCCATAAAAGGGACCATTCCTTTTTATATCCATTATAAGCCATTAGCCTGGGATTCAGTGGTGCAATTTGGAAAAATAATTCAACTCTGTGCTTTAAGGCTACTTAAAACAGATAATCATTCCTTCAAAACCTGAAACATCCTGAAATAGGATAGTGACAATATAAACAATATATCCAGGAATCATGGGATAAAATAGACAGGTACAAATCTGGGAGGAAACCTATCTTATTAAATTTTTTTAACGCATGACTAGTAGTGTTTGCCTCTTACAGTAAGTAGACTTACCTTTTTGTGTCTTGTAAAGCAAGAAGTGGAAAACTAAATAAAACATAATCTTAAAGCAGTACATACAAGATAGCAATAAAACATAATTTAGACTGCATTAAGGACTCATTTGTATATAATCTATAGAATTAGAAATGAAAAGAAGAAAATGTGATCCATAATGGAGAAGAAAAATGAAAGCATCACAGGGTGGACTTAAGAGCAGTGAGCACTGAAGTGAAGAGGGCCGCCGAAGACGGAAACAGGGCAATGGAAACCACCGATCCCAAAAACAGATATGGAAATGTCTTATTTCATGAGCTGTGAGACAATAATAAACAACCTAAAATACATGTATTTGAATACCAGAAGGAAGGGGAAAGGAGTGTAGAGCAGAATATACATATACGTGGAAAACAATTCCAAATGTGTTGGGGAAAAAAAATCAATCTTCAAATCCAAGAAGATTAAAAAACCTAAAACAGAGTAAATACATAGAAAACCACTGTGATGGGCAGAATAATTCCCTAAATCACAATTACAAAAACATAAAAGGTGCCTACATTCTTACTCCCAGAAATCATGAAAACCTTACACAATACAAGAGCCTTTTCTGAATAAACTAAGGATGTAGACATAAGGAGATTATCCTGAATGGTCTAAGAGGGCCCAGTGCAATCTCAGAGGTCCTGATAGGAGACAGGTGGGGAAAGAGTCAAAGTCAGAGAAGCCGAGAAGACATCAGAATAAAATACGGGGCCACAAGCCAGAGAAGGATGGAGAAGACCAGAACGTGTTTCACCCACAGATCTCCAGAAGTTACACAGCTCTACCAACAACCTGTTTTAGACTTAGGAACTTCATAAGTGTAAAATAAATCCGCATTATCTTAAGCCACTATTTGTGGTAGTTTGTTACAGAGGTAATAAGAAAGTGATACAACCACAAAGAGGCCTAAATTAAATTAAAGATAAAAAGACAATCTCAAAAACACAGGAAAAAAGACATTCTACTCAGGGGAATAAAGATATGAACGAGAGTAGACTTTTTTATTTTCAAAAAATATGGAGGATAGAAGAAAATGAAACGACATAATTAAGGTGCTAGAACAAGTAAACTAGCAAACAAACATGTCAATTCAGAATTTTATCTCTAAAAAATTAAAATTTAATAAATGACGGTCAAATAAAAACATTTTCAAAAAATAAAGTTTGTAATTATCTGTTGCCTTCATTTTAAGAAATGCTGGAGGAATTCCTTCAAACAACAGAATGGAAACCTGGATTGACAGGAAGGAATGATGAATTCTGAAAGTGGTGAATATATGGGTAACAAAGGGTTATCAATTTTCTTTCATCTCAAGTTCTTTAAAAGACAGTCCATTACTTAAAGCAAAAATACTAATGTTAAATTGTGGGATTTACGTATGGCATGGAAAAAGAAAGTATATGAAAATTATTGAACAAGGAAAGTGGGAAAAATGCAATTAGGAGAAAAAGATGGATAACAAACTACTTGTATTAGGAATACAGGAGAGGATTCCATAGTCAGTAAAAAAAAGTAACAAAACATTAATTAAAAATTTTATGCCCATGGACTCAACAGGTAGATGAAATGAAAAAATCCCTAAATACTTTAACTGAATAAAATTGACTCAAGAAGAGATAGAGCTGGGCATGATGGCATGAGTCTGGCATGGAGCATTGAAAATTTTAAGGCAGTCTGAGCAGCACTGTGAGGATTCTTTCTTCAAAAAGAGGAGTGGTGGATGCAGCAGAATTGAAATCTGAATAATTCTATATCTATTCTTTTCTCAAAGAAATCTTAGAGCCAAATGGGTCACTGGGAAATTCTATGAAATATATAAGAAAAAAATAATACAAGTTTCCATAAATTCTTTCAGAAAAGAGAACTTCATTTCCTATTTCAATTCATGGAGCAAACAGAACTTAATACCAAAACTGAACAAAGAAAATAAATTTATTGCCCAATACATATCATAATTGTAGTCACAAAAATGCCTAATATTAGTAAATTTCATCTAAAAAATAAAAAATGATAGTACATCAAGACTAAGAGTGTTTTAGCCCAGAAATTCATGGTTAGTATAAGCCTTTCTAAAAATGAGTAGACTTTATGATTTACACAAAATAAAGGAGAAAATTACATGTCATTTTTGGAGATGCAAAAAAGCATTAGATAAAATACACTACACATCTGTGATGAAAAACTCTTAGGGAACTAGGAATAAATTAGAAATTTTTAAGGGATGAAGAATATTTATTTAAAAAATATGCCAACTAAATAACATTTTATGAGGAAATATAAATGCTTCTCCCTCTAATCAGGAACAAGACAAACATGTTAATTTTTACCAGTTTTATTCAACATCTTACTGAATGTACTGGCCAAGTCAATAAGACAATAAAAAAGAAATAAAAGTTGTGTAAGAAAATAGTAAGATTGTCCTTACCCACAAATAACATGTTGTATATACAGAAGAATCTAAGGAACCTACAAAAACTACCAGAACTCAAGAGAATTTAGGAAAGTTATAAGACAAGGTAAATAAATTAAATAAAGAATGAATAAACTAACAAATGCACATATATAAGTTATTTCTACTTACCAGCAATAATAAATGTGAAATTAAAAATACTATATAAAATTGCATCAAAAAGCATCAGATACTTAGGAATTAACAGAAGAGGTGCAGGAACCTGAAAATTACCCTGCTGAAAGGAGAAAATAATACCTAAATAAAGAAATATACCATGTTCATGGAATGGAACAATCAATATTGCTAATATCCTAATCTTCCTCAAGTTTAAAGGTTCAGTGCAATCCCAATTCAAATTGCAAGAGATTTCTGGTAGATATTGACAAATTATAAAATTGATATGCAGATGCAGAGGACCTATAATAACAAAAATTCTCTTAGAACTAAGTGAAATGAATCATATTACCAGACCGAAGACTAACTATAAAGCTAGAGTAGTTAGGACAGAGTGGTATTGGCATGAATATAGAAGAATATAGATTTCAGAAAAAGGTCCACACACACATTAGAGGGCAAAGGCACCAAGTTGATTCTATAGAAAAGGAAATTCATTCAACAAATAGTGCATAAAAGAACTAGATAAATACATTTTTAAAAATGAATGAGTAGCTATCTTACACAATATATAAAAATTAAATTTAGGGCAGGGTTATAGCTCAGGAGAAGAGCATTTGTCTAACACATGTGAGGCAGTGGTTTCAATTTTTGGCACCATACAAAAATAAATAAATAAAGTAAAGGCATTGTGTCTACCTACAGCTAATTTTTTTTAAAATTAATCTGAATGGAATCACTTACACATAAAAGCCAAAACAATAAATCTTTAGGAATAAAATACAGAATGCCTTCCTGACCTTTCTTGGAATAAGCAAATAATTTTTAAGAACTATGCAAGAATCTTTAACAGAAGTTAAGCCTACTTCATTAAACTGGAATTCATAAAAATGTTTTAAACATGTACTCATCAGAAGAAATCATAAGAATACAAAAAGAAAAGCACAAACTGAGAGAATATATTTGCAGTAAGTCAATCTGTCAAAAGACCTGTATTCAGAATAAGTCTCTGGCAATTGAAAGATAAACAGCCCATTAACATATATAAAGACACAAAGCTTGTTTAAAAAAAAAAGACTCAAGGGGTAACATTGTTGTCTTTACATTTTTGGTTATTTAGGACCTATTTGTTCTCATGTTTTAATAACATAATAAAACATGTATCATGTGTGAGGATGGAATCTTACTTTCTCCCTCCTTCTGTTTTGTCAGGGGCTCTGTTATAACAGCATTTATGTTTCTTCCATTAACACTTTTTCAGCACCTGTAGGACATTTAAGTCATTTGTCATCCAAGTACCCTGTCCACTGCTGTTGTACTCTGTACATTGGGAACAATATAAAATTTCTAAAAAGCAGTTTTAAAATTTTTATTAAGAGAGTTTTAAAACCTTTATGTCATCGAATCAGTAATTTATTTCCTGAGGATTTATCATAAGAAAATAATTTGAAATGTGTACAGAGGTTTCCAAATGATTATGTTAATTACAGGATTATTCATAACAACAAACATTAGAAACCTAAAAGTTTCATAACTGGTCAGTAGGTGACTATTTCTAGTTACCAGTTTCATATATATGAAACAATTTCATGTATACTTTAAAACATAAAGATAATGGGGGGGGGCAAGAATGGAGGAAGGAGGGACTTTATAGAGGGAAAAGAGGAGTGGGAGGGGTGGGGTGGAAGGAAAAAATAACAGAATGAATCAAACACCATTACCCTATGTGAATGTATGATTACACAAATGGTATGCCTCTACTTCATGTACAACCAGAGAAACAAGATGCATCCAATTTATTTACAATAAAAATAAATTTAAAAAAATAAAGCCATTGGAAGAAAATACATTAAAATACAGTCATTTTATGAATCATATGATTGTGACTGATATATTCACTGGTCCTAATATGAGGATTATCAAAATAAGCAAACATTAAGTGTTACATTTCTTTTCTAAAAAATTTAAAATATTATTTTACCTGGTAAAGATAAAACTTTGATCCTGGGAAGTTCCCCATGTATTTTTTCTCACTGAATAACCTTTTCCTTTCCTAATTCATAAATATAAAAGAACTTACACATTTTAATTTCAATTAACAAAAAGATGAATGTGCTTTCTTTAAAGTTTATAAGACTGAAATCTTGGATTTCATACTGAATAGCAAATTAGGCTCCCACTTCCTCAATCTGAATAATGCTTTGAACTGTCTTGAACAGTTTTAAATCACTTAGAAACAGACTTAACATGAAAGGACCTTCACAACTATAATGGCAGAAAATTGTGGCAGAAATAAATACAAATTACAATGCCTGATTATGGCCTGTGTAAAATCTATAAAGGTAATCAGGATACCGTACCCAGTGAAGAATCATCTTAATTAGTAGGAATGCATCTCAATCAATATAGTGAATTGAAGACTTCTGCTTTGAAGTTTGCAATTACAAGATAAAGAGTCTAAAAGAAATAGTCTTTTTTTTTTATTCTATTCCAGTAATTCTATTTTAAATTTGTCACCAAGAGCCACTCTGAATTTTCTGTTCTTTGGATTTTACTTAAGTTATAAGCAATCTACAAAAATATTAGTTTATTCCATGAGCTTGAAAGTACATAGCTTTTAATGACTTCAGACATGTCAAAATTCTAACAAAAATAATTTGCTTCTAAAAGACTTGACCTACTAGTTATGTTTTTAAATTATATGGCAACTGTTTTAAATACACAAAAATTTACACACACAACTCAAATAACTTCACTCTTCTGTTTATAAAATCATCTTACACAGATGCTTGAGTTCTCATGTAACTTGCCTTCTTTGAAATATAATCGATATAATAGTTTAAAGAAATGCAGAATTGAATGACTAAAAATAAGACCTTTTCATCCTGAATGAAAAGCAATGCAGAACTGTGAGGAATAAGGTTAGATGTGTGTGAAAATAGAGAAGTAGTTTCCAGTATTATTTAGAGAGTACAGGATGCTAAAGACCTTTCATCTTAAACTACATCCAACTCTGCTTTTCTGCAGTAGGATTTCCTATTTTGAAAGCGACTGGGAGTCACTAGAATTGGCGACCTATCACACATTGATGGTAGCAGGTGTGCATGTATTTCACTATTCATATCACATAAGGAATATGTAATTGATGTGATTTTGGTATTCCATTTTCAGTTCAACAACTCCCATCTACTATTATTTTTCTCTTTTTCCTACAAATGATAGGATGGAAGATGGTAGGAAGTTACAGGTCCCTAAAACCATCTCTCCAGCCTAGAGAGAGCTCCTGAGCTCTAACTATATATTTCCAATTGCCTGTTTTTATATTCCCTTATACGTCTTCCAGGAATTTCAAGTTTAAAATACGTAAAACAGTCCATTGCTTTTGTAGTATTCTCTTTTCTATTTTCTACCTCCTTTAAGGCAGTCATCCTTTACCTGGATGCCTATGGTCCCAGGATTCACTTACACCGCTCCTCTTTACCCTTCTCAGTGAGTCACTATGTCCAAATGATGTCACCTCACCAGCCCCTTCCATCTTCATTGCCACTTTCTTGCTTCTGGCTTCCAGGTCTCCTCACTTCTTCACCTGGACACCGGTACCAATGTGTTGATTTGTCCATCCTCATCGCCTCCCCCACCAACACCCAGGCAACCTTTCTAAAGCACAAGCCTGCTCCTGTCACCTGCTCCCTTGGTCTGTCATCAACAGCTCAGCAGGTTCTACGTCTGCCCTTTCCCCATATCTCTGTCTTTAGTCACTGTATGTATGGTCACTCAAAGGTGCCACCAGTGGTTCTCCTAGGATATGTGTCCTCGGGCTAGTTCCTCTGATAGGAATGGCCACGGAGCCACATCACACCTCACTCCCTTCCTCCTCTGAGAATTCCTCACTGATCAGCCCATCTCTCCCTCCTATTCTTACACAAGCCTCACTTCCAGAATTTATTACATTGGACCCTGATGACATTTTTACTTCTTGGGTCACCCCCACAAGACCAAGCTGTGAGAACCCCAAAGACAAGGCCTCTAAGCCCACTTCTTAACTGTTTTACCTAGAAGCATGTCATCCATGGATTTGGTATCTGGGGTTTCAATTAATACTTATAAATGACACTAAATGAATGAAAGTAGAGATATTTAAGTTGAATTTTTTTAATTCCTATTAACTGGAGACCATCAGTGTTGCCCAGATTTTCCATACACTGCATGGCCTTTAATGACCCAGCCCCAAAAGTGGCATAGCATGGCTTCCACTGTACTTGACCCCTCAAGGCACTCACAAGCCCAACCAGACTCATGAGGAGGACACGTGGAACCAAATTCTTGATGGATAAGTGTCCAAATATTCAATGCCATTTTATAACCAATCACCATCAGAGGATGCTACTTAACCAACTCATTATTCTGAAAATATAGAAAGGAAAAAAAAGTCTCTTATCCTGCCTTTCCTATGTAAGTATATAACTAAGTGATGAAATAACAGGTGAAGAAAGACCTCTCTTTAAAGAAACACTCCAATTAATAGATAAATTAGAATATCACTCTCTTGCAATCCCGAATGATTGTTGGATCCAGACAATGACAATCAATATCTGCTAACATTAGAGAGAGACAACTACTTATTATGCAGTCCCTTTGGAAAAAGAAAACACTCCTACAAAGGGATTTGTTGGAAAACATAAATGATGTTCCTAGAACCTAGGTTGAGCACCCCTTTTCCAAAATGCTTGGGACCAGAAGTGTTTCAGATTTCATAATGTTTTTGGATTTTGGAATATTTTCATAGTTTACCAGTGAAGCATCTCTAATCTGAAAATCTGAAATGCTCTGAAATCTAAAAGCATTCAGTAAGTTTCAGATTTTGGATTTTTGAATTAGGAAAGCTCACCCTGTACCAGTTTACAGGGAAATGTATCTAGAGCCAACTGTCAATTTACTGGAACTGGAGAAGAAAGAAGAGCATGTTAATTGATACCTCAAGGATAATATTAGTGAAATTCTGACTCAGAAATTTTACCAAACAAATGACCAGGTTTTGTCAACAAACAAATGGGGAAAAAAAAAAAAAAGAGTTGGAAAAGAATCTATACCGGTTTAGAATCTTATCAAATAAACACAATGTGCAAACTGTTTCTGGATCCTGATTCAGACAAACAGCATAAGAAAACTAATGACATTTTGAAGACAATTAGAAATTTGAGCACTAAGTAGAGAGTCAGTGATATTTGACAATTTGTTTTAGATAAGATAACATTATTGGAGTATTTTTAATAAAGGAAAGTCTTTCTGGGTAAAATAACATGTCTGGAACTGGCATCTAAATAAAATACAGGAAAAGGTCAGAGATGGGGACAAGGATGACCATCTATGAGTTGATAATTATAAAAGCTGAGTACTTGGAATCCATATTCCCATTAAAAGTACACATTTAAGAAACATTTTATTAACTCCCAGTTACACTCAATAAAGTAAAATCTCCTAGATAAATTTTTTTTTTAAATAGATAAATTCTTTATGCACCCTAGGATCTGGCTCTTCTACTTCTTCAGAACCACATGACTCACTCTCACTTTCCCCTATGATTATATTACATAAAGCTATTTCCAGTTCCCACACAAGACTGATTCTTACACTGCAAGTGTTTGTAAATTTCCCTTTTTCCAGAATGCCAAGGCCATTCTTCTCCTGGTAAAATTCATCCCGTTGATCACATTTCCACGTTGCCAGCCACAGGTGTCTGGTTTCCTACTCTATCTCTGTGCCCCCTCTGTTAGTCATAACTGCAGTGATGGATGCCCATCATTGACCACTCCCAGCTGCCTCTGCCACCCTCCCTGCCCTCCTTTCTATCTTATAAAGCTGATCTACTTGGACTGTATCAGTGGTTATGTATCTTCTGGCTCTGAGTCAGGTTTCTCCAGAGGAAGCCTCCTGCAGAAGATCCAGAGGGCAAGGAAACCATATTTGTGCTCTTCCTGTGCCTGGTAGGCACAGATTGGCAGCTTCCTCTTAGTGAATATCAAGTCTATCAAGGGGCTCCTTCCCAGTAGCTCTCCTTCTATTACAGGTGACCATTTCTTTGTCCTTCATCCTTCAGGTGAGGAATTGTTGCTTCCCATAAACCTAATACACTATAGATAAAGAGTCCCTCTGTTTAACTCTCCTCTAATGACCCAGTTTCTATCTGCCCATCTCTCCCACTCCAACACTAACTGTACATTTGTAAATAAACACCTCCTCAAAAAAGACTATATGAAGAACCTTACCCAGATACAGACTGAAAAGTCATAGAAGATGAAGAGTTAAAAAGCATCTTAAAGGGAGAGAAAGAAAGGGATGTTCAAATCTCTGCTTGACTGGGAGCCACATCAGCTCGGAAGCAAAAATGGAAGTGGGGAAAACTGGAAAACCAGAGACAGCCTTGACTTCATAGGCCAAGAAAGGATTTAAAGTTTGGCCCTAAGAGCAAAAGAGAAGTATCTGGTAACCCCTCGACCTGCTGGGGTTACAGAAGGGATCATTATCCCTCAGACAATCCCTGAGAACCTTCTACCTCACAGCCAGGACTAGGAAGCTCTGACACATGGTAACCATTCAATAAATGTTCACTGGATCGGTGAATGAATGAGTAAACACATAGGGACCACTTGGGGTTTTCCCATTACATGCCAGCATGGTTTGTTCACATCCAATAATATTTCTTTGCACATACGCTGTCTGAACTTAATCTGTTTTTTCTTTGATGTATCTTCCTTATTGCCATGACAAGCACTGGTGGAAAACAGCAGCATAGGAGCTATAACCCTGAAAAGTAGGTCGATCTCAATCTTTCACACTGTAACAACCTCTTTCATTCTAGAGATGGCAAGTGGAACAGGGAACACAACCCAAGTGATGGAGATTCTTGCCATAACTACCATATGTTATTCTCTTAAGCTTCACCCATTGGACATGATTGAGGAAGACTCTTTTGTAATTCACAAGATAAGTGAAACAAGACCCATTTGCTTTATTTGTCTTAACAAGTACAACCTTCTTGCTCTTTTGCACAAGGTATAAGGAACCAAGCAAGTGCTAACCAAAGATTTCAAGTAGAGGCTTTATTTTGATTTGCTTTTTCAAACTGATAACGGATAGATTTACACATGATAAAATAATAAGTATCATTTTAATTCCCTCATTTAAGAACAAACAGGAATATCTGAAAATACATTTTACTACAAATTTACCTTTTAATACAAGCAAACAATATTGAAAAACAAAGTGATCTCAATACTATAGCAAGTGAATAGTCACTAAAGTCATGATAATGATGACTTCCTATAAGCGAGTATTTTGTGATAATGGATATGTGCATCATATGTATAAGTAAGCGAGATGAAGTTGAACACAAATAACCAGTTTAATTTTTTACCTAAACATTCTAGTCCTCAGTGATCCAAAAAAGAACTAAGTGCTATGGTTTTTATATCAGTGCGGGATATGTCTGTGGTATAAAGCTTTTTGATTAGCATGAAAACTTTTTATCCTGGTAGAAAATTACTTTTTATGAAATGATACTAATTTAAATTTTTTTGAAATCTATCAGTTATTCGTAAGTTTCAGAGTGGCAGGCAGACTTTGTTTATATTTTTTCTAAGCAACTCTATATTGTAAAAGACGGTGAATTAATAAACTCTATGCCTTAAATGCATTTTATTTCAACAGAATAGTTGAACTGCTCACCAAAGAGGCCATGGTGAAACCAATGACTTCAATATAGCCATCATCATGGCGCTGAGGCTCGAAGTCGTGGTGGTCTCCCGGGTTTCCCCAGGGCATTGTGCCCGCACAATATCTGCAAGGTAAGAAGAAAAACAGAAGTAAAAAGGCTCTATTCTGCTCGTGATTCTATCATTAGAGACCAACCTGCAGTTAAAGTAATGAACACATATACCAAGACCGCACATAATACCCCATAATTATGTATACTTTTTGTACTTACAGATCATTTTTAAAATAAATTTGCTACTAATGTACAGTTAGAACCAATGTTCATGAAGTATAAGAACAGTTTTCTATTCTTGTTGCCCACCTTTCAAAAGAAAAGAAAATGGATTTATCATCTCCAAGGTACCATCCTGTGAAAACGGCCATAATTTTGCCACAAAAGCATCCTGTGGTATTCAAATCTCCCCGATTCATTATTTCTCAACATGTCTCACTCTAGGGTTCACGTATGTCTGTTTCTATGCTATCCTATGAATTATCTTCAGGTGGTTTCAGAACTGGTCTTAAGGGAAGACACACACATGCTAGTATAAGAGACAGGGAATGGAGGTGGGGAGCATTCACCACGATAGGAGTAATTAAGATAAGAAAGGCTGTGAGAGAAGAAAAGGCAACTGAAGAAGAAAGGACTGAGAAGGGAATGGGAAAGACAAAATCAGAACGGGAAGGGGAAATAAAAGCAATTAGGAAAGTAAAGGAAGGAGAATACAAACGGTAGAAGAAAGAGGAGCAAGAATAAAAAGGAGAAAAGAGGGGGCAAACATACAGACTGCTAATAGTCAACGTTTCCTGAGAATCTAGGCCATCTCCTGAAATAAGCTAAAGATGTCTCTGGAATAAGACTGCAACTAACTATACGGAGCACTGCCAAAAATAATCAGGAGGGACTAGGATGTGTTTTCATAGACATGAATTTACATAGAACTCTCGCTTTAATTAAATTCGGTCTAAGTCGACCTTATCTGCAGATTTTGTGTCTGAGTTGTTTAGTAGGCAACGAACAAAGGGTTAGAGATCCATGCCTTCCAAAATCTTAGCTTGGAAGCCTAGAATCTTATTTTATGTTGCTGAGGTAATGTGCTTATTTTGAGACTAGTTACTCTTAAATATTCCTTTCTCCTGAGGTATATAATAGTACCAAAGAGAATTGACATCCTGGCTAGAAAATGCTTCTCTAATTGATTCTACTTTTTCAAAGCAATCGTCTGGCAATGAAATCCACACATGAATCAGGCTGGATGGTTTCCTAACAGCTTTTGAGAAACTGAGAACAAAAATTTATTCACTTCTATCACTCCTGGAGGAGGCACAGTAGGGGTAGGAGGGCAGCAATTGAGAAATAAATGAAAATGTTCCAATCAAGAGGGGTTTCTGGATCTCTTAAGGCTGGATGAGTCTAGACCAAGAACATCATGTGACACACAAAACCATCTACCATAGAGAACACTAGATAAACCAAGTAGGAGAACAAAATCATCACCTGAAAACCTTTAATAAGCCACTAAGGTAACTGATTTTTTTCTATAAAAGGCTATCCAGTTTTCCCAGCATTACTCATTAAAAATGTTGTCTTTTCTAGACCTTATGCTTTTGGCATCTTTGTCAAAGATGAGATGGCTCTTGTCTGTGTGGGTTTGTCTCTGTGTCTTCTAGTCTATTCATTCCCTTGGTCTCATGTTTATTTTTATGCCAGTACCATTTGGTTTTGATACTATAGCTCTGCAATTAATTTTTTTTAGGGGGGGAGGGACTGGTTCTTTATTTCAAAAAGACATTTGTCAATATTCAATATCAAAACAGTTGCACTATTGGTTTCTCTTTCTCCCAAATGGCCCCAAAGAGACCACAACGAAGGAGAGCCAATAAGCTGCAGGATGTACACCTAACAGACCTCATGGAAACCTCATCTAAAAGTGGGGACTGGGTTGTGAAAGAAACTTTGAAAGATCAGCACACTGCCAGACCGGACTGTAGGACTCTCACAGCCAGATGGGGTGGCCAGGTACCCCAGCCCCAAAGATGCAAAGTTTCAAAATAATATAAAATTTAAAAAGTTTTGTACACAAGCTATTCAAGATTCTCCAGCACTGACTGATACAAAGCACAATGAGATGGCACTTTTAGATACAGCAGCTTCAGACCCAGAAAAGGGTGATGAGATGAGTTTCATATGGCTAAATCTGTGGCAAAAACATAATTTTTTTTCAGTCTTTCTTTCTTTTTTTCAAGGAGGCAGGAGAGCAATTAAGTGGTCACCTCAAGATTAAGAGGCCCATGATCCATTCTGTGAACACTTGGAAGTGGGTAGAGAAGGAAAAAAAAATTTGGTCTCAGGGCTAAGGACATGGCTCAATGGTAGAGCATTTGAGGAACATGCAAGAGGCCCTGGGTTCAATCCCCACCCAGCACCACAAAAACAAAAGGTCTCAGAGGTTTCCTTACCATCTTAATTTGGTCATTTCTGATGGAAGAAAAATAAGAAGAAGAAGAAGTAAAAAATTAGAATAAAGTTGTCTAAAGATACCTTAAAGCTGAAAACAAAACAAAACCTGAATAGCACGGTTTTTTTTTTTTTTTTTTTTTTTTTTCCCCCTAACTCCTCTTGGAATCACCTTTGTGGTTTGGCTGGTACTTTGCACAGAGCGATGAGGTTTCCCATGGTTCAGTCTTTCCCTGGGCTCTGTTTGGCTTTCAGTAAGGCAGGCCATTCCTCTTTTCCTGCTCTACAGAGAGGGCAATAGGGATTAGGCTGGAAAGTTACCTTCCAAAAGTGAGAAAGGAATTAGATTGCTGCTTCAGAGCTATGAATTTTTTTGGAATGTTTTACACATGGTTACTGTAACAACAAAAAAAGTAATTACAAAATGTATACATTACAACATGCTTTTAAAACACTTTGCATTGTGCTCACATTCCCTTAAATGTTGTTCCCAAAAGTGCTCAGCCTCTAGCCCACCTGGAATCTCTGGGAAGAGGCAGAGATGGTTTGGTGAAAAAGACAAGGGGGTGGGGGTAGAGGGGGTGTTGAAAGGAGAAAGCAGCCTTCCAGTTAAAGGTCAGCGCTCAGTTTCAAGGTCGCGGTAGGGGGGAAGAGTCTCAGCAGCCTCTCCTTACCCCACTTCCCTGTGAAGGATGGGGTGGGGACTTGCTCTCGTTTGAGGTTTCCAGCCCAAGGGACTGAGGCTGAGGTCACCTCCTTGAATCGTAGGATCCAACTGGTTGAAGAGGAACTGGACTGTGCTCAGGAGAGCCTCGCTACTGCCTGGCAAACGCTGGAGGAAGCAGAAAAAGCTGCTGATGAGAGTGAAAGAGGTGTGAAGGTTATTGAAAACCAGGCCCTAAAAGATGAAGAAAAGTTGGAACTCCTGGAAATCCAACTCAAAGAAGCTAAGCACATTGCAGAAGAAGCAGATAGGAAGTATGAAGAGGTGGCTGGTAAGTTAGTGATTATTGAAGGACTTGGAACTCGCAGAGGAAGGAGCTGGGCTTGCAGAGTCCCGTCGCCCAGAGATGCATGAGCAGATTGAAGCCAGAACTGGGGACAGGCAGTTAGTGTAGAAATAGGGGATCGGGTCAAGTTAAGGAAATGGAGGCCGTGAAAGCCATCTGCCTCTGGAAGTTGGAGACTGCCCCTGGGAGAACGGGATGTCAAGGATCTCCGGAGCCCATTGATTACCAAATTTACCTGCCCTTGCCAAGGACTGCAAGCAAGGAGCTGCTAACTGATGCCCCCTGGGCCCTTGCCTGGCTGAATCACTTTGGCCCTCCCCCTGCCCCATCCTGCTTCTCACTTTTTACATCTCACCTGCAAAACCAGGCCTAGTCACACAGGCAGGAAGGAGAGATAAGGGGGAGAGAACTGGAGAACAAGAGACCTTAGCCTATAAAAGATGTAGGATGCGCTCACTTCTTGACACTTTAGAACATCAGCCATGGCCCCCTTCTTCCCCTCAGGAGACGTCTGTATTATTACTACTTTTAAATAAAACCTGCTTAATATGCTTGCCTTGGCGTGCTTCTCTAGGGTTCAAACTTCAACATTAGAGGGAGCAGAACTCGTTACCAGTAAATGGCAGTATCAAGATCAGACTGATGGACCAGAACCTGAAGTGTCTGAATGCTGCTGAAGAAAAGTACTTTCAAAAAGAAGACAAATATGAGGAAGAAATAAAGATTCTTAATCATAAACACAAGGAGGCAGAGACCCGTGCTGAGTCTGCTGAGAGATCAGTAGCCAAACTGGAAAAGACGATTGATGATTTGGAAGATAAGCTGAAATGCACCAAAGAGGAGCACCTCTGTACTCAAAGGATGCTGGACCAGACGCTGCTTGACCTGAATGAGATGTAGAGTTCCCCAGTTCCACCCTGCTGCTCCTCCCACTGACCCTGACTCCGCCTAGGGCCAGCCAACCCAAAGCTGACCTTGAATCTGTAGTATAATTTTAGTTTTGGTACTATGATGCTTTTAGTCTTGTTATTATTGCTCAGGATTGCTTTGGCTATTTTGGGCCTTTTATTCTCCCATATGAACTTTAGAACTATTTTTTTTTTTTTCTAGTCTGTGAAAAATGTCATTGGAATTTTGATGGGGATTATACGGGTCACTTTTGGTAATATTGCCATTTTTGACAATATTAATTCTGCCTATCCAAGAACATGGGAAGTCTTTCCATTTTCTGATGTTTTCTTCAATTTGTTTCTTCAGTATTTGATTATCTTCATTGTTTAGGTCTTTTACCTCCTTGGTTAGATTTATTCCTGGGTGAATAAATCTAACCAAGTTATAGTGAATGGAATTGTTTTCTAATTTCTTTTCTTTGGGGTTCATTATTGGTTTATAGAAAAGTCATAGAGTTTGTATGTTGCTCTTGTATCCTGCTACTTTACCGAATTTATCAGCTCTAGATGTCTTCTTGTGGAGTTTTCAGATCTTCCAAGAATGGAACTAGATCCCTATCTATCAGCCTGAACAAAAAGTCAACTTGAAGTAGAAGAAAAACCTAGGAATTAGGCCAGAAACTGTGCATCTGATAGAAAAAAAGATAGATCAGCACACTAACATATAAACACAAATACCAACTTCCTTAATGAGACCACAAAAGCTCAAAAAACAAAAATAAGAATCAATAAGTGGGATGACATTAAACGAAAAAGCAAAGGAAACAAGAGTGTGAAAAGTGTCTACAGAATGGGAAGAAATCATTGCCAGTTGCTCTTCTGACAGAGGTTTAATATCCAAAATATATATTAAAAAAAAATCAAAAAAACAAAAAATACAAATAACCCAATCAGGAAATAAGCAAATGCACTAAAGTGACATTTCTCAAAAGAAAAAATGTAAATGGACAAGAAATATTTTTTTAAAATATATGTTCAACATCACTAGCAATCATAGAAATGAAAATCAAAACTACAATGAGATTTCATCTTACTCCAGTTTGAATGGTATTCATCAGGAATATAAATAATAATAACTCCTGGTGAGGAGAAAGGAACACTTATACATTGTTGGTGGAACTGCAAATAGTACAACCACTGTGGAAACCAGTATAGAGATTCCTCCAAAGACTGGAAATGGAACCATATGACCCAGTTATTCCACTCCTCAAAATTATCAGGAAAACAATAAATTAGCATATTATACTGATACACGCATTCCAATGTTTATGGCAGTAAAATTCACAATAGACAAGTTATGGAACCAGCCTAGGTGTCTGTCAATAGATGAATGGATAAAGAAAATGTGAAATACATACACATCAGAGCCATAAAGTAGAATAAAATTATGTCATTTACTGATAAACAAATGGAAATGGAGAACATCGAGCTAAGTGAAATGAGTCAGATTGAGAAAGTCAAGGGTAAAATGTTTTCTCTCATGTGCAGAAGTTAGACAGAAAAAAGGAATAAATTAATAAATCTCACAAAAATAGAAGGAAGATCAGCAGAAAGGAAGTAGGGGATTGAGTGGGAGGGAGGACAGGGAGGGAGGGGAGAAACTAAAGAATGAAATCAAACAAATTATGCTGTATACTTGTATGAATACACTACAATGCATTCTATTTTATGTATGATTATAATGCACCAATTATATATATTCATATATATACATATGTGCATAAATATATACATATATTTATGTAAATAAATATGAGCAAGACCAGAAGTGGAGAGGAAAGGAAACAGGGAGGTGGGGAAGAGAGGAGAGGAGAGAAAAGGATCAGTACTGACAAATTAATTGAAGCAACTTATATTGTGTGTGTGTGTATATATATATATATATATATGTCACAATGAACCACACTGTTATCTATAATTATAATACATTAATAAAAACATAAAATAACATTTTTATTAGTTATATCTGAAATGACTCTCTTATGAAAGCAGGTATACATCAAGTCAAAGTTCACATCAAACCAAGGATACAATATGAACAGAGCTTACCTGGGTATATTTAAAAATACTATACACTGGAACTTCAGTTCCTGAATCTTTGGGGTGAGATCTGTTCCATCACACTGCAACAATGAAAGCAGAAAAAGCTAGGGTTTTGAAGTAGCCACAAATCTAAGAAAATTATCAAGATAACTGGGTTAACAACAGTATTCACCATGATCTTCTTCCCCTGGCCCTTAATTCTGCTTAAGTGGACACCAGTTACTATGATTGAAAATTTATGCTTTTCATAGCTTAACTAGACCCAGAGTTCAGAGCTGGGTTTTATTTTGATTCAATATAAAACAAACCTGACATTTGACAAAAAATAGTCTCTGTTTTAACAAAGTAAATACTGTCATTCTTAACCTTGGGTTATTATTAGATATGTATATGCAGAGAATTAAAAATAAAAGATTTGCCAACACTTAAAGGAATGAAAGGAATGAAGCTTTAAATGAAGGCAGTAGCATTAGCTACCACAACCATCTGATTCAAACAAGTCATTTATTTTGTTTTTTGAGATAATTTTTTAAGTTTAAAATGTTAAATATGACATTTTGAACACTTTTTAAAAGATATACATGTCCAAGTCTTTAAAAAGATCTATTATAAGTTAGGATCAGCTCTAACAAGCCACCTGATCTTTGCCATGGGGAAATTTGTGTTTTGGATGGAATAGTTAATAACTCATGTGAACGTGAAATGTGTATATGTACACTAGACCAAGAAAACACAAAACAGTAACAATTTTTTTCCATAAATTTAATCTCTTACAGATTTGGATTGGACTTCTGAGAATAAACTGCTTTACTGTAGATGGACATGACTCTGGTCTCAAAGGCCCCAGGCCAGCTTGCTCAATGTCTCTGTGTGTGGCTTCCTTGATCTGTTAGTACTTTCCCCAAAGAGTAACAGCCTCTGAATAATCAAAGACCCTTCCACTTGCCTTTGTCATTTCCCACTGGAAACAAAGATCAAAAGAGGAAAAGACTCCAGTCAGGGCTATAGACTTCTCAATGACAGAATCACAAGGCTTGCTTTTTTGTTTGCTTTCCTCATAACTTCATCCCAGAAGTTCCTCATTACATTCTCTTTTGGGAAGAGGAGTAAAGAATTCCCAAAGTTCCTGCTAATTTTTGAGTTCTTTAGGAAGAGTTTCAAACTAAGTAATAACTATTCTGCTAGCAGTCAAGGTTATTGTCTAAGCACCTGACACTTTTCCTGGCTACTCATACATAGCCTAATTTTCAAAAGCATCCTCGAAAATGGTTTCCAAGAGATCTTACAGACTTAAATAAATAAAATGTTTTCAAATGTAATTTAGATAGGAATCAAATTCTAGATGGTAATCAAAGGTTTTTAGAGTACTCTCAACTACTAAGCAAACATAAAGCTTTCCATTTTAAGGATTTGAAATGACTGTGTAGATGACTATGCCAACAAAGAAAATATGTAGACAGTTTAAATGTTCAAAGTTGAGAGTTCTAAGCAACTAAAATGTCCCAAAAGTAGAACATGACAGATTAATAGCATGCAAATCAAAGTTGTTGTTACAGAAAATATTTTATAATAAATAGCATTGTATTTAGAACAGAATTCATTTTTTTTTTCAAGTTTCTACTCTTTCCTCCTGGGAAATATGTCAATGATTCTAGGAATTCATCAAAATTATATAAGGATGTATATCTTATAATGTACAGTGCTTTACAAAGTTGTTTGTACAAAGTATTGCATTAAAATGTACCATTCTTTAGAGCAGTAGTTTTCTATATTTTCCCTACTTCAAACACACTTAAGGAAAAGTATTTGCATACAAAATATGTGGCTGTGCACAAGTTCATATATTGATAAACCCAATAATAAGAAGAAAATGTGGGAAGTAAAGTAGAAAATACCATATGTAGGTTTTCATTCCTATTTTGTGTTTTCTTGGCCTAGTATCCAGAGAAACAACTTACATCTATATGAGAGATCATGAACCATTACAACCAAAACACTGACTGTTCTCTGTGACAAAGGAAAGATGGCCTACTATATACACCTCTGATCACTCTAGCTCACCTTCCATCCCTTCCATCTCACGCTCAAAACATGTAGTAACGTCACTGCAGAGGTATCCTGTGTCACATGACAGTGGTCAAATATGGTTTTTTGTGTTTTTTCAAAGACATGTCTCATTATGCCTGTTTCACAGGTGGGAAAAGCAAGCTCTTCCAAAGGTTCAACGACAGAATCAGAGTCATATACCTAGGAAGGCAGACCTAAGACTGAATCCCTAATCCCCACACTTTGTTTCTAATGTTTTTCTCCTCCTCCTAAAAGAACATAAGAATGCAAAGATATTCCACCTGGAATAGTACATGTATTGGCTGATGTTATGTTTCTCCTAGTGATTTGCTGCCATTTTGGCCTCTCTGCAAGCTCCTTGTAACTCTTGCTCTCTAGCCACCCATGTGTGAAAGTATTATTAAGAGGACAACCAGACAGAGAAACTCTCTGGTAGTACAAAAATATGTAGAGTTTGATTTCAGTCCTTTCTCTTGAGCAAAAAGAGAATTCAATGTGCCAACTGCCTTGGAAGGCACCCTGGATGTTCTTCTAAATGTAAAAAATACTGCAGGAGGCAGTGGAGGTCATTTTTGGCTGGGTAGAATGCAGCTGAAGAAATAGGAAGCTTGGTATAATGCTGCTGGTACTTAAATTTATTAATCATAGTCTTATCAAAATAAGGATCTTCATAGTAAAGTGAACTTGTGTCTTTATCTAGTTTTAAGAAGGAAATACTTGAGTCATCAAGATTCTCCATCACTGATAAACACTTCTCACTATACCATATGAGGAAAAAAAAAAAAACCATGTGCAAGTGATGCCGAGGTTTGTTAGTACCAGCGGTAATGGACTTCGTTTTCTGTTTAGGAGATTCATGTCTCATATTGCTTTACTGGTGATTACAGATTTTCATTTTATCTTCTCATGTTCCTCTGTGTTCCTTTAAAGCCTCAATGACTTAAGATCACATTTTTCTCTTTTCACGCATATATATTTTTTCCACTTCTTATCACATATTTATCACCTATGCCATGAAAATTCAAGGCTTGCTGTGTCCCCATAATTCCTTCTACATCTCTATATTTTTCTCCTTTTATCTTTTCTTCATTTATTTATGCAACTACATACAAAAAAACCACATCCATCCATTTAACATGGTTCCTATAAGAAACATTTTGCCCTTCTGAATTAATTGTAAGCTGTTTTAGAATACAGCACCTGGAGAAAGATAAATTTCTCTCTCCTCCTCCTCCAAGTTGTGTGTGTCCTAAATCTGGGGCAGAGAGAAAGAAATAAAATGATAACTCTGGGCTGGGGTTGTAGCTCTGTTGTGGAGCACTTGCCTAGCATATATGAGACACTGGGTTTGATTCTTAGCACTAAATATAAGTAAATAAAATAAAGGTACATTACCAACTTAAAAAAAAAAATATATATATATATATTTAAAAACCCAAAACTCCATTCACAGATTCACAGTGAGGAATCTGACCAGCCTAACAAATAAGTTAGCACAAAATAATAAAGTCAAGACCCTGTTCTAAAATGGTGCCCCCTCAGACAATCCTGGAATAAGGACATTTGGTTGGTGAGCTCTGCTTACACTTCAAGAGCCAGCTAACATCATTTCTTTGATGAAGGTCTTCCTGATTCCATCATATTCAGGGTTAGCACTTCTCCCCTAATGATACCACCATCTTGTATGCAATTGAATAACTTTATTACATTGTGCTCCGATGATTTATGTGGCCTTCTCCATAACTGAATTGTGAATTTCCTCAGGAATGAAACTAGTTTTTCTATTTATCTTCATTCCCAGAAACTAAGACAGTGCCCAATACATGAGAAGTATTCATAAATGCTGCTTGAATGAAGCACACTAAATGATCTCTAAATCCCACGTAGTCCAGAGATTAACCTACACATAAACTGGTATTTGGGAGTTTATTTCTCGTGATATTCATATTCACAGGCAAACAAGATGAACTGACACATTCAATACTTACAACAACTTTAACGTGTTTGGATAGATCTCTAGAACTTCTCTGTAGAAAATCAGAAAAAGCTGCCTGTATATCACAAGAAAAAAAAAAAAAAAAAAAAAAAACTTAGATACATGGTTTTACCAGATCCTCACTTCCATATTACAGATAGTTACCAATGATTCGAAATTATGCAAAAATATAAAACAAGTTCTCCTTTTGCTGAATCCAAAGTAAAGGAGGACAATGGTTATGAAGTTGAAATATTTCTTTTTTGTTTTCAAACTATAATCTCTAGTAAAATTTAAGATTACAGAAAGAGGGTGAAAAAATGGATAATTCCAAGGGTCAGTGTGAAGATGACTTTGACTATCCTCCCTGACTATCCTACTTGTCCATTAGATGCTAAAATAATCTTTAACTTGCCTCTGAGGATGTCCTACTTTATCCCTTTTATTTTGACTTCCTCTATGCAGTGGGGTAAACTGTACTTTCTTAATTAATATTTTGGATGAACTTTTCCATCTCTATTCACCTCCACAGATGTTCCTGAGGAGGAAAAGAAGGATCTCCCTTTAATTTCATATTTGCTTCCATGAAAAATTTCCCATGTTCTGCCAATTTCATGCAAACATCAATGTGTACATGTGAAAATGACATTCTAATCTAAGACTCTCTATACATTTTTCAGTCTGTCTATACCGATTTCCAACTACCTGATTACCCCATTCCTTACATTGGTTTTGATGTTTCTCACATCCCTCCCTGATTATCAACCATTTTTATCCAACATGGAACCTTGGATCTTTAAAATTCAGAGATGATAGGTATCAACTTCCTTTCTGACAACTAACTTTGAAACACACCATTACTTTCATTCTTAAAAAAAAACATTAAACACTAATTATATAGTGACAGATAAAAATGTCCGAGATATATAGTGTGTGTATATATATATATATATATATAAATAATAGATATATAATATAGTTAGCTTTATTACTAATTGAATTAATATTAAATAATATATAATAATTATAAAGTAAAATATGTACTTACCCCTGCATAGAACATTTTATTTCGGAAACGACTATTGAATTTCTCTGGATTTGCCTCTGTGAAAGAGGAGAGGAAGTTTTGTTATAGGGACCTCATTAGAGATTAGCAATTTTACCCCCAACCCCGCCTGTAATCTACAGGGCCAACAGATCTAACAGCTTTGTTATCATCTTTCCCTAGTTCTAGGACAGTTTTAACAGTGGCCAACTGTCTTGGGTACAGTTCTCTAGTGCTGCAAAAGCATAGCTCCAAAATGGCAGCATCGAAGCTAATTGGAAGCTTGTTAGAATGCAAATCATTAGTTCCCTAGACCTACTAAATTAGAATGTCTGCATGCAGAGGCTAGGAATGGTGGTGAGTCTCATGAACATTAAAGGTTGAGATACTCAGGACTCTTCCAAATAGAGAGTTGGCAGGAATTTGAGGCAGGGATGATAGGAAAGGGTGGGAGGAGGTAAAAAGGAAATTATTTTCGTTGACTTTATGGAAAGGCATCCTTTCCATAAACTATGTATGCAGCTTCCGAATGTAATCAAATATGGAGAATTTAGATGAAAATTAATGGAGAGTTTGCTTTCACATTTTATAAAATTTTTGAAGAACCATCTGCTCTTGCTTGTCACAAGCCTTAGAAAATAATTTGTTTTAGTGGAGAATACACACAACACACACACACACACACACACACACACACACACACACAGATGGTCTGCTGAATGGACTTGGTTTATTACAGCAAAGGCTCTGGCTGAAAAATGATTTTAATTTTGATTTTGCCTCTGCATGTTATAAAGTTTAAAGACCCAGAAAGATGAAACAAAAATTTGTATCAGAATTTTCATGTGAATTCAAGAGATTATAAAATCCCCAAAGTAACTATAATTTTCTCAAATGTTTTTGTCCAATAAAATGTAAGACATTCCAAAAGAAACGAGTATTCACATTCAGCCTTATGCTATTTTATTCCGTGCACTCATCGTTTCCTTCTTAGTCCAGGTCTTCCTCCCAGTCATTTCTCACTAGGTAGCAGGCTGACAGCGGAAACTCTCCAAGTCCTAACTGTGTTTGTGAATGACAATCCCAACGATGATCGAGATGAAGAGTAGCAAAGAGCTCACTCACCAAGACCCAGCAACGCACCCAGTACCTCAAGAAATAATCCCAGACAAATGATTATTAAATCATTTTTAGGATTATTAGAACATAATGGTAGCATGCACATGACATGGAAACAGTAAAGAGTTATGAACTTTAAAAATAAGCAAAAAAGGGTATTTTGTAGATTGGTCCTACAGAGCTGTCTTCATCTATACAGTTTCTGTATTTTAAAGCTTTTCTATATTTTGTTCAAAGTTCTCAACCCTAGAAACAAAATGAAAGGCTAATTTATACATTACACAAAATGAAGATTAAAAAAATGGAATCAACTGGTCTCCCTTCTAGTTTCCCATACTTGACTTGAGAATTGATCATTTTCACATTTTAGGTCTTCTTCAGGGTAAATGTGACTGTTGAACAACATGTCATTTTTGATCCTTTTTGAATGAGATTTACCTGGGTACCATTTACATCCACCTTACATTAACTCTTTCACTTTATGAAATCAGAGGTAAAATGAGAACCTTTTTGTTGTGCAATTTATCATGAGTATATAGACCCTAACTAATTAAAAAAAAAAAAAAAATCTCAGGCCCAGTCATCGAGCAAGCTATGGGAAAGGGAAAATGGGAACCACACTCCTGGCACAGAACTCTTTAGGGCGCTGACGCCCACAGCTATTAAGTGAATCATCTGTCAGCTATTAATACTTACACATTTTATAATTTATGGTTTGAAAATATTTGCATTGCAATGAAGTTTTTCCAGAAGACTGAAAAATCTTTCTTTTGAAATAGTTTCTTTTTCCTCTTGAAAGACAGACTCTTTCCTTTGAGATCTCTCCAAATTAGAATAAAATTAAGAACTGAGCTGAGTTTTTGGAGATTTCATGCATGTATTTGAGGAAAACACTCACCTCAGATGTTATTTAGTGAGATAAAACTGAATGAAGTTAAGTAAAATTTTAAAAATAGAGATCTCCCAAGACACCTCACATTCAGAGAGGTGCTGGAGACATAAAGAGGCAGGAGAGTTGCTCACATACTTTGGCTGTGAGGTTAGAAAAGGTGCTGGGGAATCCTGCTAAGCCCAGGACAGGAAATTTGCATATTATGCTATGACCCCCGACTGCCTTGGCAGTCGGATCCTTTTCCTGTGTTCGCATTTATGCTATTTCAAGCAAAAATCAGATTCACAAACAAGGGCCAGCTGGAGACGTTTTAGCTTAGTACTAAAGCATGAGTACTTCCAGTGGAAGCCAGTCCTAAGAAAATCAGGAGCGACCTGCAGACAGCAATAATCGGTCATTCCCTACCAGATATTACAAAGAAGGAGAGCTAGGATGGTTCATTGTGTCTGTGGGTAGGCACAGGAGCTAGTATTCCTTCAGGAGCTAGTATTCCAGGAGTGAGGACTTCAACTACATCAAGGAAGGGAGGGAAGAATAAATTGGGAAACAGTCTGTGTGCTGTGACCTGCATGGCCATTAATTCAGGTACCAAACAACAGATAACGAGGAGATGAAGAAAAAACAGACACACAAATAGAGAAAAGGCTGGAGATTGGTGGATAACTAAACCCTGGCAGGGAGATGGAGACCCAGAGCCAGCTCAGCATGTTTATTATATAAGTTTTACAATCAAAAGGGTTATTATGAGAAATCAAGCAGAACCAAGGTCATAGGTATAAGCAGCCCATAATTTTCTACTCTCAGGCAGCTGGTGCCTGAACTTCAAGGTCAAGAACTGATAATTCCGTGGCTGGCACAGAGCCTCCCTTTGAACAGGGCATCACCATAGCAACTAGGCAACCAATCAGCACCCTCAAGACGAGAGTTCCCAGAAAGGGCATCACTTCTGTTGTGGGACAACTCGAGGACCATAATTCAGTCACCAATCCCAACATTGGTGAGAAAGTAGAAGAGCTCTCAGTCCTTCAGGAAGTTTGTGTCTGCTAGTAAACATGAAAGGCCACCCCCAAGAAAGACTAGAAATATCCAAAATATCCCAAGACTCCAATGGTGGGAGTATTTCCCAATCCCTGGGTTGCCCATTCTCCTCCTCCACAAGAGGTGGTGTGAGACAGCAAGGCCCAAACACTCACTGGGTTCATCCAGGCCTTTATTCTGCTCATAGTCTGACTGGACACCAATGGTAGCTTTATTAATTTTTTTATTCCTGCTATAACAAATCACTACAAACTTAAAACAATCAAGCAGAACCAAGGTCATAGGTATAAGCAGCCCATAATTATAAGGTAACACAGCTGACAGAGCTAGATGGCAACTGTCATGGAGGCCAAAATCCTACAGTCATTGTCCACTAGGCTGACCGCTAGGATCCATATCCCTCTCTATATGAAAAATAGATTCACTCCCTCCAAGATCTCCAAAGACCTCATCTCATTATAGCATCAACTCAAAATCCAAAAATCTCATCTAAATCTCATTAGCTCAAATTTCCCAAATCTTATTATCTAAATCATCTAAATGATTTAGCTCTGGATATAATCCATTTATAATAATGATGAAGCTGTGGGTATAATCCATTCAATTGATTCATTATATTAACAGCGTGCTTATATCCAACACAATACCATGGCTCGGGCCATCGGAATGGATGGGATCCTAAAACACTGCTTTTGTCGGTGATTAGTCTGGCAGACAGAGCTTTATGTCCCTTCCAAACACTTATTTCAGTCTGATTGTCACCCTCTACATCTGGGGAGGGTCTGACAAAAGCACATCAGTTCACAGAGTTTATTCATTCACTGCTCATAAGCTCTTCTCCCCTTTCCCCTTTATTGGCCCTCGCAAATGAGCCCCATAGACAGTTTTATTTGAGCCAGTATGATAGCCTTCCTAACAAAGGTGTCTCCAAAAAAGAAGGAAGTCCAAAATACTTGAGTCACTTTGCTCCTGTAGTACTTTCCTCTTACAAAGACATACGGTAACTGGTGTATAAATAGTCACATTGCATTTGCATTCTGCACGTAGATGATTTCTAAGTTCCTACCCACCCAGAACATACAGATACATTCAAAGACATTACTGCTGCAAAGCACCTCAAAGGTTGCTGAGCTCACAGCACAATTTCCTGTATATTTCTTTTCTCTGTGGTGCTTGCAGACAACAGCCCCATCCCTTTGTCTCCCTAGAGGTATTCCCCTAGGAAAGAACATAAGTAAAGATTTCAAGGGGTTAGCCATCTGTGGCCATAGATCCCTAACCAGCATGGAGTTACCCACGAGTCCAAATAATCCAAGTTCCTGGAAGTGCTCATGAAACACATATTGGTCTACCTTCTCAGATACTTAGTATTTCATTAAGTAACATACAATTATTACAATTTTAAAGTCAACATTCTGATATTCCGATTTGTGAACATGTGAAGCCTAATGGCTAAAATTTAGGGGTGAAACCTCCCAGGTATAAAATTAGGCTGCTCCATGGATTAGCACATAAAGTGGAATTGTGAAACCATATCTATGTATATGCATGTCAAGATGTCACTGTTCAGCACTGCTCATGCAAATTCAGTGCTACATAAACATTAGAAAGCCCAGTATGTGAAACAAAATATAAGCAATCTGGGTTCTTTATTTTCTAATAAAAAATCCAAGTCACATTGAAATACAGACTAAGTAGTCAAAAAGTAAGCATGTATGATTATTTGTATTTCTGAAACTATACAATATAAAACATAAAATATGTATTATGTATTTGTGGTGACATAAATGCACCCTGGTAATCTTAGACTTTTTTAAAATAAATATAAAATTCATAAGACTTCTGTCATCTAATATAATTCGCTGCTTTAAAATGTATAAAGTCTGGTCGTTATGGTTTGGATGTGGTGTCCCCCAAAAGGTCATATGTGAGAAAATGCAAGAAGGTTCAGAGCAAAAATGATTGAGTTACGAGAGCCTTAACCCAATCAGCAAATTAAAAACCCAATGAGATTAATTGAGTGGTAACCTAAGGCACGTGGGGTGTGGCTGGAGGAGCTTGGGCTTTGGGGTATATACTTGTATGGCAAGAAAAGATCTCTCTTTCTCTGCTTCCTAATCATCATGTGAGCTGCCTCCCTCTGCCACACTCTTCCACCATGAGGTTCAGCCTCTTCTGGAGCCTGGGGAATGGATCTGGCCTTCTATGGACTAAACCTCTGAAACCACAATCTCCCAATAAACTTTTCCTCTGCTGGTTAAAAAAGCTGCATGCATACTGGCTTCAACTGCTCTTGGCCCAAATTGCCACTGATGAGAAACTAAGAGAGAAAAGCAGCTCACACCTTAAAGGTGAGGGGAAAAGACAACAGTGAAGCCAGACACTGATGACAGTGAACCCACAAGTAAAATACATTCCCAAGTTTTCAGATTTGAATTATTCTTCAAATTACTTACATTATGCACATTTTTGCCAGTTCTTAGGTTGGCAAGCAAGGCTCCCTAACTCATAATTCATACTGGGGTCTTTTTACCTACAAATGTTAAAAACTTGTCCAAGTACACATATAAATTGAGTATGCATATTTTTATCATACTCCTCATTTAATCTATTTTCAACATCTTGACTGAAATGCACGTCAAATCCAGTTTGCCTGAGGCAAATTAGCGAGGTATGTGCAAGTGCAACATTGTGTAAAAATCGACAGGCAATTTGAACTTCATATGCCTCACACAACTTCAACATTCTCTCCATCAGATACTTATTCAATTTTAAGACTTCAGTTCAATGCCTCCATAACCTATGCCTCTGTAACATCACCACCGTAGATTCAAACTGAATACACTAAAAAATCTTTTCTTCTTGCCAGAATCAGCCCTTCTTAAAGACAAATATTTTTATGAATATTATTGTCATTTTTCTAATACCATAAAAATGTTATTGTGCATTAATTGCTCATCTAATCCATCCCTAGGAGAAACTCATTGTCTCTCTGTACTGTTCTCTCCTGTCTGAAAATGCTCTCATCCACTTTGCTTCCTGTCTATATCACACTTTTTTTTTTTTTTTTTCCTAATCTCCTGGTCATATTTCCACCTACACTTAATAGAAATTTACGCCATACTCTTTCTCTGCCAACAGTCCTGCTGAACCCCCATATTATTTGTGGTCTATATAACTAACATTGCCTTCACTATATTTTACCTTCTACTGCTATTTGTCTTTTATCAGTGGGAGCTATTCTCCAATTGAATGTTCTATCACTGCAACAAACACTTATTGAGAGAGCCACTGGGCTGTGACTGGAAATAGGAAGATAGAGATGTGGCCTTTTCCCCCCATGGAACTTAGAGTGGAGGTGACAGATCTAAAAACAGAAAGTAGAACAAAATCTTACACTGTGGATGATACCTATGTGAGATGAGCGGGTAGAGTGACCAGGCAAGTGTTCCAGGGCGAGGTGGGCTTGAATCTTGAATGACAAGTGGGTGACACACAGAAGCTCAAGATGGAAGAAAGGGCTTCCAGATGGAGACTGCAGGCAGTGAGTTTCTCAATGGCACACTGCACTTGTGCTTCAGTGCCTAGACAAGAGACTTTCAGTGTGTTCCTTAGAGTGACAACAGTGAAGGGATTTAGCAAACCACTGCAAGGAACACCTTTTTAGAAAAATCCGTCAGTTTTCTATGATCTGAGTCATAAAACATTCATGATCCTTTGAAAGGTGCTGATCTGCAAGTCTGTACGTTCAGTGAAAATAGTAAATCCTAAATCAAATTTAAATACTGCCTCCACCAGAGACATAATTGCATTTCCTTGACCTTGCAGCATAAGGTTCAACTCCTCTGAATAATAATTTCAATGAGGCAGTAAAATGCAAATATCCAATCTCAGACTAGAAGTTTGATGTGTTTAATATCCATTCCCAAAAAGTGACAATCTCATTCACATGGTTGACAAAGTGAGACCTAACTTTGTCACTGATAACCATAATCATTGTTAACAAGGTTAAACATTAATAGATTGGAATATTTTCAATATACTCCCTCAAGCACTGTGATAATGCAATAATGATGAAAGTACTGGGAAATACTCCAAGCAGCAATTAAATGATCAATCCTATCACATCTGCAAATTCTGTTCCATACTGTTGCACTTTTTGATACTTGAGTAACACAAGTTCAACCTTGAGTGCTTTGGTCACTATGAGAATAAACATCTCTGTTTCCAACTAAATGAAGTATGCTTTCTTTGTTATCAAATATAAAAACCCAAATTGTCAAACATTTGCTGCCTTTATAAACAAAGTCAAACAAAATGTTAAGACTGTCCTTACTCCCTGCTTGACTTTCTGTTGGCAATTCTAAAAGCATTTGCACAGTAATGACACCAATAAACTGTTTCAAAATAAATGTCACTTTAATTGTTCCTTCTAAAAGAAATGCAATATAGTAAGTTATGCTAAGAACTGTCCATTTGATGGGCTGTTTTCTTATCTATGCCAAAAATTCTTTCTGCACTTACATTTTTTTAAATTCTGCCTTCATGAGACTTGTATTTATAAACCACTGCATTTAGACAAATTGGCATAGTTCCCAGTTTAAAATACTGTATTCTTGACTAATACCTAATAGGTTATTTTATCTAAGCTCATTTTTTTTTTCAAAATTGCTCTCCTGAGACTTGAGTCACCCTTCAGGTATTTTATAGCTAATTATCCAAGTTTTATCATCAAGCCTTAAATTGTGAGTGACTATGTCTGAGAACAGTTTGAAGTTTCATTGATGAGTAGTCTTTGGGAACAGCTACTCACACCCTACCAACAAGAAGGAATCATCCCCACCCCTGTTGAAAATGTGGCCCTACTTATCTTTCTTCTTCTTCTACAGCTTAACTTAAGATTTCTTGACTGACCAGATAAAAATATGGGGCAATCCAAATGAGAAGAAATCAGATTAAAAGCTAGTTTTAGCAATTATACTTTTCATGCAAATATAATTATTTTTATTTAATGTAAATACTATTGATACTAATCAACACTGAGATGTCTGATATTTAGAGTATCAACAAAATTTAGTTCTATTATCTTATGGACATTTATTCACCATCCCTATCTCATCTTCATGAATATTTTATCTATTATTCTCAGTCAAAAAAATTCTCCTTTATCAGCCTCTTTGTAGCTGGTTTTACTCAAAGGCTCTGGCTTGCATATAGGAAAAATGCTTGCAATTCAATTTCATACCACATTAAAACACTTACACTAAGTGTTAGCATTAAATTATTCAAAGATTAATGCTTGGAATCCTTTAGTCAATTGGTTTTTAATCACATTCATTTAAATTATGTTTATATATATATATATATATATATATATATATATACACACACACACACATACACATACACACACAATTGCATATTCTACTTTAAAATTAAATAGTCCCATAGCTTAAAATATGAAGAAAAACACTATTTTCCCCCAAAGAATTCTCTTATAAATCCGGTTTTTCCACTTGTTGTCACCCCCCATCTTCTTTCACTTTAAGCATAGAAATTCCATCAAAGTACAAAAAAAGTATATCATTAGAATACCTTTCAGAATAATTAGACTAAGTATTAGACTCACCTAAATGAGCTCATTGTGGGCCACTTACTCATTTAGATTTCTTTTCATGCCAGGAGGCCTATTTTGGGAAATTCATGTTCTAGTGAAAACGGTGTTATTTTTGTATGTATTGTTAAGGAACTTGGGAATCATATTAAGAAGCCTGGGTCCAGTCTCATAAAGAATATGAAAGGAAAAAATGGGCTAAGAAATAAAAAACAAATTGTCCCATTTGTTTCCCAAATGAACTCTCCACAAACAAAGGAAGAACAATAGGTCATAATGTGGCCTAACATAGACCCCTCTTACTACTGCATCTCCAGGACTTATCCATGGCAGGGATGTGGGAGGGTAATGGTGTTTCTGATTTGGGATATTTGAGGTTCTTTCATCAAACATCCTTTCTGACTGTGATTTTCCAGTTAATCAGAGAAGACCAAACTCTGGCTCACTCTCCAAGCAGTATCACTGTTTCCTGGCATATATAGAATATGACCTCTAAAGAGACTCTCCCCTCATTGCCTCATGAAACCAGAAAAGTCAAGGTCTACCAAAATGCCTGAATTCTGTAAGGGACCTTCTAGACCTGTATTTTGTATTCTAACAGTCTGAATCCTACAGCTCCACCCTGAACACTTTAGTGCCTAAGTGCATGATCAGAATTTTCTCTACCTTATTGCCAGAATGTGAAGTTTTCAATTCTAGCTTTTAGGACTCTGCATTTCAAATTCTATGGTTTAAAACCACTTGAGCTCTGCAGAACCTGGAGGAAAAGAAGTAGAGTAATTCCTCATGTATGACTTCCACCACCCAAGTTTCTGAACAAGGTACACTGCTACCTATATCCTGGTATCATTTTGTTTATCTATAAATATATTTACAAGTAACTAGGTATTAACATTAAGCCATAGGTAAATATATAGTTACATTCATAGGAAGAGAGAAAGAGATTGACAGAGATCAAGAGAATAAAAAAGAGATTATCTGAGGCTACCAAGCATATAGAGAAACCCTAAACTTTCTCAGTTCTGAATAGCTTAGGAAAATTTGAATGAAATATTTTCATCACATTTCATTATTTCACTTTACTTCTCTCTCAAAACTTGTTCTGTTTCCCGCAGTCTTAACCCCATCTTTTTTAGTACTTGAAATGGCCACCCTCCCTCATGCACACCTGACTCTTGCACTGGGGATCCCCTACCCTTCTCCCTAATTCAATCATCACCCACTCTTTATTGTAACCCATGCTATGGACAACCCCTGTAGTGTTGGAACATGCCTGCTGCTTCCTTCTTGTGGGTTTTGCTATCATCTTTCAACGGCTCTGGTAATGAAGTGTGGAGCTTCAATCATGGTGGTTTTATGAGGCTGTGGGTATCCTCATGACTTGGGTGGAATCATCTCTCTCCAAAATTTCCAAAGTTAAAGGTTAACAGTCCTGAGAGCTGGAAGGTACATCTAGTCCTATACTTTAGTATCTTTGAGACCCCAAACAATTAGGTCTCAGGGCCCCACTTGCAGCAACTTCCCATCAGGGCTGGCTCTCAGGGTCATCTTGAAGGTTGAAATGGAACAACACTGAAGCACACTGCAAACACGTAAGTGATACGCAAACAATAGGGAACATGCAAAACACCTGCTGGAAACTTCCTCCCTGGGAGATGGAAATGGGACATTGTCCTCACCTCTGGATTCATGGAACTCCAGTGTGACATGAGCATCGAATCCAAGGCTGAAGTAATTGTTGAAAACATTCAGAGGAAGCTGCAATGATAAACAAAGGCAGAGGTAAACTGTACGTAGCTGGCTAGAAACAGAAAATAAAACCTAATGCCAGTCAACTATGTCTGGGGTCAGTCCCTTGGGAGAGATCAGCCACAACCCAAGGCAGAGGGTATTAATGTAGAAGGAGTAGGGTTCTTGAATTAATTTCTTCATGAAAGCCCAAATCAAGTAACTAACTCAAGAATTACAAATAATAGAGGAAATAAGAATTACAGATATCAAATATTAAATAAAAACCACTCTCATATATGTTGCAGTGTTAATCTATGGGTATACATCTGCAATAGCTATAAAGATCAATTCACTAAACAAACTTAGAAAGTTAATTCAATTGTAAGAATTATGTCTAACCTACTTAATAAGTGGATACACTTTTTTCAAGAGTTCATATTCAGCATGTGAATAATATAACTTAAAATAAACAATATGTAATTTTTATACCCTACTTTAAGAAGTAGTTCTTATGACAAAATTCACAAAAGAAATAAGGCACTGAAAACCATTCAGGTATTGCTGATATAGAGGGAAGATAAATTAAAGTCCAAGTGTGTGTGATACATATGTATGTGATACATGTACATGATATGCATATACATATATATATATATATATATATACACACACACACCAGCAAAATTCAGAATTCCACTTAATTTATCAAGCCTGTATCTTTGAGATGACTGAAATCTGCAAATACCCACACAAAGACACACATTAGCTTAACTTTCCTGCCCACAGCCTTTTGGGTCCCTCACTACTCCTGCTTCAAGTTGAAAGAGCCTAAAATCCTAAAATTGTAAAATCTATATCATTTTAAAACTTTGGTTCAGTGTTAGAACAAGTAGAAATGCAAGATGGGAAAATAGAAGATAAACATTAAAGTAAATAAAGAGAGATCAAGTTGACAGATAATTTCAGGGTTATGTCCCAAACTGAACTGCACCTCTCTGATATCAGAAGTAAATGCCTTAACTCTCAACATTTCAAAAGTAAGTTTATCACAGTGCTTCACAGATCCCATGAATAGCAAGATTTTATGTTTGACTACGAGGAGGACTTTTCCTCTTGAGGGGAAAACAAAATAAGAGAGAGAGAGAGCGCAAGATAGATACCAATACAGAAAGACATTGGATTCCCTGAGTCTCTAATGGAAGGAAGGAAGGACCCCACATGCAAGTCCCTTTATCTGAGCCTGTAATGGTCCAGAGGCTAACCAAGTCCCTAGAAATGGTTTTAACTAACCGGAGAGCCAAGAGGGAAATTACGCACGTAGAACAATGCCAAAATCATGTCTGCCTCTCCCAGCTTCGCATTTGAGAATGTCCAGTTCCTGTACTTAAAATATCAGTCCTTAGTGAAGACAGCCTGGCAATCCTGCCAAAGCACACATGTTCTGCTCCTCTGCCATTTATGTTCTTTTGGCTACAGTTCTAACCCATGCCTTAGTCTCCACTGATAGTTAAGGAAAACATCTGGTCACAATTCCCTAAATAATGTCCCAATTTAGCTTGTTTTTAAGCTATTCACATTTTCCAGGAAAATGTGCCTCAATTTTCCTACACATCTCCTCAAAACTCAATTTTCAAAGCCCTTTAATTATCAAGACTGACGTTCCCTGGCTACATGGAGAAGTCTTTCCATTTCTTAAGCTGTTGGGAAGAGAATTAAGTGTGGACTTCTATGATAGGCCAAACTATTCCAAGTTTGGCAGAAGGACCTTAAATTTTTCATGTGGTAACTCTCCTTACTACTTCAGCTGTTTTCTATCCAATTTCTATAATTTCAAATAAATATGTCAGTTAAAGTTATTACAACCCTTGTTATTACATCATTATATTATAAACTCAATTCTACATTATGAACTCAGCTAAAACCTCCTATACATAAGGGATATTTGATTCAACTGAACAATCAGGGTATTTATTAGAAACTTTATTAATTACAGAATCACAGTTTGGGTGAAAAAACTAAGAAGACAAGGTGAAATATGTTTTAACCAAATAAGAAACTGCAGCGCACCTATCGCAATTGGTCAGGATCATGGCACTACTGAATAAATGGACTTTGGCTTGGCCTGAATCATGTGGGGTTCAGTGTATTTTAGCTGAAAGATCCATTAAATAGTGGCCATGCTGTTTAAAGTGTAGATACCTGGGCCTTATCCCCACATTTAGTTCAACAGAATGCCTGGACAGTGAGCTATGTAATCTTCCCTCTAACATGCACACCTGGGGATTCTTGCACATACAAAAGTCTGAAAACACTATTGTAGAAGACAGTGGAAAGTATCATGGAGAGAGCATCTTTTCAGCAACCCACAAAATCTAACAGAAATTGAGACCAGAACTCAGAACCAGATGTTCGAGGAAAGCTGAACAATAGCCCATCTATAACTATAGGCCTTTGGTTTGGCTTGAAATAAAAGCTCAGTGACTAGAAGAATACACTAAGGGAAAGCATTTATTTAGGCATCTTCAATTCCCAAGCAGGTGAAGAAATTGGCTTAGTTGAAACCTCCTACTCATAAAGGATATTTGATACCAGGCCAGACATCTCAGGTTTTCTTTCTGTTGAAAGACCATATGCTTGATGCTTTGGAACACATACATATTCCATCTTCTCATAAGTTGTTTACAATTAATTTGGATGATTAAAATGGGGGATACATGCCTCGCCAGTGTGAAAGGTAAAGACAGAGAACTGCTCCCTGATTCTGGAAGCAAGTATGAAATCTGAGTCTTTAGAGCAGTCCTATGGGGCAGGATGGGGGTGGTGTTCTTATGCTCACAGCCCCAGGAGCCGCCCACTCAAATGCTGCCCTGTTCTAGACAGGAACCAGCCCAGGACTCTACAGTCAGGTATTTCCTGTGGCTTAGGAAGATGCCCCGGGGCTCCTTTCTGCTGAAGGAAGAATTCTCTAACCTTGCACACGCCATCTTCAAGCTCTTCCGGAGGCAAGTCCGGGTTCCTTTCCACATGGAGGTTCCAGCGATCCAGCTGGACAATTGTCCCATCTTCTACTTGGCATAGGATCTTAGAGACAGGCTCATCCGTGTAACCCTGAGGACAGAAGCAGAGAAGACACCCATTGCTGTGGGGAGTGAAGCAACGCATCCGATGCTACAGCACTCAAAGAAGGGTCCTTCCACTACCGCTCTGTTGTTGTTAGGGAGCCTGGGAGAGCATGCTGGGTACTCAGAACATCAGGCAACGCCTACAGGCAAGGGACACAAGACACTCACTCTCACTGGTTTAAGTTGAGGAATAATTTTTCCCAGTACCAAGAACCGGCAGTCACTGGTGGGCATTGAGGGTCACGCTGGATGGTTGCTTTTATTGGAGTAAAATAGGACTTTCATGCCTCTCACTAGAGACATTTGGGGGTGCACAGAACAAATGTATATAGAAAAGGGCAGAAGAATCAAGGCAGAATGCCTATCATCCAGTTTCTCCTACTGTCATTCTACCTCTGTGGCCCCTCTGACCTTGTTTTAGGACACCATCCTTCTGTGACCTCAGGCAAATCAGACTGAGGAGCCTGTTAGGGAGCTCCTCACTCCTTGTGGATCCTTGATTGACAGTGTTATTATTAACAGCTGAATCATTAATTAGGATGTGAGACATGAGCCCTGATAATCCCTTAATTGCTGCATATGGATCTATTTATTTACATATCACTAATGAAAAATCATAAAGCAAAACAAAATTCTGTAAGAGGTTAATGCACCCAAAGGCCAGATTAATATCTGCTGAAGATCATTTTCATATGAGATGGAGACTCATGTGAGCAGATAAAAGGTAAATAAGGATACATATGTTAGTCTCTTGTGCCTTCTATCTTAGTACCAATCAATCAATTGATAGGATGGCCATCTTAGTGCCTTAAGATGTCCCATAGGGGGAAGGACAGTCGGATACCTGTATAGCCAAAGTCATGATAACATTGATCAGAAAAACCCCATGCTCAAAAACTCCATAAGGTAAGGATTTCGTTCCCAAAAGTTAGGAGTGAAACCATATTTTTTTATTCTGAGGGTAAGATTAATTCAAATTTGCAAAGACCAACCCCTGACTATGTCCTAGTGGGTACCTCCAAATACCCCATGCCTGTGTATTAACCACACATTTTTCTCATTCTAAACTTTCCCTTCCCTCTAACTGATGATGATGTTAAGTTTAAACTGAAGAAGCTACCAAATAAAATCAGGGTTCACCTGCACTTTGACTCCCATTTCTAACTCACCTCTTGGGCACCAAGCATCTTGCCTCCCTCCAAGAACCTTTCCTGAGCATGTCTGTGACCCAGGGATGCCATCTGCTCCTTGTGGTAGGGGCAGCCTCTGAGATTGATGCTTACCCCACCCCAGTTGAGAGTTCGAGCCAGGTCATTTCCAGTCCCCAGAGGAAGGACCCCTACAGGAGGCTGGGGGCTCAGCTGCAGCTCATCCAGGATAGAAAGGATCCAGCCCACCTACAGTCACATCGGGGGCCAGAAGAAAGAAAAGAAAGATAAATAAATTACAAAGAAGACAGTTTGAGGGGAGACTGTACAGAACTGAACCAAATGGTTGCTGAGGTTTTATTTCTCTTTAAAACACATGTTTAATTCAGTATGTAGGGGACAGAAAGGACACGTATCTCAGGCAGTTTCAAAAAGGTAAGCTCCTTCATAGGAAAAGGACCAGGCTTTTTCACATAAGCAAAACTAGACCCATTCATCTGCGTGTTTAGCTAGAGATACACTCTAAAATTTAGGAAAGTTGAAGATTCAGGGAGGTACTCTAATAGGGCACAGAACTGACTGAACTTTAATTCTGACTCACACTCGCTGTTCAAACTTGATTAAATTACTTAACTTCACTGAGACTTGTTTACCTATTTTGGAATGGAATAATAATACCTACCTCACAGGATTGTTTGGAGTTAAACTAAAATGTGTACAAAGCCTTAAATATGGTCCAGGGCCTGTGGAATTACTTGTTATATGGTTGCCCTCCTAAGCATTGGAAATTAATGTTTTTTTCCTAAATATCCACATAGTCTCCTTAATGAAACATTATGAAAAGATAATTATGGGTGGACCTAGTATCTATTATAAGTTTAGGTAGAAAAGAGATACTTATATACTAGAATCATATACTCTGTTTAATCTTTTCCTAAGATAAATAATACTTAGTTTGTGGTCTTATTATAACCATTTAGAAAAATTACCCAAAACCTGGAAAAGAGCAAAAAGGAACCTGCATATCTTTACAATGTCATACAAGAATAGTGTTTCACAGGCCTACCTAAAGAATTTGATAACTGTTGGTTAACATGGTAGAAATGCAATGTCAAGAAGAGAAGATTAAAGGTTATGGTTTTATTCCCCCTATGACATTAACCAATTTGTCTCAAGTATAGGAACACAATGTGGTCTGAACTACACAATTCTTCTCTAATTCTCTAAGACAGCTTTATCATTTTACTGATTCCCTCATTACAGAGCCAAATAAATTTGACAGGTATTCATTCCATATTTGTATGAGAGTCATATTTTCTTAAGACAGTCATAGTACAGTTAATGAAGACTATTACAGTAAAACACAGGACTATACAGTTGAAAGAAAGAGATAACTGAGTTAGGCTAAGGTAGAATGTTATTCTCAATAACAAGAACATGGCATACTTGATGGTTTCCTAGGCCCTATGTCTGAGAAGAATCCTTTAATGAGTTGTCTTATTAAATTTCAAAATGCTCAATAGCTGTAATTTTCATTCCCATTTAATGGATAAGGAAATCGAGACTAGGAAGTTTAAATGATCTCTTTAATATTACAATGTTTATGCAGTAGAGATGGCATTCAAAATTAGGTCTGATCAACACCACTGGCCAACCTCCTCACTACAATGAATAGAGTCTTTGAATAAAGAACCAAGCCCAGTTCAGGATATGGCCTGAGTGTCCCAGAGGCAATGGCCTGTGATTTTGGTCTCTTTGGAGCTAGGGAAATCTTAGAAACTGCTGAATTAAATTCAGTTAGCATGCAGATTTATCCTCAGAGGTGCAGATAGAGCACATAATTTTTTGACAGAATAAAACAGCAGAATCAGAGCAGTATTACCTCTCTTGACTTCCATCTAAAATCCTTTCGCCTTCATAAGATTCCTTCCCAGGATGTAAGCCTCACCTGTCTACCCATAAAGTCTAAGAATGTGGACACCTTCTGAAAAGACACACCACGACATTCACCCAACATGGCACACTAAAAATGCAGGTAAAAATCTCAATCTACGAAAATGTCAGAAAGGTTATCCATTCCTCCAAACTGGATAATTAACTCCTAGACAATTCATTAGATTTTGGACCCCAGGGCTTCTTTAGCTCTTTCTTTGCACACAGTACCACCAAAGCTCGCTGTGAAAGGAAAAGAAAGCAAAAACACCAGATGCTAAATTAGTTCTGATGACTGTGCTAGGCACTCTTTCTTGTGCTGTTGAAAGTAGAGCCAAACACAGGAAAAGCCAAATACCTCTAACAAACTACTAGGAGAAAGTTTAAAGGTCATTAAAAAGAACAAAATGCTCAGAAAGCCCAACCATCAGGGATCACTGATTGCAGACACAAAGAGCTCCAAGGAGAACCACACATGCAGACATGCAATGGAACTCAGCAGACATCTAATTCCACATCCCACCCAGGAAGGAAAGAGAAAGTCTTCTCCTCAAAACTTCTCAGAGATGATCATTCAACCTCCCCTTTTTGATTTGAGCCTACTTTAAGCAGATTTAAATTAGAATTTTTTTCTTATGTTTTGTTAAAATCTCTTTTCTTAGCAAAGATATTGCTATGAGTTTATGCTTTCGACACCTGGTTCCATTCTAGGCACAGCAGTGACACAGAAAAGACAAGACAAACAAAGGACAGAGGGCGGCTGGGGACATGTCCCCTTGTCTTCCTTGGTCAGAAACCAACAAAACACAAAGTGGCAAAGCTGAGGTGAAGGCTTGGAGCAACCTGACTCCTGGTCCTGCAAGGAGCAAAGTCTGTCTCTCAACAGTGAGGAATAAAATAAACCTCCTGCCAGTGGGAAGCTGAGCTGGCACGAGGCTTCCTCTTGGCAAGGAAGAAGAGATGTGGGACAAAGAACGTGAATGGCCCCTGTCCGAGGGTACGGTCCCTAGAACCAGGAGAGCTCTTGCATCTGGAAGCAGCGGAAAGAGCCTGTCTCCGGTTGTTGCTTGGCCCAGTTTCCCACGAGCTCACTGAGGTACCCCCACCATCATCCTGGGGGTGGAAGACTTAGTCACCCACAGGAAGCCCAGCTCTGGTTTGAAAGTTCTGGAAATAATTCGAAACTGCCTGAAAGGGATAGTGAAGTGATACAGGGATAGAAAAGCAAAAAATCAAATGACTCCCTCTGAAGATGAGCCAACAAAGAAAAATTCTAAATCACAGGAGGAATGCTAATTCTAAAGTGGAAGAGGATTCATTTACTGCAAATTCAAAAAGTACAAAGGACTTTGAAAAGTTTCCCATAACTTCCTTGACCCGATGCTGTTCTCTTCAAGAGTCCTCTGACTGGCATATGGCTCCGCTCATCCAGGCCTTCGAGGCTCTGCTCCTATCTGCTTTCTCAGGGGGGTTGTCAAGAATCCTGGTGATACTGCACTAGGTCCTGAGGGCTCCGTGGATCTCTCACCCTCTCCTCTCTTCCTACACTTGGCCTACACAGCAAAGGAGAGGGTAGCGTTGATTTGAATGTAAAGGTGTTTTGCTTTACAAAGTGGAAAAACATTTTCTATCTTCGTTTTGCAGAAGCCAAGTGATCAAGCGTTCAATCCTTCCCTTTTGACAAGCAGACCATCTTGTCTTCCACCATTATCATGCACCTCATGTCTTCCTTTTGTGGCACAGAATTTTTTTCTTGATATTCTTTCAAGACCAACTTAAGTTAGGCTGATACTCCCCTGGCTGAGGTGGGTCTCTCTGTCCTTGGCTCAGCCCTGAAGAGTTTTCTTTTCTGACGGCTACATCATTACTGCTCAGGAAGAGCATCCTCAGAAGGCAGCGTCACGCAGGGCAGTGGGGCACAGGACACCATGAGTCCCGCTGGGACCACAGCCCCGCTCCACCACGGACTGTCTGGGTAGTCACTTATTCTGTTTCTCCCTCATCCTTGAAACAAGAATAGTAACAGTACCTGCATCTTGGTGTTATTTCACCAATTAAGAAATGTGTCGATGTGGCTTAGCCTGTGCCTCACACGAAGAGGAAATGTTCAATGAACATTAGCTACTATTATTCACCTATATTTTTCTTCCTTCATCAATAAAGATCATTTCCTAGAAGTAAAATGCACACTTCCTTTCGCTCTACTTAAAGAAAAACAGCCCTAAATTTTCAAATCAGTCCCACTTCAGCTGCCATCAACAGCTTTTCTTTGGAAGACTATGAAGAACTGTCAAAACCAAGCGGCCCTGCAGTACAAGGGACTACGAAGAAGAGAATGGACAGGAATACACCTACAATAGCAAGAGACATAAAGGAGCTCGGGTCATAATCTGTGCTTTGTCCTTATGAGAGCAAAACTTTAAAAAAGACCTCAGGTTCCAAAGATGTTATTGAGGTTCTGCTTTCATGTCATCAGCAACCTGTTCCTGCTGGAATTCCAGACTGCCAACTGCAGGCTTGTGGGCAGCTGCTCCTTTTGCCAGGGTTTTACCATTCCAAATTACCTCCCCCAGTTCACCTTTCAATTAAATAATTTAATTGGTTGCATCACATGGCACCTGGCATATTTTCCACTAGAACTGAAGAAAGTTATCTGGATTGGCCAAATCATTTTCCAGCATGCAGAATTCTTTTCTTACTTCGTTAAGAAAAGCAAGGCTGACAGATTGAGAACACCAGGCCCTCCGCCTCGGCCCTGAGCAGTCATGCCGCAGCAGCTGGCCTATGCTGCCACCACCTGTCCGTTTTCAGCTTGAGCAATATTTTGAGCAATGTTTTCTTCTTCAGTATACCAACACTAGACGTGGCTGAGGGATGCAGATGACAGTGAACCAGCATTTTCTCCCGAAAGAACAGATGCGTGTTGCACTGTCTGGTGGCGTACACAGTAGAAAAGTAAAGGACACTCACACTGAGAAACCAAAGGAGAACAAGAGCAACATTCCCAATTCCAAAAGAAAATCAGGACACAGCCTTGGTCACTTCCACAGCCAGCCCTGCATCTCAAGGGTTCTGCATCTGAGGAATCAACAAACCATGGCTGGTCGTTATTCCCTGAACAATACAATAACAACCATTGACAGAGTACTTAAATCGTATTGGAAGTTAAAAGTAGTATAGGGAAGATGTCAAGTGTATGGGAAGTTCCATGTAAATACTATGCCATTTTATACAAGGGACTTGAGTGTCTATGGAGCTGGGAACAGATGGGATTTCTGGAACCAATTCCCACTGGATACCAAAGGATGGAGGGCTAACCTGCCATTCTTCTTTCTGATATTCTAATTTATGCACTCAATAGTTTACAGAGTTGCCCCTTATAGAAATATGTATTATATTAACCAAAAAGAATGTAAGAAAATTTCAAGGTACGTGTTTTTTTTGAAACAGAATGTAGATTTGGGACATTCATTGGCTCACTCACAACAAATGCATACCGAGAATACACCTTGTGCTTGCTCATGAGAAAGGAGGGGATCTAGGTAGGCTGAGGCTGAGTGAGTGGAAAGGGGCTTAGGATGGTCTGCTTATTCCTGTCAAGTAAGGGAAATCATAATTCTTTCCATGCTGTGGCTGTGGAAAGCCAGGGTACAGGAGTTTCTTGCCATTTATGATGTCTGCTAATCTAGGGAAGCCAAATGAGCAAGAAATAAGCAAGAAGAGCAGATGCCTAAAACCAATTTAATCCAGACCTTTAATGAGAAGTCATAATTGTTAAAAGTGGACTTTGTTCCAAAATAAGGCAAAATTTCTACATATTAAATAATGCTTTGTATAGTAACACTAATATGGTGAAGGGTTAATATATTCTCATCATAATCAGTCAAAAACATTCCATCTCAGATTCTTCCCTGAGTCTTGTCACCACACTGGCAGAATTCTGACAGTGTCAGCAGTGACAGGTTCACTAACTAAGGGCTGAATACCTCATGTCAAATACATAACTGACACTCTCGAGAATTATATTCTATTTGCCTACAGCCAGCAGGTTTTCTTCATGAATCTATTGGGCTGCCTCTTCTTTATATAAATTCTGCTTCCACAAAACTAAAAGTTTCATATTCTAGACAAATAAAGCAAAATATATCAATCCCATTCCATGATAAACATTTCAAAAACCACATCTGGTTTTCACAAAGCACCTCATTTTAACAAAGTGAAATGAAACCTGGGTTTTCATAAAGTATAAGATAAGCAAAGTTTGGATTCCAAGTAATTGGACAGCAGATGCCACTATGAAAGAAATCATTGTTGGGAACTCTGCACCAATTCTAAGGGTAAATATGCTACTTTTACTTTAGGTATATCTATTGCAAGTGATGGGAAAGACCCAAGTGTAAACAACTAGTGCATCTGTCAGTTATATGGAAGGATGTGAAAACTGAAATTAGCACTTAGAACATAAAAAGAAATATTTAGCCTTGCGAAATTACCATCAATCATGGCATTTGATGAGAAGATGCTAGAAAAGACCAGATGAGAAAAGTAGAAGGAGATCCAGATTATCTATGAGTCACAGAGGGCACACAGGAGTTCATGGATGCTCATCACCATTACTGGAAATGGTCATTAGAAGTTCACTAGAACTGCTACAAGTCTCACTATAATTCTGTTTTTTTCCTAGACATGCTGTTGAAATTGCTTTCTTAAAGTCACCAGTTATTCCATAGTCTCCAAATTCTTATTAATGTTCAATCTCACCTTAAAAATTTAACCACTTCTTCCCTATTGAAACTCTTTCTCTGATTTATTTTCTTGACGGAACACACTACTGGTTACCCTTCTATTTGCCTGTCCTTTCATTTTCTTTTCGGACTTCGGCTTGAGGTCCATAATTATGTGTTTCCAAGTGTTTGGACTTGATTCCCCTCCCTCTTTATCCTTTTACACTGTGAAATCCCAAGTTTTTGAACACATCTAGTTGCAGAGAATGTCTCAATAGTACTCAACTTAATGCAGTGATTTCTACACATATCTGCTGAGCAGAGGAAAGAGAAGGAAAGAGGAGGAGAAGGGAAGGTCCAACGGGAGGTTCAGTGGAGATGGGGAGATTTAGAGGGGGAACAACTGATGCAGTGGTGAAGTCCACAATTTGGGGATATAATAGATAGCTGGTGTGGATTTCAGCTAAGGAAGAGGAAGAACTATGAATTCTGAATGGCAAGCATATCCTCAACCTCTCTGTTGTTGTTACTAGTTAGAGGGTAAAGGAGGTGAGTGCTATATGCTGACATGGTACAGCAAGGCAAGAAGGTGGCTGTAGTGCAGGCCTGCCCTTCACTGAAGACAACAAATCCAGGGACTGGCAGAAGAACACAGTGTATTTACCCCTCGGGGATTTGTTTGGATGTCATTCTTTGAAAAGGAAGTTGGGAAAATTCTCCAATAGTATTTGGGCTTAGAAAATGAAATCCAAGAAGAAAATAAAATAACATCCCAAGGTACGGCACTCCGGAACGCCGCGAGCTTCGAACTGAAGAACACGGGAAGGGCCTCAGAAGCAAGCAAGGCTTCTGTCTCTCTGACTTTCTCCTGGACTCCTGCCTCTCTTCCCCTCATTTTCTTCTACAGAAATCAGAATTCCTCTTTGCCAAGACAGGTCATAGAAACTAGAACCCTTTTCCCCCAAAGCAAGCCATAAAGCCCCAAAACATTATTTTAATCTTCCCCACCTTCCTGGTTAGGAGCTGGCCATAAAAGCATTCTCCTGCCTAACTTTCTGATCATAACATCCTCATTCCCAAAGAGGTTCTGCCCTAGGCCTGGGAGGAAAGAACTCTACACAGAGGAGCCAAGAAGTATCTGAGCATATCACCCTCACTGGGCTCCCATGACTATCAGATCAGACCCTTCATGTCTAATTATGTTTCTACTCAGCTGTCCCTTCTTCATCAAATATAAGCTTGAAAGCAAATCATTTTCCCTGGGACGTTGGGTTTTCAGCTAAAGGTTCCTAGGTCACTAAAGCTTTGATCAAACAAATTTGTTATGTTTATTTTCTTGTTAACCTATATTTTGTTACAGGAGTATCTGCCATGACACATGATGGGGAGGAAAGAGATCACACCCTTGTTGCCCCTACACTAGCTGAATATCTCGCTGCGACACTGGAACCAATTGAAATTTAACTGGCATTCTGGGGGATAAAATTCCATGACCAAATACATTTTGGAAAACACTAAGTTAAAAAAAAAAAGTTGGGTTTTTCTTCTAGCTGTAAGACTTTATAATGAATTTCATGAAGCAGAAATTTGTATTATGAACCCTAAAGAGGAAAACACTTTTCCCAACTGGAAAAAAAGAAATGTTTTTCCTCTTCACCAATATATTGAGAGAGACCAATGGTGTTCTGTTTTGCTCCAATTGCATTTGTTAGTATGATGTGTATCTGAAGCCATATTATGTGTTTTTGTGCTATGAGAGGAACTTAGAGGGGAGATTTTGCAGCTACATTTGAGAATGAAACATTCTAATTAGGAAGATTAAAGAAAAACCAATGATAGCTAATAATACAAATGTAGGTCCTAATCCTAAAAAATCAAATTTCAAATCCAAAATAAAAAGGCATGGGACAGCACAAGCTCTAAAGATTCTCACTTTTTTACCTCTGCTAAATATATCAACAAAAGTAGAGGTCAAATGAAGAAACTGTTGAGACATAAATGGGGAAAACATACTCAAGATAGCAAGCTTCAATCCAATTCCATGTTTTCTTCACAAATGAACACAAATAGGACCAATGAGTAATCTCTAAGGCAAACCATCATTTGTTTTGGTTATTCTGTTTTATTACAAATTATTACAAATGAATGGAGAGAGGCAGAGTAAGATGGCAGCTAAGATCCTCCAGTGATTGGCTTCCACCAACATGCCAGTTTGAACAACTACTAATGCACCAAACGACCTTCACAAGAGCTAAGAATTCAGATAGGGCCTGCAGTGCCTGGTTTTAGTAAAATAAAAACAAAAGATGCACTGAAGAAGGAAGGAAGGAGTTACCTACATCACCTCTCGCCCAACTCCAAGAAGTATATAAAAAGGTGCTTCCCATTTGGGGGAGGGAAAGGGAATGAAGCCCACACCTTAGACTTGAAACCCAGTTCCAGGCCTACCACAGCAAAGCCAGATGCTGGCAGAACCCCACAAACACTACCCCCAGGTCAAAATCCTCAAGCTGAGCCACCAGAACTGCATCAGCCAAGCAGTTGACTGCCTCTGTCACCCCTCTTCCCAACCTCGGCCAGCAGAGGGTGAAGCAAGACACCACCTTCTGGTAGGGCACTAAAGCCAGCACAAGAGCTCAGAGCTAGGCCCACCATGATGAGACCCAATACCAGGCAGAAACCAAAGACCCATAACCATGGTCAAGTTTGCAGATAGAGCCTGTAGACATGCTGTGACATCAAGTAGAGACCTATATGCCAGTGAGACAGACTCACATTTTGTCCTGCTTCATTGTCAGACTTGGAATATCCTATGGTACCCTTCACCAAGACCTCACAGAATCCTGTGCTGTGAGACTCAGGTGTGGCCCAGTTTAGCATCCACCTTGGTGGCCAGAGAACTGTTTCTCCACCCAATCTCCAACCTCAGGCAGCACAGTTGTCCCTAGGCCAGTGCTCACAGATATAGCCTCTAGATCGGCCCAAGAACTAGGCAGAGACCCATGCCCTCATGGAACTATCTCATGTTTAGGCCTCTATCACTGCCCTATTGCAGTATGGTCCTGGGTGTCTCCCTGAGGGTTTACAGGTCCTTGCAGCTGGTCATGCACCATCTAAGCATTAGCTCTGGTAGCCAAGGGCCTGCCTTCACACACACTATCCCAATCTTGGGCAAAGTGGAGAACAAGACTCCATATGCTAAAGGGTAGGACAAAATAGCCACGCTGGAACTTTGCCTTGGAAAGTGTCAGGCTGATGAAACCTAACAATGGGCAGATATTAACAGCTTCCATTCCCGTGCCAATGATGGAAGCAAGAGCCTCTGGAATAGCACTGGTACTGACAGAGACAGACAGCCCCCATCCCTCAGGCTTCTGTTAGGGTCAGCATCACCCACAGGTATGGCATAGAAGCCTGGGGCTGGTCCCTCCCAACCACAGGCCAGAGACTGTGGATAAGTCATCCAGTCCTATGCCAACACAGGGAAAGGCTTGGGGGAATGGGCTACCCTCTTTATATAGTCCCCTGGTTTATGCTAAACAATACATCAACTGCAGATTTGGAACAAACCTGGACCTGGTTCTCCCTCTAGTGTTGAAACAATGACAATACACCGATAGCATACGTGAAAAGATCCTGGACTTAGGGTGCCATCTACTGCTGAAATAACAGATGAGACTACAGGCTCAGGAAAAATAACTAGCCTGCTTAGAATTTCTAGAAAGACAAAAACAATGCCAGATTACAAAGACTGGAATATATACTTAATCCTCAATGCCCAGATGGCATCACACACCAAGCATTAAGAGTTTTCAAGAAGACATGACCTAACATAATGGTCAAAATAAAATGCCAGAAACTAACCAGGTAGTAACCAGCGTGGGTAAACACTTAGATTCAGAATTTAAAATGGCATTTTCAAGGAACGTTAACCAGCTTTAAGAAAAGACAGAGAAATAATTCAGTACTCTAACAGATAAATGTAACAGATAGAAATGATTTAAACAAACAGGAATCTGTAAACTGAAAAATACACTAAGTGAAATTAAAAACACAGTAGTTTCACAATGGTTTCATCAATCACAGAACAAACTGAAGAAAGAATCATTGAACTCAAAGACAGTCTATTTGAAAATACATGGTTAGAAGAGAAAAAAGGACAAGAAATGAAAAATGCCTTATAGAAACTTTGAAACAACACTAAAAGAGCAAATATTTGGGATATTGGAGTTCAAGAGGAACTTGAAAATGCCAAAGGGTACAAAGGTTATTCAAAGAAGTAATAATGAAAACTTCTCAAACTTAGAAAAAGATACAAATATCCAATTAGGTTCAATTCATTCATGTCAATCCTAAAACAATATTATAATCAAACTCTCAAACATAAAAGATAAAGATTCTCAAGGCAGCAAGAGAAAAGAAATAAATAACTCTGAAGTGTGTCCCAATTCTCTTGACAGCAGACTTCTCAGCAGAAATCTTAAAAGCCAGGAGACATGGCATGAGATTTTCATAGTCCTAAAGAGGAAAACAAAAAACAAAAATAAAGAAAAATTTTCAGCCAAGAATATTTTACCCAGCAAGCTATTCTTCAGAAATAAGGAAGAGATAAAGACATTTTCAGAGGGGAGAAAAAAAAGAAGGTCATGAACAAAATTACACCAATAAATTTGATAACCTGGAAGAAGTGGATAAGTTCCTAGACACATACACCCTACCAAGATTGAAGCATGAAGAAACTGAAAACCTGAATAGACCATTAACAAGAAATGAAATTGAATCAGTAAAGTTTCTCATCCAAGAACCCAGGATCAGAGGGCTTCACTACTGAGTTCTACCAAATATTTAAAGAATGAATACCAGGGGCTGGGGAGATAACTCAGTCGGTAGAGTGCTTGCCTTATAAGTATAAAGCCCTGGGTTTGATCCCCAGCACCCAAAAAAAAAAAAAAAAGAATGAATACCAATCTCTCTTAAATTATTCCAAAAAGTCAAAGAGGAGGAAATTCTTCCAAACATATTCTATGAGGTCAGCATTATTCCAATACCAAAAATCAGACAAGAACAAAAGAAATGAAGAACACTACCAGCCAATCTCTTTGATTAACATAAATGTAAAAATACCCCAGATACTAGGAAACTGAATTCGACAATATATTAAAAAGAACATTCTTTTATACCATCAAGTGTTATCTACCCCAGGGATGCAAAGATGGTTCAATATATGCTAATTGAAAAACATGGCAATGATATCAATAGAAAGAAAGACAGAAAGTTAAGATCATCATAATACAGGCAGAAAAGAAATTTAATAAAATTCAATATCCCTTCATGCTAAAAATGCGGAACAAATTTGGTATGTATCTATCTAATCATATAGACAGTTTATAATAAACCAAGAGTTAACATTATACTGAATGAAGACAAGCTAAAAGTCTTTTTACAAAATCTTAGAAAAGGCACGGATGCCTACTTTCACTACTTTTATTAAACATAGTTCTGGGAGTCCTATTCAGAGAAATTAGGTAGGCAAATGAAAGAAGTAGAAGGCATCCAAATGGTAAAAGAGGAAACTGAACTGTCACTGTATGTAGATGACATGATATACTCCAAAGAGGCCATCAAAATTATTTGAATTAATAAACAAAGATGACAAAAGTTGTAGGATACAAAACCAACACTGATAGTGAATTATCTGAAAGAGAAATCAAGAAGGCAATAGCATTTATAATAGTTATGAAAGTAAAATGCCTAGGAATAAATTTAACCACAGAGGTGACGGATCCCTACAATGAAAACTATAAAAGAGTGATGAAAAGAATTGGAGAGAACATTTAAAAAGTGGAACTACACCCTCAGTTCATGGATTAGAGGAATCAATATTGTTAAAATGTCCATACTACTACCCAAAGCAATATACAGATGTAATGTAACTCTTAATCAAAATTACAGTGACATTTTTCACAGAACTAGGAAAAAAAATCCTAAAATTTGTATGGAACCTTTAAAAAAAAAACACAAATAGTCAAAGACATCATGAGTGAAAAGACTGAAGCAGGAAGCATTGCACTACAAGGCTCGAGAAATCGAAAGAGAATGGCATTGGCATAACACCAGACTCACAGACCAACGCAATGGACTAGAGAGCCTAGAAGTAAACCCACACATCTGTAACCAAATAACCTTGTTTAAAAAAGTGTTCTAAGAATACACATTGGAGAAAGTACAGTCCTTTCATTAAAGGGTGCTGAGAAAACTGGGAATGCACACACAGAAGAATCACACTAGACCTCCACTTCTCACCAATTTCAAAAATAAAGTAAAAATGGATTAAAGACTAAAATGTAAGACCTGGAAATAGGAAACTACTACAAATGTAAAGGAAACACTTTCAGGATGTTGAAAAGGGCAAGAATTATTATTATTATTATTATTTTTTTTTTTTTGGACAAGATCTCAAAAGCATTAAAAGAAAAATTGAAAATAGGGATTCCATTGAACTAAAAAGGTTCTGCACAGGAAAGGCAAATGAGCAGAGTGAAGAGACAGACGATAGAATGGGAAGAAATATGTGCAAAACATCCATCTGACATGAAGGTTCACATCCAGAATATATAAGGAATGAGAAAACGCAATAGAAAGAAAACAAACACCTCAATTAAAAAACAGATAATAGACCTAATTAGACATTTTTAAAAGGAAGACTAATGATCATGAAAAAATATTCAACATTATAAATTATCAGGGAAATGTAAATCAAAGCCACAATGAAATAGTATTGCACCCCAGTAAAAATGGTCATTTTTATAAAAAAAAGATAAGTGCTGGTGAGGATGTGGATAAAAGGAAACCTAGTGCACTGTTTGTGGTAAACTGGAATAGCCATTATTATGATTTAGATATGAGGTGTCCCCCAAAAGCTCATGTGTGACACAATGCAAGAACCATCAGAGGTAAAATGATCAGATTGCAAGAGTTGTAATTTAATCTGCGGATTAATCCACTAATATGATTAACTGGATGGTAACTGTAGGCAGATAGGGTGTAGAGACGATAGACTCCGGGGGCATGCCTTTGGAATTTATATTTTGTCCCCGGTGAGTGGAATGCTCCCTGACCCTCTGCTTCCTGGTGCATATCCTGAACTGCTTTCCTCCACCACACCCTTCTGCCATTATGCTCTTCCTCACCTCCTCACCTTGGGCACAGAGCAATGGAGTTGGCTGTCTGTGGTCTGAAACCTCTAAAACCATGAGCACCAAATAAACTTTTCCTCCTCTAAAATTGTTCCTGTTGGGACTTTTGGTTACAGCATCAAAATATTGACTAAAACAACCACTATGGAAAACAATATTGAAGCTCCTCAAGAAATTAAAAACTACCACAGGATTCAGCAATTCACTTGTATTTACCCAAAGGAAATGTAATCAGTATGGACCTCAGCAGGCAAATTCACTGCAGCACTGAACAACCTGAGACCCATCAACTGATGAATGGATCAAGAAAATACAGTAAATATACACCATGCAATACTCTCCAGTCATAAACAAATAATGAAATCCTGTCATTTGCAGCAATGGGGATGGAACTGGAGATTATGTTAAAGAAGCCAGGCATGGAAAGGGAGTACCACATAATCTTACTTGTGGGTGGAATCAAAACCAGTTTACCTCACAGGATCTGAGAATAGAACTGTGGTAGCAAGAGGATAAGGAAGGTAGTAAGAAGGGATGGAAAGCGATCAATGGGAATCAAGTCATAGTTAGGAGCAAGAAATTCTTGTGCTACTGCACAGCATGCGAATACAGATAACCATGATATACTGCATGTTTCAGAACCTTAGGAGAAAGAATTTTAATGTTTTTACCATAAAGAAATAACTGATTGAAGGGATACGTACATATAATCCGATTTAAATATTATACAAGGTCTACATGTATCTAGTTTTAAAAAAGAAAATAACTTAAAAATAGTAAGTGCAAATCGATGTTTGTGTTTTTAAATGAATTTAACTGTCTACGTTTTTCATTCCAGGGATATGCCGGTATCCTCACCTTAAGGGAGAGGTATAGTATATTTGATGAGTGAAGAGACTTTAGAAAGGTCAGGTAGACAACCATGAAGACAATAGCAAAGTCCTTTCTAAGCCTCAGGGCCTACAACCCCCAGGAGAGACACATTCATCTTATGGGCTTGGGAGGACCAGAAAGGAAGAAAGAAAACAGTCACATGGAAAACAAGAACAAGGAGAGAACTGGATTCTCTTTCAAGGACCTACCGTTCCGTCCCCACCACAGGCCAGAATTCGCAGATTAGGTACCTTCCTGTACAGCTCAAGCCTGCAGAGGAAACAGAAAGGAAAGTGAACAAAAGAACACAGTGCGGCAGGTAGCCAAAAGAAAGCAGAGGACAGGACCAGGGAGGTGGCATCCTGGGGGGGAAATGTGAAACCCCTAGGAAGACAACCCCTCAAAACCAGTCCAGGTAACCACTGGGGCCTCGTCCAGCCACTGGAGCAGAGGCAGAAGCAAACAGGATGTTAAATGGCCAATACTGAATGGGACTTGGGGGTGTCCTTATTTCTCATGCTTCCCATTATTGTGCCAACTCATATTGATTTTTTTCTTTAGTTCTTGACTTTCTCTGTTTCTCTTTTCTCATGGTTCTCTTCTTTCTTAAAGAAAATCATCATTAATTTGGAAATGATAGCCCTTATATGTCTCCTTTTAAAGTTTTATTACATTACCCTTTCCTGAAATTACTTATTTTTAAACCCATATTCCCACTCTTAATTCTAGAAAGTTTTTTTTTTTTTTTTTTTTAAGAAAACTGTAGATAATTTCTCCACTGTCATTGTGAACATACCTACAAGCCTATCACTCAACTAAGTCACTCACAGCCCTCCTTACACTACATTCCCAGCCCAAGTGGGAAGATTTGTTGATTGTCCTGTCCTGTGAATTTGCCTGCTGAGGTCAGATCATGTTCTCTTACCAGCTGCCTCTCAAGAAGATTCAGTGATCCTGCCGCTGCTGATCATTTTGCTAATTAAGTGAAGTATTACTGACTCTGCTCTCGAAAACATTACCTGTTAAGTAAAACGATGATTTCTTTTTCTGAACATATTTCCTGTCCTTTCATACTTTCCATGGTGACCTATAAAGCATCTACCTAAGGTCCAACTAAAGTGATAAAAATCTTAAGAAAAGTAAACAGATAAAAGGACAGAAGCCAGGGTAGTAGATTTGTCTTAGCATAATCAAATACAAAAAAAAAAAAAAAGATACAGAAGTCTTAGAGCAAACTCTAGTGGCAAAGAAATGCATAGATTTGAGGAACCACAAATTTAAGCTTCATAGTTCATGTTCTCTTGCATGTTTAAAATATATAATCTATCCATTCATGCAGGAATACCATTTCTTTAGAAATCATCTGAGTTGACATCTCATTGCTTCTGATATTGCTACTTATTTAAGAAACTGGTATCCTTTCTTTTGTACTATTTAATCAGATCACATCAGAACTATCTTAGTAGATGAATTTAAAATAGGCAGTAAGAAAAGGCAAAAGTGTCCCTGCTCTTTGCCACCGTGGACAATTACCTTCATCTAGTCTTAATTTTTAGCATTCTAACAAAAACAGAGAATGAGATTTCTGAGAAACTCAGAAAATGGATTGAACAGGAATTTAAACATTTCTCCTGTGCTGGGGTAGAGGCCACAGGTATAAGCATCAGTTTCTCAAACACACACACACACAGGCAAACACACCAGCCCTCTAAATCAAATGTTCACAAATAAACAGGGTTGTTCTCACCAGAGATCAATCCACATTGCCACTATGTGCACCTCCAAAGTTGTACATGTGAAAACAGAAACAATGGGTCCTTTCTGAGTTCACAACTTGCTGTGAATAATCTACAGTTGGACACACACAAGCAGCAAACACACTAGAAGTGTTCAGTGAGTTAATAATTGAGAAGTATGTTTTAAAAGAAACTAACCCAAGGATGAGTAAGAGGGCCCATCACATACCATTTTAAAGGTAGGAAAGTACAGGTGAGAGAGTAGAGGAGAGATGGTCAGAAAATGTTTCACAAGGTGGTCAGGTAATGGAGCTTGACCCCGAAATCAGAAAGTTCTCCCTTGCCTAAAATACATACGAATATGGACCCTGGAGGATATTCCAGACTTACGCATCTTTTGGCCCTTCCTGAGAAAGATCAAAGACTTGCCGTGGATTCAGATACCACATGAACATCTGCAGGACTTTGGTTCCCTGGAGAGAGAGAGAGGGAGAGAGAGAGAGAGAGAGAGAACTGAAAATAACAGAAATTCCCCCATATTAAAAAACAAATATTTAAAAATAATATTTACTTATAAACAATGTAAAAAGTAGTTAAAATCATGAGCTTTGGGCAGAGATAAACATAGGTGGAACAGTGAAGTGAGGTCCTAGTCTAATGTGCAATTCTGGGCAAGTTTCTTAATTTCATTAACCTTAGTCTCCCTTCTCTTTATTAATATAGAGATGAGAGGCCTCTTTCACCAACTGGCTGCCAGGGTCAAATGAAATGGTCCAAGAGCACATCATAGTGTCTGGTATGTGATAGGCACTTAGTGAATGGTAGTTAAAACTCTATCAGCATTGCCTAGTATGTGAAAACACATACTGGAAAGTTAACAATCAGCATCTGCAAGGCAACATTAATTTTTACATTTTTGCACAGATTATTATTGTCTCTGCATAATATGAAACATGGGTAGCATTAGCTAAGCATGGTTTCATTTTTTTCTAACAGTAACTGGGAGTATATTTATTTATATATACAAGTCATGTATATATATATATATGTCTTATATAAAACTAAACCTAGTTAGTAAGATTCTAGTTTACTCTGACACTTTTTCAATCTCCATGCCAGTTTAAACCCTTCTCTGTCACATGAAAGTTTTTGGAGTGTTTTAAATAACTGTGACATACACAGAGATGGTCATGAAGAAAGACAAAAGGCAGTTCTGTAAATTATCCCTTTTAGGGAACCGTGCAAAAAGAAATGAATGATCTTTTCGTTACTCAGTACCAAAAGAGCTTTAAAATTAAGTGGGATGCCTCACTTTATCAACCACAGAGCAAATAATATTTGATCAGTTAAGCAGAGTTTGTCACTTAGGATTCTGTTCCTTTAGTGAATATCATCATTGCTCTTTCCTAAAGTATTCCTAAGTTTGTCTCGAATCTGCTGTATTTAAAAGTCATCCTAGTGTGGTAGAAAAAGCATGACATTTGAGGCAGAAAGAACTTGGGTGTTCTAATAGGGTAATCGTGAGCACTTATAATCTTACAGCCTATAAACCAGAAGGGACCTTCCAGGGTGATTATGTGAATTAAATGTTTCGGGAGTAGTTATGTATCTAGCACGGTATGTGACATAAAATAGACCTTGGTAAATGTGAGTCCCTTTCTTTTTTGTGCTTTCTTAATCTATTCATTAAATTACACTTGATGGTGTGAGGGCTAAAGTGTAGTTTGTAATTATCACATTGTTATGCCAGTTGCCACAGAGGCCAATGCAGGTCCTTTGTTCCACGTATCATCCAAACCTGCAATTTAAAAGTTCTGCTTTATCATGTGCTTGCTATAATTTTAGGAATAACATTCTATTCATTATTATTACCAGCAGTCCTTCAGTTTCACCACAGGACATAGTTTGCTCCCTGTCAAACACAAACAGATTTAGAGACATAATACTAACAAAATTGGATCATTTTCTTTCTTCCCATGCTGCGCCTTTCTCCCAAGTGTGTTTGGGATTATTTCAATAATCTTTTATGTTTAATAAGTAACATAAGAGTCATTTTAATGACCAACCAATTTATAGAACATTTCCAACCAACTTGCTAGAAAATTAATTTTTCAGTTTTAGATTCCCAGAGCAGTGTGAATTGTTGATGTTAATTACTCCTTTCTACCTTTGCTGTGCTAGAGTGCACATCTCAATTTCAGCTACTCCTACTATGCATATGATACGAGGTAATTAACACCTTTCAGAAATGTAAAAATAAAAAGCGTTGAGAGGTTATTTTTTTAACCTAAAATTTCTCTAAAAGATGTGAACGGCAGCACTGTTTTGGTTTTGCTCATTTTCAATTTGTGTTAATTGGAACACCTAATTATCTCAGTTTATCCTTTCCAGGGAAGGGTATTAATGAAGGCTGGCGAGTTGCTCACTGCTACCCTGGGGAGGTGCCATTTGCAATGTGGTCTCTTGGGATAATGCTGCTTCCTCTGTCTTGGGCAGCTATGACCTGCATAGCCATGCATGGCTACCCTATCAGAGCTGACATTCAGCATGATGCAATTACTTTTTTTAAGAATAGAAGTTCAGTGGATTAGACAAGGGAATGAAAGGAAAGGAGGGGGGATAGAAAAAGGAAAGACAGTAGAATGAATCTGACATAGCTTTCCTGTGTACATATGTGAATACACCACAGTGAATCTCACCGTCACATACATCCACAAGACTGGGATCCTAATTAGAATAAGATATACTCCATGCTTGTATAAATATATCAAAATAGATTCTACTGGCATGTATAACTAAAAAGAACACTTAGATTTTTTATAAAGTTATCTTCTTTCCAGACATAATATTCATTAGGAAAAAAATAAATGTTTGAATAACAGCATTTGGGAAAAAAAAAAAAATCAATCCTAGCAGGTGGGGAAAAAAAAGGTCTAACTCACACATTTAAGTGCGTTCTATTAACTCTGCTGCCACCTCTAGGATAAGCTACTTTAGGGCTTTAATAGAGGTAATTTATTAAATAGAACTGAATGGCCTGACAAATACTAATTCACTGGGAAAAGAGTAATTTGTTTCTTTCTCAATGCAGGATTAAATCTACCCAGTCATTTATACAACTGTCACTCACTAGCAAGTCCCAAGCACTTGCATAGTTACCACATGCTATGTGACAAACAAAAGAGTTGCAACTTTTATGCAAGAGTTTGGTGTTCTCTAAATGAAAAAATAACTTGCACATGAATTTCAATACACGTCATAAATACAACACCTCACTGACCACAGGACTTTCTGGGATATTATGTGACTGGATATTCCTGAGGGGTGGAAAAAACATTACCCTTTCCAGCTCCTCAGGAAAATGTAAAGTCCCCCAAAACAAGTGGATTGATATAGGAGGAAACAGACAAGGTTCACTCATTCCCTGCTATATGCCAGTTTTAGGTGGGCAAATGAACCAGAGATCATCTTGGCCTCAGAAGGAAGTTCTGTCCATGTTCATAGAGGACAATGTGGCGACAATGACTTGGGGCTGTGGAGAAGCCATTAAGTACAGGTCAGCTCAAAGAGCACGCAGATTCGTCAAAGCACTGCCAAACTGTTCTGCCATATGACTAAGTCTTGGTTCATATCATTATCTTGATCATACAAAAGACAACTGTCCAGACAGTAAGAAGCCTGAAGAATGTAAAAGTTGGTGAGAGGAAGAGCTTAAGAAATGATTATTTCAAACTAGCTCCGCAGAATCCCAAAGGAACCATATGTATTCAATAAATATGTATTAGGCTCCCACTTGGTGTCCATGCCTACACTCAGGAGCGCAGAATCTACTGGAAGGAGACCAGTACAAAATTATATTGGTTCACTGAAGACTCTGTAATGGAGACACCCAGTGAGAAGCATGAGCACTGCATTATCTAAGCACAAGTTTGGAGATTAGATGAAGGTGTCCTAGGTTTGATACCTGAATTGTGTCTGGGAAGATAAGTAGAGTTTGCCATCTCTTCCCCCATGGAGTGCAGGAAGACATGCCAGGGCAAAGGCAGAAGAGGCGGGGAAGAGCAAGGCAACGCGTGGAAAACTATATTCTGTCAAGTTTTGGAACCACGAGGCGGGCAGTGGTGGAAGACAGAAGACAGCTGTCGGCTAAATCGTGTCGGCTAAAAAGCGTGAGCTTCAGCTTGTGGGAAACGAAGTCACGGGAACGCTTTAATCAGGAGAATTAGATGGATATCTTGATGCAGCACCAGTCCAGCTAAGACACGCAGGTTCTAGGCCTAGCAAAGGAGCCCGCCCCATGAGCTGGTTGGTGTCCTACTGTCCCCAGGTTCCAACCAATATTACAATTTAGAAGAGGGTCTTTACACAGATTCTTGTGTTGGTGGTTTTGATGCCATCTGTGGATGTGGTTTATCAAGAAGATCTTGAGGCTGGGTTTTGAATGTGTGCTCACCTATTCCCTGCACCTCTCTCTCCAGTTCCCAGGCAATGCTGTCCCTTAGGAGCCTGAATTTTTATTTATCTCCAGGTTGAAATGTCTCCAGCACTGCAAGAAATAACTTCCTCACTGAGATTCTTTGTCCAACTATTTAGAAACAGATTGAGGACTGAAATTTCTCTGCTGAAGTATTTCCTCTTCATCTGCCTCTTCTCCCACCTAGCTATGACTGGCTCCTGACTTGGGAGCTCCCTCCCAATCTGAGGAGGCCTGTTGGAAGATGTAGTGTGGGCTCAGCAGCGGGAGCCTGTCCACTGGCTGAACACTCCTTCCTCACATCCTCCCACCCATCAGGACCTAGAGCCCTGACCCAAGGATGGGGTCCGCCACCCCTCTGCCCTGGAACTGAACACTGGACAGGGTGAGGAGACAGAGTCTCAGACCCTTGACTCTCAGAATTGGCTAGCAGAAATCATTCTAGTGTCAGAACATCTGCTTTACCCTGAATTTATAATGTAAGTCATCTGGAATAAAGTCAAAAGCACATGGGGCGGGGGTTGGGAGAAAGAGAGAGAGGGAGGGGAAGAGAGAGAGCGCACCAATACAGGGGACATTGAGAGGGACCAGAAAAGTCTTCAAGATTCACATTAGAAAGATACTAGTGACTGTGGTCCATCAAAGATGAATCATAGTTTTTGCAATTAGACCAAAGTAGGTAGGTACTTCTCTAGTCCAAAATTCCCATGCAGAGGAGGGGGCCACGTTGGGATAAGCTCTGTCTTCCATCTACTACCTCTTTCCTGCAGGGGGAGTTGTTAAAAAAAAATTCAGCCTCTGGTCTAAGTCCCTGTTTCCTCAAATAATTCAGATCTCAACAGTAATAACCGCACTACCAATGTCCAAACCTTGGCAAAACACCAATATGGTCTCTGCCTTGGAAGTGGTGAAAAAACAGAGACAATTATTGTGAAGTTTAAAAGAAAAGTTATAAAATAATGCATTGTTTCAAAGAAGGACATAGAAGCAGTTCCTGTATTTGTTTATACCACGTTGAAAATTTTCCTCATGTATGTGTAGTAATGTACTAAGAAAAAAAGCTATAGGTCTTTTTCTTGCCAGTAGATGGCGATGTCACCTAGTAGTTACATAAAGGTTCATGTAAGTTTTTTAAAAACTTTTCATTCAGAGAGGGAATGAAATCTAAATCTTTTATATCTAAAACCAGATAATGTGAGAGGTAAATTATTAGAAGGTAAAAATCAGGATTCAACTAAATTTTTTTTCTCTATTACTGGTAACACAGTAAGCCCTTGCCAATCAGAGTGGCTTTCTGGGCAGCCAGGGGGGTTAGCAGCACCTGGCAGCTGGTTAGAAATGAGATTCTACCCAGGAGATTCAGAGCCACCCCTGACTTACTGAAGCAGCATCTGTAACTGTAGCAGAATCTCCAAGCAAACTGCATATTAAATGTAATCATGTGGCTCTGCTCAAAAGCCAAAAGATTTCACAAACCTAAAATGTTTTAAAAACAGCAAAAAACTAGTTGCCATTGCACAAATCCAAACTCCTCATCCAAGTCTTCCATAGGTTCATTCTAATCTTTATCTAATCACATTTCCAATAACTTAATATGTAACGTTCCACTCACCACATTGTCCTCGAAGTAAATAATTTCCATCAGGACATCTATTCTTCTATTCATAGTTTATCATGCAATTATTTGTCTGCCAAAGATGTCCTATCACTCTGAGGTCACATCAGCAATCTCAGTGTGAGCCATTCAACTCAGAACTCACATGGAATGAAAGTCATTTGAATTTTTTGTTATTCTCTTTTGTGTCATTAACAAACCATGATGTCCTTAAAAAATTCACTTACGCCAGTTTCCCTATTTAATGAAAAAGGGAGCAACATGAGTCTCTGAAGACCCAGGCATCAACAGTTTACAGAGACGAGAACAGGAACGGGCTCTATCTTGACTGGATGGTCTGCTGTGTTACATGGTTCCCAACCATATCCCAACCCTTGGTGGGCTCCAGGGAGACCAGCCCAAGAGTGCACATGGTTCAGGGAAACTGAACCTCACCGGTAAGAACCCATTCTTAGCACCTCCTCTACAGCCAGTCAGAATCACCACCATTTTAATATTAAGATCATCACTCAGTGATGAAGGATGTTGAAAATAAATGATTTCTTTGTTCATATTACATTTCTTGTCCCTGGCCTCTATAATGCCATTGCATATTCTTAGCTTAGCAAGTTTTCAGGAATGTTGAAGAAAGAGCAGAGGGAGAGGGATATTGCCCTTAAATCAAAAGCTCTCCTAAGAGGCCCGCATCACAGCTACCGTGTCTTTATAACAAGAACGTCTTTTGGACTACTGGGTCAGTCCTAACTGCCGGACTCCCTTCCTTACGTGGACAGGCAAAAGAGCTTCCAACCTCCAGGTGTTGGCTGTGAAACCTCACAGAATCTTTTCTCAAAATATAAGTGTTCACATGAAAACACAGGAAACCAAAGTCTACAGAGGAGTATTGATAAGAAGCCTCAGAGAGTGCGGAGAGAATAGGATGAACAAAGACCCAGATTTTAGAACAAATTCTGTCCTTTAAAGAGCACTGTCACTTTAGTTAATTTTTGTAAGGCTGTTTCTTTACTTTCAAGGTAAATATTACCTACAAAAGGGTTTGGGCGAGACAGGATGAAATCCTTGGAAGCTGACATTTTTCTGCAGCTTTGGGGGTGTCTGTTAACGACTGCTCTGACCCATGAGTCATCCTCTCCCTTTTCTCTGAGGACAGGGGCAAAAGCATTGGGGTCTAAATGACAATGGGAAGAAATAAGGATGGCTTGGTAGAGGGTTTCCCAACTGTAAGAACTGAGAATCCCTGAAACATTAAACAAGAGAAATTCTGGAATGATCTTTCTTGAAAAGATATAAAGAAAATGTCACCATTTTCAGTGTAATTGAAAACAGGAATAAATCACAGAACCTCCGTGTTTTGTCCAGCCCAATGAAGCCAACCTTGTCTTGAGAAACTAGTTGTCTGCCAATGTTTGGGGTCCTGGTGGTGCTATTTTAATTGATACTGGGAATTATGTTTTCAAGAAATCCTTAAAAGTTCTAAGTTAGACTCATGAAAAATGACTCACCTGGTTGCCTCCACTCTTGGGGTTCACAAATACAAGCAAGGGTTTCATGAGAGGAGAAGAGATAGGTTTTATGACAAAAGGACGACCTTTATTTTCCTGCTGAAAGAAGCAAGCGTCACAGTTAGTACAGACATCCGTGGCTCAACAGCAACCCCAAAGCAAAGAAAGTGGGAGCCCAACATTGGCATCACCACCTACCCTTCTACCCCTCAAAAAACCCTGTATTTTGTTTTACAAGTCTGACTCTTCATAGGACCCTCTACACATAACTTGGACTTAAGTATCTTAAACTATAACTCGCCTCAGATAATTAAGCCTTGCCTTTGAGTTTACTCTGTATGTGCTAGGACTTCTGGAAATGTCAGCTCTTACCTTCATCGTCATCATCATCATCATCATCATCTTTGGGAAGAGATTTTCAGGCAGATGCTTTGATTCTGAAGTGACAGTTTAGATCTGTGTGAGTGTGTGTGCGTATGTGTGTGTGTGTAGGGGTGTCTACCTCACTGTCTGCCTGTTTATTTATTTGGAACAGAAACAGCTTGGGCCAGACCGTCAGGACAGAGCAGGATATAGAAAGGTAGCTGTGTTTCCTTGGAACCTAACTCTCCAACACTTACTTCGGTTCCTCTTTTACTGGCTTTTCTTTTAAAGCTTGTTCTCTTCTTCTTCCGATTTGAAGCCTTCAGGGAGTTCTGTAGGGAAAGAAGGAGATGCCTGAGCGCAGAGGCAGGCGGCCCCGGGGCGTCCATGCAGAACCATGTAGAAGGTGATGGCAGCACATGCTGTTGACTGCATGCTTCTCATGCTTTGACACTTCCAAGCCACTGCTCATGGGTAAGCCACAGACAGAAACCAGTCGAGTGCTTCAGAGTGAGCAACTGACTCCCCAGCACACGGGGGGCAGGAGGGAGAGCCCCGGGGCTCTCGTGGACTCACATAACAACACATGGTATACCTGCCAACCCTCCCAGTAAAAATGGAAGAATCCCAAATTCTCTGAGGGGCTCCAGTCTCCCGCCCAACCAGGTCCGTCTCCCGCCCAACCAAGTTCAAGTTCATCTCCTGGTATGGAGATCACCTATGTGGAAATGTAAAAAAGGAGGCCATTTTTCATGTTTTTCTTGTTTCTTTTTCTTTCCTGTTAACTTTTTTAATGGTCTTTTTTATAATAATAGTCATAAAATGACTCTTGACCCCAGCGGAACTTCATGATCCAACTACTATATTAGCACTAATGTCTAATATTTTAAATGCTGAGGTAAGAGTCACCTTAAGTTACTTAAAACAGAGGGCGAGCAGTAATTGCTTTCTTTCTTTCTCTGTCTAAAGGCCATTGGTTTAGAAGGTCTTCCTGCTTCTATAGTAGCCTTTATTTTATCCTCTCAAAGAAGTGCCTCAGACTCATTGAAATACAGTGACCCTCGAATTTGCTTTTCCTTGCTAGGGATTTTATAGACCACAACTTTGTGATTATTTCAACTAACCATTTACTCTTAATATTTAATATAGATGCTTAGAGAAGAACCTGTTAGAGAACAGACAAAACTTACTGGTTGGAGACAAGGCAAAATCAGATTTAATGAGCAGAGTCAATAATTAATTAGACTGCATCTTCACAAGGATAAGATATTACTGACCATATAATAGATGTCTGACCAAGTGTTGAAGGCCTGAAATGCAGAATTCTTAACTTAGAAGTTCATATAAGTATACACACTTGCATTGTTTGAGCAGTTAAAAGTTTTTAAAACAGCTTGAAGAAATGTCACTCTCTAATCACCTAATTTTGAGAGTATTTTTCCCATAGAGTGTTCAAAGTAAACTTTAGTCTCGATTACATATATTAATGCATTAAAATTAACAAGATCCAAACTACTTTGCTTTTATTTCGCTTTGACTTGTATTTACAAAAAAATAAGCTCATCTATGGCCTGTGTCTACCAAGGATGAGAGAAACTCTCAAGAACCACCATCTGTCCCAAGGTTCTCTTTTCCCATCAGTTTCGAAGGAAATGAAAAAGACCCTGGAGCTCAAGGGTGCTCTAGACCCCAGGTGATTCCTCATATTCACTGTTGACTACACCTCCCTGAAAAATAGATCTCCAGGTTTCTAAACCCTGGTTCAATGGGCCTTTTATCAGGTCCTTGTCTCTTTTGCAGTATGAAAGCATGTGTTATATTTTGATAAATTTCGGTTTGTATAAAAGGGAAGAAAAAGGATCTGGAGTCTTTAAAAGTTTAATCAGCCACAAGGTCTAAGAAGAATGTTGGGAACTATTAGGCCAGCAGAAGTATCTATTTGGTGTCAATTAATGATGCTTTCAGAGATTCTCAACCATCTTTACATATTAGTCTCAACCATGAGAGCTTTGGAAAAAATGTGCATACCCGGGCCACATCAAATATTCTTATTTAATTTGTTTGGGGTGAAGCCCAAGCAAGGTTATTTCTTCAAAGCTCCCTGGGCAATTCTACCATGCAGCCAGGGCTGAGAACTTCTGCTTGAAGTAGAAAAGAGGAACATTAGGCGTGTGTGGAGGGGTAGAGTCGATCAACAGGGGGAAGCTTGAGTCTGATAGACTTAGTAGGGTCCCGAATCTCCCTGTTACTACCTCTGTGACCTTGGCCGAGTCAGCCAAACTTTGGAAACATCAGCCTCTTAATTTTAAAATGAAGTGATAATACCTACCTCAAAGGACAGGTGTGAAGTTCAAATGAGTAAAGGTATGTGAAGCAGTTAGCCTAGTATGCACTGCCTCATTCACAGCTGTACAGCCCAGCACCAAGCACAAATGCTGGCAGGAGGTCTGCAGGCCATCCTTGTTGGAATGGTGTGTGCATGTTAACATAGCTCACAGCACTGACTAACCCTCTGCAGTTTGAAGGGACCCCTAGGAAGTGAATGTGTGCCTCCCAACTTAGCTCTCCTAGCTCATTCACTGTCAAGAGCAGCTGCAGGATGCCCCGTGCTTGCAAGGACAGATTGTGGACCTTGAGTTTTTGACTCTAAGAGACAGGTCTATCAGATCAGGGCAAGATCTTACCACAAGTTTCTTAAACTTGTCTGATCATAGAAATCACAGTATTTCAGATGATTATGAGGATCAAGCACACAAGGGGAACACAGAATTGGAAAAAAACACATCGAAGTAAGGGTTGATATCTGAGAATAGTGCAGGTGAGGAACTCCACTCCCAGAGGGAACAGACACACAAAACAGCCTTGGTAACACAGATGGAGCAAATGCAAGTGCTTCTTAGCCTCACCAGGACGAAGGCATCTGAGGCCTTCCTCACTTCACAGACCAAGAAGAGGGCGAAGCCCAAGCACGGTGGTGTACAGTACCTGAGCGCGTCTGCGTGAGCTCTGAGAGACCTTACAGCCCTACGATGGGCAGACAGCAACAGTGAGAGTGTGCAGTTCCCCAGCATGCCTCAACGTTCCCGAAGGCTCCCTTCTGTGCACACAGAAACACAGACTTCTGTCTGAACATACAACCTTGTTTGGAAGGCAGCAAATTCAGTGAGGAACAGATGAATGTGAAGCAGATTGGGGATGTGTTTTAGTCACAAGAAGACAAGTCACCTACCCTTGTAGATCTGCAATATGGCCTACCCTGCCTGGGTCAGAATGGTTGGAGAATGCAATGCAACAGTGTGCTTTGCAAGAAGGCAAAAAGGATACCAAGAAGGTATTGTGGGGACTCATTGAAGACAGAGTCAAGAATCCTTTAATTCTTGTTCTGACATCCAAAACATCAAGGGCAGCTAACTTAGTGACACAAAGAGTTCCCTTTGCAAGATCAACACTACCCAAACAGGGGTTTTATTTGTGTGTGTGGTTTATTTTATTATTATTATTATTATTATTATTATTATTATTATTATTATTATCATCATCATCATCACATTCTTCTGATTCTAACAGTAGTTGCCCCTGTACAATCTGTGCCTGGCTCTTTTGTGAAAGACCTAAGGAAAGAAAAAGGCTTTTTGTTTTCTTGGACCAGATATCAGGACAATCTTACCTTGCCTCAGAAGTAATCCTATCAACAAAACCCTTAACAAAGTTATGACTCCTTCCTGGGCTGTTAAGAAATACTTTTGGATCAATCACTCAACTGAGAAGGAAACTTTAGGTCTTATTACACTTAAGGGATTTTCCCAGGTTATGGGATCACATATGACTGGTTATAATAACAGATCTTTAAAAAAAAAAAAAAATATATATATATGTATATATACATACACACACACACACACACACACACACACACCAATTCATTATCCCAAAGGAAGTCATCCCCCCATATACTGAACCAAACTCTGAAAGGCAACAGGAGTGGCTGTCAGGTTCTCCATTTAAGAGCTTTCTCATTGCCTACTCCAGCTGTGTTACTGGTGGTTCTGAGGATGGGCAAGCAGAAGAATAAAGAAAGCTCACAGCAAAAGTTAAAGTCATGGGAGAGGGAAAGGAGAGGGAATGTGGAAGTGCTGAGACTGAAATGGGGCAAATTATATTCTATGCATGTGTGAATATCCAAATGAAGTCCACTACTATGTGTCACTATGATGCCCTAATGAAAATAATTTTTAAAAGTTAAGGACATGAGGGCTGGGGAGATGACTCAGTTGGTACAGTGCTTGCCTTGCAAGCACAAGGCCCTGAGGTTGATCCCCAGCACCCAAAATATAAAGATTAAAAAAAAAAAAAAAGTTAAGGACATGAAAAAAAAAAGTTAAGGACAAGATCTCAAAAGCTACAAATAGTCATAGATCTGGGTAAATCACAAGTTCTAGTTTACCTTTAGAATTCACCAAAGGAAATGACTTGGGCAATTTTGAGAGATACTGTTGGTCATTGCATAACATTAGTTACTACATTTCACAGGTCGTCAGCATTTAAAGAAGATTTTCCACTCATAAGGGATTAAAAAAAAAATTTTAAAAAGGACTAATATGAAAAAAGCACATTTGGGGCCAGGAAGAAATGAACACAGCACTGTTAACACGTGGAACATTAGAAACAATGTAACTATCCATTGACAGGGAGATGAATAAATAAACCAGGACAACCATTGTATGGGATGTGGACAGCAGTTTAAAATATGTCCCTAGGTTCATGTTTTTAGCAGGCGCGGCGAGTTCTAAAGCATTATGAGTAGAATAAGGTCTCCTTTTGAAAACACACACCGCAATGCTCACAATGGCTCTATATCTTTTCCGCAGGTGTGCTTCTATGCATGTAAATCAGCAGTAAAAATTCCATATGGATTTTTAATGGAGGAGATGGGGGAGAACCTATAATTTAAAATGTTGGTGAAAGGGGAACTTTTTCTTTTATCTAAAAAGTTTATTTTTTTATTTTTTACAGGAAAAACACTTATGTATTACTAATAACTAAACAATATACCAAAAATCAGAGTATTATTGTTCTTCAAAGCAACCACAGTGCTCCTATTTAGGCCTATATAGTCCCAATGGACTCTATTCGGGAAAAAGGATGGAGCATCATTTTATATTCTTTCTACGAGACTGTAGAAACCCTTTGATATTACTGAAAGGGTTACAAAACAGTTTTGGAAAAGGAAAACATTTTCTCAAAAGGTGTCTTGTCTCATGATGCAAAACTTCTGCAAAAGCTATTCCACCCTCATATTCTATGGCTGGACTCTGTAAGACATTCACGTGATACATGTCTTGCTCCATTTGCTACCAGTACTTACACTGGTGCTTGAACAGAATCAGAATTGTTTATCTGATCAAAATATTGTTCTCTAAGATTTTCAATCCAGAAGAGAGACACTGACATCTGTAACTTTAGATACAACTTGGAATGCAAACACAATAACAGATTCAGCCTCCATTCTTAAAAAAAAATTTTTTTTCAATTTGGATTCTTTAAAATCATCTACCTTTCACCTTCTTTTCACTTCTAGTAAATAACTTCTTCCTCTCTCTATGTGATTTGGTGATGAAGCCCAGCAAATCATGCAGGCAGCCCACATTCCCCTAGCCACCAAGATGTCTCAGGATTCCCGACTCCACAGCTGCTCAGGGAGCCATTATCCTCTCAGCCAGCCATCTCTTAACAGAGAAGGAAAATATGTAGTCCAATTCCATCTCTTTATGAACCACTTTTCCTGACCATAATACAGTTTTGCTTCCTGCAGTTTCAGTTATTTACAGTCAACTATGGTCTGAAAATATTAAATGGAAAATTCCAGAAAAAAAAATCATCAATTTTAAATAACTTTTATTATAGTATATTGATACTGTTGTTCTATTTTGTTATTAGTTATTATTATCCATCTCTAACTGTACCTAATTTATCAATTAAATTTTATCATAGGAATATATGCATAAGAAGAAACATTGTATATATATAAAATATGGTGTGATACTATCCATGGCATCTGTGGAACTGTTTGAACTGCATCTCTGGGGATAAGGGGAGACTCCTGTACAATTAGTCATTGCTCCTCTCTGCAGTCATTTGTTTAAACACAAACATCCAAATAAAGCCAACTTTATTTGATGATCCATCTTAATGATTCTCAGTATGTTCTATCAACTTGAGTTGACCTTCTTCGTCTCTCTTCCCAATGACACCACCCACATCCTTCAAAACCAAGCACTGGAGTGTGATTTCCACTTAGCTTACCTTGATCTCAACAACTGCAAGTGCTCACTCCTGCTTCATGGTTCTACTGTGTTTTCACATCTGGGGCACCTTAGCACTCTCGACCTTGGACGCAGGACTCCTTCCTGACCACGGTTAAGCCACCCAGTCTAGCCTGCTGGGCTCCCCACTCTGTGTGTATCTTTCCCCAAAGTATACATTAACCAAAAAGGTCACACTTCTAAAAATATCAGGAGGATACTCTTTCCTTAAGGATACACATATTGTTGAATGCCTCTTCCAGAATTCACAAATACTCTGATCAATGACTTAAATGGGTATATCGATGTTACCTCTAGGGAGGGAGCATATTTTTTGTGGAAATCAATCCCATCTGATTCATCTTTAGACCTCATACTGCACACGATGGCATCTTTGAATATGACCACTTAAATAAATGTTTACTTACTCCAATTAAGAACACCTACTTTATAATTTGTTTTTTGAAGGAATATGATAAAAGAATGAAAAATACAGTAATGTTGATGTGTATAAAAATGTACATAGGACCTTAAAGTTGGAAAAAGATTTTACTCTGCTATTCTCCATCTACCTTCCAAATTCTCCTTTTTAATACACATCCCAATGTCTCAAATGAATTGTCTGATATCACTGCCTCCAAGTCATCAGGAACAACTTGGCACCCGTGTTACACACCTTACAAACTATAGTTTTGATTGTTACCCATGATCTGACCACCAACCCGATGACTTTTCTCAATTTCTGTTATTACTTTCAGTATCTGTAGAATTCAACATTGATGGCCACCCTGTTTCCTTTCCATTTTAAATAATGAAACCATGTTTTCACAGCTCTCTTCCTGTTTGCAGATTCTCTTCTTCTACTTCCTGCAGGTGGACAATTCCCTAGTCTTCGTCCATTCTTTTATTCAATGTATAAATGGCCCTGACTCTCTTCCACAGTAGAGGCAACACACCAGAATAAACAATCCCACCACAGGGTAAAACACAACAGTTAGTGTCTCAAGCTGCTCTGGGAGCATAGGAGATGCCAGGCTATGGCCCTTACTGTTCTCTCTTTACACCCTGTCCACTGGAAATCTCCTCTTCTTTTCATTCTCTTTCATTTTAACACATAGGGCTCGGGGATCAATGACTTCTGTCCTGATGTGTGTGTAACTGTCCAGTATTTTCGACTGCTGTGGCATGTCTTCACTTTGATACTCTGCACTCCTTAAAGTCAACAAGAAGAAAGATCACAAAAGCTATCTGTGTTGCTTACAACCAGCCATGGCTGTTCTATGTGCATCTGTTAGCTGACTAATCTTCCTGAAAACCCTGGGAATTAGGTACCTGCATCACTGACACTCTGAAGATGGGAAAATGAAATGGAAAAGTTTAAATTGTTCAATATTGCATAAATATTGTAAATGGTAGATGGTAAGGTTAAGGATCCAGGGAGTCCAAGTTCAAAAGTCAGAGTTCTTAAATATTACTGTGCTGTACCCAGACTCATCCTGAACCAGTTTTTAAACAGAATTTAGCTCATTAACTAACTTATTGGACAGCTTTGGAGCCCACAGGAAGAGGGATCATCAACATTTTTAGACAAAGCTGACTACAGTAGACAGTGAGGCAGTGTGGCCTCTAAGAATTTGATTTGCAGAATCAGAATTCCTGGGTTCAAACACATCTCAAGCTATTTAATATCTACGTGGCTGACTCCAGAAATGAACAGGAAATGCACAAGATGATCCCAGGGCATGACATCATTCCTGAAACCAAAGAAGCTGTCCAAAACTGGTCATGACAGTAGGCAGGAGACACCGGGGAGGGGTTCCAATCGGTCAAAGATAAAGCAGTGTGAATATAAGAAGAATAATAAGGACTTGAGACTGAGACATGTCATGGGGGCACATGCATACACATGTCTGCATATTCACATACATAAGGATGAGGTGAGTCCATCATGAAGCTCTGCAAAGACGACCACAGTGATTCTCAGCCACCTCTAAAAGTTGCTAGTGCATTAACTTATTCTGAAAATTTACTAATAAAGTCAAATACTTAAATATTTGTCTCCTGTTTGTTGGTGATAAGGGGAAGACCTGTTCACAGAAAAATCATAGCTAAATAGTGAAAAAGAGTAAAAATTGGAGAAACCACATTTTGGCAACCACTAATGAAATAAAAGAATTTTTAAAAAATTTTGATTTTGATGATAATCCGTAGGGGATAATCAATAGGTAAAAGGCTATTGTAGATGGATTAGGATGACAGCTTCCAAGCTCACTGATTGATCATGACATCACTAATACTGAAACAAGCTGATGTGATGTTCCTTGGTGAGAAATCCAATATAAATAGCATGCAATCCTTTCCCCCAAAAGTTAAACCCAAATCTAAATGAGCTGCTACATCTCCATATTAGTCTACACAAAATACAATTGTTTTAAAACACAATAAGGATACAGTCAGTCAAAATCAAGATTCAGGAAGTTCCATAGAAAAAATGACCCAGTTTATTCAACAAATAAATAGCATGAAAAAATATGAAGATATCGTTATAAATTTAAGAGACCAAAGGTACCTGTCCACAAAAGGCAGTTTGGGACTTTGGGTTCTGATTTGAAAAACTTTACTGTAGAAAAAGAAAATAGTTGAGACACACAGAAAAAAAAATTTAAGGAATTATTAATTTTGATGAGGGAGACAATGTTATACTATTATCTTTTTTAAATGTTATATTTTAAAGAAGCAAAAGGCAGCATTAGCAGGTGAAATTGAAAACAAAAAACATGGGGTAGATCCCACTTTCAGGAAGGTGGGACAGAAGGGGTGAGGCCAGGAGGAAAATGGAGGTGGCTGGGAACAAGTAGGTGGGCGTCTCTGTTGATGCTGTCGAGGTTGGCAGCTGGGGTGACGCTGTACTGCAAGGTATTACCAGAGGCTTGGTCAAGGGTGCAGGAAATTTCCCTCTATTATGTCTTCCAGTTTCTTATTAATCCCAAAATTAATAGTTTAATGAAAGAAAATAACCTGGCTGGGCCAAGGATAGCTGAAATGAGAGTGGCAGAAAACCTGAATCCTGTAGAAGAACCCATTACAAATTTTCTCTTTCTTCATTTGCTTGAAAATTTCCATAACGAAAAGGTGTTTGCAGAATGCAGAAAAGAATACCATTTCTATGCAGAGTGGAATCATCATCTGATTTTCCTAACTGTTCTATTTCTAGTCTTTCAAAATCCCATAACACTAAGGCATCCTACACATTCTTGCTAACTTTTCCTTCCATGAGACTCTTTGGACTCTGTCATTCCTTGGCTGATGAAGAAACCAGTTACTTCAGGACAAAGTCCACATGTCTTCAGATCCCCCCCCCCCCATCAATCCTATGCAACCTTCTGCTCACCCCACCTTCCCCCTCACCCTGTACCTCAGGCCAACTAATTTCATAGTCCCACAAATGGTGGGACATGATGCCCTTATTCCAGCCAAGCTCCTGCCTGCTACTCCTTCTCTTCTCCACTGATTTAAACCCTACTCATCTTTCAAACAGCATATTAAAACCCACCTCCTCGTGAAACTCCTCCAACCATCCCCTTAAGGTAATTCTAAGGCTCTTCAGAGCGCGAGGACCCTGTGTTGTACCACAGAGTCCATTAGACCCACTGACACAACCCACATACTATATAATATAAAGCCTTGGAGAGATTACTAAATTATAGAAAGAGAGAAGAAAGAAGTAGAAATATTAAGGAAATTCAAAAGTAAAAACTGGAACTCACTGCACTTGAATTTCAGACAGCAATATAGAGAGAGATACTAACATGTGTCACCTTAGGCCACTCATCTAACACATCTTGACACTGGATACAAACACGTAAAATGAAAGATTATACAGAGTTCCCACCTTCTAACACACAATACTGCACTTGTCTCTGGGAATAAGCTCCCCAATGCTTCCATGGATTCTAACTTAGGAAGATCATTCATAAACAGTACTCGTGAATAGAGGCTAAATTTGATATGAAACACATAAAGCAAAACCATATCTCTCAGCCATGAGCTTTTAAATAAAATTGGGTTGATGAGAATAAGTTGCACAAGAGACCCCAGGAATTGGTCCACCATCTTCTAAATACATTACATTCAATGAGACGTCCTAAAACACCTGTACTCTGGGGTAGGTAGGATCTCTCTCCCTATTTTTGCACGAAAAGTCTGCCATCCTATAAGTTGGCACCTACTGTTCAGGATGTATGGTATGAAGGAAGAAACGTGCTCAGTTGAAGAATATGGCCTAGTTGAGAAACCATCACAGTCTCCAAAACAATGAAGCTGAGACCGGCGAGGAGAGGAAGTGCACTGAGAAGAATAACAGGATGGGGTTAGGAACTAACGATAAATACCACTTTGCTTTAAGAAGGTGCTGCTGCTCTCTGAGCAGGCCTTGTGTGTGCAGGAAGGTCATGACTCAGTCTGCCCTCAACTGACTTCCTGGGAGTGTCCAGGCTGGAAGAGAAGAGAGTTGTAAAAAAGCCAGCTGTACCCATCACTGGGCCTCTCTGAAACTCAGGAGAGCTACTATCAAAGAGAATATAGTGAGAAAATGAATGGGGAGGAAGCGTCCTTGTTCTAGAACTTTGAATTTATTCGGCTGATTCCATGAGGGAGCCAGTGCAGTCAAGTGTTGGGCTACGGGATGAATTTAGTAGCTGAAGCACGGGATCTTGGGGATGAGTGAGCAGAACTTTCAGGAACCCAAAGAATAGTCAGGGGGAGAAAAGCGAGTAGCAGCAGTTCACTTTTCTCTGCACTGGCCAGCAGCACCAGGGTCCTGGCAGTTACCTGAGGCTTCTTCACCTTAATGATCCAGGTGGGCGGGACTATAACTGCAGCATGAGCCCCCAGGGAGCAGGGTTCCTCGATGTGATGCAGCATGAAACAGGTCACCTTATTGTGAAACTGAAGAGAAAAAGGGGCTAATAAGCAATTCTGGGCAAAAGGTAATGTCACAGCAAGAAGTTGTAAGTGCATGTACACACACATTGTGCGTACACACACAGGCAGGCACATGCACACACACACAGAGGGAACCACAGACGTGCATGCACACACACACACACTAAGGGCACTTGCTTCTCAACACCACCCAACCAGCCCCAGGAGCTGAGAGACTTTCTTTCATTCCAGTATACAAATTTACTACAATTGTTAAGGAGAAATCAACCTGGCAGGACAAGGTCTGCAAAAACTTTCTACCCATTTAATGAAATATTTACATGAGGATGTTAGAAATTTAGAAGGGTCCAGTAATCCCAGCTGCACACAATTGTGACCCTTCTCTTGTGCCTGTCACAGACTTGGTTGATTAAGGATAATGTGGAGAAGGAAATGAAGGTCAGCCAAAAGGCAAGTCCTACCCTCTGCCTCTCCTTTATCCATCAGAGACATAAATCCTCCCGGGTTCTCTCTCCAGTTAGAGAAGCCAGGAGAGAGGCAGGACATCTCTTCTAGGAAGTTATTAATCCCAGAGGGAAAGAAGTACAAAGAGAGTGCTTCTGCTTGGTTCCTCAACAGCCTTAAAAAAATACAGTGCCCTGATACACTTGGCAAGCTTGAAGTGCTTTCACTTTTGAAAGGAAGGAAGCAAAAGGAGACTAATGATCTTAGCAGCACCTCAGTGTGAGGGGCTTAACTGGGTACCCCAGCTGTGATGCTGGGACTGATGGCTGGGGGCCAATCACATTTGCAATCATCCTGACTACAGAGTGATAGCAATGTGCAGTAATACTCATTTTCTAATAAACATAAAATCAACATTATGCAATAATTAGGGGCCTTACATTTTAATCATAGTGATTTCTTAGAACTTCACGTCAGTTTCTACTTGGTTTATATTTATCGTGATCATATAATTTATCATTTTCACTGGAACAATTTAAAAGTGAAGGATATCACTGATAATAACTATGTGAGAAAAACAGACATAAATCAGGACTGTCAGGAAAACTAGCTAATACAGTCACTGAAATTTTAATAATATTTTTTCATTTTTGCATGTCTTCAAGATCTGCTGTGATCCAGTAGCTAATGACTAATTGATCAATTAAGAATAAAATACTTACTAATTCTCCCTGTCACTAGTTATTTGCCTTTTGCAAAAGATTAGATTTTCCAGAGGAACGTTATTTTGAAAAAAAATAACCTTCTTTTGAAAAAAAATTTAAATTGTATATCTAAAATTATCATTGTATATCTACAATGGTATGGATCTCAGAGACTGACAAAATATATTCTTTCAGATTGTTCTGGAGCAATCTCCAATCTAGTGACTAAGAGGCAAATTCAAGATCACACAGCTTTTAAATGATAGAACTAGGATCTTAATGAAGGAAACTCAACTCCCAAACCCAGGGTCCATTCTTCTGCACCATGGAGATTCACTTACTTGTTTGTTTACCTTTACTGTTAAAATATATCATAATTATAATTCGTGCCAAAATTTTAAAATTATAGTACTTGCAAAATCACCTTCTACAATGTTAAAATGGGGAATTCAAATTTATGTGGAATTGACCAAAGTTCTGCCTTAATGGTCAAATGAGAATCCAGTCTCTGTATTAATTCAGTTGAGTTGAGATTAAAGAGCATACATGTTCACTGGAAAGTGGGGCTGGGTTTCCAAATTGACCCTGATAAACCATCTCACCCTCGCCTGATAGTGACATGGTAGAGCAGGTACAGCCATCTGAGCACAGCTCACCAACAGGGTCTCACCAGGTCAGGAAGCTCAAGTCACCCACTGCAGCATGAAAGTAGCCATAGATGATACAAAAATGCAAAAACAGCCACAGAGAATCCATAAGTAACTAGGCATGGCTGTGTTTTGATAAAACTTTATTTATAAAAATAGATGTTGGCCATATTTGACCTTGGGGAGCCACAGTTTGCCAACTCCCAAGTAAGAGTAAAAGAAACAACAGGCACACAGGTCAACCAGTAAGAAAATGTAGCATCTGGTTTGGAGATAGGATTTAGGTAATAAAAAACAAAAAAAAAAGCTGAATGGGCAAAGGGAAATTTAAAAAAGAAGAAAAATAAATGGAAAAATGACCCTCAGATCCTAACGGATGCATGTGTGCTAATGTATAGAAGAGTTACATTTTAATTAGCACACAGACGACATCATCCAAGCCTAGAGAAATCTAAAGAAGGGCACAGGAGATTTTCATCCATGTCAAAACTGAAGGAACCAAGAACCAAGAGGGTTGGACACCTGCATTAGAGGGGTCTCTCCTGTTGAGCGTGGCTGTGTTCCTAACTCTGAACCTTTCTACCAGGAGGAGTTCTCAGCACTCTAGTGGAGAGGGCAGAAATGTGGTCCAGGAGTAAGAAGCCCTCTATTCCAGCCCCAGGGCTGGAACCAGGGGAGGACTTCCCAATCTTTAGTCCCAGGCTTTTGAACATGTACAAAAGAAAGGGGCGAATGTACTTCTACAGTTTCTCTCAGCTCATACGTACAGTTGTTCTATAGTTTTACTGTCTTTCATCCTTCAAGGATTCTATCTGAGAAAAGTAATACGTTCAGTTAGGATCGTGTTCCCCTGGTGGTCAGGAACTCAAGCACTGGCGGTGTAGTGGTCACATGAGCCCATGTTGCTGTATCTCCTCCCAAACTTACCGCCTGCTTGCACCAGGAACAGCTGATGGCCACGATCTCTTTACTGTGGAAGGAGAACTTTTGCTGGAAGCCCTGGGATATTAGGACAAGAGACAGAGAATTTTTAAAAACACCTAAATCACAGCACATATCAGCCCTGCTGAAGTTCAATGAAGTACATAAGACCAGAACTGTCACCCATTACTATAGTAACCAGGACCACAAGTGCCACCATCAGCACTGTGCTCTCCACCTTCTGCCATGCAAAGAGTTTCTATTTCTGAACCACCCAGAGTGTGAGAAGGAGGAGGCCCTGGCATTTCCTACACCACTAACTTTCCCTAAATCAGCTGCACACAAAAAAAGAGCTCAAAAATATTTCTGATCTAATTTTATTACAAGCAAAGGAAAAGTCACCTGATCCAATGTCATCATGGTCATGTATCTCAGAGACTTTACACCTCTAGAGTCTGAGAACTCAGGAAGACAGAGTGAAATATCAGAGAGACAGTACCCAGAAGTCAGGGTCTGGGAGAAGTCCAAGGGTAGAGCAGGAAATTCAAACACTTTCATCATCCTCTTGGGACGTCTGCTCGCAAAACAAGCAGCTTTTAGTTTTTATTCCTCATCAGCAAGCACTGATGAGATGGATGGGATAGCAAAAACAACCCTCTTAAATGAACAAACAGAATAACTCTTCCATCAGGAACGGAAGAGGTGGTTTTAGTTGCTGCTGTCTTTAAATAATTACCAAAGAGAAGTCTGCAGTAATGCTCAAAGAATTTTTTTCCCAAAGCCCAGTCATTTCTCACTGCCTGTAAAATCTAAACCCCAACAAAGAGCAGTAACAAGAAACTAAACAGGACTTCGGTAAGGTGGTCAGAAGAAAAGAGAAAGATGTGATGGGCAGGAAAGTCATTCTAGGCCCTGGACAAATGAGTCTTGCTTAACATGCATTGATGATTTTAAATTAAACTCAATTCACATGCTATGAAGTGATGGCCCAATGGCATTTGGCAATGTCCATAACCCCTGCCTGTCCACAGCACTGACACACCGTTGAGCATTCCCTCCTCTGAATCTTTCTCCTCTCTTGGTTCCCTGAAGCACTATCCCAGTTCTCCCGCTACCTCACCAGTCTCCTGCATGACATTAGCTAGGACATTAGGACTGGGTTCAACTGCCTTCACCCTGAGATTCCTCTTCTCATCCTTCTCTGTTGCCCCACCATCAAATAGCACTTCCATAAACATGATTTTTTAACATCAGACTCTCTTGGATTTGAACAATTTCTCCATCATCACAACCTTTGCAGCAACTTAAGTGATCATAATGTCACTCCCTGTATAGAAAAGTTAACCTTGAGAATCCTCAGCAATCCTGAGAATCCTAACCTTAGAAGGGCTGTTTGAAGGTTGGGAAAACTGGATTTCAGAAAGTTTTCCTCAATTCCCAGAATAGTTAAGAGTGGCAGGTTGGGCCTAAACTGTTACACTACACAGCTTCTGCTGAATACTATTTTCCTGCGGGGAGTCTGGAATTTTGGTCTGTGCTATGCAGAGGGTGCTTATGTGAACAGGTCTCATTAAAAACTCTGAGCACTGAGTTTCTAATGAGAATGGCAGATATTTCACCTGGGTTTTGCAGCTCACTGCTAGAGGAATTCAGCACATCCTGAGGACTCCCTGGGTAAAGACCCTGGAAGCCTGTGCCTGGCTTCTTCCAAACTCCCCCCATGCACCTGTCTCTTTGCTGACTTTGCCTTATGTCCTTGGGTTGTGATAAATCATAGATGTGAGTGCTCCATGCTGAGTCCCTCCAGTGGATCACTGAAACCGGGGTGCTCTTGATGACCTGACACACACTCCTCCACCCAGGTAATGGGTCTTACTGCCCCTTTCTCTCAATGACAGCACCTTTTCCCCAGAAGAGGACTGCTTCTTGGACACAAGTGAAATTCTGGACCAGCAAACAACCACCCCAGTCTGAAGCACCTGAGAGTTGCAACTGCCCAACAGGAATAGCTTACAGAGAGGACACAACGTTAGTGGGCCAGAGGACTAGTTGTGCAGGACTTTTCAAAGCTGATACTGAACTATTCAAATATAAAATGAGAGGGTACCAAAGAAGACATAAATGACTTCACACTGCAGATACTTGAAAACTTCCTCAACATCCCCCAAGTCATTTTTGAGGAAGCAGAGAGATGGATAGAACTTTAAGACGAGAGCAACAATTTGTGATGCTGTGTCAAGAAAGGGAAAAAAAGGTAAGAGCATGTGTGCTGGTGCTGGCGTGGGCCCTGAGCACCCTGAAATACCTCCCTGTGGTTCCCCAAATCCAGCCGGGCATCCACTGTGTCAACTGGTCACTTCATATCTGGAGTGCGCTCCATTTTCTAACTTCTCTCTCCAGTGACAGACTGCTTCCCCCTTTTTTCTTCCCTGTCACCAGTTCAAAATACTTAAATGACACTTCTTTCCCTACAGATTAAGAAAATAAACTCCTCTTATGGGCATTTTCGGACCATCCATAATTGTCCCAATTTTTCAACATCTATCACCCACTCCTTTCTGTTGTAAGGCCCTGTCATAGTGAGATGGGTCTGATTATATTCCACAACTTGATTTATTCTTTTATGTTTCCCTTTTTTGGCCCCATGCTGTTTATTCATTCCCAACCCATCAGCAGGAAAGCCCACCACATTTCATATACAGTAGTATCTAGATTTTATGTCTACTACAAAATCTAAAAAACATTTTCTAAATCACCTCAATGCCTGTGGTTCTCCTCCTGAACTTGAAGGTCACCTCTACCTCCCCTTGCCACTAACAAGTAGTTGCCCCAGGAAGCTGGTTATTTTATGTGCACATGTATCAGCTCTCCAGTAGAACTGAGAGGTCTTCAAATTAAATGCTTGTTCTTAGCAACTTGGCATAGTTCTTCAAACATCATAGGTGAGGGATACACATTTTCTTATTAAATGAACAAGAAAGTTGCTGCTACCACATCGTGATCCAATCACAAACTTCATGCCATCCAGGCTTTAAACGCCTGATCTAAGACTCCTGAAAATGTGCGTCCTCATTAGACCCTTCTACAAGCGAAAAACCAGCCCAATAGGCAATACAAACATCCGAGAATTCTAAACTTTACTTTTAAGTCTGCAATATTGGGAATGCTGTATAGCTAAAATCAATACAGTAAAATGTGTGACCTGAGAGCCACAGCTGAGTGTCATGATTCAAAATGTACTGAGTCTTAAATACTATTACCCAGGCATCCTTTCATCAACTTGTACATCAGACAGAATCTGGGGAGAGATGACAAAGCTGAGCCCAGCTCTTGAATCTTCTTATTGGTTGGGTGACTATTTTAGTCAGCTTTTTTGTTGCTGTGACTAAAAGACCTGACCAGAACAATCTTAAAGGAGGAAAAATTTATCTGGGGACTCACAGTGTTTCAGAGGTCCCTAGACAGCAGGCTCCATTCCTCAGGTCTTGAGGTGAGTCTGAACACACCAGGAAGGAAGGATGTGGTGGAGGGAAGCAGCTCACATGACGACTAGGCAGCAGAGAGACAGATTCCAACTCTCCAGATACAAAATAGACATCCCAAAAGCAAGCCTCCAATGACCCACCGTTTTCAGCCACACCCTACCCACCTTCAGTTACCACTCAATCCCATCAGAGGATTAAATCACTGATTGGGTTAAGGCTTTTATAACCCAATCATTTCTCCTCTGAACCTTCTTGCGTTGTCTCACACGTGAGCTTTTGGGGGACACCTCACATCCAAACTATAACAATGATATCAGGTGAATCACTTAACTTTTCTAATTTCTTCCTTTACCACCATCAGGTGGGTTATAAGCATCAAGTGAAATAATGTATCTGGGAGTTCCTTATAATGTCCTAAACAGGTGTGTGTGTTGATATATGTGGAAGAGTATTAACCACTAAGATCTAACAGCAGGAACCTCTTCCACCACCTTGCTGAGAAAGCCTTCTGGAGTTTAGGGTGAGTGTGTTCAGCTGCCGCCCTCATCTGACTGCTGGGCTTCTCTTCTGGCTTCAGGGAGACAACAGATGCAATCCACTGTGACAGGGACAGGCTGATTCCAGAAACAAATGACAAGGCCAATCACAACCAGGGCACTGGGCATGCTGCTTATGCAGAACTGTGGGGGCTCCCTTGGAAACGAGCCTGGTGGTCATCCTCTCTGTGCTTTGTTTTGGATTCTAGTCTGGCAGAAGCACAGTGACCATGGCTTTGGGCTTTATCCACACAGAGACATAAACAGAACTGCCTCAGGGCCATCATGGACGACGTTCCCACAGACCACCTGCCATGGGGAGATTTTGGCCAGGCAAAAAGAACCAGATTCCCAATCACCCGTGTTAAAATGCTGGCCCACATCTGCTATTATGGTCCTGACAGATGTCTGACTGCATTTCGAATGACTCTGATTTTTAAGGGCGATTTTGTTCTGCACTATCAAAGAGGCAAATGGGGATATAAGCCCAGATGCTTCGGATCTAACTGACTTCAGAATTAAAAATATCAAGAATACTAAGGGACAAAGTCACTCTCCTAGTTCTTTGGGTTTTTTCAATCACATTGAGCCTTTGGAATGAAGCATTCGAGACTTATTCTGAGCAGCTAACACTCTGGGGCCTCTCTTTCTTCCGCCATCTAGGGCACGTACCAAATGGCACTCATTTTTATAGCCTTGGCTGAAACCAGAAAACAAGAACCTTGCCTGAAATGAGCTGAAAAGTATTCTCTTGTTTCTGTATTGAACAGGGGTTTGAAGTGGAGGGATCTCTTGACCTTAGGCTTCCCTCCCTGTGTGATTTGATTTTACCCAACACAAGTTGATATTTCACTTGCTTCCAAAACTAAGTAGCAATAAAATAAGCCTGTCCATATTCACCTGCATGTGCAAGGCCCATAACTGTTATTGAGGACAATCCCAAGTGAAATATAAGACTAAATCAATTTACCTCCAGTAATATTTATCTTAAAAAAAGAACTTGTAGCATTTTTGCTCAAATACTCCCTATGATTTTTGAACTAAATATATATACTCTTTTACAAATTTCCTGTTTCATCTCTAAAATGTTTATCATAAGTGGAAAAGCAAAGTTCATAATTTCTAGCAAAATGAGATTGAAATTTTAACATAAACTGCTATACCACTCTTTTAACCGTATCTTATGGGAACATAACTACCAATATATATCACTATAACTAGTGAATTGGCACTCACTGATGTAAAAGGAGGTTTTACCTCTTTGAGCAGCATTTTGATAGAAGACCTCAAACTGACTATGTTGCAACCACTTTCAACCAGGTGAAGCTAGTAAGTAACCAAGACCTTCAGGTTACCTAGGTGCAGATTAACCAGCCTATTTGAAAACTCTTCTGACCAAAAAAAAAAAAAAAAAAATGGCGCTTTTGTTAACTTGATTATCCACTCACTCACAGGCTAGTTTGTGTTATTCACAGTGCATGTTTCAATCTTTAATTAGCAAAGCCACCAGGAACCAACCCCCATCCCAAAACACACAGATCACTGAATTTTTCTTTTCAACAACCATTCAGTGCAGTGCTACCAGCTCACTGAGACAAGAATCTTTGCTAGACATGGTGACTCCTTAGGAACTAGGCTAGTGTGATAATATGCCTTTTCCTTAGTTTTTTCACAGTGTAAAAATGTTAGTATAATATTCTAGTTTTTGAAAAACTGGAGTTTTATTCATCCATAGAAAATCTCATTTATCTGAACTTCCTAAATTTCCTATTATGATATTGGTCTTAAGCTAAAATTGTCAAAAAGAATTTTTAAGGTTTTCAAAATGTAAACACATGTATTCATCTAAGTTAAATTATAATGAACAATGTTTTTATCAATAGTAAGCAGTGTTTTATAACTTCTGAAGTTATTTAAAATTATGTGGTTTACAGTCACTACATTAAAATCATTCTTGAAAAACCTAAGTTCTTTTCTACTGGGCTTAATTACAACACACTTTATGGCATTAATTAAAGGCTCTGAAAATCTGCATTGCTCTTATTGTCCATAATATGTGCTTGCTCCAGGGAATAGCCAATTCACACCTATACATTGGCTTTTTATTATTCCTCAACAGAACACCCTGAGTTTCTCCATCCTGATGTGGTTTGGAATTACAATGTATTAATCAGAGCAGCTCAGCCATACCATCCTCAGATACTTCCTCCTGTTTCCATTCATGATTTTAAGGCCCCTGCTACAATCTACAGATTATAAATTGAGTCTTCTAGGGAAAATTTGTCCAAAACTTAGGGCACAGGATTCTCTGTCCATGTTAACACTGTTACTATGAATGTGTCAGTCTATGTGAAGATACTAAGGCATGGCTTCCAGGACTGTGTCTTCCATGAGTCAATGACTGTGAAAGTGGACAGCTTAACCCAGGGCCTTGGAACAAAGGCAGACCCCCCACAACTATGGCTACTGATTCACACTTTAATTTTCAAGTAAACTACAGAGAGCTATGATCTTCACAGTTTATATTTTTATGAGTATTCTAATCTTAGAACAAAAATACTTTCTGCAGATAGTATTATATTCAAGAAGGCCCAAATTACATACAACTGTTGGGCTTATCTTTGTTCTAGAATAACAGGTAGGTTTCTTGTAAGAAAGCATTTTCGTAATGCTGGAAACAACTACCTACAATTATGATAATATGTTCATCCATGAAAATTAATTGACATCTCTGACCCATAATAACCTTATGAAATTATCATTTTATGCTGATAATATTGACCAAGCAGGCTGGTGTTTGGGAAAAAAACAAGATCAGTTAAAATTGTTTAAGATTTCTTTAAAGAAATCATATAATATATATCTTGCTGGTTATATGACATTTCAGGAAATAACTGGTTGTGCTCCATCTTTAACTAGTTGATTGAAGAAAATGCTCTTCTGCTGGTAGAAGTAACTCCACTCTTTTGTGTGTAAACTTGAACGGTTTTGCTGTACATCTCCCAGACAACTAAGAAAGAAACTTACAAACCTTGCCAAAATTATTCAGATTATGTCCTAGCTGGCTTCATGAATCTATGCCAAGGTAATGTTGTCAGGTATATATACCTTAGGGAGAGAAAAGTCTGCTGTCTAGGAATAGTTTTGACTTTACTTTGGGGCTTTACTACATCTGTTCTTCCTGGTAGTATCACTAATGACCTAATAGTCTTTTCATACCCATGGATCCAGTCAGGGAAGATGTAAAGACTGTTAAGAGAGGAAAAATCTCAGAAGACCTAGCTGTAGGAACTAATCAACCTGCATGCACCAGTGGGAGTGGAGAGTTGTCTCGGAGCCTGAGGGTGTGGGAAAAAGGGGTCAGGACTCATAGCTGATAAAGGAGTTTCTCAATGTAGGAACACTCATCTGTTAAAGATAAATTAGACATTACATATGGTATTGCTATGTTTTGGATCTAGAATGTTCCTCAAAGGCTTGTGTGTTGAAGGCTTAGTCCTTGATGCAGCAATGTTCAGAGGTAGAACTTCTGGGAAGAGACTGGATCAGGAAAGCTCTGACCTCCTCATGGATTTATAATTTATGGCATTATCAGGAGGTGGTAAAGGCTGTGGGAGGTGGCGCCTAATTAAAGAAGTGAGTACTAGAGGGAATACCCTTTAGGACTGTGTCTTGTTGCTGGCCCATTCCTCCCTCTGTCTCTGTCCTGGCCACCATAAACTGAGCAGCTTTGCTCCCTCACACCCTTCTACCAGGGTGTTTCTGCCTTGGAGCCAGCTGACCAGAGACTGAAACCTCTGAAACCATGAGCCAAAACAAACCTTTCCTTCTCTCTAAGTCATTTTTCTCTGTATTTATTACAGTGATAAAAAGCTAATACAAATAAAATACATACATGGAGAACACAAGAGTTACCAAGAAACCCAGAAGATGATGCTGACATTAGGATGCTAACACTAACACTAAGATTGCTTTTGAAAACAAAGAGATGGTCCATGTTAAGTAGAAATGCCAGAATTGCTGCAACAGAGATAGAAATAACTGAAATCTCACAGAAGTTATGCTGGAGTTGCTATGTTAGGTACAGCTAAGGACCCATCAGTTGATTAGGATCTCCATGAGGCTCAAAGGATACTCCACTCCCCAAATCAGTAATAAAGGTGCTGGTGAGAAGGACATCACTGTTGAGAAGCTCAGGGCAGCTATCCTCTGAAGGTTAGCCCAGATTGTAGTAAATGCCTTGCAGAATGAGCAGTCTAATAGCAGCTGGGATTACAGAATTCCAGACACATTAGGGACCATGTGGCAGCACTTAATCATCAAAGCAAGGCTGGCATCTTCACAGTAAGATTGATGTTGACACCAAGGGAGTCTGACTTACAGAGAGCGATGGAACTGGAAAATACACATGGCATCCATAGAAGCAAGATGGATGTTTTTGTCAGCTTTGCAATGCTGTAACCAAAAGACTGATACGAACAACTTAAGGAAAAGTTTACTTCTGCTCACAGTTTCAGTAATTCAGTCTATCATTGGCCAACTCTATAGGTCTGGGCCCAAGATGAGGCAGAACATCATGGTAGAAGGATGTGGTAGAGGAAAGCAGCTCAGGACATGACAGCCAGGAACAGAGAGAAGGTTCTGATTACCAGGCACCAAACATAAGCCCAAAGACATGCCCTCAATGACCCACTTCCTCCAGCAACATTCTACCTGCCTATAGTTATCACTCAATCCATCCATTAGATTAACCCACTGAATAGGTTATGGCTCTCAGAGTCTAATTATTTCACCTCTGAACATTCCTCCACTGTCTCACTGAATGTGAGTTTTTGAGGGACACCTTATATGCAAACCAACCCAATAAATTTTCAGATAAAAGGGATATTTTTCAATCAACAATTCAAAGAATGATCAAGAGAGATAAAGGTAAATGCTCCAAAAAATAGTCATAATCTTTGTCCTCTGTTTCTGCCATTCTTCAAAGATAGAACCCATTGACTGAAGGAGAGGACAAGTTCCTGGGAGAAGACTCCAGCAGCAATATGGTAATATTCTATGGTAAATCTGTCCACTCACTAACTAAAACGACCTACAACCATTCACTTGGGTAGTCTGACACTGAGAGAGAAATGTTCAAGTCTCTTAAAAACTATGGGACTAGAGTCCAGGATGACTTGTCTATCCTGGGTATGAGGCAGCATCATAGTCCTCTAGAGTAAAAGTGTTTAAAAAATGGAGAACTGGACCAGGGCTGTTTTACAGAGTCTACTGATTCTACAAATTCATCAAGGTTAATTTCCCTGGTCCTCAATTACATATTTGGAATGTACACACTTGAAAATTGTGAAAGAGCTCGCATAGTGAGGAGGCTCAAATAACCCTAAAACCACTCTCCAAAGCATATCTAAAACAAAACAATGTGAAGCTCACAAGAGCAATAGGTATGAGATGATTCAAATTGGTAATTTTGAAAACTATGATAGTGGTCTTTTGTTTGTTTCCTTAAATGATCTGTTTAAGTGCCACCCTTTAAAAACTAGAGGAGGCAGGAGGCAGAGGTGGTATACCATTACATACCATTTAGATTACCAGTTGAGATACTATAAAACCAAATAGATACCAGAGAATGGTGCTGGACTAGCACAAATTCAACCCAGTATACTCTGATTACAGCTACTATGCCAAATCTGAAATCTTTCAACTTCAAGTATGTGACATGTGGCATTGATTTGAAAAGTAAATTATTTTCCATCCATCTCTGAAAGGAGAATACAAAACTGTTTACATTCATTTCCAGGGTTAATGATATACTATTGTAGGCTCATTCAAGGGTTGAGCTCTTCTGAATGTTATCCTAAAGTATGCAAAGAGATCTGAGCCATAGAACATGCTGCAGAATATCACTTGGTCCACCATATCAGTGACATCATGCACAGTGGATTAGCAAGAAATGGCAGGTGTGTTGGAGGTCTTGGTGAAATAGAAGGTGAGAAGATAAACCCTATAAATAATCAGATATCTCACTTGTTAGTGAAGCTCCCGGGGTTCAATAAATTAAGGCATGCTAGAAAACCCTCTTTGATCTACAAAACAAAGTATTTTTATTTCACAATTTTGACAACTAAGAATTAAGAATAACACTTTGTAGGCCTCTTTGGGTTCCAGAGGTAGCACATTTCACATTTAAAAATACTGTCATGGTTCATTTAGTGAAAGACATTAAATGCTGCCAGATTAGAGTAGGACCCAGAGCAGGAAAGAGCTCTACAGCAGGTTCTCTCTGCAATGAAAGTAATCCTGTCCCTCCATGTTCCTAGAGGACTAAGAGAGGAGAAAAGATCCCTTTGGTGTTTATGACAAGCAGGAATAAGACAACACAGACTTTAGGATTCTGAAACAAATTTGTGCCATCTGCAGGAGGAAACAGAATACCTTTCAAAATCATTTCCTGGTATGTTACTATGCTCTGGTGGAGGAATACCGAGTAAATCACCAGGTGTCATGAGCTACATTCTGTGAGATCGCTAGTCATAAAGTTGGGTTCCCCCAGCCTCAATCCATTGCTACATTAAGTGGGACTCTCTGGGACCTGGTATGAGTAGTACCAGGATGCATGAGTAAGTAGCTCAGAATCCCATGTCATCCATTACTACAGTACTAGGTTTCTCATTCAATTCACACCTATGAAATTATGGGAATCCCTAATGGCCATCTGAAAGAGGAGAAAAAAGCTGAGATTGGGTCATAAATAGGTCAACTGTATAAGTCCCAGCCAAAAATGGACTCTTGCTGCACTAAAGCCTACTCAGGAGTGGCCCCTAGAGACATAAGTGAGAAGAAATTCTCCAGTGAGCATAACTTCAGGTACACAACTGTGTAAAAAGATAAATGGCCTGATTTAAGAATATATAATGACGTACAGACCATGGTGAATGGTTTGGCTATATAGTCAGGGACCAGGAAGGAAACAAGAGGTCTGGGGAAGAGGTGGGTAGATGATATATGAGGTTAAATACAAAGAGTAAAAGTAATCATTGCATGTTGATGCCCACCAGAGAGCACTCACCTTGTAAGAAATAAAAACTTAAGACATAACCCAGGCACCACTCTCTGTTATGAGCCATCCATTGATAGCACCACAGACTCCTAAGTGGACGACCCATGGTGGCAGTATAGGACGTTATGCCTGCATTCAACAGCAAGGGCTTCCATTCACCAAAACTGAGTTAGCTACTGCCACTGCTTAATGACTCACCTGCCAACAAAAGGCACCCAGGCTAAGCACCTAATATGACACATCCCTTAAAGGAAACAACTAACTACTTGATAGAAAATTGATGACACAGAACCCCTTCCACTCCCAGAAGTGGCAACAATTCACCTTCACTAGAGACAACAAATATACAGTGTTTGACCCATCAGTGTATGATCCCGCAAAACACTGTGTCAGATCAAAGAAACCACTTTAGGACAATCAGGCTGCTTCGGGGGCATGTGTCCATGAGATGCACTGGTCTTATCACATCCATACCACCCAGAAGCTGCAGGACTGACACAGTCTTTGGAAGGCACGTATAAGTCAGGTTTGAGTGTTCGAAGGATACCCTGTGAGCACCACCGTCCACACCCACTCACAAATCCATGGGAATTTTACATGCTACATCTCCATGGCAAAACACAAGGTTGCAGAAACCAAGGAGTGGAAGTAGAGTGGCCCTGTCTACCACCATTTCCACTGACCCACTCAGGGAATTTCTGGTTCTCATCTCCACAACTCTGGCCTCTAAGGATCTGAATACCAGAGGGAGAACATCTTCAACCATAGGCCATAACAGGGAACTCTCAAACTTTACTACTGAGCCCAGTTAATTTGGAATTTTTGTGTCAAGAGACTAACAGATGTAGGAAAGAATTATCAGACCAACAGAAGAAACTGACCCCAATTGTTAGGTAGAGGTACAGCTGTTACTTGACAAAGGAGGCTGGAAGAATATATTTGGTACCCAGGTGATCCACTGAGGCAACCTTTGTAACTCTGAACAATTTTAATGAAAGACTCATGAAACACTCAAGACCAGGGTAAGCATCCTGCAACCCTGCCATCAGGCCAGTCACCTAAACCAGAAGCACTAGTTGAAAGTAAGATGAATCCAGGATGGTTCCTCCAACAGCACTAGACTGGTAGATATCAAAAGGGAATGTTGTTTTACCACAGTTGTTTTTAATCAGCTGACACTACAAAATGATTAAGAATTATTACATCTCTAAATTAGATCCTCACCACAGCAACTGAAGGACTTCCTGAGCAACGTGTGTTAACCAACTTGAAAGTACTTCGAGACTTACCTGACTTGTTTAATCAACTGTTGGTGCATTTTGGACTAGTTCTACCCTATAAAGAGTGAAGAACCTTGACTTTTGCTTCTCAACTAACTACTCAGAATGTTTTTCTCTGCCTACCTAGTAAAACTAAGCCCCATTTTTGTTTATCACTATAATGGTCAATTTTTAAAATATATAATCAGGCTTTCTCTTTTGAAATCATATTTCATTGCACTATATTTTTAATTGAAGGAGTGTTTTCTCCTGAAATCAATATTCAAGTGTCTGATACACCCATGCCTTTAAACCAGGGCAGATTGGAAAGGAGCTTTTCTTCATAAAGTGATTCAAGAAATCTAGTTTGAATGGGAGGTAATCACAGATTCAGTCCCATAAAAAAAAGACTAGGAATCAAAATTTCAGATTCATTGAGAGACTTATGTCCAGGTTCAGCTTCTGAGAAAAATGAGGGGAAATATATAGAGGCCAATTTGGCTCCACTGAGAAGGTCAGGGAGAAGGATGGAGACCATGTGTCTCTGAGGACCAGCTGCCTCTTGGGAACAGAAAAGCCATGAGCAGAAGGGAAAGGGGTCATTTGCTCAGACACCTGAAACCTCCAGGACCTCAGAACTGTGACAGGAAGTGGACCCACTCCTGCTCTGGCTCCAGATTTGGGCCTCTACTCCACATGGGTGACTTGGAGTCACACACTCTAGCAGCCCCAGGCCCAGTAACCAGAAGCGAGCACGAGGAAAGAGCAAAGGATCTCAGACCAGAGCACCACCTCAGCTCTAACCCCTAGGACAAAACATGACAAAGACCAGGGGGACAGTGACAGCAACAATATGGCTCCACAGGTGACAACTGAGAAACATAACCACCCGGAGACTGTGGCAAGGACCCCTTAGCATCTTGTCTACCCCCCGACATAACTTTTTAAGCCAATTTATGGAGGAACAAACACATATTTAATGTATGCAAGGTGATGAGTTTGAAGATAAGAATATACCCATGAAATCAGCTCTACGATCTATGCCAAAAACATACCCATCACCTCCAAGCTTCTTTCCTCCCACCCATCTTTTTTTCCCAGTGATAAGAACACTCAACATAAGAGCTACCCTTCTAGAAACCTTACACATGTACAATGCAGTATTTTCAACTACAGGTACCATGCTACACAATAGATGTCTAAGACTTAGTCCTCTTGTATAACCAAAACTTGGTACCCTTTGACTAATACCTGCCCACCACCCCTCCCTGGATGAACTTGAGGACATCAAGCTAAATGAAGTAAGTCAGACTTGAAAGGAGAAGTGATACATGATACCACTTCTGCAAAGAACCTAAAATAGTTAAAGGATGAATGGTGCTTGCCCTTGTCCCATTTATTGACACTCAGTCAAAACCAGGCCTTCAGCAGTCATTTTGCCAGGAGCTCCATGGAGAAGCTTGGATTCCATGCCCCCGTTCTATCACCCACCCCAGTCCTCCTCCACGATCCTCCTGAGCTAACAGCAGAGGATGCCTCTGTTATAGCTGGACACACACAGGCAAATTACCAGCACCTGGATCCTCACACTAGCAGTTAGATTCCTGGTCCCTAATTTCTTGAAAGTGGACTCCTAGAAAGCAGGCATTTTCAAATCATTAGAGAAGAGTTCTTTAAGTTGACAATGGAACATCCTGGAAAGTCTCCAGTCAGTATTTTTATTACTTTTAGACTCTGCAATCCCTTTTGCCATCCCTACAATAATGTTTTAGTCATTTTTAATCTTTGCACTACAAAAAAGCTACAAAAAAGTTTCTTTGTGAAGCTGCATACATTTTTACATACCGCACCTTAAGTCCATTTTAAATTAACAATATCCATTATAATTAAAGAGTTCTTTTGATATCTTTCCATGACATATGGTGCATGTGGCTTAATTTGCTTAAATTAATTATATATTACAGAACATATGATTTATAAAGTAATAAATCATTAGGATGTGTCATATTTGGTTAGGGAACTGAAAGGTATCAAAAATGTATACCAAAGTTGAACTAGGTGATATTGTACCAAAAACCTGCTGTCAAGATTTGATAATTAGAAATTTTGAGTCATGGGTATCAAATAGTATAAAAATTATTTCTTTTATAATGCTTACATATTTTCAATTTAAATAAAGGAAGATTTCAGGTTGTAATTTACAAACATTTCCACAATTACCACACTGCTAAGCTTAGATGCTTGATCCTTTGAAAGAATAGTCAAATTAACAATAATCATTACTGTATTTTTCCTTTGCATATTGATTTTTAAGTACTACAGACAGTTACTGTTGAGCGAATTCTAGTTGACTAATGTATAGATTTGGTGAGAATAAGTCACAAACAAGTTTGCAGAATAAGTATGCATTCTGCCTTTGAACCATTGATTAAATGCAGATCTGCATTGAATGATAAGTACTAAATGGATCTCACCCACCTCTCCAGTCTGATCTTCATTTTTGATACACTGTGTCCCCTTGTTAAAACTTGGTTTTTATAAACTTTCTCTCAGATATGCAGATGTTGACACACAATGGGGGGAGAAAATAGAAGAAGTTCATTGGATTAGACAAAGGGGAATGAAGGCAAGGGGGAATGGGAATGGGAAAAAGAGTAGAATGAACCAGACATCACTTCCCTGTGTTCATATGTGAACACACGACCAGTGTAACTCCACATCATAGTCAACCACAAGAATGGGAAGTTATACTCCATAAATGCATAATATGTCAAAATATAGTCTACTGTCTTAAAAGAAAAGTTGGCTTTTATAGTTTGCCTCAACAAAGTCCCTTGAACTCTGGTTTATACTGGGTTTGGCAGATAGAGACTGAAGGTACATTGGTACATTTATTCTCCTAGGTGCTAGACACCTTAGGCTGGTTGAGTCTTGTGACTAAGGGTCACAGCTGCTGGCCTGGCCATCTCCTGCCTCTTAAGACTAAGCCTCACCTTGGCCCTGGCCGTTCCTAGCTTCAATGTTCTTCACTATCCCAGGTGGTTCCCCTCTACTCTGCACATACATTATATATACTCTCTTTATTAAACTCTTATCAAGCTACATAATTTAAGTGTGAGTGTTTCATTCCTTTTCTGTCTTAACCCTGGCTCTTTCATAAGATAGGGCTGTGAATGATGACAATGTAAAACAAGGTAATGGCCTTAAACTTGGCAGTCTGAGATGTTCAGTTAATGTTAAAGGAACCAGTAGCTGAATCATGAGCTCTCTCATGTGATACCATTAAATACCACACACACACTCAAGCAAAAACACATTCAGAGCTCAAGAGAAAATCGCTCAAAATATTTATTATTGAACCAAAAAGTAGAAATTGAAACCACAAGCATTATTAATATACCCTAAAAATCCCCCAAAGTTTTAAAAAAAAATCAGTGGGGGGAAAAAAAGATTTGCTAAATGAAGTGGCTATTTTTCAATCCCATCTCAAGAAAGACATGGACTAATTGGGGTGGGTGGTTGGGTTAGGTTTTGAAGCCTATGGGTCTATAAGAAGGTACAACTCTACTGATAAAAATTTCATCTAGCACCAAGGTTTGAAGTGGCTTTTCAATCATTTAATCTGTAAATGGAAATAGAACTGTTAGCTTCCCTCCAGTCCACGGAAGAATCTGGGATCCAAAGGACAGTTATCATCCAGCAAGGACATGATGGGTCTAAGACCATCCCATGCTATCATTGCTTGGGTCTAAGAATTCACGGGCAGCTGGACTGTAAGGGGTAAACCTAACAGTGCCACATTATAGGAACATCACATGAAGAACTGGACCACCCCCACTGATAACTGCGGTGTGCAGAAGCTGCAGGCACTCTGGGAGGATCCCAGAGAATATGCACAAGAAGAGAGGGCCACAGCCATGCAGCAATCAGGGAGTCCAGGGTTTCCCAACCGTCCACCGTGCGAGCATAAGCTGAGGCTACGGCAGGCAAGGTGACACCAGGTATACTTGTCACAAAATATATTATGTTTATTAATTTTCTTTTAATAAAATTCCTCCAACTCCATTATAGTCTGAAATGTTGAGGTGGTGCCAGGTATAAGGCTGCCCAGGAAAAGATTCTTTTCCAAAGAGAAAACCTACTTACCCAGATTCTTCCTACACACGCCTGACTCCAAAATTGGTCATGTCTGCCTGTCTCTTCTCTCTATACATATATTCTCTATTTCACACACACACACACACACACATGAGTTATAGCTGACAATTCATGAAGTAAGAGAAAAATCCAAAAGCTCCAAGGTAGCACCATATAGGAAGAGGTAGACTCACCCAAAGGAGCAAGAATAGAGAATAGAAGACCAAACTCCTTCTTCCTGGGCATATAAAATGGTCATCAGAATCTTTCCACTTCCCCTTACTCCTCACCTTCTTTTTAACTCATTCCACTTTCAACCTATTTTGCCATCCTCTTCACAGGTGCAAAGGCAACAAGCTGAGAGCCACTGCATGGAACTTGAGGAGGTAAGACTAGTATGAAGGAGGTCCATGCCCTGCAGCCTTCCTGAGCACTTGGTTACCAATTGCTACTTCGTATTTTCTTCCAGGTATGAGGCACAACAGAAAAAGCAATGAATGTTTTCCAAGTTTGTTTCCCCTCCACAATCCTGCTCCAGGCAGCCACCTTCCTTTTGCATTCCGTACCACTGTTAGCAATGCTGTACCCACCAGCTTGCCTCAATGCTTGACTGGAAGGAGTCACAGAAATACACTAATAAATAATTAACTGATGAGCAATATGTTCTCTCAAATTATCTTGAACTCTTACCAAACCCAAACTTCCCATTACCAATGTCTATCAGTTTATTATTGATGTCATTTAAAGAATTCTTTATTGTGTGATTGACCTCCGTTTCATCTTCCCTGGGGTTCCCAAAATTCCTAAAGAACTTTGTACTCTGGAAAAATTCATACTTGAATGTTCAGGTCAATAACATTTGGAGGAAAGCTAACAGTTCTATCTCCATTCACAGATTAAGTGATTGAAAAGCCACTTCAAACTTTGGTGCTAGGTCCATGCAAGTGAAATGTGAGTGTAACAGCAGTCATATGCCCCCACCCTTGTCCCACCTCTCTTTTCCAAGTGGCACTGCATCCAGCAGGGCCTGCAACCAGCCAGACTAAGAGAGGGAACAGATATACACGACCACCTACACAGGGGCATCTCATCCCAGACACCGAATAAGAAGAGCAGCATGTTTCTAGTTTCTAACCCTGTGTCCTGCACAGCTCTGCTCAGCACCTTGTATCACAGTTCAGATGCTTACACTTACACATCGGCAGAAGTATTGTTGCTCAACAACCCATTAGTTTGCCATGACTGACCAAATAAGTATGACAGCCAGTTATCCTTACAAGGAAATTTTAACAAAATGTGAAACTTCAAAAATCAACCATCAGTCAGACACAGTGTGCATGACTATAACTCCAGGAGGTTGAGGCAAGTTCAAGGGTAGCCTGGGTAACTAGTGAAACTCTCAAAATAAAAAATAAAAGGGCTGGGGATTTAGCTCCATGGTAGAACACCCCTGGGTTCAATCCCTGGTACCAAAACCCAAACAAAACAAAAATCAAAAATCAGTGGAATTCTCTGCAAGAATGTATCCATCTTTCTTAAAGAGTACCAATTTCTTATTAAGACCACTACCTCTTGCAGTGAGTTGTAGAACAACTGAAACAGCTGTTCAGAACAGAGGACCTGGAGAAATAAGACCTTTCAGGAAACCGATGCACTGAACATTGGATTCGGGACAGATTAGTCACCTCGGGTCTTGCAAAAGCCTGAGGAGCCTCCTGATGGCCGCGGGCAGATGGGCCGCTTACCTTACCACACTGCTTACATTTCCCCTCCTGCCGGCGCCTGTGCACCCAGTGATGACGCACAAAATTCTGTGGGAAGACAAAGTTAAGTGAATATGTTTTAGTTTGCAGAACTCAATATCCATTTTTTCATATTTTGAGACTACAGGTTTATATAAGCCATAATGTAAGCCCATAGAAGCACAGCATCGAATAGGTAGGTACAACTTGCTTAGCAAGAAACATGAACCCGTTTTGGAAAGATGAAGCTAACTCTGCATCCCAGTGATCCTTCACAAGGGTAGGCTGCGTTCGTCCTGCCCTGCCTCCCTGTCTTCCAGGGGCAAGTGTCCATGCCAGAGGGTCTTGCTCCACTTCACCAGTAGATATGAGGCAGATGTGTGAACAGGACACTGGGCTGGGATGTGACTCAGGCAGGTAAAGGAAATACCCAAATAGAAGTGAAGAGGTGAAGGAGAGCAGCTGACACCGTGATACCCCGTTCAATTTGACAAACTGTTCAGTGCTCACTACGGCAGGCTACCTGGCTGCTCATCTGCTGCCACGGTGACCCCTGCCACAGCCCTCAACACTAGAGGCCAGCTCCACTTCCACAGGCCCCCTCCTCAACACTAGCTAGAGGGAGCTTAAATCACGTTCTCAGAAAGCAATAGATCCCCTGGCAGGGGCACTGATTTGAGAATGTAGAGGGAAGAAAACTGATGTGAAAGAGATGTGAGCTATGGGTGGTGATTTGGTGATGGTGTGTTTAAACTGGAACTAGGTTAGTTTTCAAGGTCTGTTCTTGTTTGGACTGTAGGAAACACAGGTGGTCCTTTTCCTCCCAGGTAGGTGATCCCCTGGGGGCACAGTCAAGCAGAGCCCTCTGCTTGATATGTTACAAGGGAGACATCTTCCTCCAACTAGTGAAGCAGGTGAACTCAAAAACTTGATGCAGCTCTCCCTCTGGAACCAATATTCCTGATGGGCTTGCTCAGCTTTTTCCTCTCACCTTTCTCTGAGTAAACACTTTACCTGATAATAACCTGCCTATGGCAGAATCTAGCCATGGTCCGTATTTTCCCTCTAAAAGACCCCTAAATATATATTCAGTCATTCAACAAAGATTCTCTAAATGCCTACTACATGCCAAGCACACACTAAGTACAGACAGACAAAGATAAGAGATCAGTGTTGAGAAAAGAAAAAAATGCTTTATCCAGGCATGAAGTTCACAGTGACAAGAATACCTCCAACAGGCATTAGTATTTTTAATAACAAAACGCCACCTCTGCTTCTCTTAACAATGTAAAATCAACTTAAAAGAAAGCCAAATAAAGACCCTGGAGGGAAAATGGTCTTTCAGCTGTAAGCTATAAAGAAGCATACTGGTCCTACAGATTAGTCTGATTTTCATCTTGTTTTTTACTCTGTTCCCATTTACTAAAACAAAGATACAATTTAATATTGCTCTCTGAAAGCAGCTAATAATAATGGCTAACACTGAGTACTGTGTTCCATGAACTTTTAAAAATATTTTATATGTAATAATGTATTTTATATGTAATAATGCTTTTAGTCTTCATGAAAATTTTAATGAATAGAAATGCTGATCATTAGGAATGTGCCAATCAACCTCCAGGAGCTGTTAAAGTTTTGGACAGTTTCTAGATCAGCAAGTAAATTGCAATTTAGCACCTCTACCATTTCCCTGGCTCCTCCCCTACTGCCATAGCAACCCTAATACACCCTCTCAATCCTGGAGATCATTTTTACATCCTCTAAATTGAAAAATTAGGATGTAATTTTCTGACATATCATGTCTCCAAGACCCTGTTCAATTGAGTTATTTTTGTAAACATTCCTGCTGCCTAAGCAATGCCACTGATTCCCTCAAAAACTCCAGAAGACTTGGATGGAGAGAAGACTCCACCTAGTGTGGGTTGTCTGTGCAAGTTTAAATATCAACATGGATGATCTGGGGTACCATGTCTGGCTGTAGATTTCAAGATGGTGGCAGCAATTCCAAAAGCTTGCCCAGTTATCAGTGTCCAGCCCATCAACTCAGTGGAAGAATTCTGTTGATGGAAGAAGAAAGCCCTGGACCCTCCACCTCCTACCTCTCAGGTAAGGCTACTACTGAGTAATAAGACAAGAATTTTAGCCCAGCGCCTGCTTAAGAGTAAGGATGGGGAGCCAACGGCCAACTGCAGTATATCCCAACTCACATCACTGTAGGGCACCTCATCAGAGGGCTTGACTTGGGTCAGAATCATTCTCCTCATTTTACGGATAAAGAAACAAAAGCACAGAGAGGTCACTTAAAATTTAAGAGTCAAAGCAAGGACTAGAACTACAAGAGGCTGGCAGCAATGTCTACGCTCCTTCCATGGCATCTCGATTCCTCTCCTTCTTTCTGAAAGATTAGGCTCGAGCTACTTCAACATGACACACAAATAAATGACTTCAATGACAGCCAGGAATGGAAATATTGACTATATAAAAATGTCAGACACTAATTAAAAAGGATTGAAAAAATTTAATATAATTGCTGTTAGTTTAGCAGAAACTGAGGGAGATTGAACAATATTGCTAATGTTAACAGAAATTCTGCACTTATTGAGATTATAAATCACCTAGTGACTACCAGTTTTAGAAGGGAAATGTTGTAAAAATTGGGTGCAATTACCTATGAGAAATCATGACTGACTCATGGGATCCTTGAGCTAGTGACAGCTGTACTCAAAAGAAAAAAACTACAATTTCCACAGATCAACAGTTATTTAGAAATCAGATGAATTAATCATTTGTACTACAACATATATCATTTGACAAACAGCATTAAAATACCATATAGTTTAGTTCATTTAGGAAATAGGAGAAAACAACTTAAATTTTTATTTAAATATGACTCTACCAGTCATTAAACATTTTTTAGCATGCTCCTTCTAAGAAAATAAGTGGGAAACTGAGGACATGAAGGCACAGAGAGAAACTTACCCAATACCTCTATTGTAAAAGAAACTTAACAACAATGTCTAATCCTAGCTCTATAATTTGAGATGTCAAGACCCACAATTCAGAGTTCTTCTTGCACCTATATAAATTTATCCTACTACTGCGTAAACATAGTTTGAACAAAGTACATTCAATACATGTATGTTGAGCTGAATGGAATCCTCAATCTCACTCCTTTGACAATTAAGTCATGGGATTATCATGTGGGGGAGGAAGGGTCATCAATTGTCTTTCTCAGTGAGAAAAAGAAAATCCTTATTTCCAAAGCAATTTAATTCATCATATCACCTAAATTATTGGACTAAAATTAGATTTTTCTCTGTTCTTTTTACCATTATTCATATCTCTTAAATTGTTGAACCCATACTAGATTTGCTGCAAATGTGAATATTAATACACAGTTGTTAAGATAGCAAAGCAAAGCTTCTAACACCATAATCAATAATTTCATCAATAATTTCTGAACTATTCATATACTTCAACTAAGTATAACTAAGTAAGGGAAAAGGCTATTACTTATGGGTGTTAAAGTATCAATGATATATTCAAGACTTATCTGCAGCTGGGCATGGTGGCAAAGCCTGTAATCTTAGCAAGTCAGGAGGCTGAGGCAGGAGGATCATGAGTTTGAGACCAGCCTCAGCAATTCAGCAAGATCCAGCAGGGATGTAGCTCAGGTATAAAGCACCCTTGGATTCAATCCCCAGTACCAAAAGAAATAAGATAAAATAAAATAATATCCAGTATTGTTCATAGAAATATATAATACAATTGCTCGGTTATTTTCAAACGGTCAATTCAATTCAAAATATTATTCATAGAATGTTTGAAAGGATCTTAGAAATCATAACCCAGTCCATGTGGCTTATGTCTAAGAAACCTGAGTTCCAAAAAGATTCAACTTAGAGAAAGCGATCCAACAAATATTCATTAGAATATATTCTAATATTCATTAGAATAGCTGCATGCCAGGAACTACACAATGCCAGGAAACAGTGACTAACCATCCCCACACTCTAGACTGACCCCCTAGTAGAAAAGAAGCAGAATAGAACTGAACCCAGATCAACTAATTCTAAAGTGAATATTCTCTCATTTACATTGAGTACTCTACTGAAAGTCTCTTAAGAATCTCAAATGAATCATAGTCATAAGTTTCATCTTGAACCAAGAATTCTTACACTTTGGAAGAAATGCAAACCCTTGCAAAAGCATTTGGGTCACACATATTCATTAATCACACACTCTGTGTCCTGGAACGATTAGTCTGAGATAGGCTCCATGACTGATCTCCCCAGGCTTACACTAAAGGAGAGAAACATTGTCAGGCAACAAACAGTAATATGCACAAATAATTACGACAAGCAAAATGATGTGAAGGGGAGAACAAGGTACTTTGAAAAAGAACACTGTGCTACCTAGTTACATGTGGTCATCAAGCAAGAGCTGCAATGGAGCAAGTTCATCTCTTGAATGATACTGGGAGGTGAGACCTTTTGGAGGTAACTAGTTCCTGAGGGTGGAGGCCTCATGAATGGTATTACTGACTTTTAAAAAGGGCCTGCCAGGATCTTTTGCCTTCTTTCCTCTGAAAGAGGCTGCAAAAAGAAGGCAGCAGTCTGATTGAAAAATTGACAAAACAAAAGCTTGATTCTTTGAAAAGAAAAATAAAATTGATAAGCCTTTAGCCACACTAATGAAGAGAAAAGAAAGAAAACTCAAATTACTAAAACACATGATGAAAAAGGAAATATCACAACAAGCATGACTGATACACAGAAGATAATTAGAAATTATTTTGAAAATTTATACTCCAATAAAATAAAAATCTTTATGATATCAACAAATTTCTAGAGACATATGATCTGCCCAAACTGAATCAGGAGGACATACATGATTTAAACAGATCAGTCACAAGTAATAAAATAGAAAATGCCATCAAAAGCCTACCAATGAAGAAAAGCCCAGGACCAGATTCTCAGACAAGTTCTACAAGACCTTCAAAGAAGAATTAATGCCAATACTCCTCAAAGTATTCCATGAAATAGAAAAGGAGGGAACCCTTCCAAACTCATTCCAGGAGGCTAATATCACCCTGATGCCAAAACCAGATAAAGACACGTCAAGAAAAGAAAACTTCAGACCAATATCCCTGATGAACATAGATGAAAAAATTCTCAATAAAATTCTGGCAAATCACATACAAAAATATATTAAAAATATAGTGCACCATGATCAAGTAGGGGTCATCCCAGGGATGCAAGGTTGGTTCAACATACGGAAATCAATAAACATGATTCATCACATCAGTAGACTTAAAAACAAGAATCATATGACCGTGTCAATAGCTGCAAAAAAAGCATTTGGTGAAATATGGCACCACTTCATGTTTAAAACTCTAGAAAAAATAGGGAGCGTAGGAGCATACCTCAAGATCGTAAAAGTCATATATGCTAAACCCAAGGCCAACATCATTCTAAATGGAGAAAAAATTGAAAGATTCCCTCTAAAAACTGGAACAAGACAAGGATGCCCTCTTTCCCATCACTTCTATACAACAGCATTTTTGAAACTCCAGAAGAGCAATTAGGAGAAAAAAAATTAAAGGGATATAAGTAGGAAAAGAAGAACTCAAACTATCACTATTTCCTGATGACATGATTCTACACTTAGAAGAGCAAAAAATTCCACTAGAAAACTTCTAAAACTCATTAATGAATTCATCAAAGTAGCAGGTTATAAATCAACACTCATAAATCAAACACATTCATATACATCAGTGATGAATCTACCAAAAGAGAAATTAGGAAAATCAGCCCATTCACAATAGCTTCAAAAAAAAATAAAATACTTAGGAAACAATCTAATGAAAGAGGTAAAAGACTCTACAATGAAAACTACAGAACAATAAAGAAAGAAACTGAAGAAGACCTTAGAAGACAGAAAGACCTCCCATACTCCTGAATAGGTAGAATTAATATTGTCAAAGTGGCCATACTATCAAAAGCATTATACAGATTCAATGCAAATCCAATTAAGATCCCAATAATATTCTTCATAGAACTAGAAAAAGCAATCATGAAATTCATTTGGAAAAATAAAAGTCCCTGGATATCCAAAGTAATCCTTAGCAAGAAGAATGAAGCAGGAGGCATCACAATACCAGATCTTAAACTATACTACAGAGCCATAGTAACAAAAACACATGGTATTGGCACCAAAATAGACATGTAGATCAATGGTACAGAAAAGAAGACACAGAGACAAACCCACATAAGTACAGTTATCTCATACTAGACAAAGGCACCAAAAACATTCACTGGAGAAAAGATAGCCTATTCAATAAATGGTGCTGGGAAAATTGGAAATTCACATATAATGAAGTGAAATCAAATCCCTATCTCTCACCCTGCATGAAACTCAACTCACTGTAGGTCAAAGACTTAGGAACTAGACCAGAGATCCTGCACCTAATAGAAGAAAAAGTGTACCCAAATCTAGAAGCAAGACTCCTAAAGTGCAAGAAGTAAATCAAGAATCAATGAATGGGACATATTCAAACTAAAAAGCTTCTTCTCAACAAAGGAAACAATCAATAACATGAAGAGAAAGCCTACAGAATGGGAGAAAATCTTTACCACATACACTTCAGAAACAGCATTCATCTCCAGGATACATAAAGAACTCAAAAAACTTAACATCAAAAAGCAAATAACCCAATCAATAAATGGGCTAAGAAACTGAACAGATACTTCACAGAAGAAATACAACCAATCAATAAATATATGAAAAACTGTTCAACATCTTCAACAATTAGAGAAATGCAAATCAAAACTACTCTAAGATTTCATCTCACCCCAGTCAGAATGGCAATTATCAAAAATACAAACAACAATATATGTTGGCAAGGATGTGGGGAAAAAGATAGACTCATATATTGCTGGTGGGAATGCAAATTGGTGCAAACCACTCTGGAAAGCAGTATGGAGATTCCTCAGAAAATATGGAATGGAACCACCATTTGACCCTGCTATTCCACTTCTCGATTTATACCCAAAGAACTTAAAATCAGCATCTTACTGTGATGCAGCCACATCAATGTTTATAACAGCTCAACTCACAATAGCTAAACTATGGAACCAATCTAGGTGCCCTTCAACAGATAAATGGATAAAAAAAATGTGGCATATATACACAATGGAATATTACTCAGTCTTAAAGAAGAATGAAATTATGGCATTTGCTGGTAAATGGATGGAACTGGAGAATATCATGCTAAGCGAAATAAGCCAATTCCAAAAAAACTAAAGGATGAATGTTTTCTCTGATATGTGGATGCTAATTCATAATAAGGGGTTGTGACTAAGAAAGAATAGAGTTACTTTAGATTAGGTAGAAGGGAATAAAGGGAGGGGAGGGGGCATGGCTGTAGGAAGGTCAGTGGAATGAATCAGACATTACCCTATGTGCATATATAACTATACGACTGGTGGGATTCTACATCATGTATAACCAGAAGAATGAGAAATTATACTCCTTTATACATGATGTATAAAAGTGTATTCTATTGCCATGCATAACTAAAACAAATTTTAAAAAATAAAGGCAGCAGTCTGCAACCTGGAAGAGAGCCCTCATCAGAACTGGACCATGCTGGCATCTGGAACTTGAACTTCTCATCCTCTGGAACTTCTTAAAAAGAATTCTGTTATTTATAAGCAACCCAGTCTGGGTACTTTGTTATGCAGCCTGAACTAAGACAAGCTCTGAGAGGATGATAATTGAGAGGAAGCCTAACTATAAGAAGTAGCTAGCAATGAAATACACAGGTATCTAATGGTGAGGGATACCTTGGAATGTGCCTTGGGAACTGAAAGAGAATTTCTGTGGCAACTGTATAGAGTCAGAGAGACAGGCAAGGGCCAGACTTGCAAGTTTTTGGGGGGGTCAAGACAAAGGATTTAGGTTTTTTCTTGAGTGCTATGGAAATCACTGGAGAGTTTTAAGCTAGAAAATGATATAATCTTGTTTTCATTTTAAAAGATCACTCTCTCAAATCACAGGTAGATTGGAGAGAGAAATGAAAACAACCATGAAGAAACTATAACAGTGGTCAAAGATAAGAAATCATGGTACCTGAGTCTCAGCTGTGGTCAACAGAAAGGGAGATAAATAGATGGATTTAAAATTCACTTTGTGAATAAAATTGATAAGATTGGCAAAGAACTAGAGGCAGAGAGTACATGAGAGCAGGAATAGGTAAGAACCTACTCTACTTTTCCCAATGAGAAGCTCATTTTCTGAGTTGAAAAAAAAAATTGGTTTTAGGGAGAATTTAGTTTTTGATGCATTATATCTGAGATGACTGTGGTACATTCAATGGGCATGTCAAATGAGCTCCAGAAAATGTCGACTGAAATGTAAAGTCAGTTGCTGTTATCTCTCCTAACAAGAGTAGACAGAGATAAGAACACAGATGAATCCCACAAGGATATATGGAGGTCAGGGGAGTGAGCAAGGAAAGACTTCAGCAAGGCCCCATCCAATGAAGAGGAAAATCAGGAAAGAGTGATGTGGGAAGTCAAGAGAGGACGGCATTTCAAGAAGAACCAAATGTTGATATTTTGAATATTTTTTAGAGACTGAATAAGAACAGAAAAGTAATGAGTTTGGCATCAGGGAGATCACTGGCAACATTGAGAAAAGCAATTTCGGCAAGTGGATAGAGAAGAAATGAGATCAGAACAGGTTAAAATGACTAGAAGATGACATACTAAAAATAATTTTTATGGATAACACTTTCTGGAAGCTTGGCAGTGAACAATAAACTGAGAATCAGAGCAGCAGTGAAGACACAGTTGGTAGTTAAGGAACATTCTGGTTTGCTTTTTTAAGATGGAAACTATTAGAGCATGCTTATGCTGATGGAAATAGTCTAGACCTGTGGGAGGTAGGGTCGTTGAAAACACAGAAAAGGAAGGAATATCCTTGATCGGAAGACAGGGGAAGATATCCAAAACCTTATGGAGGGTCTAGCTACAGAGAAGAGAAGTAACACAACTAATAAAAATAAAACAAAACTTGCATTAGAAAAATCATACATACAAGGACAATCATCTATCAATCATCCATCTATCCATTCCATAAAGAAAGAGACAAACTGAGAGACAGAAAGTGAAAGGTAGATACATGTATCTTTTGGCTGAGTTCTTTAGAACAAAAATCTATCCTATTTTTCTAAATAAAACATCTACTTCGTTTGAGCTATCACTGAGTGATCTTCTGGCCAATACCACAGTGCACCATGGGGTGGTGCTGGTGGCCCCCACAATGCCTTCATTTTTCTCACACTCCCTCATCTGTTGCTGCCATATTGGACAGACACTGACAAAATGGGAGAAGACAACTGATGGGTGAACTATTTTTCCTCTCTCCATAACCTCCAACTCCAATCTCTTTCCATATTTTTTTTCAATTTTCTTGTATCTATCAATAACACTGAGATCACATTTTTTCACAGAGTCCTTTTTATTAAAACAGACTCTCATGTATTACCCAGGCTGACCTCAAACTCTTGGATTCACAGGATCCTCCTGCCTCAGCCTCCACGTAGCTGGGACTATAGTCATGTGCAACCTCTTCTCTTTTCATTAACTGTCTTTAAATTTTTTTTTCTTTGTGCTCAGATACCTTCTATTCCTAGTCTACACATTAATTTATTCTCATAGCTTTTATCACTATCTACATTTGCCAATGACTCCTAAATCTTACCTCCAGCCCATCCTTTTCTTCTAAGCTCTAAACTCATCTACTTCTATTGCCCATCTCCAACTGAGGGCTGCAATGACCTCTCAAACCTGATAGTTCTGTAATTAAACTCATTACCTCCCCACTCTTTTCCCAGATCAACTCCTTTTCCAACATCGATCAGTTTTCCAAGGCGGAGGCCTGGTTTATTCTGACTCCCACTCCCAACTCATGTCCAGGATCCCATTAGTGACCATATCCTGCCACCAATGTCACTCTTAGTTCAGGTCGCCTTTATTTCTTCCCTTGATGGCTAGGAGAGCTTCTATGTCTCCCATTCTACTACTCCAGAACTGCGTGGTATTCCCTCCACATGGCAGTCGGTATTCTATGTTCTGCTTAAAATAACTTACTGTCCTCCCAACTCTCCTGATGACAAAACACTCCAAGTACAACCCGGCTCCAAGAAACCTGCATGGTCTAGCTCTTGCCTACCTCGTAGGTAAGATATGTATCCTATCCCACTCATCCCTCACTAGAGTCTGCACGCTGCTGTGCTTTCTGTCTTGAAGGCTCTCACTCGCCTCGTAACCACCCCTGCACACCTTTTTTTTACTTACATAACTCCTGCTCATGTCAGTTTAGTGCCCACCTCTTCCAGGAAGCCATTTCTTTGACCCCTTTCCTGTTTCTCCCATTCATGACTGCGCAGAGCTGGTTTGAGGAGTACACTAGCTGGGAAGGTTTCCAAGGGCTAAATCTATAAGTGGAACTGAAATTCACATCACTGGGAACCTAAATGAAGTAAAGAAAATATGCTAGCTAAAATTCTTATTTAGCAGACTTTCTTTTAGGAGAGATGGGAGTGTCTGGGACACAACGGGTAACATCTGGCATGTTAAGCAACATTCTAAGAACAATGGTTTCTGTTAATGGTAGGCTTTGGTTTTGCTGACTGGGGAGCAAATTTGATTTATTTATTGACTTAACAGAGGAAAACATTGTGATTTAGAGAGAGAGGCCCAAGGTCAAAGAGTATTGAGACTCGCCTTAAAAGCAGAGTCCAACTCCAGCATCACATGATGATATGGTTTAGATACGAGGTAGTCCCCCAAAGCTCATGTGTGAGACAACGCAAGAACATTCAGAAGTGAGAGCCTTAGCCCAATCAATGAATTGACAGATTGAGTGGCTGGAGAAGGAGGGTTTCTTGGGGCATGCCTTTGGGGTATACATTTGGTGACCAGCTCTTAGTCTCTCTCTTTCTGTTTCCTGATCATCATGCGAGCTGATCCCCTCCTCCAACACACACATGCACTCTTCCACCATGCTGTTCTTCCTCACCTCAAGCCCTGAGGAATGGAGTCAGCTGTCTGTGGATTGAGACCTTTGAAACTCTGAGCCCCCAAATAAACTTTTCCTCCTTAATCTTGTTCTTATCAGATCTTTTAGTCACAATAGCAAAAAGCCTGACTAAGTAACTATGCTGCCCCCACTCAAAATGAACAGAACAGAATTAAAATCAACCAACAGAAAATAGCATCTATTTCTTTCTTGCCTCTTCAACTGTGATGCCACCCACTCTCTGGTTCAAATCAGTTCAACCATGGTCTCCCAACACATCTAGAATGCAGTATCCAAATCTTGAAGAGACATAGATTTTATTGATTACATTTATTAGTGGATTAACAAATAACTAATTTAGAATAGAGAGGGAATTTATTTTTCAATCCCAGGTGAATATCTATGAGTCCAGTGATTCCAAAGTAGAATCTGAAATGGAGCCTCAAGTTATTCACTTATCTTCAGTCATGGTAGCACATGCCTGTAATCCCAGTGACTTGGGAGGCTAAGGCAGGAGGATCCCAAGTTCAAAGCCAGCCTCAGCAACTTAGCAAGGCCCTAAGCAAATTAGCGAGACTCTGTCTCTAAATAAAATATAAAAAGGACTGGGGATGTGGATGTGGATCAGTAGTTAAGTACCCCTGGGTTCAATCCCTGGTACAAAAAAAAAAAAATTACTTACTTCTCTTGGTGATCTTGAGCCTCCTTCTCGAAACGTTGGCTTACATCTGAAATTAATCTGCCATTTAAAAAGAAAAGCATTTATATTAGGGATAGCATCAGACTATATTGAATTGCCTAAAAACATCCAATAATGACAGATACTGAGGCTACAGGAAAAAACCCTAAAGAATAAGGAACGAAGTTTACTACTATTCTTAGTCCTTTGAAATCATCACATTAGATAATCTGCAGACACAGCAACTCATTCTCTATCTCCACTTCACATCCCTTCCTTCTCTCTAATAAAATCACAGAGTCTTTCAACAGTAAGGCTCTCAAACAGAAACTCAGAAACAGATAAGAAAGAGTCAGAGGAAATCTACACAGCAGTTAAACCATCCAGCTGGGTTTAACTTTTAAAAGTAGAAATTCTAAACTTGGAGAAATTAAAAATGTTGTAAGGATTATTCAAACAACACAAAAATCATTCTTCATAGAAGGACTCAGCAGCCCCTTACTTTAAAAATGGGAGGCCTCCTACTTGGCACACTTACATCATCTTCAGCTACAGGATGCCAGGAAATAAGTGTAGGGACAGAGGAGCTGAAATAAGCAGGGTTGGGATGGGAAAGAACATGTTAAGCTTAAACGCCAGTGGTTACTGCCACACCATCTAGGTCTCCAGCAATTAGCAATCAGTGAAACCGAGTGAACGCTGCATGGAACTAAAATATCTCAGTGCACTTATTTACACATGGCAACTCAAAAATATGGATGATGCACAGAGGGTCACACATGGAAATGCAGAGACAAGCATGAGAGAGCAGAGCAGGTCATCACTACTGGGTCCTTTCCTTCCCCCAAATGTCAAATAAACGCACGATACAGCATCCTCTTCTTTGGGGATGACACACCTCCAGGATGCCACTTCCAGTCCCAGCCACACATGTACACTGCACAAGCAAAAGCCCTGCCCAAGAAGCCCAGAGAAGGGACCGAGCCCTGGCTCCGGAAGACCTAAACTCAAAGACCATGATTTATCCTAAGAGTTAACATGTATTATCTCAATTGACCCTTAGCAAACAACAGAGTGAATGACCCTAAGTGCTCTTTTTATTATTAATCTGGTGATTATGTTGGACTTCTTGTTTTTTAAAAGGGTACTGTTTTCAAAAAGTTGGAAACAGAAATGGACAGCCCCATCTCTGAAGACTAATCATCACAGGAGGGAAGGGCAGTGGCAGGTGACACTCTCTTACCTTTTCTAGCTGCTCAATGCAGGCGGTGTGGACCACGATTTTACAGACTGCGCACTTCCTCCTGAGAGCCGATTTCTACAACATTCAATTCAAAACACAGGAAAGAAAGGTTAACAGTCTGTTGTGAAGACATCGCTGGTGTAAGGACAGTATACGTAAACAAAGAGAATACTGCCATTATTTCTATTACTAAGCGAATCTGAAACTTCATCAAAAAATCAAACAACGTGACAAACTGAATGGTCTTGTCTCACCAAGTAGCTCCACACCCTCATGGCCTGCAGTGGCCTAGCTGGTCTCTCCCAAGTATAATAATAAAAATGCATCTTACCGAGCATATCTTTATTGTGTTACAGTATTTCTAAGTGTTATGACCTTGCAATGTAGGCATGATTTTTATTCCTTTTAAAAAATACATCTTTCACTTTTTCACGTAAGCAGTTAAGGGTCAGGGCCACAAGCCTTACTTAGTTCTGTGTTCAAATCAAGCCTTCTTTTCCTATTGCCGGAAAGTCTTCATTTCAAGGGGACAGTCACTTTGGGCTTCAGTTCCAGGTACAAATCTATACTAAGATACTTGAGTTTCTGCTCATATTTTCAGGACCGAGAACACAATTCTAGAGTTCACACCCAAGAAACAATAATAATGATAACAATAACAACGACAAACACAGTGGGGGCAGTTAATGTAATGCAGGGCTTGCTGTGGGCCCTTATCAGCACTTCACAAATGGCAACTCTCTCAACCCCCACAACCCTATGAAATAGGCACCATTCTTCCCAGTTGACAGATGAGAAAAATGAGGCCTGGGAAGGGACCTGCCCATGGTCCTCTAATGAGGGCACAGCAGAGTCAGACTGGGTGACTCCTAGGCATTACTCAATTTGGCTTCTCTGACTCTTGGTAGTGTTTAAATTCACAATAAAAAGCCTTTTTAAGGTTTACCTTTTCTCTAACCATAAAGAACGGCAGGGAGAGCTGAACAGAGGGCTCTAGATTTCATTTCTACCAGGATCCCACAGGATTTAAGCTGGGAATGCTCAGATCTCTATCTACAAGGACATCTGAGAGGATATTTTTGTTTGCGCACTGGAAGAAACTTCTTAGAAAAAACCAATCTGCCAAACAGTCCATCAAAGCGTCCAAGTGTGAAAGGCGGTGAGCCCCTGTCCTTTCCGAAGGCACCTATAGACTGCAAGCAACCTTCCCCCTTCTGAAGAGTGGCTGACCCTACTGGGGTGTAAGAATATTGGAGCCAACTGTGGCAAGGAGGTGAGGAGGAGCCCAATACGGCTGCTGCCCAAGGAGACTAGAAGGACTGCAGAAAGCCACCTTGGGAGGGTCAGCAAAAGGAAAGAAACTGCCACCTCCTGGTTCCTGGACGGCTCCGGTCATCCAATGCCGGGCGTGAGCTCGTTTTGATACCAGTACTGACAGTGTTATCAGCTACCGATGAAACACCTAAACTACTGCATTACCACAACAGGGAAAACTCTGGAACGTGTTCACTGACTGATGCTAACTGACTCTGCTTGTGGATGCTTTAATTCCTCCCAACCTTCTTCTTCCTGAAGAAAGAACAGTGTCTTGAATGTGGAATGAATTTGACAACCAATTGATCACACAAATAACAAACCATAAGGGAAACTAATACAACTAGTAACACCAATGAAAAGGGTCTTGCTCTACTACTAAAAATAGCAGAAGCCAAGCAGGAGTGGGGGGCGGGGGGGAGAGGAGGAGGAAAGGAGGAAGAGGAAGGCACACGCAGCAAGAGAATGTGAAGTCACAGCAGTCACAGAAGCAGCAACAGCAATAATAAAATTCAAACTTGCAAATTTTCATGAGGGAACAGCCCATAGACAAATGCCTGGGCTTTTCCGTTTCCTATGTATATCCCGGTGGGATCCCTGCTTTGATACCAGCTGCAGAAAACCTTCCACCGGGCATTTGAGTCCTGTTGCTAACAGAGTGACAGAGATGCAAAGGGAACTGGAGTTGATTCTAGGCTGCTTCTCGCCATCCACAACACCCCTAGATAACGGTGCACAGGAGCAAAGCAATGCTACTTCAGGGGCTATGATTTAAGGTGTCTGGAAAACCTCCTTTCTTGTCCATAACCCCCACCTTGGTCTACTTTGTGCCTGCTATCAAGCTGCATTAAGTTCTATGGATCTCCAGGCTTCTGGAGGCTTCTTCAGAGTCACTGAGGAGGGCAGGAAAAGCAACAGGGTCGGTTCAGGAAGCCTGTGAACTCACTAAATCCAGACTGCTTCTTCCTTCCTTTGTTTTTCATTATCAGAATTCTGGGTCAAAATCCCTATTAGATAAGGGATCTGGGATACTAGAGTTTAAGAGCCACCACCTCAAGATACAACATCACTGGGTTTTCTGGGACAACACGTAAATACACTAACATCATTCACTGAATAATTCAAGAGCAGCGTTCTATGGATGACAACATACGAAAAAAAAGTGCTATATGTGATCACACTCATTTTAATTAAGTAATATTGAATTCTGAAAGACTATCTTAAAATAGATCACATGCTTCTGTGCCTCCTGAGGCAGCAAACATTGACCATAATCTGAATTCTTCGGTCTGACAAAAGACCCATTCAAATCATTGTTCCTGCCTTTGTTGCCCATGATTTCCTTAATGATAGTGTCTAAGCATCTTGTGATCTGAAAATCAGATAATTAAAGTTTATAAACACATACAAAATCAAGTGAATAAATTCTGAGTGAAGGCCCAAGGTTTGTTTCCGTACTAGTAAAGTACATGGATTATAGTTCCTCAACCAATGACATTGCTTCAGTGGATCCAAAGTCATCTGCTGACTTGGTTTATGACTATGTTTGAATTGGCTAAGGCTATCTGAAGTGGCTAGATAGTAAGTTTTGAGGGGAAATTGATCAAAACATGTAGAATTTTGTGCTTGGTTATGTTGGAATTTTTATTTTGAAGATTTAAGCTAAATACATGAAGCATGCTGTATTCTAAATACTCTGGCTCTCCACTTTTTCCTCAATAACTTTTACTTAAGCCAACTCTTCCTTCACTATGAAAGGTGATGAATTAAATCAAGTCATTAGGAACTGAGGTTGTGGCTCAGTGGTAGAGCACTTGCCTCACACGTGCAAGGCACGGGGTTCGATTCTCAGCACTGTATATAAATAAATGAATAAAATAAAGATCCATCAACAATTAAAAAAAAAATATATATATATACATAAAAATATTTTTAAAAAATCAAGTCATTAACAAATCATCCAACACGCTATTCTTCATATTGGGACACAGCTGTTATAGAACCTAACACAAAAACATAATTAAAACAGAAACATTATCTGGGACACTAAGTACATGTTTAAAAATTAAAATTATAAAAATGTATTAATTTGTTCTCATCAGTGAATCTAAAGGTCATTTGGGCTTTCTACTTAAATTTCAAATAGAGTAACCTCAGCAACCTTAATAAGAGTTTCCTGATTTTATCAGTGTTGGTATTCAAAATAAACCGATTAATCTCTGCTTGTGTGCGTGCATGTGTGTATGCTTTTATAGCATATTTGTAGAAACTAAGAATAGATCACATCCCATCTGTTATGGTTTGGGTATGAGGTGTCCCTCAAAAGCTCCTGTGTTAATACGGAAATGTTAAGAGGAAAAGTGATTGGATTGTGAAAGTTGTAACCTAATCTGTCCATCCTAGTTTGAATGGCCTGACTAGGTGTTAACTGTAGAGTGTGGCTGGATGGGTGGGTCGATGGGGGTGTGCCCTGAAAAGGTGGTTCTTCCTGGTGCCCTTCCTCCCCTCTCCCTCTCTGCTTTCTGGCTGTCATGAAGTGAGCTATTTTCCTCCAACATGCCCTTCCGCCATGATGTTCTGCCTCATCTTGGGCCTAGAGCAATATACTTGGCTGGTCATGGATTAAACCTCTGGAAACATAAGCCAAAATAAACTTTTCCTCCTCTAAGTTGTTCTTGAAGGGTATTTCAGTCACAGTGATGAAAATGACCACATACCATCACATCTCACTTGTATCAACTAAAAACATGATTGACAGTTACTTAAATAATCACATGAAAAGGGCTGGGAATGGCTCAGTGACAGAGCCCTTGTCTAGCAGTGCCTACTCCCCCAGCAACCCCCCAAAACAACAACAGTAACAAGATAGTACGCTACACTTGAGTGGCGGGCCTGATCTAGCAGCCATATAATGGCTAGAGGAGGCAACACACTCAAAGTTCTGGCTTGGCCCTTCACCATTTTCCATGCTACAGGCACTGCTGGCATTCAAAGCAGCTCCTCACCAAACTACAGCTCCTATCAAGCAAAGAAGCAAAAGTGCCATAGCTTTAGAGCCCTGCAGCTGGAGTTCCAGGGACAGAAAGATGAAAGGCAAGTAGTGGCTGACAGTACACAATTGTCATATAAAGGGTTTAATATCTCACCCTATCCCACCCAACTACAACCTGTGGCTGCAAGTCTCTGATCTATATGTGGCACTAAGAAAGCTATCTTTAATTCCCTCGAGCAAGACAGGTGATTTCTGATAAGGTACAATGAATATCTGGTGGTAGGAGAGTCTGATGGGGGGAAAAGGAAGGGAAGGAGGAGGAAAAGAAGAAGAGGAGAGGAAAAGTAATGACAAAAAGGAAGGAGAAGAAGGGAGAGAGACAGGAGGAGAGGAGGAACAGCAGGATGGGTTGGGAGGGGACAGGAAGGACATGAAGACTTCAGGGACTTTAGTAACTTGCTTTCATAGGTCTGTGATTTATGAAAGGATTGTGCCTTTGTGCAGCCCAGGGTAACTGGAATTCAATGTTTATTGCCCCCAACAGTCTGCAGTTTGACCCCAAGGAGCGGTAAGACAAGGCTGGCTATTCCCGTCCCAACAAACCTTACCTCTCCTTAAACAGAGGGCAAATTATTCTGCCTGCTGACCTTACATGTCTTGCTGTAGCCTTAGGAACACTGCCCCTGCCAAACACCAGGCTTAACCACCAGAAATCAGAAATCTTGGAGAAAGTGTGAAGGGAAAGAGCCCATGTAGAAAAGAGCCCCTTCGTTTCCGTAGAGCAGGAGCACAGAGGCCAGAGCCTGCTCCCGGGCCCCAAAATGCCAGGATTCAGTTTGGACCCACAGCTTATCACTTCAGACAGAGACGCCAGAGTGGAGCCCAGGTCTAATGCAGGGAACGGCTGCTTCCACTGAGCCCTGCGAGCCGGGAGGCACCCATGGTGGGCGGTGGGCGAGGGCAAAGTAGGGAAGGAGCTTCATGGGGCTCTCAGGGGAAGGTCCTGCTGGTGCCGAAAGGCCCAGGAAAGAGGAAGTGCTGAGGAGGCTGTCGGGCCGGGGACTCCCTTGAGCACCTCCCGACTGGTTCCTCGGACCCTTGGCCTTCCTAGGTCAGAAGCTTCTCCCTTCACACCACCAGGCTCAGCCACAGCAGGGCTCTGGTAAGAGGGCAGAGCAGGCCATGCAGCCCAGGTTAGGCTGGCCTTGTCCTTTTTCTCTTTCTGAGGGTGGGGCTAGGGGAATGCTTAGCGAATGGCAGGGCAGGAAACTTCCACCCTTTAGAATGTCAGGAATTTGGAGTCCTTTAAGTAAGGACTGCCTGCCTCTCTGGGCAACAAAAACAAGAACATTTTTGCTGTATAATCCAAGGTAAATGAAAACAAGAGTTCTTTGATTTATTTAAAACCTCATTAGAAGAAATGACAAGCAGACTTGGCAAGTCCTGCTTCTCTGGGGAGCCTGGGATGCAATCTGTAAATTGGAATTAGGAAAAATGAAGAATGACATTATCTGAAAGTTCCATAAGTAAGATTTCAGAGCCAAAGTTCAGCCTCCATTGTCACTCATGCTGGCTCCTCTTTTCCCCCAGTGGAATGTTTCAGAAAGTCAGGAGGGTGGCCAGTTGAGGTTCCAGCACAACCCTATTGGAGGTCCTGGGATATCACCAATTCTGTCACCTGCAACAGGATCTCATGGTCTCAGACCAAGGAGCAGAGATGCACATATCTGAAGGAGTCTGTGACCCAAGAGAAACTCAGAGATATCCTTAGAAGGTTGACTTCAGGAGAATGGCACTTGTAGAGGGTCCCAGCCCTCAGCCCAGAGAGAAAGGCTTCATTTGTGAAGACCCATGTGTTGATAAAAAGTGTTCTCTATACAGACAAGGCCCTGGTAAGGACTGAATTCCTCTGAGATGGCGTTCCGCCATCGACTGAGTTCCTCCAAGACAGTCCATCATCAACACCCTAGATAATAAATGATGCCAAAAGTACCTCGGAATACCTGAAAGAAAAAAACAGCAGGGACAGCTGGAAGATGAGTGGGGGGATTCTTGGAAATGTGTGCACCAAAATGCTCATGGCAGGCATCTGTGTATGGCAGTCGTCTGAATCATGATGGTCTGACCTGTCCTACAGTCACACACACAGAGAATTTCCCATGTGGCTGACACAATCTCTTAACCATGGGCCTTTCTAGAACATATTTATGGAAATTCAGTCAACATATCATTCTAACATCACTCTAGGTAGAAAGCAGTGTGAACTCTGCAGGACACACAGAGGAGAAAACTTCTGTCTTGGGAGAAGCTGGCAAGCCACTTGAGGAGACAAGAAAGACTTGAGGGAAAAGGTCATTTAACAGGAGAGAGCTGCACATGGCAAAATGTTAAAGAAACAGCTCAGAAAATAAAAGCTATAATTTAGAGGAGGGTAAGATCTCAGAGGCTGAGTCAGTAAGAAGGGCCTAAAGAGAAAGCCAGTTCTTGAATTTAGCCTTAAAAGATGTACACGTTTGAAAAATCAAAGATATCCCAGCAGGGAGAAGATCGAAAGTTATCATTATTTAACAGGTACTGATGCCTCCTAAAAGGAACTGAGCCTGCCTGGCTTTGACTTGTGAGTTGGGCACAGAACTGCTGGGCTCACAGGTGCCCCTGCATGAGCTGTAACCCAAGGTTCGTGGTTGAGTTGGAGGTTTGATCATGTGGACTTGGTTGGGGGGTTGGGTGCAGTGGGTGTCCACAGATGTGTAGTGTAGGCACACTGGCAATGGAAAGAGGTCACACAGCTGTGTCATGAGGGGCTGCAATAGAATTGGCAAAGTAGAACTATTTCCAAGAGGCCAGGGGTTAAAAATCATAGCCTTACAGAGGAGAGTCTTCTGTGTTTTCCCCCATGGCTGTAATCCAACACCAAGTACACTGCCTGACACAGATGTCCTGGAAGGAGAAGGAAAGGAGAAAGGGAAAACAGCCTGCAGAGGGGGGTTTCTCCCCACATAAGCCCTCAACCTGCTCCCACTGTGGGGAAGTGGTGGTCTTGGAGAATCAGGAGACCAAATCCCCACTACAATAGTACATGGGCCTCTCATAAGGGGCCATCCCAAAAGTGATGATGAGGCTCCTAAAAGTGCTTGAGGAATAGAAGACCTCTAGAGACGACAGGGGGAAGCAGGGCAGAGGCTCCACCGCTGTTGGACAAATCACATGTCCTCTGGGGTTGACGGGAGGCCATGGTGCAGAGGACTGAAGGCTTCCATGGTGGGTAGAGCAAGAAGAGACTCTGCTATGGCTGCTCACAGGAGGCCACATGGATCTGTAAGCCAGTCAGAACACGGAAGGTTTATTTGGGCAATAATGGAGATGGGAGGCAGAGGAAGCAGCTAGAACTGGAGCCAGCAAGGGAGCCAGACTTCCCCAGAAGTCCCTGGCCAGGTGACTGGGATAGGTCCCTAAAGGTGCTAAAGATGGACTTTAAAAAGTACAAATAATAGGTACAAGGGACGAATAGAGGCTATGAGACTAACAATGCCACAAATAATCATTTCATTTGGTAGCAGAAAGAAGAAGATGAGAGAAGGTGGGGATAAGTAATTTATTAATTCAGTCAACCAATATATATCGAGTTCCTATAGGTGGCAGACACGATTCCAGGCACCGGGGAAATAACAGTAAGTGTGTGTGTGTGTGTGTGTGTGTTTATGTATGTCACGGAGCATTGTCTACCTGAGAGGTGGCAGACAATGAACAAAATAGGTAAGTATAATATATAACATGCTGATGGAAATAAGTGCTGAAGAGGAAATTAAAGAGCAGAGAGATGGGAAATACCCGAAGTGGGGAAGGTGTTCAAGAAAGGCTTCACTGAAAAGATGGATCCTGACAAAAACCCAAAGGAAATAAGGAAGTTCACTATGTAGGTAAGTAAGGAAAGCAGCGCAAGGAAAGGGAACAGCAAGTGCGAAGCCCAGAGGCATGCGGACGTTGGTATGCTTGAGGAGTGGCCAGGGTGCTTGTGTCGGTGAGTGGAATACACTAGGTAGAGATGAGGCCAGATGGCAAGAGCAGGCAGATCAGATAGTCTCTTGCATGTTATGGTTAGGACATGGACTTTGTTTCTTGAAAGAAAACAAGTCATAAAAGACTACAGTGATAATTCACATAGTAGGTGCCCACGGCCTGAACTGAGTGATAAGTCTGAAACAGAGAAGAAAGGCAGAGAAGCGAGAGTGACTGTGTAGTCAGCTTTCTGTCACTATGACAAAAGAGCAGAGAAAATCGACATAATAAGGGAACAGGTTTATTTGGGCTCACTGTCTTGAAGGCCAGAGGTCATCTGGCCCAGTTGCTTTGGTTGGTGGCACAGTACAGCATGGTAGGAGTGCAAGGAGGAGGGGGGTCTATCCACCTTACAGCAGTCAGAAGCAAAAAGGGAAGACAAGAAGGGGATGGAGTCCCCAATATTCTCTGTGAAGACAGGCCCCCAGTGACCTGACCTCCTCTCATTAGGGCCTGATTCCTATCACTGCCTTCCAACACTGCTGTTTTAGTCAGCTTTTCACTGCTGCAGCTAAAAGACCTGACCAGCACAACTGTAGGGGAGGAAAAGTTTATTTGAGAGCTCACAGTTTCAGAGGTCTCAATCCATAGATAGCAGGCTCCGTTCCTCAAGGTGAGGCAGAACATCAAGGCAGAGGGAAGCAGTGGAGGGAAACAGCTCATGTCATGATCAGAAGCAGAGAGAGAGAGAGAGACTCCACTCTCCAGATACAAAATAGATACCCCATAGCCACGCTCCCAATGAACCACTTCCTCAGCCACACCCCACCTGGCTCCAGTCACCACTCGGTTAATCCCATCAGGGATCAATTCACTGATCAGGTTAAGACTCTCACAGCCCAATCATCTCTTCTCTGAACTTCCCATTGTCTCACATGTGTGCTTTTGGGGGACAGCTCACATCCAAGCCATTACAAGTGCCACGGACTGAGGACCAGCCCTTTAGCCCATGGGCCTTTGGGGAACATTTCAGAACAGAACTATAGCAGGGACTGAGAGTGCGTACCTTTCTTTCCAAACCACACAGGTCTTTACCAAGGTCAACGTGAACTTCTCACACTTTGGTCTTGGGTTTTTCAGAAGAATAACCAACTGTCAAGGTTGATTTCAATTCTACACCTTTGCTGCAGGTATAGACGAGCATGCTGACTGCATACACAACACATACTGGGTGTTACCTACTGGAATTGCCTCTGAGTACCATAATAAAAGTCATTTAATACGCTCTTCCAACAGTGTGTTTTGTTCTTTTCTAAGGAACACATCCTCTGAAGCACTCTGCATGTGAAGTGTCTGTGTTCCTAGAGACACTTCTGAGTAGCCTCAGATATGCACGTAAATCTTGAAGCTAAGCCAGGTCCCCACTGGAGCTGATACAAAGAAAGGTCAACCCCATAACTCCCTGAGAGACACACGAAGAGAAGAAGAAAAGTGCCTCCCTGGCATTGTTTGGACACAAATAAAAAGTGTTATAATTCCCCAACAGCCAGTATATTTTATAGTCTGCATTCAAAGACAGGGAAAAAGAAACCAAAATCTTGCAGCAGAAAGCCAAGGGAAGGAGAAGACTTAGTGAACTGAATATGAGAACTAGAAAAATACGTGAAAACCTTTCTTCCTCCCGAGAAGCAGCCAACTGGGACTCACCTGAGAAGCAATTTGGTAAGAACCTGATACTAGAACCATGTTGACTCAAAGCTAGGGTTGAAGGTTCTTATCAAGAATGACAGCCCACCATGTTTTGAGCATTAGATTAGGACTGAGAAGAGCTATGGTCAGAACAATACAGGATTCTTTTTAAGTGGGGAGATAAAGGTACAGGTCTGCATCTCAAGAGTTTACCCTTATATTAAAATCAGTATCAAATCACACTCTTTAGGAGAGTTTTTAGAGTGACTCTTTTTTTTAGTTGATTTAATTTTTTTACAGGGGAAAATGTGATAGGTAGAGTCTTGCACTGTGTCACAACATTTTGATCAAAGCTGGACCTCATGCATCTATGATGTGACACAGCATACAGCCTAGATGTGTAAGAGGCCAGACGTCTAGGTTTGGGCAAATGATGTTTGCCCAAACCTAGACGTCTAGGTTTAGGTCTATGATGTTTGACAAAATCATCTAAGGACACTTTTCTCAGAAGACATCCCCATCATTAAGTGGCAGAGGACTGTACAAGATTTCACTGATGGGCTTTAACAGAAAGCTACCACAAGAATCTTAGGAGAAATCTACATCTTAGAACTCAATTGGGTGGCTACTGCTACCACCTTTTAGAAATCTACATAAAATTCAGGTGCAGATATTTAGACACAGAACATACTGGAGTATGGTGAATGGCCTGAAAACATTGGTTAGTGTTGGCACAAGCTGAATGAAATGATCCTAACACACAGATGGTCCCAGAGATGATCAAATGTGTGATGTCCAATGTCCCCTCCACAGGCTGGCCCTAGATTGCCGCTCTGCTCACACACTCCTTCATGATGGTCATGATGCATTAGAGTGGGATTTCAATCAGTGAACTCAAATCTTCAAAACCCTGTCATTCTATTTCTTCCTGGTTCTCATTTCACCCAAGAACACTTTATATTTTCATATGTGATCATCACCCCCTATCTCGTTGCTCTCACCTCTTCTTTCTCCCCACCCTCTCTGACCTGCTTGTGCTTGGCTTCCTCTTTCACATTTGCTTTTCCGCCCAGGAGCCAGCAGGTCCTGCAGTGTAGAACTACAGCCAGTCACAAGTTTTAATGCATGTGCTGACATCTTCCTGTCTCAGGTTCTTCCCAGCTGCTCTTGTGGCTGTTCCTTGTTAAGATTTTAACCCTCTCCTTAAAGTTTTATTTTGTATTAGCAGATCAAAGTTGCCATACGTATAGAAATATGATTACAAGTGCACAGACACTAACAAATAGAAATTCATAATTAGAGACCCACATATATAAATGTATGTGCATCTACAAATTTCAAGCAGGCAGGTATGAGTGAGGATGGGCTGGATAGACTATAGAAGCCATAATGAAAACAAGGTAACAGGAACTCATGTCCCAGAGGTTATTTCAATGGCTCTCTCTAGTTCTGAGGTAGTATATCTTGGACACAGGACAGAGTTGAGGCTTGATGTAACTAGAAGATGTAAAACTTTGCCTTTTAACTCTGGCTGATATGAGAGTATCATTTATGCCATCTTACTTGTATCATGAATCTGAAGTGTTCTCATTATTTAACTTTGTGGAAATAGATGGAATTTTCTTAAAATAATACCTAAATATTTCTAACCTATAATTCAGAAGCACTTGTTTTCATATGAAATATTATATTTACTTTAGAAACCATACCCAGCAGTGGTAAGCTAGTTGTCCTTTTGTTGCTATTTCCCATGTTCCCAGACACTGGTGACATAATTAAGACAGGGTTTCCCAGCCAGTTTCACCCAAGAAGATCAACATTTCAGTCATGGCTCACAATGACTGACATTTCAGTCACTTTTCACTGTATCTTCAGGTGGAATGCTGCACATCCCTACCCATAAGGCTTTTTTTTTTAATGATTGCTGTTTTTATTTGTTCTAATTAGTTATACAAGACAATAGAATGCATTTATGCAGTTTGATAAATCATATATAAATGGAGTATAATTTCTCATTTTTATGATTATCCATATTGTAGGACCCATGTGGTTTTGCAATAAGGACACCATCACCCTAGTTCACTAGGTGGCTGGCAGTATGATGCACGTGATCCGTAGCCAGACCAGGTACTATTTAACCACTTCAGCTAAGGGAACAGAGACCCTGTGATACTGAGCAACTTCCCCAAGGAAGAAGAGCTAAGAGTGGAATCCAGGCCTTCTACTGATGATAACTTACCTTCCCTCTTATTGTCTTTGCTGGTGTTGGATTATGGGACCGAGACTGATGAGAACCAATAAGTAACATGATATCTAACACAACTGCTTTATTTGGTCTGTTCTCATGCTATCCTCACAGGGATGGACCAATGACAACCACATGACCAACCACGTGAAGATGGTAAAAAGCAGTCTCTGTTTTCCATGAGAATTAAATAAAATGGGTTTTAGAAGGTTTAGAACTGGCCAAAAGGGCTTCACCCCCATAATAGTCTACTAGAAGTGAGTGTAAAATCTCCCTCTTGAGAGCCTCAGAGCCTCAGGAATTGAAATGTCCTGCACTATCAGTACAAGGATATCTAAATGGCAGGGTCCACCTGGTGATCAGGGTCTCTGTGTATATCTCTCCCGCTCTCTCTCTCAACAATCACATTGTTGAACTCAGGTATTCTCTCAGTGAAAAGTCACAAGATAACTCTTCAGTGCAGTTATTTGTTCTCAGTGTTGGGAGTTCAAGAGTTTAAAATAGGCAAAGTCCCCAATCTATGTGGAGACAATATTCCAGTGGTGGAAACAGGCAAATAAGAGGGGGGATACTTTTTAAAGAATGTGAAAGAAAGTGATGTGTGTCATAAACAGTGGGAAGAATGGGCAAGGAGCAGGGCTGGTTGCTCCACTGCACAAGGTCTGTCACGGGTTTTCCTCAATGAGACACAGTAGGTGATTCTAAGACTCCAAATCCAGTACTCTGGGTTTCCTTTTAGGGATCAGCATCCTGGAACCACTTTCATTCCAGGAGGAATGAGTATAGTGGCAAATATTTATTGATTATGATCTGCCATGCTACTGACTCTTTTATATGCATTATCTCATTTAACTGTCAAAACAACCATAAGAAGGTTGCTATTCACATTTTACCAATTGGAAATTTAGGTCAAAGAGGTCAAAACAATGACCAATATCATACAACTCTGACCCTGGATACAAAGCTAGATCATCTGATTCTAAGTCCACATACTTCATCAAACACCTACCCCTCCTTCAAAAAAAAAAAAAAAAAAAAAAAATGATGGCCAGGTATCCATTTCCTTGTGTTTTAAATCATTTCCTTCTGAAATGTTTCTGCCCGGACTGTAAGACAGGAAGCAACAACAACAGAAGACTCCTAGGAAAACAGAGACAGTGTCAACTTTGGAGGTCATAGTAATTTTGAGTAGTGACTAATGCAAACTGTTTTGCCAAGATTGAGTGCCCCTGAGCAACAAGAATCTTCCTTAAAATCTACTACTGTGGGTTGTTGGCTCTGGGAGACACTGGCAGAAATAAAAGCATCTCTATGCACCTGGGCATTGCCTAGGTGACATGCAAACTCTATGTTGAATTGATGCAAATTATCCTAAGTAACAGGACCATATAATATTAAACAACAACAGAACTGCTTCACACAAACTCACACACCCACATACAAACACAGAAGCATCCTTATCCTAAAATTGTCATCACAGAAGAGATGGCAATATTCTCAGAGGTTCAAACTCTTAAGAATAGAGCAACATACACACACACACACACACACACACACACACACACATTGTTTGCTCAAGGCAAAAGTTTAAAGGCAAAAGAAAAATGAAAAAAAAAAAAAAGTGGTGAAGTTTTGGCTGCTGATTAAACTGTGGTGACTTCTCTTCCCTTTACCTTTGGGTGGACATGAACTGCCTGCTCTGCTGTCCCCCAGGATTGTTGCTAGGGAACCACGATGAGTATGAGTCCTAGGGAAACTGCAAAGAAATGTGTGAGCATTTCTCAAGTAGTTTTCCACTGGATCTTGAAGTCCCATGAAATGCCAAGGGCTGTTCTGAGGGGGAAAGAATGGGTTCTGCAACCCTCCCTACCCCTCAGGGAAAAACAATGGAGTCCTGCATGCTTACATTCTTTTTGAGTTTCATAAGACCTACTTTTATATTAAAGGTGTTCAGTGTTTTCCAAATTTATGATCATGAGGTCCTTTTAGTTAATAGCATCCCATATGAATTCAGTGTTGTCCATAATAAGATTTGGGGAAAACATGAACTGTGCAAACAGATGATGGTAAAGGTCACCTAGAAGTGACAGAATCCTAAAGACCCCTGGGCTTCATAGCCTAAGTATCATCTCTCTCTCTACTGAACGAGGTAGGCAGGAGAGTCATATATTCTCCTTCTACATGGACAGCATTCCGCACCAAATGTCGATTCTAAGAACCATCACGGTAGCTGTAATAGTAACAGGGACTAACGTGGCAGGCACTATTCTCAGCGTACTCAGGGATGACCTCACAGCAATGTCCAATCATCTCACCAGACCCACAGAGGGCAACACTACTTCCATCCACAGGAAACCCCACCCCCTTCCTCCACTCATACCCACTGACGAGTAAGTCAGTAGCAGAGCGTCTGTCCGTGAATTTTATTTTTCCATAAACTAACATTGTTGATGGCTGTGTTTTGTCTGAGTCATCTTGATTCATTAGATCCTCAATATCCTGTTGGTGGGAGAGTCCTCGAGCAGACAGCAGCCTTGGCAGGTCCCTGGATATGCTGTCTTCAGGCTGCCACCCAACAACTCAGAAAGTTGGCTTTGCCTCCTGGGCTTTGCTGCCACGCACGGGGTTCCCTCTGACAGCCTGCACTCAGCTCAGCCAAGCCGCCATCTGGGGTGTGATCATCAATCTGCCACACTGGACAACCAGCATGTGAGGCTCCAAGAATAGGACTTAATGCAGGCAGATCTTGGTACATTCTGAGACCATTGTTGGTGCACTGTGGTGTGCACCTGCTGGACCAAAAACACAGATGGGCAGAAATCTCCCAGCAAGGTATGCTGGGTACTGGTCCTCTGATCATCCTTTTACCTATAACACACAGACACATGGAAATCTGCTGCCTAGTGTTCCAATTTTCCTGAGATGAAATGGACCAGGTGTAACACAGTTTGGGGTCATTTCAATTCTTAAGATGAAAGTTTCCTTCAAATAGGATGGAGAGTTTAGACTCTTCTTTCCAGTTTCTTCCAAAAACCCAACACCATAGTGAGCATCCCTGTGGGCAGATACTGTAATATCCCACCATAGGCAATGAGGAGGCTTCCAATCCTCTGAAAGAAGACACAGGATGCGAGAGGTTTCTCAGAAAATGTTACTTTGCTTTGTTACATTCATTTGGTCTCACCCATGACCTAGTAAGAATATGGGTGTTATACACAGGATCAAAATGATAGAAGGTGAAAGAGTCTCAATGCTGGGACTACCTGGAGTCATGCCAAACATAAGGCCTTATGAAAACCAAAGTCCAACCGACCACTAACTAGGTTGTTCAACTTAATGACATTGAACTATAAGTGGGAACAAAAGAGAAGACGGAGAATATGAACATTTGTTAATGTCATCTTTTTCCGATTCTAATAGGTAGCACTAATCATCACTACTTTACAGAGGAACTTGAAACTCAGAGCTGTGGAGTGGAACTTGGGTTTTCATCCGGATCTTTTCATCTCTAGGTCTGCAGTGGCTCCCACTCTCCACTCCGCTGACCCTTTTGCCACATGGCCTACTAAATGTGATTCACTCTCTCTCATCTCAGTGAAACCACATCTGTCAAGCTGCCAGCAACACTGGAAGACATTTCCGGATGAAGGTCAGGTGTTGCAGGTAGAGTTCACCTTTTTGACCAAACATTACCCACAAGGAAAAGACTAAAGCAAACTGCAAGAGTGAAACAACAGCAAAAGGAAAACAGTGCCTATTCACCTACCCACAAAAAGAAGGTGACATAAGCACATTTAAAAATAGAGAAGATATATCTGGTAGCGGCATTTTGAAGTCTGACAGTTCCCTTTTCCTCTCTCACAACCTACGCGCTCTCACTCACCTAACCATCTACCTACTCTCTCCCTGTAGCTCTCAGCTGCTGACACCTACCTGTCTATTCACCTACCCAGAATCCACCTGCCCCTCCACCTAAACCCTCGAGGCTGCTTTACTTGTGTTCCTGTGCATGCACCCATGAGCCTGTGTGGATCTGGAGGTACCTGCATGGCTAGATAAGATCTGCACCTCACAGAGCTGCTGCTGCCCAAGCTTCCTAGAGCTGCCCTCACAAAGTACCAACATCAGAATGTCAACATTGCTGCATACCTCCTGGGTGCTCCCCGAGGTTCTGATGGCAGCCCACAGTCCTCGCCACTCTTTGGCTGGTAGCTGCACCACTCCACTCTCCACCTTCGTCATTACAGGGCTTTCTCCCTGAGTGCTTCTGTGTGTGTCCTCTCCTCTTCTTACAAGGACACTTGTCATGGGATTAGGGCTCACTGGACTCTGGTATGACTTCATCCTAGCTAATGACGTTTGCAATGACCCCATTCCCAAATAAGGTCACATTCCAAGGTCCTGGACTTTAGAATGTCAGCATATCTTCTTTAGAGTACATAGTTCAACCCTCACCTGCCACTAACTGCCAGGTACAAAGACCAGACCACCTCATTTGGTCCTGACACTCTCCCTGAAGTTCATCAGTGGCTCTCTACCCTGAAGGTTTACAGAATCATCTGCAGACACATTTTGTTATTTTTAAAACATATTTCATGCCCATACCACACATTACAGGTGGCATTACAGATTGGGAATCAACATTTTAAAATGCAGAATGAAGATGTAAAGTGTCCTGTGTAAATACAATGCTTCTCAGAAATGATGATCACTGAGGTCAACCTTAACCACAAGGCTTTAAAATCTGGAAACCAAAGCAAAGAGAGTTAAAATGATATATCGACAGTTTACCCAGAATATAAGCAGAACTATGGGTTTTCAAACCCAGGTCAGTACCACAAAAAGTCCATTTCCTCACCATCCATGCTGCCCATCTGTGCCTCAAGGCACATGTGACCAACTCTGGTATGTCTGTCTATAGACCCACGTGAGCACGTCCCCTTCAAGTGGGGAGCTAGTGTGCTCTGGTCTGTACTCTCTGGATTCTTAGGGAAGGGGTAAGTTCCTCTGGATACAGATACTTGGCTGGACATCTTTGTACACGCCATCACTGGAGCAAGGGAGGTTTCTATAAGAATAGCCACGAACCAGCCAGGGTGTGACTTATAGGTTAGTAGTTGTCACTTGTAACACTGTCTCAAGGTCCCTGGTATTGGGTCCACAACCAAAGACACTGACAGAATAAACAGACAAAGAAATATAGATAGAAATCAATGTCACCAAGTGAGAGCGCTCCTAGCTTAAATTTTATTTCAGGTATTTCTTTCTATAATCAGGTTGGAAAACAGTAATCCTTCTTCAGTTTCATTATTTTTACATCCTTTTCTCCTCTCTAAACCAGAAAAAGAAACAGTTACTAATTTGGGAACTGTTGCTGATTTGGGAACAAGCTTAATCCCATTAAATATCTATTCACAGATATTCTACTGTATTGCCACCAGAGAATAGAAGAGGAGGAAAGATTTTTAAAGATCATGTGGTTCAGCCCTGAGGCTTCAGAGCAAACTCCTGTAACAGTCCTAGATTCTCTGATGTCACTGGCTTGCTTTCAATATCCTCCAATATCAGTGCCCAATTATCAATCCATATGGCAGCAGAGGCCCTGGCTTTGCAGACAGTTTTGTTAATAGAGACTCTGATTTCCCTGTAAGCTACAGTAACTGTCTCAGTATCCCTGATGCAGCTGTGGTTAACCCCTAATGCTACCACATCATTATCATTCTCAGCCACTTTCACCCTCAAGGTCGTCTTGGATTGGACAGAGTACTACATAGTTATACCAACATCTATACATGTTCCAAGTTTCGATTCAGAAAACACAGAAACACCCCCACCCCATCCTTTCTATGCTTCCCTGACACAGGCCCTTTGGCATGCTCCTGTGTGACTCATGATTGCTGTCTCTCTTGTGCAGAGATTGCTCCTGTCTCTGAGTTTGTTCATGTTGTTCTCCCTCCCCAAAATGTTCTCCTTCCCCAACTTCACTTACGTAAATCTTAGCCATCTTTCAAAGCCGAACTCCAGCGCCATTTCCATGACACGGCCTCTGTCTACCTCAACCCACACTGATTTCTTCCTTCTCTTAACTTTTACTGGTGACATTTGCTTTGCTAAAACAGGGTAAAGAGTGAGCACAGGCCTGTCTTTAGGGATGGCTTCTCTCCTCCCCCACGCAGAATGCCTGAACTTTGTTTAGAAGCCTGCAGGCAGAACTTAGTTCCTGGTTATGGTAATTTATCCCAAACCTAACCGGTGGCCTTCTTCAAATGGGGTGCACTCAATGAAATGAGAATGTAATACACAATGTATGTATGCAGGGTTCTTTTACAAAATCATCATTCAATTCTAAGAAAGTTGCTAATAGGACATTTAAACTGGGGGCTCCCCTTGCCCACAGCAGGAGCACATTCTCCCTCTCCAGCATCCTTGGGAGATGGTCATTCAGCATATCCATGAGCACATCCTTTGAGCCCATTTCTCCAGCTGGACCATCTGGACAGCTGGACAGTTTCTGTTTGTTAACGTACTTAAACTACAGTATTTCTTGAAGTTAAGTTTGTGGACCATCTGCACCAGAATATTCGAGATACTTGTCAAAAATCACAGATTTTCTAGTCCAACTCTAGGCATAACTAAATCAGCATTTGGAGCAAGGAAGGAAACAGTAATTTGCATTGTCCCAAGGCTTCCCAGATGATGTTACTGTGCCACAGAGGGTGGATCCACTGTCAGAGTCAGTGGCTTCTAGGTTGACAACTTATTCCAGCTCCCTAGTAGCAAATAGCAAGTCACTTCTTATTTCTTCACAGCAGCTCTTAAAATCCTGGAAGACCTCTCACTGCCCTCCTTCCTTAACACTCAGCTGAAACCAGGTTATCTAGTTTTTCTTTACCACAAGGTTCCACGCGCTGAACCAACGTGGGCACTCTCTTCTGGGTTCTTTGCTGCTTGTCAATGTCTCTCCAAAAAACGTGATCTCAAAGAGGGCACATGTCTCATGAGGCATGTGGTGGGGGGAGAGAGCTGGAAGGTTTTTAAAGCCTTTACTACACATGGTCAATTTTGTGAAGTGCATCCATCTACTCTCCTGCCGGCTGTTCACGAGACTCCCTGTTTCAGCCTGAACCAACCAGCTGGAAGTGTCATCACTTCATAAACCTTTGCTAACTGAGGAGGCACCTGAGGTTGGCTCTTCAGAGTTATTCTAACTTAGTGGCTTTGTTTTGATTTTTCACATCTGGATTGGCAATTGGCAGTTTTTCTATGAGTCACCTCTTCTGCCCTTTCTGCCTTTTTGTTGTTGTTGTTCTTTTAATTTGTTCTACCAGTCACTGTGGAAAGGGCTCTTCCTATGCAGTGCCTCACCAAATCCTCAAAATGGCACTTCTAGGTGGAGATGCTAAGTCTTCAGGAACAGTGGGCTGCTCTGCTTCCTCACTGACTTATTCCTTGTTTAATCAACAATTTTTGGAGGAAATTTCTTTATCTTCTGGACACTTGGTAAACTGAATTAAGAGGGCCCAGTACTAGGAATTCTCACAACTCGGTTACCTGATCCTCCAGCCTACAGTTCTCTTTTTCCTCTTTGGTATTTCCTCTGACCTAGAGGTAAAAGTAACCAAATAATAACCAATTGGTGTCCAGCAGTGCTGTTCACTGATACAAGGTAGGAGGATGTGTATGCGTATTCATGTATTTGTCAATGGAGGTGACATGTATCTGCCCCAAAACGAATAACAGAAAAGGGCCCAAGGGAGCCATTTGGAGATAAGGAAGAATCTGTAACAAATCGGTCCATTAGTTGACAGCAGGATCATTATAAAGTCCACATGAAGCAAGAATGGCTTTCCTTTTTTCTATTTTGTATTATCTGATATCCCAAGGCCAGTGTTTATGAAATTAACTAAGACCCTAATGTTAATTCATTATTTATAGAAGTTTAGTCCAAACAGCTGAGCTTCTCATGGATTTGGTTAATTTAATCAAATTCCACGCAATTATACTTTAATTAAAAATACATATGCATAAAGTCAAAATGCTTACATTTAAATCAATTGAATTTAAAACAAGATTAGAAGAGAAATGCAAACGATTAATTACAGATCTGAGTTAGAAGCAAAATTTAAAATAATTTAATCCCACTCTCTTTTTCTACCTGGAAGGTAGCCAAGACCCAAAGGTCATGAATTCTCCTGTCACACAGTGAGTGTTAATGTTGAGATTCAAATCCAGGTTTTCTGACTTCAAAACCAGACCCTATTCATCGGAGCCCCTCCTTGACCTTTTACTATTCCCAACTTCACTGGAGCAAACCCTGATTCCCCCCACAAAACCTGAAAGTTTTTTATAATAAAAGCTATGCTAGGGGTCAAAACTGCTAAAGTACTATAAAAGGTCTTGGTTCTGGGACTTGGCCACACCTGATAAAAGCATATTCTATGAACTTTGACAAAAGCTCAGATTTCTTCCTCATTAGTTATTAACAGACACATATGCACTTAAAATTTCAGTGCCTTACATGTGGCTCCAAATCTTTCTAACACATAATAAACATTACAAAAATACTTAAGTACTATGTATATTATGTCAGTCATTCCCTCAAAGAAGAAGGAACACCTCTCTTCTTTCTTCTTTACTATTGTAAGTTTCCCATCACTTTCTTTTTAGACTAATAATTTTAAACTATGCAAAAATTTTAAGCTCACTTTCCCAACATTAAAGTTTTAGTTTTTCCATAACTTACTGCATGGCCCGTAGGCTTTCCTCACAGAACCTAAAGACAAATTTCAACTTAGACTGACTGACACAAAGTGAATTTTAATAAGCAAAGAATACCCTGATTGATCTGGCAGCTGATTCTTCATATCATTTCTAGCATCATAGCCTCCAGAAGAGTGGGATTAATTGCTAGGCCTACACCCACCTCCAGCACAGGTGCGTCCACCCTGCTTCCTCCTTCACCCATCAGGAATGCTGGCCGCCACATGGAAGAGATCACCCTCTTCCTCCACACACAAGCAACCCTCTCTCCTTCACATGCACCCTCTCCCCAGCCCCGACACACACTCACACAGAGACCTACCCTGGGCATCATCCTTAATCAGCACATCACACCAAGGTCTCACCTGTACCATCAAACCCTGAAGCTATTAAAACTGACAACTTGCAAGTCATATTAACTCAATACTCTGTCGCCCTTGAAAGCATCCAGGAAGTTTTCCACCGCACAAGGACAGGCTCCTTCAAACCCCTCCTGAGAAATCCAGGCATGGAACCCCTCTGCCCTCAGACCCAGAAGCACCCCCACCCTGCCCCTGGGGCAGAGACGGAGCCAAGAACACACTCACTGCAAATCGGACTTGGCAGTTCTCCTCTCCCAGGTAGCAGAGGTCGCCTGAGGCATTGGTCTCCAGCCAGAGGTGCTCCCCATTCACGGCATTCTCCTGCAAGGAAAAGACCAGGTGGCCTCAGTTTTCTCTTCAGGGACAAAGGGGGAGGTTGAGGCTTCTATTTAGAAGTACGAAAGTTACCCTAAGCAGTTTAACCACTTCTCCTTTGACCCTCTAAAATACTGCTAGAGTCCATACTACTGAAATTCTAGAAATGAAAAAGATGTTTGGAAAACTTTCTTTGAGCTATGAGCAAAGCAGACACAAAGTCTTAAGTTGATTTATTCAACCATGTGGTCATTTTTGAAAGATGTATTCAACAAAAATGAGGAAAAAAAAATCACTAAATAGTTTCATGTTAAGCCTTACTTATCCAGGTCCAATGCTGCAAATTCCAGGACAATTGAGATCAAAACTCTATTAAAATTTGCCTTAACTGAGAGAGTTAGAAAGCCAATGGTGGTATTAAAGTACTTTGAGACCATTTGAAGAAACATTTGTATAAGCAATGGGTAAATTATACTTCTGAGGGCAGAGGCTTCTTAAAACGTAGTTTAAGTCCCTGGTACTCAAAGCATAATGAACCTCTACTGACTCAAACATTTTACTAATTCAGTGAGGCCTTCCATTCAATTAATTCTAAATTTTTCAAACTGAATAATTTTATTGCTTCTAAAAATAGCCAGATACTTCTGAGGGCAAGTAGAGCTACTGTGATGTATGATATGATGAGCAATAGTCCTACTGTCCGAAAACACGCAGCATTTAATTAGAGAGAGGAGGGGAAACACTTGTTTTTTAAAGTACGACAAAGAGAATTCCATATTTCTTGTAATGCACTACAGTGGAAAGGATGAATTTGTATATTAACTGTTTATTTAATTCCGTTAAAAAGCATACCAAGATATTAGGGAAAGCACTGTATTAGATTAATCATAAAGGAACAAGATGAAGTCAGCAGGTCTGATAGGAAAATTCCTCTTATTTTTATCTTAGTCATTAGAAATACATGGATCTGTGGTTATTTTTCTATGGTGGATGCTAACCCCCAATCTGATGGTATTAGGAAGTATAACAATTGGGAAATAATGAAATCATGAGGGCAGAGGCTTCAGATAGGATTTGTGTCTTTATATCAAGGAGTACCATAAAAATATTCCTGCCTCCCTTTCTCCACATTCATGCATCAAGGAAAAGTCATGTGAGTGCACAGAAAGAAAGCGGTTGCCTGCAAGCCCAGAAGGAGGTCCTCACCAGGAACCAAGTCTGCCAGCACCTTGACCTTGAACTTCTCAGTCTTCAGAACTAAGAAAGAAAAGCCTGTTGTTTAAGGTACCAAGTCCATGGCATTTTGTTACAGCACCCTAAGAAGACCAATATAGGGGACAGTTTCAATAAACAGTTTTGTAGAATAACCAAGCAACTTAGAAACCTTGCTTATGTATGAGCCCCCTTTATTATAACTTGCCCCAGAAGTCTCCACACTATAGCCCTCTGAATCCCAAAACTTAACACAGATAATAGCAGAAATATGGAGTAAATGATGTTTTCTGGGGGGTGGGGGGGTATACCAGGTGTCACCTATCTTTTAAAATGAATACATTTATTCATGTTCAAATATAATATATTTTCATTGCAGGGTTTATAGTCTCAAATGTTTTCAGGCAAGAATAACCAAAGGCTATATTTTGTCCTGTGATCTAGGAGCTTCATGATCCAAGAAATGTAAGGTAAGTCCTCAAACAGCAAAAGTGAGGCATGAAAGGGTGAGAAAATGTGACCAGATACAGAGCTGTCAAGGGTTAAGGGACAACCGGAGATGGGGATAGGCCAGATATGTGTCCATATGCCTCAAAACCAATCCTAAAAGGAAAGCAACAATGATGAGGATCATAACCCACTATGTCAAAGGGCAGCCACTTTTCCCAAAACTTTCTTCTCTACTGGTGATATTTCTCTATTGCAAGTCATGTTCAATTTGTTCACAGAAGTCAAGTCACCTAATCCCATAGGACAATAACAAAAGAACAGCCACAGGGTTGGACCCTAAAAATTTTCAGCTACAGATGAATGATGATAATATTATAATATAAAACACAAAGATACTTCTTTGCAAGATATCCTTATGAAATCTATCCTCACAATCTAAAATATTCTCATCATCTAACTTATCCAACTTTAACTTATTAATTATATAAAATAATCCCTTTCCATTTTATTATTCTTTAACTCATTCAGCAAGCATGTATTCCCTACCAGTGGTACCAGGCACTGGAATACTGTGGTAATTCATAGAGGCAAATCTACCAGAGAAAATGGAAACTAAACACATCGTAATAGCAGCAAATACTAAGGAAATGTATAGTAACACTCCGTCAACTATTTTGGAAAGTGAAGTATGAAATGTTGTAATGGGGTAAAGACAAAAAACCATGAATAATACCAATCTGGGAGACCAAGAGTTAAGTCCTAGAAGAGCCAGTAAGGTAGGTAGGCCCAGGTAGGACCCCAAGAGTCAGAAGCTCACAGGTACCCCACTAATTCACTAGTCTGGTGGGCTGGATCTTGGGACACAGGCTGTTTGCACCCTTGCCACAGGGTACGCCTCCTGCAAGCTTTCAGAGGTGTGTGGGTCAATCCTACCTCAGAACCAGGCATGGCAAGACTGCCCAGATTAGCCAGCTTCACTCTTAAGTGAGACCCTGATTTAAGAGAGAACTCCTTGGAAGGGAAAGAGGGGTTGATGTGGGGAAAGCTTTGCTCTACCCTGCCACAGTGGTTCCAGCATGCTGATTCTCAAATCTGGCTATATATTGTAATAATCTGGTGAGTTTTTTTAAAAACATACTTGGGTACCATTCCAGTTCACGTTGATGAATTTGAAGTGAAACCTGGGCATTAGCACTACTCAAAACTCCTGAGGTGACTCTAATGTGCTGCAGAATCTGGTACCCAATAATCCAATAGACCCAACACTACACCTTTAACCTCTTTAGATAATAGATCATAGAATCTGTCTATGAGTGAGGATCTATTACATTTGATACTTCTCTGTCTTGTTTCATCATTTGTGAGAGAGGAAGAGAACCATGGCATGGGTGGGCCCCGTCAGATTTCAAGGAAGGAGACATAACACCATAAATTCACAGTGAGTAGGCTCAGAGCTAATAATACAGATCCTGAGGACAATGAAGAAGGAAACAAACTTTCATAATTTTTTAAAGAAACAGCAGAGTAAAACAAAACATTCATGCACTTAAACTACTATGCTCACTTTGGGGAATATGTTCTAAAAAACAGTTCTAATGGAAGAAAAAATATGTACGTTAAAAAGGTTTAGTTTATGTAGAAGGAAATGAGAAGGAAGCGGGTGTGAAAAATGGTGGAATGAGACAGACATCACTACTCTATGTACATGTATGATTACACAAATGTTTACAACCCTAGAAATGAAATGATATACCCCATTTGTGTACAATGAATCAAAATGCAATCTGTAAAAAATAAGTAAATTTTTTTTTAAAAAGTTTATTTCTACCATCTGAAAATTGATTGAAAAGTTGGAAACATTACAAATGCTGACAAAGAAAAATGGTTACAAGAAGGAGGATGAAATAGAATATTATTCATGAAATAGGATATCATAGTCACCAAGAAGCACAAAGAGGGAGAGTAGTCATATGGAAACGATATGACACAGAGTCAAGCAAATAAAAATAAAATTTGAAATCGACTGTATATTGGATCAATGCTCTATACAAAAATAAGGACTGAAAGAAACAAATCTGTCAGCAGCTTGATTTTTTGACCCACACATCTACTTCTACTGGTTGCTTCCCTTTATTAGAAAATTTCAACACAGAGTTCTCTTTATTTGCTCCTTCCTTTCCACTTCACTACTTCTTGAACCCAATTCCATCAGGCTTTCTTCCTTCACATTCTGTTATAGCTACTCTCCTCTAGATCACCAGTGACTTCACTAGGCTGATCCCAATGGCCAACTCTGTCTCCAGCTTGACTTTTTTTGACCCAGAGTATCACTGTTTCTGGTAAGGACCCTTTTTCTACTCTGTTTTTCTGGTACCTCAATGCACTCTCTTTTCTGGTCTCCTTTGTTGGATCCTTCCAATATTCCCAAATTCTAAATATGATATTGGAGTGTCCCACAGCTCTGCTCCATCCACAAGTAGTCCTTAGGTTATTGCACTCGGTTCTCATGACTTTAGATCCCATCAAATAATTATTGCCTCCTCAATTACTCATTCAGTAAGAACCTTGTCTTTGAACTTCAGACTCATTAACAAAATTTTTTTTAAAAAAACTGCTCTCTCAGCTTCTCCAAAGACCTAATAAGCATTTCAAATTTTTACATTCTCAAAAACTCTTGATTTCCTCCATTGATCTGCTCTTACTCAAATCTTCTCCCTGAATTTTCAGCAAATGGCATTTCCATTCTTATTGCATAGGCTAAAAACTGGAGTCATTTTGGACAAATGACTCTCTTTCTCATACCTTCTGTAGCTAATCTGATTACTTGTAGCTTCAAAATATGTTTGAAACCCAATCACTTCTCAAGACATCTAATGGTACCACCAGTTCTGACTTGAAATTTTCAAATACCCTCCTAACCCAACTGGTGTCTCGTCTCTATTTTGACTCTTCACCGAGTTTTCCAAAGAGCAAGCAAAGTAATTGTCTTAAAATGTAAATCTGAACAAGTCACTGATCCACTCATAACTCTTCCTTAGCTTTTGGAAGACTCTTTTTCAAACGTATTTTAATTGGTTCTAATTAATTACACATGACAGTAGAATGCATTTTGACACATCATATATATATATATATATATATATATATATGGAGTATAACTTCTCATTCATATGGCTGTACACGATGCAGAGTTACAGGTCATGTAATCATTTATACACATAGGGTAATAATGTCAGATTCATTATTCAGTATCATTCCTACCCCCGTGCCCCCTCCCCTCCCTTCACTCCCCTCTGTCTAGTCCAAAATACTTCTATTCTCCCTGTTCCTTATTGTGCATTAGCATCTGCATATCAGAGAAAACATTCAGACTTATTGGCTTATTTCACTGAGAATAATATTCTCCGGTTCCATCCATTTACCAGCAAATGCCATAATTTCATTCTTCTTTAAGGTGGAGTAATATTCCGTTGTGTATATATACCACAGTTTCTTTATCTTGGAAGACTTTTAAGCCTTTCCTTACATGGTCCTTGGGTGCCTCTCTTCTTTTCCCGTCTCTCTGCTGTCTTGCTTCCTGTTCCTCTTACCTGATCTTCTGTCACACTTTGTCTCAGTGGTCAATGTGGAGTCACCCTGTCCCCTGGCTACTTCTCAAGCAGGATAAGAAAGTTTTCACCACAGATCTGCTGAATTTCCTGCTCTCTTGTCTAACATTGCTTACACCTCACTTAATTCAGGTTTCTGTTCAAATGTTCCCACATCAAAGATGGTTCATTGAATATGCTATTTCTTTATTCAAATTTCTGATCCTTCTCCATTCTGACTTTATGTAGTTAATTTCTATTCATATTTTGGTCATCAGATCAACTGTCACAACTTCTAAAATGTCCTCACTGCCTCCAAATCTTAAGCCAAGCTACCCAGTTTGTCATAAAACCATCATTTACCTAAGCTGCAAATTATTTATACTTTGGCATGATTATTTTATTTATATTTCCTTTTATCCTAGAGTCAAAGAACCATTAGAATCCTGAATGTTCAGAAGCTAACTTAGTGTCTGGCAAAGAGTAGGTGCTTAATAAATTTGAGGAAGTAAAAAATGAAAGAATAAAAATCATTGAATAAAGAAATGAATGTACATTTCTATTATATCTTACTCTAAGGAGCAAAAGAGAATAATTATTTTTACCTGTCTTAGTTTGGACAAGTATGGATGCCTAATAGAGACATGGCAGACTCTTAAAATCAGAAAAAGAAGCAGAGCCCTTAAAAAGAGGCATGCAAGAAAAAGATAAAGTGCAGTTTGAACTAGACTGTTTTCCCATATCCTGTCCTTCCCTTGCATGTCTCTCTGGTATAATGCTTAATGAAATTCAAAAAAGTAAGCTTACCTAAAAAGTCTGGTCTTTGCCCTCAGCACCAAGAAAGTAATCTATAAGCACTTGGAATGTTCAACTAGATAAAAGTATTTATTTGCCTGGGAGCACTCACTACATAGAGTCAGTTTGACCTCCTGAGGAACTAGAAGTTAAGAACAACCCCACGGCAGTCAACCACATCTACATCATGAGCCCTAATTAAGACTCTGGACACCAAAGATCAGAGGCGCTTCCCTGTTTGGCAATATGCCACATGTAGCATTGTATATGGTTGCTAACAGATGTTAGCTCGCTGTCCACAACTCCCCTAGGAAAGGAGTGTAATATGCCAGAATCGTGGGTGTATCAGTCTTCGGTGAGTTATATATATCTGTCTGGAAAACTCTCCAACCTGATGTGGTCTTAGGGTTTCACAAACTTGCAACTAAAGGCAAAAGTAAGGGTGACCCTAGGAACTTCTGAATATGCATAAAGGTATCTGGCCTGGGCTACATTATGCAAGTCTCCTTCTCTAGTTTATGTAGCCAAGGATGCCATTCATTAAGATAATTTGTCTCTTCTTTCTGGACACATAGCTAGATCTTATTCCCTAGCCTCCCTTGTAGTTAGGTGTGGCCACGTAACCAAGTTCTAACTGATGGAACACGAGCAGAAGTTCCAGGCTTGGTCCATTAAATCCTCCTACCAGCCTTCCTCCGTGCTCTTTTGCCACAAAGGTTCATTGGGAATTCACTCTCTGGTATGATTTTGGAAGCCTGCCGCTTAGACGTCAGCATATGTGTCCCTGAATAAGTATCTGAGAAAGGACCTGATTCCCTACCTAACCACCTGGAACAGTCCAGGTCTGCCCCATGGATGAGAAACAAACTTCTGTTGTATTGGGCCATTCCTCATTGGTCTTTCATTCACAGTGGTTTCATCTACCTACAACCAATACAGACCTCTTCTCTTTCGTCTTCCTTTTGTCTGCTTCCATTCATAATCTGCATCTGCCCCCAGGTCACTTACTAAACAGTGAACAGGGAGCTGAATCTCTTGAGCCCTGGTTTCTTCTCTGAATGCTAATTCTAATATCTGCTCTGATTTATTTTACACTGGTATGTGCTTCATTTCCATAAAATGCATCTGTGATTGTATGCCTCTCTTGCTCCGAATGCTTGCATAATTATATATGACATATGAAATAAAATCCAAATGCAATCTGGCATACTAGACCTCCTACTAATGGTGCCAACCAATCAATCTTTAACCTCTCTATACCTCTCTTATTCATCCTCATACTTTTTTTTTTCATTTTTATCTTGTATTATTCTTTTTTAAACATACCAAATTTTCTTTTCTTTCTCATTTCTCTTTCTTTTCTTTTTTTGTTTTGTTTTGTCTGCCACATTTTTATTGATTTTACTGTCTCCACCTGGGAACATTGTTCTTGCTTCTTCTCTACACATCCACCTTGAAATACCACCTTAAATAATATACAACCCCCTAAACTGTCCATCTGTATGAGAGGAAAAACAACTCTCCCATTTTTAAATGAGAATAACATTTCTTCTGGACTCTTGAGTGCTGAGACAAGTCATATATTTATTTAGGTATATTTATATAGAGAGATTTACACATATTCATATAAATGGATTTACAACAACATATCTATTTACCTAGGAGTAGAAATACACTTAAATAAATATAAATATAGATTAATAGGTACAAATATGATTCCTTGTGCAAGTTTTACTGAAATCTTAGTAATGCTTAGAGGTATAAAGGTAAAAACGGAAAGTGTTAGAGATTGAATAACATATAAAAATGCACTCATGTCAGAAGCAAATAATTTATACAAAATGAAGATACTAATAAAATATTTTAAAATGTTTGATAATTATAAAAATGTTTTAAAGCAATAAGAATTATGAATGTGTCCTATGTAAATATCCATACAAAAGCAAAAGGGAAAATATATGGATTATCTTCCCCTGAAAATCTTCAGAATAAAAACAGGTAGCAAACTGTCTTGGTTTGGATTTATTCTGTGTAACTGGCATATGGCCACTGAGCACTCGAAATGCAGTTAGGACTAATTAGGGTATTTTGTCAGTGTAAAATTCGTAGCAGTCTGAAGACAATGTGAAAAAAGAATGTAAAACATCTCACTAATAATTTTTATATTGATTTACATGCTGAAAGGACAATATTTGGAATATATTTAGTTAAACAAAATACAGTATTGAAATCAATTTTCCTATTTCTCTTCACTTTTTTAACATGGTTTCCTAGAAAGTTTATCATTAATTTATGGTCTACATCTACTTCTACTAGACAGTGTTAAATTATCTCTAGCCAAGTGGCAGGAATTAGACCTAGACAGTTCTCAGAACTGTGAAGCTATAGATTCTGTGATTTCTCCCAAAAGCCCATACGATTTAATTTAAAGTTTTCTCAGTTTGAGGGAATAAAGGACTAACAGGAGTCTGTGAATCACAGTAGATTCATCCCACCATTAACATGGCTAGCCAAGGCCAGCGTCTTCACTGACTACAGAGGGTAGGTCTGCCTGTCCTACTCAGCAATCTAATGACCTTGGTTGATCTGACTTGATTTTTGAAACAGGGATGGGAAAGGGGCAAGAAGTGAGTTGGGAGGGTCTATGGCTGGTGACACCAAAACCTGACACACAGGATTCCCAGGACTCCGTAGGACAGGACTAAAATGAGAACATGTGCACACAGACCACACAGGCACGCACACGCACACACCCCTGCCTCCTCCTGGCTTTTCATTCAAGGTTTCTAAAGATAAAATGACCTAGTTTCATAACCCAGTTTAAACCAATCCCACATGAAGTCTCTGGCTCCCCGACATTGTCCCACAATCAAACTGTGAGGCAGATACCAACTGTGCTGCTTGGGACAAAGTGCTTCTTTCCTTGGCATCCTCAACTAAAGGAAAGGAGAGGTGGTCTGGATAGGGGATCTGGTTTTGTTTCTGCTGAGGCTCTGTTTTCTGCAGCACTTGGGATGGATGGGAGGATCTGTTCCCGGAAAGGAGAAAAAATGAACTAAAATTAAGGATACTGGGTTCAAAGCCAACACTCCCTTTGAGAAAGATCTGGTGGGGGCCCCCCACTATCCCGAGGATTGTTTTAGGCAGTGTAATGGGCAAAACCAAAATTATAAACAGTAGGGACAGACAGGAGACCCACCGCCTGTGCTCTCTGCTACAATACTGAAAACAGAAGAGATTTCCAAGTGCAAATTAAATCTCCACTGCAGGAGAGGCATGTGACATTTAAGAGAAGACACCATTATCTACAGAACAGACACACTTCTAAATGGGCTAACTCACTAAACTGGGAACTTGGAATCCAGCCCAGGAGATGAGAATATTTTTCCTTTCTGAGCATTACTTCCTCCCTTTCTAGTAATTTAACTTATTTCCTCCAAATCTGGCTTGGCTGGCATGTGTTTTACGATGTCAGGGGAACAGTCCCTACCAGTTGGTCATTGTCCCCAGGAAGGTGAAGAAAGGACATTATCAGGAGGAGTAGGAAGATCAAACAACTGAGTGTGCTTTGTGGTCTAACACAATGTACTGTATTAGGAAGAAATTTCAAAAGAGTTACTTAGCATTAAAATAGCACACATCCATTTGTTTTTCAAGTAAGAGTTTACCAAGCCTTTCAGGAACTGGAGATTATCTGAGTGCCTGTCAAGTCCCAGGGATAGTCTCCTTCCTGCTTAAATAGAAAAGCTGTCAATTCACCCCCAACGTTAGTAACTATGTAGCAGCTCCCAGGTTCCATCCTCTACTCTCCCTGAGAAGAGGACACAGCAGGAGAGACTGCCTGTCCTTTCACAGAGCCTTAAACCTAACTGAGGGCCTCAAGGCAAACAGAAAACACTAAATTGGTTCTAAGGTTTTTAAGACAATGCCCTATGCATACAGGTATTGTGAGGAATCAAACAAAGAATGAATAAGATACACAGAACTGGCTTGATTAAAACATGAGCAGCCTGGGAAAGAACAAGGGAGGAAATGACCATAGCAAACACCCATCTCCACCTTGGGCAGAGTGCAGGGTCCACTCTTGTCCTTGGCGCACTCAGGAACCACACTGAAGACCGACTTGGGTCCTCTGGACATCATCACCAAGGGTTTTATCCCTGACCTTTGTGGGGTGGGGAGCCTGGGCACAGGCAGAGAAGGGGAGTATTTCAAAAGGGTTGTCCAGGAAGTGGGACCATATATACAAGGCAGGAAATCCTAAAGGTCATAATAAACCATTTGAGTAAACCACAGAAGGAGAGTGGGTATTGGACTTCGAAGAACAACTAAAACTAAGAGAGAGACTATTTACTAGTAAGGAGGGAAATGAGAGTGTGAAAACAGGATACTTAAAAGACATTGTTAAGTTCGTTCAAAAGCTTAAACACTGACTCACAATAGCGTCCTTGTGGCGACGCTGTGCGGGTGCCTGCAGTCTGGGCTCACTATCCCAGCGCTCACCTGTGTCACAGGAGCCCCACGAGCAGACCAGTTCCCAACACCTCTGTAGAAGGATAGCAAGGAAATAACTGTGTCTTTTCAGAGGGCTTTGTCCCACATGCCTGGGTCAGAACAGGGCCCTGTCCTCAAAGGTAGGAACTCAGTGACTAAGATCCTAATTGCAGGTTGACCTTGCCTGCCTTGCAACTTCAGATGCACCATGAATAGCTCCTGTATCTGTTCTTTTACTGGTGAAGTCAGGCCAGCAGATGTAGCATACCCAGAGGGTCACCTTACTTGAGGCCTTTGAGATGACACCTATCCCCCTGAGCCCAAGGGTTGCAGACCAAAGAGAATGTCAATAGTCAAGGAGGAGGTAGGAAGGGAATGGGGAATCATCAGCTTGCCTCCCCTGTTCAGTTGTTATGGTCAAGCCCCTCCAAAGTATGGCTGAACACTGTTGGGCCCTGTACCTCATCCAAGGCAAGTAATTAAGTAACTGGAGTTGTTTTTGGTTTTTTGGGGGGCTGCATGTTGCAGGGCCGGTGCTAGGGATTGAACCCAGGGCCTTGCATATGCTAGGCAAGTGTTCTATCCCTGAGCTACACCCCAGCCCTGTCAATTCTTTCTCGCCCTTATTTGGGAGACTCAAGCCTAATCATTCCTTAGTAAACAGTAGTACTGAGTAAGTTCGGATTAATCATTTTAATGCATGTAGTCCAGAAACATGAGCTAATGGTGGGGGATGAACTAGTTGCTGCCCTGATTTTTCACCAGGAACCAAACAAGGGCGTAGATGAAGGGAAGAGTTAAGCCCACGGACTCTTCTTATACTTTAAAAGGAACGAAGAATTTCCTGATTTGGTTCTTTGAACAGAAGAGCAAACTAATGTGATATAAATGAAATTGCTGAAAAGTACATTCAGAATGAAAAGCCAAAAAAATTTAAAACAAGTAATCGAAAGTCTTGGCAAAAAAAAAAAAAAAAAAAAGGAGCCACCAAAATATTTTTTAACAATCTGCCTCTTTCTCATGCCATAATTTCAACAGACTGCCATTATAGGGTGCCCACAATCAAAGAGGAGGGAAGGAAAGGGAGGAGCAAAAGACCACTACACACAAACCAGCCTTCATTCTTATTTGTTCTTCTCCTGTCCTGCATTGCTGCCTCCCACCAGCAGCCAAAAATACCACTGCGATGAATATTTGAGTACATACCTCTCCGCAGGAATCAGAAAATAATACTTCTAGCCTAAAACTGGCACAAGCAGGACACTTATTTAAAGCCTTTGCTGATGACTATTTCCAACACCAAGTGGGAATTGAGGGTCCTTTCTCACGTTCCATTGACCCACTCTGAACCCCTCTGTTCTTGGTCCTACAACCTGTGTTCCAGCTGTTGATTTATTGTCTCCCCCCTGGGTTCGAAGCCCCTCAAAGGCAGAAACTGTACCTTCTTCACTGTACCATTCCAAGGAACCCACACAAGTTCTAGGATAAAGCATGTGCTCAAATATGTTTGATGTATGAATTCATTAATTATTTTTCAATAAACAAAACTGAAGACTGCCACAGTTTACAAAAAAAAAAATATCTTCCACACTTGTTGCCGCCTTTGGTCTTAACAGTACCCAAGAAGTCTCCCTGGGGCCAGGGTCACAGTTATCCCATGTACAAATGATGCAGCTAAGTGAAATCAAGTGACTTGACGAATGTCATGCAATGGGCAGGGAACGCTTTTAGTGAATGTCTCTGACCAAATGATTTAAGCTATTCCTCATTAGAATTTCTTATCTCAGACAGGGACCTGCTGCTGAGACCAGGGGATTGTTTGAAACATCAAGAATATTTAACTTTTTGGGGTGCTTCAGTCATAACACTCTCACCACTAGTCTACATAAATCCCCCTATAATTTGAAATATAGGTTTGTGTCTACATTTAATTATTTTTTGTTATGCAAACACTGGTATATTTATACCCAAATCATGAATTAAATATACTCTACTATATAAACTATGTAATCTATTGTGATACATTCTACACACTATTATCAATGTTTTAAAATAAAGGGAAGCTCCAATACAATGATATCTCCATCAAGGAAGAAGATACATTTCAATTACATCTAGTCTTTTGCCGGATACTTCATAAATGTAGGCAGCAGCTACATTGATGAATGTCTAGAATGTAAAATGAGAATGTGAAAAAATATGTGCTGGGGGGAGGAGGAGGAAAAAGTGTTAGAACACAAAGGAGATTAAATCATGGCAGGTATGCTTTAAAAATACATCTGCGTTCACTGATTTTCAACAAAGGTGCTAAGAACACATATCACAGAAATGACAGTCTTTTCAATCAATGGTGCTGGGAAAATTGAACACCACCTATGGAAGAGTGAAACTAGATTCCTATCTCTCACTGGGTACCAAAATCAAATCAAAATGGATTAAAGACTTAAAATGGATTAAGACCTGAAACTACTAGAAGAAAACATAAGGAAAATGCTTCATGACATTGGAGTGGGCAATGATTTTCTGAGAAAACCTCAATCGCACAGGAAAACTAAAGCAAAAGTACATTGAACAGAAAACCTGCACAACTAAGGAAACAATCAACATATACAAATGGAGAAAGTATCTGAAATCTACACATCTGACAAGGGTTAATATCCAGACTATATAAAGAAGTCAAAAACTCAATAGCAAAAAAAAAAAACCTCAATTTTTACTATAAGTAATAGATCTAAATAGACATTTCTGATGTTTCTAAAATGAAGACATACAAATAGCCCACAGATATATGAAAAAGTGGAAACATCCCTGATTACTAGGGAAATATACAATGTCATCCCCATAAGAATGGCGTTTATGAAAAAGATAAAAGACAAAGACTGCTGCACAAGATGTGGAGAAAAGGAAACCCTTGCATACTATTGATGGGAATGCAAATTAGCATACCCATTATGGAAACAGTATGGACATTCCTCAAAAAATTAAAAATAGAACTACCCATATGATCCAGCAATTCCACTACTGAGCATAGAGCCAAAGGAAATGAAATCAGTATGTCAAAGAGACATCTGCAGTCCCGTGTTCACTGAAGCACTACTCCCAACAGCCAAAAAATGGAAACCACCTAAGTGTCCATCAGCTGACAGATGGATAAAGAAATCGTGGCACAGGAATACAATAGAGTGCTGTTCAGACATAAAAGCGAATGAAATCTCGTCATTTGCAACAACATGGATGGAACAGGAGACCATTATATTAAATGAAGTAAGCCAGGCGCAGAAAAACAAGTACTACTTGATCTCACTCATATGTGGAATATAAAAAAAGGTTTAATACTTAGAAGTTGAGAGTAGAATGGTATTTACCAGGGGCTGGGGAGTTGGAGGGAGGATGGAAGAGGTTGATCAATGGGTCCTCAGTCATAGTCAGGAGTAAGAAGTTCTTGTGCGCTAGTTCATGGTTAGCAGACCATAAATAATAATAATGTAGCATATATTTCAAAAAGCTAGAATACATGATTTTGAATTTTTTACCATAAATACATGATAATTCAAGTAGATATGTTTACCCTGATTTAAACATCACACAATGTATACATGTATGCATGGCTATGCATGATTTTTATGTTTTCATCAGCTAAAAAATAAATTTCAATTTAAAAACAGTCCTCTCCTTCCTCCACCCCACCTTTCTGTTCCATAAGAGAAGAAAAGAACACAGATTATCCTGTCTGCTCGAACTCAACTAAAAATGCTAAACAAGGGTCATCATCAAGACAGGGTGGTAGGACTTCACAGCAGCCCTCCTCTACTTGTCGCTGTTCCTTAGATGGCCTTAGGAAGGGATGAAACCTTTTAGTCCACAGTTAGAGATGTTATTAACCAAGAACTTAACTACCAAAGACTCTTCATAAGTGTGTTCTACTGGACTTAAGAATTCCAGCCTGCCATCTTCAAATTAAGAGAATAGGTTTTGTGGGTGTGTCCGGGGGAGGAGGTGTAACCAACAGAAGGACAATGTAAAGTGAGGTCCTCATCTATCCAGAGAGCAAAGTATCCCCTAAAGCCAGCTTGACTTAGGAAAGGAAGTTCCATGAAGTCAGTCTCAGATCCCACGACATTGCCAAGGGTAAGGTCTGTTTATCCTCACCAACCTGGCAGAAACCGACCAAGCCTGTGCATGTGGTAAGTTTTATCTCACAGCTATAAAGCCTGGCAATAGTGCTTCAAAGGATTAGTGAAGTTTTCATTTTAATCTTGAACACATCTGACTTCATATTAAAGGAGCTATGTTCCTATGAGTTTGGAAATGGAGCTAGGGCTTAGACATCCGAAGATTAGTCAGTGAGCGATACTGGAAATCATCATGTCTGTCTTACAGCTCTAGGGATCTTGAGAATGAGTAAAACATAACATGCAGCTGAAAGTAGGTTCAAGTGAAAAAGCTGACACCTACACTCCAGTCCAGAGTTGCTCTGGGCTCCTTGGCTGGACCATTTGCCACGGGAAGGCTGAGAGGATGTGCAGGAGCCAGATGCTGGAGACCTGCCCGGGAGATTGCTTTCCTGCAGCAAGAAGAAAAGAAAACAAAAAGAAAACCAGTATCAGAATCTTGTACAGAGTACAAAATTTCCCCTGGGGTAGATACGATGCCCAAGTTAGCTTTCTACATCTGAACCCCTTTACAAGTGTGTTAGAATACAGCTCTCTCAAGGAAGAGGGTGGCAGGTCCCAGAAGACAAGGAGCTTGAAGGGAATCCTGTGGGGAAATGTTGCTTCAGGACCAGAAGGAAAAATGTGAGCCCCTGGTGAGGACAGAAAACAGAAATGGAGGCCTCTCTATTTACAAAAAAGATCTAGGGTTCAGGCAGTTGCAATGCTTGGAGAATTTTCAAGTGGCCAGAGACTAAAAGCAAAAAAAAAAAAAAAAAAAAAAAGCAGGCTCATCAGGCCTTCTGGTGAAATCCTTTCAGTGCCCAGGGCAGCTAAAAGTCCACTCTTACATGTTCTCTTCTCTCAGAATCAACCTCCTTTGCCCTTGCAGAGGACCACGGAGCCTGAGGTTCTAAATGGGAAAAGACTAATCTGCATCTGCCAAGGAAGTACAAGTGCTAAAAGATTAGCACCTCACCAAGGACCCCAGAGAAAGACCAAAACACGTTCTTTAGCACCTAGGTGTGTTAATGGAACTGAACAGAATTAAACTCAGAAAGGAAAGAATGAATCAAGAATGGCTGAGATTGGCCTGAACTTCAGCCTGCAAGGATAAAAAATAAGAGAAGCTGCTTTAGCAAAGTAAAGGGCTCAGCTGTGGGATCAGAAGTAAGAATGTCATGGAAAGAATAAGAATGGCACAAAAAAGAAAGCAAGCAGAGATCACCTAGGGAGATCACAGTATTATCAGGAACAATAGTTCTGTTTTTGAACAGCCCATCAAAAATGTCCAACAAAGGTCTAGAGCTTAAGTATGAGTACAGAATCATAATCTTGTTGTATTAACAGATGCCTAGAAGGGAGGGCTTTTCCTCCCTAGAAGTACCTATGTCCAGTCTGAGAAACAACTGAATTAGAATCAGGTGGGGGTTGGGACGCAGCAGCTCTGAGTCCAATCAGGCTGAGGGTGAGGCATAGAAATCCGCATTCACACAGGCTCCCAAGGTGTTTCCTTCTTTGTGTTAATGGATTCCCTGAGAGCAAGTACCCTTGGGCGTTTCGGAGAATGACAACTTACCGAGACTCATCAAAGGGGACCTCTAGAGGAAAACCTTGGCAATTTCATTCTACCGACTTTATGTCCAATTGCAACTTGTCTCAACCACACTTTGAGACATTTGAACATTGCATAAGAAGAGACTGAGCCTGCAGATACACTGTGGCCCAGATCCTCAGGTGCCTTCACCCACCTCACCACAAGCAAAGAAGGCTACAGACAGCAGAGTGGAGAGAAGGAAAAGCAGTGTTGGGTAGATCTACGATGAATCCCATCAGCACTGAGCCACCAAGGAAAGGTGCTCGCACCAGCAGGGAGAAGATATAACAGTAAAGGGTACAAGTTTTATTGAACCCTAAAAGAAAGGTGATCTCTCAGCATGCCCACTGGACTCAGAAAATTCCATCAGGAAGTGGAAACTGTGAAGATGAGCAAGATAGACAGCAGCCCTAACACCCAGGAAAGGTGCAGGGAATCCAGTAAAGAATACAGGATTGGGCTACCATTCATCAGTGATGAACTATGTCGGAGAGCTTGTCGAGGGTCTAGCTCTCTCTCCTTAATCCTTTTTAGCCTCTTGTATTCCCAACCAGGAAGTTCCAGGAATAGTGACAAGGTCTTCAGCAACTGGAAGTGATCTTATCAAACTTGCAGGCAGCAGGCAAGGCACTTACTTGCTTTAGAGAATCCCCTAGGGGTCATTGTAAGAATGGAGACCTTGAATGAAGACAGTCCAATGACAGGACATTCCCTTCCCTCACTTTCACCAAGGCAACTAATTAACAACATCCATTCTGACTCCTCAACCCAATCCTGCTCCTAATTGTTGAGTAATAACGAAGGAACGGTGGTGGAAGATTCTTTTCTGTGATCTTTCACCCGCAACCATTTTCCTCAACCAAAACTGCAGGAATTTCTTTGGTATTCTTCACTGGCATTTTCTCTCATTTGGAAGGGCTCTGTCTGTGACTTTGTGCCACAAAATCAGTTTCTGCTTTATAAGAAAATCAGATCTCTATGGAGTCAGAAAAATGGAGTCCCATTTTCAGGTCCTCAACAGTATCCGCAGCTTAAATCTAAATGTTTCACACACACACACACACACACACACACACACACACACAAATACCAAACACTGCAGGAGCACAGATCCTTAGGATGAGTGAAGAACTCAAGTGCCGGGGAACAAGAAAGACACAAATCCTTCACCTTTTCATGAACTGGCACCAGGCAGCTGTGATCAGGAAAAAAGGAAGGTGGAGGAGGGGGTAGAAGGGAGAGGAGGAGGAGGAAGAGGGGAAATAGAATTCTAGGGTCAGGCACCAGTGCAAACGGCAGGGCAAATGAATTCAACGCATTGGAACTTGTGTTCTCTGACAACCAAAATCGAATTACTCTTCCAAATTAGGAGTGCTAGGAGGGGCAAATAGCACAGATCGTCTAATTAGTATGCAAGGGATGTATGCACTGGAGAAGAACAATGTGGCTATAAGAGATATGTAAACATTTAATCCTTAATGAAATTGCAGTCAAATCATACTCTTTTCTAGCCTGTGAACAGAAGCAGTCAAGTCTTTTGTTGCTCATTTATTCCTCATTGTGGATGCAAATTTAAGGTTGGTTTTATGTAATTAATTGAAGAAAATTATATATCAACTGCACATATAAATATTAATTAGGAGGAAAAATAAGTAAGAAACATCAAAGTGGCTACCAGTCTATAACTTGCAAATGGGGCTCACAAAAGCACAATAGAAAAAAAAAATGCAGTTACTATAAGGCAGGGGGAGGGAAAGTAATTTCTGCTTACAGATTTCCATTCTTCTAAATAACCATGGGGAAAAATCCTTTTTTCCAAAAATTCATACATGAATACACATTTTTCTGCCAAAATAAGAAAGTAATCTTGTTATACTTCAGACCTCAAATAAAATTAATGTGTGTTACTTTTTTATTTAAATGTATCTTGGTTGTGGGAGATGACATTTAAAAGCAAAATGACCCTTGGTAGGTGGTGGAGGGGGATGGTGGGACAGTGGTTTTATGCTACAATTTGCTTCAATAAAAAGAAAAAATATCAACGAGGTTTCAACTTCTCATTCCTTATTCCTGCTAAAAATCCTCCCAAACCTATAGTCAGCAAAACCATGAAATACCAGTGATTCTTCCTATTAATCTCACAACAACACTTTGGGAGGAATAACTATAATCACAAAAGCATCTTTGAAAAAGGACTGTGATGTTAACCATGAAATAGATATGAAAAGAAAATACTCTATAATGCAGTTTCAAAAGCATAAAGTCACAGTTAATGCCAATTACCTGACATGGAAGACCTCGAGCATATTTAAAGCATAAAAGCCATCATACATTTTAAACAGCATTCTATTATTTCCTTCACTTCGTTCAATAAGACTATAAACTCCTAAAGGACAGGGTTCAATTCATCTACTAATCTTATTACATTCTGGCCCAAGGGTAGACACAGCATATATTCAATAAATGCGTTCTGAGTGAATGAATGAACTTGACCAAGAAGCTAAGCAAAACAGTTTGCTGATTCGATCAAGGTCTCAGAAATCTGATTAGGATGATCTGAATTATATCCAAGCCTTATATTTCAGTTATATTCTTTGCTGAGAGGGTTGGAAATCCTCCAAAGCATCCCTGTAAACATAAATGCAAAAGAGGAAGAACCCATGTTAAGCATACAAAACGTCAGAACCGCTTTGTGTAATCGTCGTTGACAAGGAACCCCACTGTTACGACTTTTATAGAGAATATGTGACAGCGTCAACATTTTTACAACACACTCATCAAAAGAAACATACAGCATGTACTCTTAATGTAGAGAATTTTTTAAAAATTATGGGAAAACATGTAAAAGGAGCAATATTTATCCATTTCACAAATTTCTCTCAATTTGTTCTGGTTCCACTGTCTCCAACTTTATGTGGCTCCCATGGTAAACCATCTGCATCTTGCCAACTCCCTTTTCAAGTGGATCCTGTGCTTGGGAATAGGATGGGGATCCTGCCGGAGGTCCCTTAGCCAGGACAACTCCTAAAGGTTCACCTTTTAGATACCAGTCCCTTTCTTATTCTAGAAAAGGGACCAGTTGTCCAGAGAGCTATTCCACGCCTTGGTTTAATTTCCCATGTGCCTCAAGAGACACCTTCGGCACTGTGTATGTGGGTGTTCCCCACACTGTCCAGGCACTAACTGCTTGTATTCGAAGCAGCCCATAATGTCTCCTAGTTAACACAGACAAGCTACCTGCAATGCTGAGGGTGGTCCACCCAATAAAAAAAAGTCTCCAAATCTGCATGAATTCCAAATATTCCACCCAGAAGTTTATGAAGGGGAACAAACTGTGTGTAACTATTTGAGCCTAAATCCTACTCCATTTCACATATGAATTCAAAATAGTTTTTGATGATTTTAATGTTTGTTGACATTTTCAAGAATTCAATTATTACTGAAATAAAGGTCATTTTTAGTTTCCTAAGGGGTGTTAAGTCATTCAGAAAATCACTTTGGATATTGAATTTTCAACACAATACACCTACATTACTGTGGATATTTTAACCTCACAACAATTCTCTAACAGTAGTATTAAATCTTTGCCCATGCTGGAGCTTGACAACCAGTCCACTTAAAAGCCTTCCATGGAGCCAGGCATGATGGCACACACCTATAATCCCAGTGAATCGAGAGGCTGAGGCAGGAGGATCTCCAGTTTAAAGTAGGCCTCAGCAAAAGCGAGGTACTAAGCAACCCAGTGAGACCCTGTCTCTAAATAAAATACAAAATAGGGCTGGGGATGTGGCTCAGTGGTTAAGTGCCTCTGAGTTCAATCCCTGGTATCCTCCCCAAAATAAAGACTTCTATTTAAAAGCCTTCCATGGAGCTGGGAGTAAAGCTCAGTGGTGAGTGTCTGCATAGCATTCACAAGGCCCAGGGTTCCATGTGTTCCCTAGGCTGAAATCCACTATTGCACATAATGGGCACGCCTCTGACTATTTCAGTATGTCTGCTAAGGTGACTAAGCCCAGGAATTTAAACATGGAAATCTATTCATCCATTCAACCATGTATTTACTCAGTGCACCGTTTTAGATGTGTAGACGTATGAATGAATGAAATAGATAGGAGTCACTGCTCTTGTGAAACTTGCATTCCAGCAGAAACACACTTTGCCAGTTACTGAATCATTTTGCGTATTTATGTATCTCTCATAATGAGATAGGTACCTTTATGATCCCTCTTTTACAATAAATTTTAAATATGTAGCACAAAATGGATAAGCTGCATGTTCAGGGTCACATGTGCAGGAAGAGGTCCAAGTGAATTTGAATTCAGGCATTTAGCACTAGGGTGGGCGTACTGTGTAGTCACACAGTGCCACGGTCTGCGAAATGCTGACAATACATGGATACACAGCAAACAAGTCACACTATGAACCTAGCCTCATACCCTGATTTTCTAATTGTCTTAATTAAGAATGTCCTATCTCTACAATAAGAACGTAAGCTTCAACTACAGACAGGCCATGTGTGATAGGCTTCAGAGTATGGAGGTTAAGAACACAACCCACCTTAGCAATTAATAGCTATGTGGACTAGTTACTTGACCTCTTTTAGCTTCAGTTTCCCTACATGTAAAATAAAGCAATAATACAAAATTCATAAGACAATTTTTTAAAAATTTTTAAATGTGTGCAGAATCCCCAGCACAAAGTGTATCCAATAAATGGTCACTGCTATTACTATTACATATACATATCAGCAACTATTACAGCATCTAGCTAAAGCTAGGTACAAGGTAAATCTCTGAATAAATATGTGTTTTGATTGCTCTCAAGTTTTTCCCAAATACTTTTACTCATTCAATAAACATTTTACAAGTTTCCATCACATGTCAGGCAGTTGAAGGGGGTTGTTCAAACAGAAGTTTCTTCTTCTAGTCAGGGAATAATTCCATGGTTAGCTAAGGAATAACTTGCCTATCTTCCTAGTGCAAAACCAGAAATTGCCAGTTTCACCTCAACTTTACCAACATATTAAAAATAGACATAAAATCCAAATGCCACTGAAATTAGTCATGATAGTCATGTAAGTTAATGCAATACCCAAAAAAACTTGTTTAATCTGTAAAATGGACTGACTGATAACTGTCCTCTAAGTTCTGGGGGCTCTTCTATTAGTCAGGATTTATTTCTCAAGGATAATTCATTACTATCACATCCATAAAGTGATGCTGATATGGACTTGGTGTAGAACATGGCGATAATCCGCATTTTCAACAAAGTGAGATTCTTAACTAAGATTCTCTCAGGAATTTATGACATTCTTCTCCTGAAGATAGCTGAGGGAGAAAGTAATCCATGGGAGTAGAGAAAAAGTAATCATTGTTATGAGTTGAAATTATGTCCTCCCAAAATTCATATTTGGAAGTCTTAATCCCCAGTACCTCAAAATATGACTGATTTGAAGATGGGGTCTTTACAGACATAATCAAGTTAAAATGAGGTCATTAGGATGGGGAGCCTTATCCAATATGACTGGTGTCTTCACAAAAAGTGAAAATTTGGGCATAGACACACACACAGCGGGAAAGCCACTTGAAGATGAACACAGAGATCAGGACATTGCTTCTACATGCCAAAGAAAGCCAACTATTACCAGCAAATCACCCACAGCCATCCCGGGAAGAGGCATGGAACAGATTCTCCCTCAGAAGGAGGGACCAACACCATGGTCTCAGGTTGTAGCCTCCAGAACTGTGTGTGAGACAGTAAATTTCTGTTGTGGAAGCCACTTAGTGTGTTACACTTGGTTATGGCAGTCCTAGAAAATATACGTATGTTGAATCTAGACGCGATGTTTGGATTTATTATGATGGGGTCTGGCTAACATCAATATGTAGACCTCCCTTTTCCAACCATCCCATGAAACTTTGGGTACCACTTGGCCATAAAACTGCTCTTCAGGACAATAATTCTTAAACAGAGACACATTCTGATTAAAAAAAAAAAAAAACTGCTGTTAAAAACACCATTTTCATATAAATAGGGAGAATCTGACAAAGTTTTATTTAACTCATTGATAAAACAACCAGCAGAAAAATGCAAATTCAAAATGTGTATAAGAAACTGAAATTTATAAGAGGAAAGAAATGCCTCAGTAGACTTCTAAATTAGAAGTAAGTGTTGTTTACTTTCTGCAAGTTAAAAAGAACTTAACCTTTGTGACATTAATTTCCCTTTTACTCCATAAAATCATAATACATCAGCTTTGCAGGCTAACTTTTAACCTTACAGGAATATAAACCATCAGTACTTCTATCTGCTTTGGATTAATAATCAAACATACAACGACAACAAAATTACTGTACCCAGGAGTATTAAATGAGAGTCAAGTATTAAATAATCAGGTTCTGCTTTTATTGGAGCAGGCTAACTAGAATATGCTGCAATTAAATAACATTTAAAAAAAATCAAACAGTAACTATTTTTCCTGCATCAAAATTTGAGATAAATTTATTCTCACCCCTCATAGTTCATCTTCCCTTAGGTCAGAAAGAGGCTGTGTGGGACAAACATTTTCAGGTTTACTGGAGAATGCCTGTCAGGAACTGAGGGACGCAAGACTGACCAGGAGAGAAGCTCAAGTAATACAGTTCCAACGGCAGCCTTGGCTGACCCCACGGGAGGGACTGGAGCTTCAGAAATGTCCCAAATGAGAAGCAAAGGCACAAGACTGAATGCCCATATCAACCAGCCTTTGGGCATGGGAAGCCCCTGGGCAAAGATTAAGCATGGGCGATACCCAAGAAGGGCTCAGCTGTAGACCACAAGCAGCTAACACAGCTGGTAATGGAGGCTGAGAAAATGAGGAACTTGGTCCTGAGACCATATGTGGATAGCCAACCACAGCACACCTCTGATGTTCGTGATAAACTGCAAGATATTCATTTTGTTATGCCCATTTTACAGAGAGGTCAATTGGCATTAGAAAGTTTAAGACATCTATATAAGCCATATTGCTAATGAGTGATAAGGCAAAAACTGGAGCCCAGATATCTGGCTCCAAAGTCTCCACCGCTCCTCATTCCCTTTGAAAGGGAGATGGACAGAAGAGAAGAAAGGCCACAGAACAGAGAGGGAGAGAGGGTCCACAAGAGGGTGCATGGTAAGGCCATGCCATGGATAGAAGTGACCTGTGAAATGCTGTCTCAGGCTGCTCAGGCTGCCAGGACAGAACACCATAAACTGGGAGTTTATAAACAACAGAAATTCATTTTGCACAATTTTGGAATCTGGGAAGCCCAAATTCAAGGCAACAGTGTCTGGTGAGGGCCTACTTGCTGGCTCACAGAAGGTATCTGCTCACTGGGTCCTCATGGGATAGGAGCCAAGAGCTTCCCTAATGCTTCTTTTATAAGGCACTAATCCCATCCGTGAGGGCTCCACCCTTGTGAGAGAATCATCTCCCAGCAGCACCCCACCTTCTGACTCTGACACCTTAGGAGTTAGGATTTTAATATGTGAATTTATGTGGCAGAGCTGGGAGCATAAACATTCAGACCATGGTAAGTGCCCTGGAGGTGGATGAAGGGCACTTCAAGCCCTCAATCAAATGTCCAGTTGGGAATTGTTCTGCTATGATAGACATGCCTCCTTTGTCTCCTCCTCCATATTTCCCACCTGCACCTACATCTTCAGGGAAGTCTGTCTGCTCCCTGACTTACAGGCAATGAGGTTTTGTACATGAGGAAATTGAAAAAAGAGCCACATGTTACATTTAGATCAATGAATACAGAATAGACCTTGCCAACTGAGATAGAAAGATAATCCAGAATTGAACAAATTTAGGAAAAGCATTAGCCTCAGGACAGAAATAACCTTAAGAACATAAGCCCTTTGGGACTTCATAGAAATTTTAAGGGAAAGGATTAAGATTCACAGGGCTGTTCTCAGTAAAATTATCAATAGGAAAAGTTTATTTTTAGAATCACCTTGTTCATTTCCACACTAGCCCACTGGTACCTACCCCTTCAATTTCCCACCACTTTGTACCTTTGTTGATACAATCACAGCCTTTGCTCAATTGATGCTATTTTGAATAGAAAGCCTACACAATCTTCTCAACTGAAAGCAGTTTGAGGTATATCCCTCATGAGGGTATCTGCATTCTCAAAAGGGACTCATAAAAATGGAAAGACCAACATGACCCAAAGGAATGGGGTCATTTAATATACTTAGAGTATTTCAAATAATTTTTCTAAGACAAAACCCAAATATAAATACTGATGGGGAGGTTTCGGGGTAGAGGCAGAGACCTAGCCATCTACTTTGAGGTGAGCCCCTGTAATGTGCAAAGCTGCTCTCCCCGCCCTTTCCGGTGCAGCCATTTCCCCGCCTCCCAACTACTGTCAGTCTGTGAACATCCTAGCTAGCTATTGGTTCATCCGTCAGCTTGCAAGTATCCTTTTCTGATATTGGTCCCCTGTTAGCCCAGTGGAATTCAACAGCTTTAGGGTAGCTACCCTGCCATCTTTTCTCCTGCTTTTCTCTCCCCATGACTCACTTTCTTTCTCCCCCTCGCTTTTCCACTCTCTCTAGCATGCACCCTTTCTCTTTCCCTTTCTTTTCCTCTCATTTTCTCTCTTAGCCTGCAGGGAGACACTCTGTTTGCTTAATAAACTCCCTTATGTGATTTCCCGTGTCCTGCGTGGTTTTCGTGGGATTTCTTACAGCCCCAGGCATAGAGCTAGCTGAAAGGGAGAGAGAGACCCAGGAGCATAATGATATGTTCAAGAGACCCTGCCAACCTGTATCAGTGAGGAGAGGGTCCTGGCAGAAAACACACAATTCACTCCAGATGCTTCAGATAAAGATACTTTAGTAAGGGAACTACTTAAGGTAGGATTATAAACCAACCACCATGTACTTGCAGGACTTACAATACAGCTGAGGAAACCAAAAGCTTGTGGTACTGGAGAAAAGGGGATGTTAAGTCACTGAGAGACTGGACAACAGGTGAATGATCTTGTCAAAGTGAACCAGAACTAGTTTCAAGTTCAAAGTGCTAGAAGAAAAAAACACTGACCAATCCTTCTATATCCAGCACAACAGCTTATCAAAAAAAATGAAGAAAAAAAAAAAACTTCTACACAAATACTTCATTAAAGATCTATACGTATGCCCAAGAAAACCAGAGAGAACATTCAATAATGAAAGCTAAATGTCTATAAAAATATGGGGCAACCAGAACCCTCATACATTGTTGGTAGAAATGTAAAATGGTAAATCACTCTGAAAACTTTTTGGCAGTTTCTATTCTAGTTAAACATAATATGAGATATGATCCAAGCAACTCCTCTCCTAGATGTTTATACAAAAGAACTAATAATGAAAGGATGAATATTCATACCATCTTGGTCCATATTAGTAAAAAAAAAGGAAAACAACTCAAATGCCCATCAACAGGAGGATGGATGAAAGCAACTATGATATATGCATACAATGAAATAGTACTCAGGAATAAAGAAGAATGAACTGCGGTAATTCCAACAACATGGATGAATCTCAGAAATATCCTGAGTGAAACAGATGAGTCACGAAAGAGAACACATTTATGTTTATATATAAAGTTCTGGAATAAACAAAAATAGTGTATGGCAGTGGAACTCAAAAGAGTGGTTGCTGGGTGAAGGTTTGACAAGGAGGGCATACGAATGAACTCCCTGGGGTGGGGGAAATGTTCCTTGTCTTGATAGAGGTATCAGTTTCGCTCTTGTGGACTTTTGTAAAAACTCCACATAAAGAAGGCACATAAGTTGCTACCCGGAGAGTAAGCATATTTTAAAATGGTAGCTATTATTAAATGATGGAGATCATGACTCATGAACATAACTCTGCTCTTTCTTATAACTCTGATAATCAATGAAAATCATGAAATAAAATGTACAACATGCAATAAGGGATAACTCTGAGGGAGGATCAGGATCAAAATGACAAAAATGTTATAAATACCCTTTTTTTTTATGAGACTATGCAACAGTCCTTTTGAAACCTAGCTTTTGAAAAGTTTTTTTTTAGTAAGTAAATATTTACTGAACTCTTACTATGAATGAAGTGTGTCTATTAACACACTCATGCAAATTCTAATTGTGGGAGTGTACACAGGTTAGCAAACACTCAGAAATACTTTTCTTAGATAAGAAATAGGGCTTCTTAACCATCCCACTACATTGCCAGGACTAAGCTGTGTTTACAACACAAACTATTCATCAGTACCCCCTGCTACAACGTGGATCCTAAAGGTCCCCCAAAGACCCCTATGCTGAAGGCTTGTTCCCCCAGAGTGGTGCTACTGGATGAGGAAGAGCCTATTAAGAGCAGAGCCTAATGGAGACCTTCAGGTCATTGGGAGTGTGCCCTCAAAGGGGACGGTGAAACCCCAGCCCTGTCCTCTGACTCTCTTTTTGCTTCTCAGCCATGAAGTGGGTGGTTTTGCTTAACCATCTGCTTCCACCATGAAGTGCTAACTCACCATAGGCCCACAGCAACTGGACCAATGATGGCCCAAAACCAGCAAAACCTTGAGCAAAGTTAACCTTTTTTATCTAAGTTGATTATCTAAGTATTTGTTATAGTAACAGAAAGCAGACTAACACATTCCCTCAGGTAGCCTTTTTAATCCAAGATACAAACCACTGGGATCTCTTTAGTGCTTGACATATTTTAATTTTGACATATTCCACTTTTCTTGTTCTCTAAATACATTAGAATAGCTGTGCAGCTGAAATATTATGCAGGCCAAGGGAAATGTGAGGTTTGGCCTTTCATTACTGTTAAAATGAAATGCTAGTTCTCAAACCACAGTGTTTACCCTGAAGAGGAAGTCAAAAACTGGGTGGCATATTAAAGTGTCAAATACCCTTATTTAAACCAAGAACCAGTCCTAGGTTATTGACTTTTCAAAGATAATTATTACAACAGTTGAACGTGGAGTATCAAACTTCCTTGATTATGAATGAGAAAGACCTTTATTTTCCAACTATTTCCCCAGTTATTCTATGTGAAACTCTTCTTTCCTGTAGGTAATGACTCCCCTAATAGTCTCACTCGATTTCTGCTAATCATTGTAATCTTGTTCATTTGATTCTCATTTCTGACTGAAAACCCCTCCTCTCCTCTCACAGACCTGTGGCATTCATGGCGTTGAGCTGGAACAGGGCTGGGGAGGTCTACTCCTCTTGTGCACCTCTCCATCCATGCTGTTCTCCTTCCTCGGGCCTGGGAGCAGGAAAGATGGTCTTCACAATCAATTGCATGAGGCTGGCAGCAGCACTGGGCTTAGCTAGCCACAGAGAGGCTGAGCTCCTTGTCTCAAAGTCACTCACTGGGAGTGGCTTTGGAGTGCTCTGCCCATAACCAGCCCAGCAGTATCCCTCGTGACGAAGATCTTGTCATTGCTCTCGGCCGATCCCATCATGATGCGTTCAGATTGACAGATAGACTGCTTTCAACTCACCAAAAACTATGATATTGACAAGACTGGCCCTCCAGTCCCCCAAATTTCAACTTCCTGAGCCTGACAGCAGGTGTGGAATCAATTTCCAAAGTTTGGAGGAACCAAGAACTTTCAGTAACTCCAACTTGTGCCTACCTTCTGCCTAGCAGTCTCCCACCAACACATCTCTTCACAATTTCTTTTCTTCTGCCAGAGGGTCAGGTGGCCATGCCCATGAGCCGTGCATGTGCCCTAATGAGGGTTGAGATGTTTAAAGCACCTTCTTGAGGACATCCATAAGTTGCACTGTTATTCTCTTTGAATCCACTCCCCTTATGCCAAGGGGCAGCTACTGAGTGAAGAAAGCAATTAAGTTCTCTTCCCTAACCTGGTCCTCCAAATACAGCCGCATCTTCTTTCCCATCCTCTTACTGGCTTGTAGGAGTCAAAGGACTTTAGAGGAGTAACTTTCTGATCGCAGCCCTCCCAATAGTTGTGTGGCCTTAACCATTGCAGCTTTCAAAACTGAAAATGTGGGTCCATCCTGAGTCTATGGTCTTTGGCTTGGGGATCTGGCTGTAATTCCAAGTAACAAGAAAAGAGCTCATTCAAAAGCAAAAGGAAAATGGGTTTCAGAATCAGACCCATAGGCCTTCAATATTTTTATTCAATGCCTCCAATGTTCCAGGCTCAAACTAACTTCTAACAGTAAGGAGTAAACGAAACACACAGGATGTCCCTTTCCTCGTGGAGTTTAGCATCTTGGGGAAGAGAACAGACAACGAATAAGCAGATGAACACATGTATTATGGCTAATGGGTACAACTGCTATGAGGGGAACAACAGAAAAGAGTGGCAGAGAAGGGGAATTAGGTCATGTAGGGAAGGCTATCTAGAGGTGACAGACACAGGATTTGAAGTAGCCTGAATTGGAAGCAAGCTCTCTCCCTTGCTGAATGAATGATTCTCTGTTAGTGTTTCTTAGGTATGGTGTCCTCATCTGTGAAATAGGAAGGAAAATGTGTATCACGGTTTGGAAGTACAATTAAATAAGAACATTAACTGCACCTTTTTCCTCGTCCTTTCCTGGAACAAAGCACTGGTTTTGAGAAGTGCATCTGTGATAATTAAATAGAGGACTAGCCTTGAAAGTGGAAAGTGGATTGGACCCAAAAAAAAAAAAAAAAAAAAAAAACCCTAAACAAAACAGATTTGCCTTATTAACTCTATGACTCTGGACAAGTTACTTAACTGCTCTGAGCCATCTTTCCCTCAGCTGTAAAAAAGAGAAGATAGTATCTTACAGGAAATATGAGACTATAAACTTTGTATAGTAAAAAAAAAAAATTTTTTTTGTAAAGTCACAGTGTACTTGATGTGAAAAATAATATACATACACTCAGAAGCAGAGGTGGATTTATTATGAAACTAATGAAGCATAGAATTTAAGGTTTCTCACTTCAACAGGCAACTATGAGTACCGGAAGCCACAGAATTTTATGTGTGGGAGGGAGAGACAGAACCCGCTTTCAGGAAGCATTTATTTCTAAAATTTCTAGGGTATTATCTAACGAGACCTGGGATGGGGGGAGAGGAACCAAATCTCAAAGATTCCACTCACCTTTAGAATTACAAGAAAAATGTCGATCTTGAATATTAGCACCAAATGATGGAAGAAAAATATGATCCCAGGATACGTGACCACATGCTAGCCTTGCCATGGGTTTGTTCCCTGAGGTTTCCAAAAGATTTCCAACCAGGTATTTAGGATAAAGTAGTTATGGGTTAATAAGTTTCCCTTATCTAAGATGCAAATGTAAATCCTCCCTAGGGGGAAAGTTTTCAACTCAAGTCCCCCAGAATTTCTAAAAAGTACCAACATACATGAAATCCCTCTCAAAAATACAAACACAGAATAAAAAAATAAATAAATAAATAAAAACCAATGAGTTTTAGCCAGCACAACCTCTAAAAAATAAAACTAAATAAATCCATCATAAGTAGAATATGAAATCATGTTTTACATCTTTAAAGGAATAAAAGACAGGGTTATAGCTAAGACTAAGGAACAAGAAAATATAAATAAACAAATAAATTTTTATTTTTCATTTTATCTTGCAGTACAGGGGATTGAACCCAGGGTCTTGCACATGTTGAGCCAGAGTTCTACAATGGAGCTACATTCCCAACTCTTCCTTTATTTATTTATATTTTAATTTTGGCACAAGATCATACTAAATTGCTCAAACTGACCTCAAACATGTGATCCTCCTGCTTTAGCCTTAAAAAAAATCTATTTTTAACAATAAAAATAAACATTAATAAGGAAAACTATAATTAAAACTAACATATGTCTGTTAGAGCTTCAGAAAGAGATAAGAGAACTGGAGAGAGAATTGGTCAGAGGTAAAATTTAAAGACAGATCAGAAAGCCATTAAAACACAAATAAAAAGAAAGCATTCATGTAGTGGAAGGGTCAATATTCTGAATTTCTTGACTCTCCCCTAGATGACATATAGATTAACAAAATCTCCATCAAAAGTCCCATAGGCTTTTGGGTGAACTCAACGAGCTAATTCTAAAATTTATATAGAAGAACAAAGAACAAGAGTAGCTAAGACCGCTAACAGAAAATACTGGCAGGAAGCTAGCTTGCACAGAATCAAGATATCACAAAGTATTAGCAATTAATACCAAGTAGAACTGAGCCGGAATCAACACACTGACCAATGAAACAAAACGGAATCGGACATAGACATCAAAACATGGGGAAATCTGATTTATGACAGAACTGGTACTGCATAATAGTGAGAAAAGATGCAGTTTCCAATAAATGTTCCCAGAATAATTTGTCATCCTCAGGAAACGAAAACTGGATCCCTACTTAAGGTAGCTATAAAATTAATCCCAGGTAGATTGAAGACGAAAATGTGGGTTATAAAACAATGTAATGTTAGAAGACAATATAGGAAAGTATCTCTTTTTATCAAAGGGAAAGAAAGCATTTAATAAATACAACACATAAAAACCCATGAATTCAAAAACTGAAGAATTTGTAAATTCAATTAAATTAATTCTGTTCATCAAAAATACTATGAAGAAAGTAAAAATATAAGCCACAAAATAAAAAAAGATATTTTCTAAAAATATAGTTGACAAAGGATTAGAAGATACTAATGAGAAAAAAAAATACCCCAAAAAAGTAAGTGGTAAAGATTTGAATAATTTCATAGAGGAAAACCCCAAACAGCAAAAATAATAATGATAATAATAAAGTAGAAACTTGGTCAAATTCATCAGAGAAATGGAAATTCACCCCCATACCCATCTTCCCTTCATTTTTTCTCCCTCCCTCCCCAACATTCCTCCCTCTACCCTAAACACACACACACACACACACACACACAAAAACAAATGGCAAAAATTTAAAATGTGACGATATAGCCTCTTGGAAAGATGTAGACCTCATGTGCTACTAGGGCAACGTGTTTGGAAAACAACCCAGAATTATGTAGAAACATCGAAGAGACAAATGGCATAGGAATGACCAATTGCACTCGAAGGTTCAGATCCTGAAGGATATTCAGCATGCACACAGAAGGCGACAAGACACCCCATCAGCACTGCTTATTATGGAAAAATAGGAAAATGGCTTAAGTGTTAAATGAAAGCAGAACGGATATACGTACTGTGATATATCATGTGATGTCATAATGGCCTCAAGCAGTGAAGATGAATGAGTTTCAGTTCCACAGGACAAAATCAATGAAACTCAAAGCACAACGGTGGTTGAAAAGCACCAACTTCAGAATATACCGGTCATATTTTGTTTAAACGACATTGAAAGACGTAAGTACAACAATGGTGCATCTGGTTACTGCTACTAACTACGTGACTGGACAGTTCTTTTACCTCCGTGTACCACCCATTTGCCCCATAGGTAAAGTGAAGATACTAGTTACCTACTCACAAAGATTGCCTCTGGATGAAGCAAACAGATGGCACTTACAGGGTCTGCCAAATACAAATCAGGGTATAAAAGCTTTATGGTACCATCATCACTAAAGATATGTTTGGTGAAATAATGACAAGTGAAGTAGCCATAAGTAAAAATCTCAGGCTTATCAGGGGAGGTTAGGTGGTAGATGAAACGAGAAATGTGGGTGCACTCCAGAGGTTATGGTAATATTGTACTTTGTTACTAAAGTGGGTGCTGAGTGCTCAGATATTTGTTGAGCTATTTTTCTTCATGATTTATAAATATAAGTATGTTGTTCTATTCTGTTGCATATTTTCTCCCATCAATGAAAACATCTTAAGTCTCGTAAAATCAGAAGCAGAAAGAGACGCTGAGTATGCAGTTGAGCTGCTGCTGTCCATTCAAAGCCATCACTCTAGAAAACACACTTGATCTCTCTGAGTAATAATTACTATTTTACTTAGATTCCTTTCTGTTCAAAGCATGGAGATCCCCTTCTTGAAAAGGCTTTCTGAGTCTGCAGTCATATTATTGAGCATTCTGAGTGCTGACAATCAGAATCCTCTGAGGACAGACTGCATTTTAGTCAGCTAGCAACAAGTGATTGGAACCTAAGGTTGACAGGTGAGATGAATTATTCAGCTCTATGATAGATAATGGATATGATGGTGTGTTTCATAAAAGAGTTTTCCAAGTTATTCCAAAGAATAATACACTTCAGGGCTTCATAGAAATCAAACGCAACCTTCCACACAACTTAGAAACTAGTTCTGCCAAGAGAACTGACCAATGGTCGCCATCTTCCCAATTTCTAAAGAACTCAGATTCAGAGCACAGATGGGGAAAGGCCCCGACGCCTTTTCAACAACTTTCACAGTTTCCACATTTAAGAGTTTTTTTTTTTTTGGTACCAGGGATTGAACCCAGAGATGCTTGGAACTGTTTAATATTTGTGGGGTTGGGGTTGGGTGAGATTCCTGCAACTTAGCCTAATTGTAGCTTATGAACACTGTGACCAAAGAGAAATCACAAACAATGATATCTAGGTACAAGTTTAGTACAGAATTTCCCAAACCTACCAGGATAGCATCCCCATCCAAAAACAGGTGCAAATTACCTTTATTTCTTTTAGGGAACTCATGTTTGCTCATCATGATCACTATTTCCTTTTCTAAGTCTACACATAGCATTTATTGAAGTACTTTTGGAGGAATTTTACAGAGGCTGATGTTAAACTTATTAAACTACAAATTCACCTTTTGAATGGAAACACTCTCCTGCCATCAATCCTCCAGAAAGTCTCCCATTTCATATTTTTCAGATATTGTGGGTTCATGCTCCTAGGATCAAATTTGCAGTAGTGCTCACTATTGTTCTATAATTCATTTGAATGGGAAATCTTCCCTCTTTAAGGAAAGTAAGTTGTTTTAAAATATATTCTTTCTGATCTTGGATTCTTTCCCAATATCAATAATTATCCCTCTCTTCCAGCTTTAAGATAATTCACCTCAATGGAATTACCTAAAGCACTATTGGGAGAAAATTCATGTCCTTAATAAATCAAAATTTCTAATTATTTTGCTTTAGGATTCTTTCCAGGACACAACACTGTTTAAAATATCCAACACATGTCTACTGTTAAATATGTATTTTAAATAATACAGAGTCTCTGGGCAATGTTCATGTGAAGAAATATGTGTGCCCAAAATTGTTGCTTTTTAATTCTTCTTCTACATCTTTATATCTACATTTATCATAACTAGAGGACAAGAAAGTACTGAGAAAACAAATATGGAAATGGAAAAGGCAAGAGAAGCAAAGGTACAGAGAGGGGATGGCATCTGGTGCCCACGTTCCATGGTAGATCTTGGTTCATCGAACTGGACATATGAAATCGGAGCATCCAGCATCTTATGCCTGCCAGACGAGCTGATCCTACAAAATCCCTTCTTGTTACCACTGATTCCAATGCACCCTACCACAACAGTAAGACATTTTGTTGAAATTAAATGTTCTCTAGAAAACGACTCCCTGCTCAGAAATAAAGTCAGTCCCTGTTCTCAAGTCAGTCCCTGTTCTCTCCGAGATTAAGCCCATCATCTTCAACCCAGACTTCGAGTTCCCCACCCACCATATCCTGGCAGTCATTTGTCTGAAGGGCTCCCTCATGAATCCACAGATGCATCTTCCCATCAGCTGAGGAAATTGCTCATTTCCGAGCTTCCAGTACTAATCCTTCCGCCGGAAATGGCTCTACCCTTACTGTCCACCTGTTCATGTTGCTCTCTTCCATTCCTTTTTCCTTATCTAAAAACAAAAATAAAAGCAAATACCATGAGAACTACCAACACTGAGCTTTCTCCGTGATTTCCTGAAATATAATTGCCCTTTGCTGTTCACTGCCCGACTCTATTCTACATCCTGTCTTTTGGTGAAAGCAAACAAGAGCGCCCAGATCAGTGGTCAGCCTTTAAAGACTGTAACTGAAATGGTGTGGGTAGGACCCACTGCTTGATATTTGGAAAACCTCCCCCGGGGGTTGGAAAGTGCTGCCAGGCTGAGAGCCGCTACGGGATTGATGCTTCTCAGTCCAGCTGTGCAGTCACTGGCCAAGCTTGGGAAACATTTTCTTAATTGGGCATCATCTGCAGACCTGCCAAATGAGAAGCTCTGAAGCCTGGGCTTTCATACTGTGAAACAGTTCCAACCAGACCCAGATTGAGAAATGCTGTCCAAAACAGCTCTGATGGTGGAGCAAGGTGCAAGGTCAAGAGAACCGCTGCCCTGGTGCTCTCCCATGCTGAATGTCCCTTCCTTAAAGTCCAGGCACACTGTCCCTTTAAACATCATCCAAAGTATCAGCTGGGCCACATGGTGCCCTACAGAGTCATTGTTGAAGTCCCAGTTTCACTTAGGGAGGGACCATGACATATGCCCAGCAGAAGTGTGGGCACACACAACAGTGCCCCAAGAGTGTGCAAAGCAACAAGGAAACACACGTGTTCCTCAGAAACACTCTGTGCTCCCAGAGACTCTGATGACTGTGGTGCAACTCAAACTTAATGTATTAGTGGTCCCGTAGGCCTTCAGGTAGCGCACAAAAGGAAGAGAATGCTGCCTAGAGAAAGGAGGGGGAAAGCCTGAGGAGCTCCAAGGAGCACTGAAGCTCAGCCTGAGAATTCTACCAGATGAAGCGGGAGATGCAAACCTTGACGTGCAGAGCAGACCACACAACAAGGGCCCAGAGTCGTGATGGAGGATGCCTTGTGTGAGTTACCAACAGTCACCCACTGCTGCTGAAATGTGCATGCATACGAAGGAGAGACATGGAGCTGGACTGGAGAGAAGGAAGCCTGGAGCAACTACTAAGGAGGTCACAGATGGACACACCAGAGCTCTTGCGTAGGAGACGCTATTAACACTCAGGTCTCTACGAAATTGTTCCTATTCACAACTATAACAGAACCACAACAGAATGTTCAATGTTACAGTTCTCAGGGACTCATGGAATGTTCTTACGACTGTCTCATGGTAACTCTCTAATCTGAACATTCGTGAAAGTGTTCATCATCAGAATAAAAATTCCAAGAAAGGTTTTTAAAATGACTGTGAGATTCCCTGAGAAAAGCTTGCCGGCTCCTCGAGCTTATGATCAATCCCCACAGGTATCACCAACTGCTATCAGATTCAGTTGCTATAACAACCTGCCAGTCACTTCTACTTTACACCAGTCACACGAAGACAGCTGGATCCAGAATAGGTTTAACTCAACATAAAGCAAAAGACGCCAGTGGAGGAAAACTCAGCAGGGAGGTAATTAAAAATGAAATCACTACTCTCTTAATGATCTTTAAAAGCAAATAATCATGGAGACTCTGGAGCACATGCAGTGTGTGTTGAGAGACTGAAAGATACACGAAGAAGGAACATTTCATCCCTGACCGCAGCAGCTTCTCCCAGGTCTCAGGTGTCAGTTCGACCCCCAATATCTACCTATCACTCTCTATTCCCCACACCTCTTGAAAAAGACCTTCAGTTCCACTTTCCAAAGATCAAGGTGGGTGCCTCCTAGATCTCTTTGAGCTTTTATCCAAACATTTCTTGATACCATTAGTAAGCTATTCCTTTCCTCTCCCTCTGAGAGAAACCAACCACCAGCTCCACATCCTGGCCTAAGCCAAGTTTCCCACCAAGTTTTTACTCTCTTTCTGCCTGCCTCTTGCAGATCCTACAGAGACCTCCTTTCCCTAACTTCACTCTCTCCTTCCACACTCGCTCCTACCTTTTCTTATGGATCTGATCTTGTTCTAACAAGGTCAGTTGGATTTTCTGACCTTCCCTATTGGATTATAGAATCCCTGGACTGTGTCTTATTTGGGACCACAAAGTGATCAGCACATAATAAAGGGCTGATAACATTTCTTAATGCAAATGAACTGCATGAAGAAATTCTGCCCTATATACAGAAAAGTTCCAAACACGATTGCTTTGGATTAGGTGGCTTAGAATCTGTGGGAAGGCCTCATTATTTAATCACGGACAGAAATGGCTCAGACATGCTCTTTTTGGCTGTCAAGAAGGAAAAGGAAAAGAATATATATATATATTTTTTTACTTTCTGTGACTTAAGAAAAACTAGAACTCTACATAAGATGAGTAGTTGGCATTTTGGCTACAGGGAACAGTTCTTAAGAAATGAAAAATGAAATCAAATCAAAAAATAGACAAGCACATTTTAAGTGACAGCATTTTATAGGATGCATGGAGCTTCTCTGCAAGCCTTAAAGATAGGTCTGTTTGCTCATTTACCATCAAGTCTGGGTACTGATCAGTAGCAGCCATACTGGGTGTGTGTGTGTGTGTGTGTGAACACACACTCATATATAAACTTTTGTTTACTTAGACGATGTTTGGAATTGTTGAGTCAAACTGTCATAAAACTAATAAAAAGAAGACTGTTGTGTGTGGTGGGGGTGAAGCAGAGAGAAGGAAAAGATGCAATACTGACAATGGCACATGGGCAACAAGGGGTTCATGCTTCACCTCCTTATGAAGGCTTCTCACATAACACCACTGCCCAGTGGCTGTTTCTGACTGAAAACCAGCTCAGCACATACTTATCACATGGTTTCCACCTGTATCACTCCAGTCGACTTAATCCTTGCCACGAGGGTTCTAACAATCCACCTGGTGCAAGGGTTGATTGTGTTCTCTCCCAGCAGGACGAGAGGCATGCCCCTGGGCACCTGCTTTCTCAGGATGTGCTTAGAGTGTCGTCCCACCTAGACTGAGGAGCTGAGACTCACTCAGGAGGGGCTGCCCACTCACAGAGTCACAGGAGAACTGAAACAAAGTATCCTCTGGACTGGCTTCTCACCTCTTGAGGCTGACACCTGTGAGCAACAGAACAGCTGCTTTCCATCAGAAGGAATATGAGGAGTTTTGTAAGTACAAGTGGGCAGTGTTATTTTTATTAGACCAGCGTCACAGAGGAGGAGCACAAAACCCAGGGAGGTTAGGTAATTTGCCCTGAAGTTAAAAAAGTATGGAGTTGAGTTTTTAACCCAAAGGGTAGAGAAGAGATGCCCACACTGCCATGAGATGTCTTGTGTCAGCAGACAGGCTGAGAAGGGAGCCTCGACCGGGAAGGAAGAGACTCTGTATTCAATTCGGGACGGGCAGTGCCGAAGTTCTCTTTCCAATCAGGGCCCCTTCTGTAGGACACAAATGCTGGCCAGCATAGCTCCACACTCAGGGTCCCCACCTCAGAATACAGGGCTCCCCAAAGGTGGTGATTCTCTGACAGATTTGCAAAGGAAGCCCATTAAAACCCCAGGATGTCCAAGAGGACTGTGAAAAACACACAAAAGTCAAAGTTCCAGGAGTCTCAGAACTCCTTCCAGGGATGCCAGAAGTCTTCAGGACTACGGTGGCAACTCTCCGACCTCAAGGAACACAGGAAAAGAGAACCTCCTACCAGAGAGCACAGAACTGGACCAGATTGTGTGAGACTAAAGGCCCTCTGACGTTAAAAAAAAAAAAAAAAAGGGTTCCTCCTTCCATCTCAAAAGATGAATGGAAGAAGAAACGTGGTATATAAACAAAATGGCAGGTCATTCAACCATAAAGAAGAATTGAAAGGTCATTTGCAGGAAAATGAATGAATCTTGAGAACACTATTAAGTGAAATAAATCAAACTCAGAAGGTCAAAGGTGGCATGTTTTCTCTCATATGGAAAGCTAGAGAGGATAAAGGAAAAGAAAGAGGGGTGGGGAGGGAGTCTTATGAAAATCAAAGGGAGATCAGTAAAGGAAAGAAACCAGGGGAGTGGGGAGGGGAAGTACTAAGGAATGATATTGGCCAAATTATAGTGTTCTGTTGTGTGCAGGTATGAATATGTAACAACAAATCCCACCATGTGAGCAACTATAGTGCACCAATAAAAAGTATGCAGAAAAAATGTTCCTGCTAAAGGGACTTGGAGCAAATAGTATCACTACAAAAAGGACCAGAATTTTGAAAAGGATGCATTTCTGCAAAAAATACAAAAGGAGCATGGTCTTTCCCTCTGTCAGTGTTCTGGTCAGCAGAAGGTTCTAGGTCTTGGCATGTACTATTTTAATGTCTTGGATAACTGGATTTTCTATATCCCTTGACTATCCCATACTCACTTTTAAAAGATGGCTCTGAAACTTAAACAGGGTGTAAAACCTGAATGCACATACCATGTGTCCTAATATGCACCTACCTATTGTCTGCTGTCCACCCCAGAGTCTGAGAACATTCTCTACCTACAGCCCTATATGGAATTAAAACCACAGTGGACAACATAGGGACTGTGTGCTGCCCTCACCAAGGACCCCCATCCCCAACAGCGATCCTTACAGCAATCAGAAATTATAGTTTCATCAACTTTTTCAAAATTATCTCCTAAAACTAGATGATCTTTATGTTAAGGGGGAAACAGAGGCATTTTACTCTTAAACTCTCTGATCTGTTATTGATCTTGTGTTCTTTTTCCCCTTGAACAGGAACCAGTCCTTACCTGGGAAGAATGCACCAGTGCGGTCCAGTGGAGCCATGCTCCTCCACAGGCCGTAAGCTGAACAACAGTAAGGGTGGAAAGTGAAGCCCTAAGCAGAATCCAGGGAGGCTGTTTGGGAAAATACCACTCTTCAGCACCATGGTCCCCAAACTTTATTTCTATCAGAGTCACCTGGGGAGCTTGTTAATCACAAAGATTTCCAGGTTGTGGGGATGGGAATGGAATTCGGGTCCATCACCTCTGAGTGGGGGCTGGCTACAAATTCACCTTTTCAATAAACTCCACAGGAAATTCTGATGTGGGCCACCAGGACAACATATCTCAGCAACCCAAAGGCTTGGTAGGGCAGGAAGCATCCAAAAAACAGACTGAGCATTCCTCAAATGCCGACTGCAAGCCAACTACTTACATGGATAAACTCACACAATCCCCCACCACAGCCCTGAGGTGGTAGATCTTATCCCCAGTGAACTCATGCAGAAACTGAGATTTACAAAATCTTGAAATAGGCCCAAGATCACACATCTAATAAGACAAATAGGATGTGAATCAAATTTGCCTGCGTCACCCTCAAAGTCAAGTACTTTCCCCCACATTGTATGGGTTCGTGGAAATAACAAACACTGAAGATAGTTTAAAGGATTCTGACCTAAAAGACATTAGTAGGTTTTGAATTGGGGAATTACATGTTCTTCTTTCTTAGAGGGGGCTGAGGTAATGTAAACCTCTGGCACAATTAGAGATAAAGAATCAATTTGGGCTTTACAGGAAATGAGTAAGGCCTGGTCCGCCATTTTGTCTACCAAGGAACAAGACATACCCTGCTGTTTCTTCTCATATCACCAAACATTACCGTTCTCACTGATTCAGCCACAGGTGGCGAAAGTTCAAAGGTTAAGATATCTGAGGAAACAAGATTCTCTCAACTAGAATTAGAAAAGAGAAACTGAGAAGTTGAGGTATCTATTTGGGTTCATTGCCCAGACAAGAAGAAATACCCTAACTTCACTCTGCTCTTCTGTGCATTTACACTGGAATGAACCAGCATTCACCGACTATTGTGATGATCCTCAGAAGAGGCTGTCCTAGGTAGAAATTTTGTGTCTGAGGGGGTGATCAGAGAGGAATGTTAATCAGAGAAGGCAATATTTTAATTTTAATTTTATATACATCTTAACTTTCAATTGTTCACAGTACTGGTCTATTACAGATAGAAAGGGAATATGATAAAAAGTGTTTCCTAACTGTAATTTGCCTTTATTTTATCATTCCTTATACTAAGACTTATTTTTAAGGATTTCTGACATCTATGTAATGCTCATAGTGAATTGCATTACTCAATCCCATTATTTTCCAATTGTAAGCTCACTCAGGACCCAGAAACTTTCTGAAAAAAGTCACCAAATGATCCTCAAGGTTTGTTTTGGTTTGTTTTGTTTCATTTCATTGTTAGATGCACAGATCAGTGAGGACTGGGGAAGCCTGTCCCTTCTCAAAGGATCATGATTACTTACAGCATGAGAACGAACAGGGGCCCAGATGGCAAACACAATCTAAAACCCTGGTCCTGTCCCACTTTATTCTTACTGTCAATACTGTGCTTTCATTTTGCAGAGGACTCTCACATGCCCTAGTAAAGAAAGCAAATCCTCACAGTTATGCTGGAAGTTAAGACACCTACCTGCAGGACCCTGAACCCCTGGCACATTTTAAGCAACTAATATTATCTTAAAACTGGAAATGCAATCTAAAATTCATTAATCTTAAGGCTTTTCACACATGAAAGAACCTTGAGTCCTTAATTAGCAGAGTGGAATTTTGGGTAAAATTGTTAGCTATCTAAAGTTTCTGTGACAATATTTTTTAAATTCAGTTCTTTCTATTCTTACACATCTTGATCCTGTCTGTGTATATTTAACCCTAAAGGCAATTAATTACACTCACAATTATTACAAACATTTTATATGTAAAAATTTTAATTATGTCTATGCTCTACTTAATAGGATTCACATAGCTTATCCGCCCCCCTACACACATACTATTTCAAATCCCACATTTACTACCCAATATTTAATTTTGCCCTGGGATTTATTGTTATGGTTTAAAGTTTTATTGCTTCAGAGGTATTTAAATGGAAAGGTGATTATAAATTAGTATCATGTTTGCTCTGTTCCTGTTTTCCTAATATTTCACTGTTACTGCATTATCATGTCTCTATACTTTTGAATTATTTTCATAGTTAATTGATGCCAATTAAAATATTATACAGTAAAAAAAAAAATTTCCTGACTACTATCATCTTCTAATTCTTCACCCCAGGGGCAGCTTCATTACAACGTTTTATGTGTCTTTTCAGAACTATGTACTGCATTTACAAGAGTATACATGTGTACAAACAGATTTAATAACAAAAAAGACCATCCTTTTTCTTCTTCTTTTTTGTGTAACAATGTATCTTGTCAATCATTATCAATTCATAAAGACTCCCTTATATCTTAATCCTGAATTGCTGCACCATATTCCACTGCTTAGACATACTGGAATTTAGTAATTTAAGACCTACCAGTTGCACAAACTCAAGGAGTCCTCCATATAAATTCTCCAAAAGGTAGCCCCTGGGGTTGTGCAAGATCCTGCACTGCATTATTTCACATTCCATCACAAACAATCCTGAAATAAGTGTCCTTGTAAATAAGAAATAAGAGCTTATGTGTATGTATCAGTTAACTAATCGATCTGCAGAGTAAAATCCTGGAATTGAATTGATCAATGAATTGGTCCTTCTGAATGACATCATCTTCTGCCTTCCCACGCAGGCATCTGGGCATCAGCCTTGACATCTTTATATTTCCTCTCCTCACTGAGGAAAGTCACTGAGTCCCATTGATTCTTCTTCAAATCCATTGCTGCCTGTCCATCACCCCCACCACTACCCTAAGCCAGGTCATCACGACCCCTTTCTTGGACCACTGCAAGAACTTCCTAATGGCTCCTCCTGCTTCCCACCTGCATGCGTCCACCTCACCTTCTACAGGTTACCACTGCGACTGCTTGAATGTGTCTATCTGTGCACCTAACACACCGCCTAAAGCCATTTAGTTTTCCGTTTGCCTCAGGTTAGTCCAAACCCCTTGGCACAGCCCATCAGGTCTCTGTATCCATGGAACTGGTTATGATCTGGTCCTTGACACAAGGCCCAGGGCACTGACTTCTCCCTAATTCCAGCCCTCCATCTAGCTAGCTATTCTTCTAATCTTATCCAGCTTAGATGTATGGCATTGCAAGTAGTTGAAGAGCCCAGGTCCTCCAACCAGACTACATGGGTCTGCCTCTACCCCTGATTAGCTGTATATCCTCTGTCAATCTACTTTTATATACCCCATTTTCCCATCTGTAACATGGAAGTAACTGAGACTCAACTTCACAGATTTGTTGCAAGGATTAAATCAATTAATGTACACAGGTAGTAGATGGCTCCCGACAAGTGCCCAGCATGCACCTTCCAGGAGGCCCCATGGAATCCCTGGGCAAGGTGAGGCTTCTTGACCAATGAATAGCTCTAAAAAGTAGGTGAAGGTGTACCGGCAATTAACACACTAATGCAACGCTGTCCACTAATTTAGTCATTCATTTTTTTGCTCAACCCCTATTATATATGCAAACTCACTTGTGAGACCTGGGCAGACTTACTCCCATTCCCAAGGCTGCCAACAAAAGAAATCACAGGAATCAAAAACTGATGCCCTTGACTTGATTTTGCCATTCAGTCAGTCAGTGTTTATGGAACCAATAGTTATGCCTCATGTGCAGGTAGCTTCTGGATGCCAGGCATAGAACAGAAACGTCCCTGTCTGTTAGAGCAGTAAGAAGAACAAGAATCATGACAGCAGCAATGAAGAACAAGAGCAAGAACAGAACAAGAGATGCTATTTTTTAAAAATGTTTTTAGTTGTAGATGGACATAATACCATAATTTAATTTATTTATTTCTACATGGTGCTGAGGATCAAACCCAGTGCCTCACACATGCAAGGCAAGCGCTCCACCACTGAGCTCTAGTCCCAGCCCTGGGATGCTATTTTTGACAGTGTCACCCTCAGAAGAGGCGGTGCCTAAGCAGAACCCTAACAAAGTGAGGAAGGGTCAACTATATGATGGAAGAGAATAAAAGAAAGAAGCCAAGGTGACTCAAGGCATAAGAACAGAGGATGGCACATTTGCTGTGAGATGTGGACACTTGAGGGAGGACCATGTGTTGGGGATGCAGAAATCACAATTTTGCTTTTGTGCAAACTAAATTTGAGATGCCTATGAGACATCCAAGCAAAGACGATGAATAGGTGGAATGGAGTTCAGGAGAGTTAAGGTCTAGACACATACATATGAAGGTCCACAGCACATAAATAGCACCTAAAGTTACAGGACTAGATGAGATCCTTGTGGGGAAGTAGCCAGGAATAGAGGAAAAGAAGCATCCTACTAACACTGTGCACTGGGGCTCTCCATCCATCAAGGTTGGGAAAGCAAGATAGTTTTTAACAAAAGAAACTAAAAAGACCAGGCCATGGTGAAGAAAGAAAATCAGAGTGAAAACGGGCTTAGCTGTCTATGGGGTGAGAAGGAGACGGGACTGAGAAGATAGGAAAAGGATTCCTGGAGGGACCCTCCAGACATTCTATATTAGACCCCTTTCCACTCCTCAATACCTCCTCCTCCCAAAGCCTGGAAGCTCTTCCATGGCCACTGCTTAGGTTTCTTGCCTCCATCGTTTTTTGGTATTGAAAAAGACTCAATCTAGAGGAGACGGCGCAGACTAGTGGAACCACTGGTCTTCTGGTATTAGCTTTGTCTATATGCCAAGGCATTTGAAATATATTCTTCTGAGCAGAGACACACCTGGGACACCTTGACAAATGCTAAAAATAACCAAACTTTCCCTAGTACAATCAATCTTTCCTCAATTCATTAAATTTTCAGGCTTCTAATATCCTCCCTTTGGTTTTCCTTATAATATCACTATGTCCCTCAGGTGACCTGGACACATCACAGCCGACACTGAAGCCTCAGAGCTTGCTGGGAAACTTCCTCTCAGTTTAAAAAAGAATCTTAACAGGCACATTTCTATTTAAAAATGACTTTTTAAAAATCATTGTACACCTTTTGTGTACCTTTTCTTTTTTTCTTTTTCTTTTTCTTTTTTTTTTTTTTCCTTTGGTACCAGGGATTGAACGTAGGGATGCTTAACCACTGAGCCACATCCCCAACACTTTTCTACTTATTTACAGACAAAAATCTCACTGGGTTGCTTCGGACCTCACTAAATTGCTGAGGCTGACTTTGAACTGGCAATCCTTCTGCCTCAGCCTCCTGAGCCACTGGGATTACAGATGTGGGCCACTGCACCTGGCCTATTATATATGCTTTAAAATGATTACCTTTTGTGGTATTTTCTTCATTTTAAAACGTAAATGGATTAAATTAATCTGGAAAAACCAAAGGTGGAGTTAAAGTAATCCAGCTTTACTTTCTCTCCCTATACCTTTGTTTTCCCAATTCTGAGGACAGCCTAGATTTCCCTTTCAAACACACCTGTAAACTTCCATGCAAATAAAACCAGAAGAGAACAAAATGGTAAGTATGGACTATTTGGAGAAAAAGCCTTTTTTCTCTCCCTCCTGGAGGGTTCCATTTACGTGACAATAAGTAAACAGATGAAAGACATAAGGGAAGAACTCAAATGACTAACATCAGAATGTTTACAAATTTGTGAACTTTTCAAACTGTACATCAAACATTCAAATGACTAATTAAAAAAAAAAAATCTTCCAGATGCTCACTGTCACATTAATAGCCTTGAGTCTTAGGAGTAAAATAATTTGTAAGCCATGAGGAAAACTCCATGCAATTTTTCAAATCAGAAATTTAAAGCAGAACATTTAGTTTGTGGTCAGAATTGTGAGTCTGTCTTGCTGGGATTACCTTCTCCATTAACCTCTTTCAAGATCTTTAAGACAAATAATCCGTACAGCAGAACTGAGAAGAAAGGAGAACTGCCTGCGGATCATCATCTCAGGACTATCCATAACTGTGTGAAGTAAGTGAATCAATAATTTAACAAATGTTTCAGGTAAGGAACAAAGGAAAAAGCATCAAAATGACTGAAAATTTGCTAGTGAAAAATGACCGAAATTATTGAACATGGTTTTCTACAGAATCTCATTAAAAAAATGCCATCAATTTGATATTTCATTTAAAATGATACTTTGAGTAGAAACTATAAGAGAAAAATCATGACAAGTCACAAATGTGGTCCAAAACAGTGTCATGTCAAAGGTTGTCCCCACGGGACAGCCAGCAGCTCAGTGTCCTCCTGGCAGAAATCACAAATCTCCATCAATCCTCAAACCACAGGCTCAGAGAAGACATCATCAACACATTAAAGAATCCCTGTCTCAGAGCTGAGACTGCAGGATAAACCCAGGATGCCAGCTGTGAATTTCTATCAAGAAACAATTCACACAGGGACTTAAACTCCGAGTCCATATGAGAAGTAATATTTTACCCCCAGCACGACTGCATTGTCTTTGTAAGTGTGGGAAGAGGTGCAGAGGAGTTTGCAGTGAATGTCAAGGTCAGTGTTGGGCTCAAACCGTCAAGCTTCTCTAACCCTGTGAGTCCATTTACCAGGATAACCCAGCCATCTAAACTCCATTTACAAGTTTTCCCTCTGTCTAGTCACTGAGCTGTCTAGATCAATGAGATACCACCAGCTTTGCCTCAATGGCTTCTCCTACTGCCACCTCAAATCAACCTCGCTGCTCATCGATACTCTGTTCAATGAGACATTTTAATATTTTAAGTGCATTGAAGTTGACTCTGGCTGCCAGGGGAGCAATTCTCTATCTTTAGGGGACTTTGTGCATTTTTCTGTTATGACTGATTTTGGAGTCTAATTCCAAGAAGAATAATCTCTTTTCTGAGATTATCAAAATAATCTGTTTTTTACATCAGAGTTATTGGGGATTAGGCCATATGTCTATGACTTCTGAGGACTAAGAATGATCTTGTTGATCTAGACAGATCACTTTGTCCAACTTAATTCTGGCCCAGAGAACACAAAGTAACAAAAATAAATAAATAAATAAATAAATAAATAAATAAATAAATAAAACAATGGTGGCTGTTCATAAGGAGTCAAGAAATTACAACCATTGGGAAAAAATGAGGTGACTAATAATGGTTGTTGATTTCTTTAATCTCCTCAGTAAGGTTCAGGGAGTCTCTTCAGAGCAGCATACTGCCCAGAAATAAGAAGCAATCTGCTTTGTCCTCAAAAATCTCTTTGAAAAGAGAATCCGAGGATCCTCCTCTATTTAAGAAAGAAATGTGACAAACTACAAAAACCAATATGATCCTTTGATTTAGGAAGAAATTTCCAAACCTAGGCTTCTCCTTTCCTTGCAAGTTGAGCTTCTGGAAAGGACAGCCCTCTCTTTCATGCCTCAGCCCATCATAATCTGGCCTCTGCCCTTTCATGCCATGGAAATGGTCCTCTACAAGTTCAGTATTAACCTCCTATTGGCTGCATCTGAAAGAATGGACATTTTTTTAAGCTGTCTGAGGTTACCCTCCCAGTTATCTTAACTCCCTAAGGTCACCCTCCCAGTCATCTCAACTCCCTAAGGTCACCCTCCCAGGAATGGAAACAAAGCCCTTAAAGCTGTTCCAAGAAACAGCCCCAAACAGAGAATAAAAGGATAAATTGAGCCAGATAGCCAGATAGTGATCAAACAGAATGATTACCAGAAACTATTGACCAGAATCTACACCCTATTGTAAAACATTGTGAAACATGTTGTATGTTATCAGCAAACCCAGACCCCCCTTTGAAATTTCCCGGCAGCTTTGTCCCCCCTTTTCCCCCTTTCATGTGTGACTCCTCCCGATGTGTGGTTTCTGCCTTTATAAACCTACAAGATTTTCTGCTAGGGACTCGACTCCTGGAGTTGGGTCCCAGCGCGCTGGAATAAACACCTCTTGCGGTTTGCATCAAGTGACGCCTCCTGCGGTTGATTGGGGTTGCCGTCCATCCATGGGACAGAGTTGGGGGCCCTTTTTTGGGGGCCTTACATTTGGGGGCTCGTCCGGGATAAGATGGCCCCCCCTCATCCGCGGAGTCGACCTTGGAGGTAAGAAGGGGTACCCCGAAGTTGTCTGTCGTTGTCTTGTGTTTTGTTTTGTTAGTTGATCTGGTTCTGCGAGCGCGCTTTCGGTTTCGGTGGCAGCCGTTCGGTGACCCGTGAGGGTGGCCGAACAGTGGCCGGCAGACGTGCCTGGGGGGCCACAGGTTGCAGCCCTGGGGGACGCCCTAAGGGTGGAAGGAGAGCCAGGGACGCCTGGTAGTCTCCGTCGGTAAGGGCGCTGATGGGGTTCAATTGGTGGATCAGAGATTGGCGCCCGTCTGTATCTGGTTCTGGTTCTGTTGTGTGTTTGTGGCGGAGGTGGAGGAAGGGTTGGAACAACTGGGGGGTTCTCGGCCCGGGCTACTCTCGGGTGGACCCCAAAGGTTCCTTCTCTGGACTCCCGCTCCCAACAGCCCTGAAGGGTAACTTAGCAAAGTAGCTTCAGTCTCAAAAGTAATGAAAAATAAGGTCTCATAATTTTAACATCCAACCTGTCTGGATGAGATGGCTAAAATGCCTTAGACACAGAGTTTCTGTTAAAACCTGTTAGATCCTTCCAGATCTCAGTCAAGGCTTACATTGCAATATAAATAAAAGAAGCCTAAAGGCTCAGTAGGAGACCAGTCTCAAACCCAGGGAAAGAAAAGGTAAAAAGAGTCTTTAAAACTCCAGCAAAGTAAATTTTATGGTACTTTACTAAAGTAATTAACGGCCGTATGATTTTTTTCCAGGACTCTTGGTTTTTTTTAATTATATGTTTTTTTGAGCTCATGATTTTTTTGACCAGTTCTATTTTTTATTCAACTAGAGTTTTTGAACATCTGTTACACTGCAATGGAGATTCACCTATGAAGTTACAAGGGCTTGATTTTGTGTTATTTGTATGTTGTGCTGTCTGATGTCATGTTTTGTCTGTATCAAAACTGAGCGCTCCTAAAATTAAGATTTAAAAATGGATCCAGATACTTTTAATTCACGTGATTTAAAAAGGTTCAAATTGGGTAAACTAATAAGAGTAAAATGTCTTTGAAAATAACTTGCAAGTCTCTAGGTGGTCAAGCTAATAAAATATTGATGTTAATAAAATGTCTAATATCAATTGTTTCTAGGACTTTTCTTCAACAGGGAAGAGACAGCAAATACTGTTCAGGACACTTGTCTGATATCTTGGTTTTTACAGAATAAGTGAATTAGAGTTAACATGTATGGGATTACTCTAATGTGTTTGTAGAGACATCTGATTAATTTACAAAGTTAAAATGCTAATTGTTAAATAACATCGAGTACTTTTAACTCCTTGAATTCCATGGGGTATCATACTTAAACATTATTGGTGTTTTCATAGGTTGGTAAATAAAAGGGTTTAAACTTGCTTTGTGTCATCACTAAACTAAAAACAAGGTTACTAAGAGTATGTCCTAACAAGTGCAATTCTATATACAAAGGGTCCCAAAAGTTTCAACTGTGTTTCAATTAGAGTACTATAAACAACAGAATATTTAATCTTATTAAAATAGAGTAATTTATCTAAATTCAGAAATTTCATAAGAGTTGTTTCAGAATGTGAACAAAAAGGGGTCAACGAGTAGGAAAGAGAAAATAAAAGGTTCTGGGTATGGAAATATATTTAGTAAAAGGAAAAAGGAAATGTTTCTGGGTAAGAAAGTGCTTGTGTGATGAAATACATGAGGGTCTAAGTAAGTGCTAAGAAAGTCTATGTAAGTAAAGGGCAAGTTTCAACAAGTTTGTGTGTAACTAAGTTGGTTATATGTATGTGAGACAGCTAAAACTATTGAAGGTTTTTCCTAAGGTGAAATACTAACGTTCTGATATAAACCAAAGTTTAATCTATATGGTAGAATGACATGGTAAAATGACAAGGATTTGAAACACTAATTTACTCTTAACTTTGTGTCTATTAAGTTTTATTCTTTAGAACAATTAGTCTTAAAAATTGGGGTGTATACAATTATGATTAAACAACTATTATAGAGTATTGTACTTTGTTACAGAGTATACATTTCTCTTTAAAAACTCAATTTGGTAAGATAAAAGTGTCAAGGTATTTGTGAAATGGTCACTAGTTGTATATTAAATGTGTTCATATTTTTCAGGACCACAAGTTTTTAAAGCAACTAATTTATTAAGCTCTGCTATCCTCCAGATTAAACTTGTCTGTAATGGTAATCTTAATCTTATAAAGAGTAAATTTTATTGGGGATTTATTTCTATCATTTAATGTTCTATTATAGGACCTGCTATCAATAGGGTATGTGTAAAATTTGTTACTTTTTACACTGAGATAAAGAATTTCAAATGTAAATGTATTTCTAAACATTAGAGTTTGATTTGTTTAAAGGGTAATATTGTGAAATATGAAAGAAACATGAAAACATTTTGCCATTTAATCACAAAAGGAAAGTTAAAAGCTCTCTCAGTGCAGGCCATTTAGCTCATCTCGTAGAGTTCCTGACTCTCAAGCGGAAGGCCTGGGTTCAAGTCCCAGCACTCTCGGATTGTGGAAATAACAAAAGCTCTTTCAGCCTTTCTTTGATTCATGTTTTAGATACTATGTTAAATTGTGTTAATTATAAAGTTTATATAGACTCAGGAAACAGTATATGTAAACTACTTAATGATATTTAAGGAAGAAGCAAAGATCAACATCAGAATTAGAACACTTAAGATCTGTAAAGAGCCCTGCCTTACCTGAGATAAGGCTCTGCCTCCCACCTTACTGCATGTTAGAGTGACTCCAAAATAAGCCAGACTTCAGTTTATTTAAAGTTATAGTCAAAAGATTGGTTCTTGTTGTAAAAGTACTGTGATCTCAAATAGGGGATAGAATGTACTTCTCAATCAAAATTCAAGATAGCTATTATACAAGCTGAATATATTTTTACTCTTGCTAATTTCATTTTGTAAAACTGTTACCTGTTAATATTTTGCAGAAGTAGCTGCTCCAAGAATAAACAACCTAGGTAACTTGTGATAATAAGCCATCACCTATAGAATAGATAGTGGTAACTTCCAGTACTAATGCAGACTCCAGTTAGATAAAAGGGTAAATAACTGTAAAGTTATGGACATCAAAGTTAAAGCCCATTACTCTTAATTTATGACTGGTGAGACTGGCTTGCTGGATAATTAAGATCAAACTTAGAAATTGGAGTTAAATACAGAGGTCAAGAAAAGTCCATATTTGGGTCTTGCCCTCAACATTAGCCTGAACCCAGGGAGTAAGAGAACTTCTCTAAGGAGCGTTGCAACTCTGGGTCACACAACCTCCTGATCAAGGAGATTGTTGACTAGAGGATGAAAAATCATCCAGTGCATCTGCTGCAGAGGAGGGTCATGGAAAAGGGGAAACATCCCTTGATGTTTCTAAAGGAAGTCACCCCATCAAGAGACCCTGCCTAACCAAAGTCACTGGTGGAGCTAAGGAGCCGCTCTTAAGTTCTGTACGAGTGACCCCTGTGGGACTCAGCTGACTCTTTAACAAGACAGGAACCAGGTCAATTTGACCAGCTTGATCTTAGACACCCAGCAAAACAGTTAAAACCAAAGTATAGCCATTCTTGGGCATTTAAAGGAAATAATAGTTAAATGTAACTTTAGATGTAGCCTGATAACTATCAGAGAAACTGCCAGAGTCAGAAGTTTTTAGTCAGTTTAAGGCCTGCAGACCTTCCTAAGCTACACAGGTAGACTTAATCTATGTTTGCCAGTATGATTATCTATTTCTAAGTAACAGAAGTATAGAGATCTCTACTAAACACAGGTTATACCAATAAAGGGATATTTTACAAAATCAGATGACATTAAGTAGCTTAACTATATTTTTTGGGGACATCTATGGCAATGTTAAAGTCCCCAAATAAAGGCCTTGTTCTCTCCAGCCTTTGCTAGGCCTAGTTATGGGAACAATTTCTCAGTTCTTCCACCTCCTGGTGAGAGATTAACTTCTGTCATTTTCATGATACTCAGTGGCATATTTCAGATGCTGCAACATTTACTTTGTGCTAATCTCATTTCAGTACTCATGTCTTTTTGTTCTTCTATCATAGAAGCAGCCACCCCCAGACGACTTTACAACCTGCTCTTCTCCAACCAGGCTTCTTCCTGGGACCCCTCGATTGACCCGATTTTTTAAAAAGAAGGAACTCCAAACTGCTTGCCCCTCGCTGCCCCCATTCAGCTTCGAAGCAGCCAGAATGACCGACGCCCCTTTTCATTTTCTTAACAAGCAGTTATGGGTTCCTAAAGCTAAAGGGGGGAATGAAGCCAGAATTGGGAATAGGTAGTTAGTGTAGAAATAGGGGATCGGGTCAAATCGAGGAAATGAAACCATGAGGTCATTTGCCTCTGCAAGTTGGAGACTGCCCCTGGAAGAATGGAATGTCAAGGATCTCCGGAGGCCATTGATTACCAAATTTACCTGCCTTTATCAAGGACTGTTTATCAAGGACTGCAAACAAGGGGCTGCTAATTGGTTGCCCGCCCCCTCGGCTCTTGCCTGCCTGAAATCGCCTAGTCACCTTCATCAGGGAAAGAATAAGTGCTGTACAGGTACTAATGCTTAGGCAACAATACCAGTCCCTCCGCCAAGGAAATAGCTTTGGAGAAGAGTATATAGAGACAGAAGTTCCATGATTAGAACTTACCAGAAAAGAAAATGGGGAAATGAAAGAATGGACATTTTTTTAAGCTGTCTGAGGTTACCCTCCCAGTTATCTTAACTCCCTAAGGTCACCCTCCCAGTCATCTCAACTCCCTAAGGTCACCCTCCCAGGAATGGAAACAAAGCCCTTAAAGCTGTTCCAAGAAACAGCCCCAAACAGAGAATAAAAGGATAAATTGAGCCAGATAGCCAGATAGTGATCAAACAGAATGATTACCAGAAACTATTGACCAGAATCTACGCCCTATTGTAAAACATTGTGAAACATGTTGTATGTTATCAGCAAACCCAGACCCCCCTTTGAAATTTCCCGGCAGCTTTGTCCCCCCTTTTCCCCCTTTCATGTGTGACTCCTCCCGATGTGTGGTTTCTGCCTTTATAAACCTACAAGATTTTCTGCTAGGGACTCGACTCCTGGAGTTGGGTCCCAGCGCGCTGGAATAAACACCTCTTGCGGTTTGCATCAAGTGACGCCTCCTGCGGTTGATTGGGGTTGCCGTCCATCCATGGGACAGAGTTGGGGGCCCTTTTTTGGGGGCCTTACACATCCAATGGATATGTTATCAGTTCCTACAGGATTAGGTCCGTTCTAACTCTTTTTTCTTGAAATTATCTAAGCTTCCATGTCATGATTATCTCCTGGGCCTCTGCTAAATTGTTCAAACACTCCTTCATCTCCATAGGGTTTCATGTTCACTTCTTGAGAAGATTCATCTTGCTTGTGGACACTGATCAAATGCAGATGAACTATGAACATTGCACTGAGACTTTATGGCACAGAATATTGTGACTGCTAAGTTGTGTTTCTCACAAGCATGACAGGAGGCACAGGGCAGAATACATGCAGAATTTTCTTTTCTCTATGTCTCATTTTAAATATTGGTGCTCCCTAGAGTTATATCCTCCACCCTTCTCATCCTTGGGCCGTGCCAATCCTGTAAGAGCTTCACCAACCTCCTACACACTGACCCCCATTTCTCTTTCTAAACCAGAAGTCTCCCTATATGAAGCTACTCCTGATTCTGGCTATACCACGGGCAGACCCATCTCAACATGTCTCCAACTGCCATCATCTTTCCCAGAATCTCCTGCTCCTCTAGAATTATACATTTTGAATCTTGGGACACGGTTCACATTACCAAACCCAACCTGCCTGTCATCTCCCATTCCTTCTTTCTCTTACTCCTCGTTCTAACTAGCCACTGGGTGTGGTAAATTTTACAGTCTAGGTCCTCTCCTCCTTCTCCTCCACACACCTTCCTTCAGTTCCTTATCAATATTCTCTTGCATTTTTTGTGACATTTCTAGTGGATCTCCCATCCATCTTTTGCAAAATGTGAACATTATTTGTTTGCTTTCAAATTCTCCAAGGCCTCTTCACATTTTCAAACAACTTTTACAACTTCACTGAGGTGGTATTAACACAATAAACTGTACCTATTGAAAGTGCACAGTTTGGTGAGTTTAGCATAGTATCGCTTGTGAAACTCTTACCACAATCAGGGTAATGAACATGTCTAACATTCCCTCAAAATTTCTTTGTGCCCCTTCACCTTGTCTCTTTACAACCTGTACCTGCTCTGAAATCAGACCATCTGGGATACAATTCTCATCCCAAAACCTCAGTGCTGATTTTGGGCCAGTTGATTACGTTTTCTGTGTCTAAAGAGCCGACATTAAAGAGTGAATAACTATTACTTATCTCATACAAGTTTGGTGAGAATAATACAGGTATTGTTAACATTTAGGAATGCTCAGAATAGCCTCCAGTGTCTTCTGGATCAGATGAAAAGACAAAGTCCACAGCTCAGCTACAAGCAAAGACTCCGTGTGATCCTCCTCCTCAGCCACTGGCCTCCTTGCTATTCCACCTATTTGCCAAGCAATTTCTGCCCTCTGGCCTTAGCACCTGCTCTGCACTCTATTCAAAACATTGTCCCCGAATTTGCCTGACTTGGTCCCACAGTAATACTGCATCTCTGTTCAAAATGCCAAGCTTTCCTGAACATCCTACATGAAATATCTGCCCTGTCCCAGTCCTCTTCCATTCACTCTGCTTCTTCTGTCTTCCAAAGAGTTGGGCACCCTCCAATTTACCATGTATTTGCCTATGTATCCACTATGTATCTCCTTCCACTTAAACATAAGCTCAGTGAGAACAAGGACTTTATCTATTTTATTATGGTTTCCCTATCATTTGGGTACATTACAGATATTGAAAATATGTGTTCTTGCTGCCCAACAGACAGCAGCTTTAACATAACCATCACCAGCACCACCACCATCATCAAGTGCCCTCACACTACCATACCGAGGGATCTTCCAATCCTGCAAGAAACCATAGAACAAACCCTTCTCTCCAAATCAGGCCCACATCTGCATTCTGATGGCTATGCCACTATCTTACACTTCTTGCATTCTTGCCCTTGTCTAACCTTGATTTCTGGAATCCAAAGTGCTTGATTTCTTGCTTCCAAAATCTGCCTTCACCATAGAAACAGGCATAAACATCTTTTCTTGGAAGCTTGGTCCACTTCACCCTTAGGAGTCTGCTTAAATTAACCCCAGAGTTGCTAGTCCCCCAAATAAAAAACCCACAGCCATATCTCCATCCTGTCCCCTCCTGATGAGGACTTCCCATAGCTCAGCTCCCACTACTGGGACTATGTAATTTGAAATGAATTTATGTATGTTGATGCACTGATCTTTAATGCACAACAGTGCTTTCATGTCTTCACAAAAATTTCTACCTTCCAATAATACTTTAAAACTCATTCACTCACAGGTATTGAGAAAACTTGCAATTCGGTCATCTGTAACATTAATTTATTTGCCTCTGCAGCAATTGCTATACTAACACAAACAGTAGCCTGTAGAACAAATAGGCATCTAGTTTCACACTAGTACGTAAAACACCTTTCAATGGATATTTGTAAATATATATTTTGAATGTCTTTCCTGCCAAAGAATCTTATAGGTATTCAATGAAGATGTATTGAATTGGGTTTGCCAGGGTTGCAGAATCTGCAGGATAGGGCTCTAGTACATAATCCTGGGTCATTTTAAACCCTGACTGATTTGCAAAGCCTGAGTACTTTGCATAAAACATATTTACTGTAGTAAAATATTCAAATTCAGAGTCGCTTGCAAATACAGTGTGCTGTAAGGAAGCTCAGCAGCTCCTGTCCTATCAACAGTCTTCTGGATGATCACTACCTTACAACCCTTGGTTCTGATGGCTCTGAAGTACCCACCTCTAGACCTGGAGACCTTTAGAGTACTTGGCAGAGAGTGTGTGATCAATAAATATTTATCAATTGTGCTTTCTCTTTTACATATTGCTAATCATCAAGGCCTGTCAATCCATATAATATGAAAATCTGCTGCTAGCCAGGTGGGTGCTTTCTCACTTCACACTCCTGCCATGTTACTATCTCTCCACTGATCCCCCCACCTCCACTGCACCCCCTGCCACCCTGAACCCCATTCTTTATACTGAACTTACCGTTATCTATATGGAAACACGTCTGTCCCATTTAAAACCCTTTCAGGGTGCCCTGTTGCCTAAAATAGATTCCAATCTCCTTGGCATTGCTTATTAGGACCCATATGTTCAAACTTCTCTTCTGCCGCTCCCACTCACTTTCTGTTTGAGTGATATTGATCCATCTCTCTTTTCTTTGTAAGACATCAGTCAACTCGTTCCTTGTTTTGTTCATCCTGTGTTCTAATTTGAAAACCCCACCTTTTCTGACCTGGTTAATTTTACTTATCCTCCAGGACTCAGGTCAAGAATCACCCTTCATAATTGGCCAAGAAACCCTTCTCTGCTCCCCTAGGATCCTGAAGTTACCCGTGTTCCTGCATTTCTCCTGTATAATTGTGGTATATCTGAGGCCTGTCATGAGGCAGAGGGGTTGTTTCCCTTAAAATGGAAAAGAAATTAACTAATTTATGTAAAATAAATTGATATTTCTTGGCAATGCAAAGACCCCACCTTGAAATATTTATTAAGCAGCAAGTCATTTTCACATGATTAGGAAATGACAGTATGTAAAACTGGTCCCAAAAGAAAGTGGACCAAATTATATAGAAAGCCCAAAAGAATGCTGGAAAAAAAGGAGTCAAAACCTCAGTTCTTAGCCTTCTGAATTTAAAGACAACAGTTGGAACAGCCCAGAGTGGGACCCCACCCCCAGGCCCCAGATACAAGGAAGGACTAGAAGCAAGAGTTGACGCTAGCAATCAGGGCTGGTGGCAGCACACTTTCAGTAATGCATGGACATGCACCTGGACCCTGCAGCCCTACCTAACAACCATGTACCAGAAAGCAATAGCTGCCGATGAGAGAATGGTCGTGGCCTGAGCACCATACACAGGGCCCCCGCACAGATTACACACTGCACACAAAGCCACTCGACAGTGGTGAAAGTGTTCGATTTCCCACCACAGCCCTCTCCTCCCCTTGCCTCCTGGGCTCATTCTAACATCTGAGATAAACTGAAGGAAAATTCAGAAGTTGTCATTCATTTGCCTCTAATCTCTTAATAAATGTCTCAACAGATCTTGCAGCCTGACCAATATGAAAGCTGCAAACATGAATAAGCTACATGCTTTATTTTAAATATATTTAGAATGCGATTTTCATTGAACTGGGTTTGTGTGTGAGGAGACATACTGTAAAGCTAATACCAGGGTTCCGGAGACTGAATTTTAGACCTAGCTGTGTGACAGTGGGCCAATTGTTCAGTTCCTCTGTGGTTTATTTTTGCAAAGATAGAACGAGATTAATAGTAGTCCTTACCTCATCAGGCTGCTGTGAAGAATGAATAAGAGAATGTATTAAAGTGCTTCGCAATCAATAACCTTCTAAAATGATCGGCTGAGTGAGAAAACACTTAAAACCTTTTTACATGAGAAGTCAAACAACAACCCACAGATTGCATCCTGTTTGTCCTTAGCAAAACAAACATCTAGGAAAAACACTGGAAGTGAAGGGAACTTGAAATTGACCATGTGGGAGCTTCTGCAGGTTATAAAAATAGCATAATTGAATCAGAAACCCCTAGCTTCCAAGAGGTCTGAACTGAATGAGTATGAGGAAGAAATAGATTTTGTCAATCAAGACCTTGTTGCAGGACCTCAATGTTAGATACAGAACCATGATTAAATTAATTAGAGGTCATATGAATCACAGGAAAAGATAAGCAGCCTATCCACTTTTTCTAATATCTGCCCTCTTATCATTAATGACAGTGGCATTAAATAATGATCTTTGTTATCACCGATAAGTAGATTAAATCAGAAGTTTGAGTAATCTTCAACTCCTGGAAATCAAACAATTGGACTAAAAATGATTGGAGCTAAATACAACTGGATGGCATGGAACATGACAGTGTTTTAAAACTGGAAAGCCCCCAAAATACTTAGCACCCTGCACTGGACATTGTTCACTTACCAAATGATGTTAGTTTTACTTGAAAATACTCAGATAAGTCTCATTTTAAGAAAACACAATAAATGCAAATTTTCAAAGCGCAGTCACTCAGAGATAACTATTTGCATTAGAAAAGACTTGAATCACAGGATATATATACTCATGGAAGGATTCCTTTCAACAGTAAGGGTCCCTGGAATACAAAGAAACAATATTTGCAGAAACTGTGCCTGTATTCTAGTAGGCAGGCATGTCTGTATCAGTATTTTTAAGGAATTAACAAAAATAACTATAATTTTAGTATCATAAAGAAAAGACTTTGAAGCTCATGGAGGCTAATCCCTTCATTTTATAAAGAGTTAAGTCTAATGAGGTGATCTGAGACCTCATTTCTGATAAGCTTGGGACTAGGACCCAGAATCCCTGACCTGGTCCTCTGGTCTCTTCCTAGCACCCCAAATCAGCACCCCCTATTTCCCATTATTCCCAGTATTTTGGATACCATATGTCGAAACAGCTCTATAACTGTCAATTTTTATGAAGCTAAGAACCAAAGGCTCCTAAGGTTACTCTCTTCATGTAAAAGCAGATCAATCTGGAAATGAAGTGTGACAGAATAGAAATGCCACACTGAAGAAAGTCCTGGCCACAGGGGACCCAATTTCACACATAACACCCTTGGGCAATCTGAGGCTTTACTGCACTGGGGCTATAAAGAAATGGGATCATTGATTAATTCAACATATTTGCTGAACATATTTATCTACTTGCCCCAAGTTCTGCATGAAGCACTGGAAATAACCACAGGGGTAATACAGGAACAGTCCATCAATAGCAGCCAGCATTACCTGAGGGCTGCCACGTTCCAGACACAGAGCTCAGCACATTTCATATATCTGATGCACCGCCCTCTGAAATAGGTTCCATGTTGATTACCATTTTATAGATGCTGACTGAAGCACAAAGAGATGAAGTAACTTGACTAGGGACAAAAGAGGAATCTGAGACCAAACCCTTCACGACTTTGCTGTGTTGACAGAGTCACAGGATACGTCAAATGCATACCGACAATTAATACTTAAATTCCAACTGTAATGAATTATACAAAGGAGAACTTTGAGCTACTTAAGGAGCTTTCACCAGAAGGATTAGTCACCATGAGATAGGGCTCTTTTCACCACCAGTTAAATTATTCACTATTTACCAATGCTAGAGTGCTATTTATCTTTCAATATAAAATGTCATATTAATAAAACACATTTGGAGTGGTGTGATAGAAAACAAAAGACATGTTTATGAACTTCAGGCGTTGACCACTGAGACCAACCTGACTTTGTCCAGTCAAATGCTGGCTGCTAGAAGAAATCTCTTATACTGTTGTGAGTTTGGAAAACGGTTCTTCAATCTAACCAGCCCTGTTTTATGTGAACACTTTAAAAAAAAAAAATAAACAGAGAAAGTGGTAGCATTTTTCTTTCCTTTTTCACATTCAAGTCAGTAGAGGCATTGTGAAGTTTTCCAGACTTGCATTAAGTTTCTTTAAAATTTTAAGAATATCCATCATCACTCAAGTCAACATAGGTAGCTCTGGTTGCATCACCCTAAAAAATATAGATTTATGCCCATAACCCTAAAAAATATAGATTCACCCCTCAGCCCTGAGGTGTGACTGATTTGTGCCAGGGAAAGACCATTAGTAGACACAGGGACACTATCATCCACCTAATGGAATGCTTACTCCCTCTCTAGTAATATTTTCCACCCAGATCTGTTTTAAATGCACTGAGGTAACTATACAGGGGAACTTCATACAACATGCAGCTTGTGGGTAACAAATAGAGGTCTTAGGAGCTGAAGTCCGGCCCGTGCTCAGCTCTCCAAGCCATGTGCACCAGCATGGATCTGTATCCACCAGAAAGAAGGGTGCTATGGTTTGAATGTGTCCCCAAAGTTCACATGTTGGAAACAATTCCCAATGCAATAACAGTGTTCAGAGGTGGGACTTTTAAAAGGTAATTAGGTGGTGAGGGCTTTGTCCTCAAGAGTGGATTTACAACATTAGTACAGGGAGCTGGTTTGTCATAGAGAGTTCAATCTAGTCTTGCTCTTTCTTGTTAACTCTTGCTTTCTGCCATGGGATGCCACACAGCAGGAAACCCCTCATCAGATGCTGGCACCTTGATGTTGGACTTTCAAACCTCCAGAATTGTGAGAAATAAAGTTATTTTCTCTATAAATTACCCAATCTATGGTATTCTGTTATAGCAATACAAAACAGACTAAGAAGGGCATTTCTTCCTTTGCACAGAGGCACCCGACTTGCCAAATCAGGTGCCTGCGGGCTATTTTCTCCTCTGCTGCATTTCTTAAAATTCACATCAGGTATTCTATAGGCTAGCTAGAGCCATGAATGACCCGACCCAGTCAACCTCACATCTCTCTGGATCTCATTTTCCTCCTCTCTAAAATGAAAAGATAGATAAAATAAATTCTAGGTCTCCTTGTATACTGAAAACTTGAAATAAGAAAAGCTTAGGCTTCCCTGATTTTTTTTTTTTCAGAGTTGTGGTATGATCTGCCTAAGAGAAAAAAAAATGCTGGGCCTAGAGTTCCAGGAGGCATCCCACAGAACCACAGGCAGGCCTCTCTGGGCACTCCAGCCCTGGCAGCCCCATTTCCAAAGGGTTGCCTTTGATCCTCACCCCACCTTCCAATGGGAGACTGAGACTCATGGCCTTACACGCATGTGGCCAGGATGGCCAGTGAGAGAGAAGCCACGCAAGGGATTGATCGACAAATGTAAAACATGCCACACAGATGCATACAGGAGCTCTTCCCAAGAGCTTTTATCCCCCAGACTGGCCAGAGGGAGTAATTTTTGTTCACCTGCCTCCTGATTGCCTTTTCTATTCTTCCTATTTATCAACAAAGCATATGAGAGTGACCATCTGCCTCCCTGTCTATTTTTGCCATTTGCAGAATCAAACTGGCAGTCAAGAGAAGGTTGAAATGGAGGTCTCTCTCTGTTCAGGGAGAATACTCCAGCTTCAATGATCCCTCCTGGTGTTGCCCAGTGACTCTGCTCCACCACAACCTTCAAAGGTTCTTCTTCCTCCTTGTAGAAGGAAGAAGAAGCATCTCACTGAAACAAAGGACCTCAACCACAGGCTCACCGTGGAATAAAGGTAAAGCATTTCACAGCAAGGCACTGGGTATCTCCTCCACCTAACCCATATGACAGGATTCAGAAATTAAAGACCCAGGCAAATTGAAGCATGAATTCTGTTTAAGTCTCATTGCATAAATCCACATTCTTGGGAAATAAACTGAAAATACCTCGACTTCTTAATTCTGGATGAAAGACCAGCTTCCTTTCTCTCTCACTTCTGATTATATTTTCTGGGCAAAAAAATGTAAGACCGAATCAGGCCCGCCTGACATGAATTCAAGATGTCACGCATGAGCGCTTTCCCTGGGAAGATGCCCGAGGTCAGCTCATAAGGAATTCCCTGGGGCCAGTGGCTGCTTGCCCTGTGGCTCCACTTTGGTCCCCAGTACCGGCATATCCATCAAGCTGTCTCCAGGGATTTGCCACAGTCACTCCCCCAACCTCAAAACTAGAGAATCAGATACTGTCTCACTGTAAGGAAATCAGTCTAGCAATTACTCAGACCAGCCAATCCTTCCACACCCCTGCCCCCAACACACACAGAGCTAGCACCATGCTTGGCTATTCTGTGTGTCCAAAAGTTGTGTGACTACTTAACCAAGGAAACATCTCTAGAAAGCATCTATGGCTTGCTAGTGACATAATGCTTGGACTACTACTATGATTTTAAATAATCCTCCAACATAAACTAACTTCAAGTAGAGTGAGCCTGTTCTCGTGAAAATCTGCCTGCATTATAGATACCCTGTTTTTAAAGATAGCTATAGGGCTGGAAGTAGAGTGGGCTTTGCAAGTGACTCAGAGTCAAATCCTAATTTAGCAATGCACTGACCAATTGGGCAAATGAGCCTCAATTTCCTCATGTATAAAAAGGGCTTAATAAATCTTCACTTAAAGGACTATTTTGAGAGTTAGAAAAAAAATGTAGTCATCCCTATGTATCTTCAGGGGACTGATTTTAGGACCCCCTGGGATACCAACATCTACAGATGCTCACATCCCTTATATAAAATGGTATAGTATTTGCATATAACTTCTGTATAACCTCCCATATAATTTAAATCACCTCTACATTACTTGTGATACTTCATATGGTGTAAATGCCATACAAATAGCTGTTCTATATTGTTTAGGGAATAATTACAAGGACAAAAGTTTGTCTATATTCAGTTCAGATGCAAACTTTTTTTTTTTTTTTTTTTTTGATTCTTGGTTGGTCGAATCCATGAATGTGGAACCCACAAACACAGCCAGCTATACATTTAAATAGGTCAGTGCTGTGCCTGTCCCAGAGCACAGCATCCCCATTACTTGTAAATCATTCAGTTCCCCTTTCTTGCTTCTCCACCCAACCAGAAATACCAAAGGGCTCAAAGCAATCCGGCAGGTGCTGTGCACGTGCGAGGTCTTGCTGAGAAGTCTTCTTGACTTTAATTAGTGAAAGCTCACAAGTGTGCTAAAGCTAGGCGTGCTCTTCCACACATAAACATCAGAGCGCTTATCCACCCCACCCGCTTTACAGCTGCCTTTTCACCCAGATCTGACATCTGAAATACCTGGAGAACGTGCAGATGGACAAGTGCAGTGCTGAGGTTTGGAGAAGAGGTATGTAAGAAACACTGCCCACAACTTAAAGAAAGCCCACAGGACATATTCTGACTTATCCCAGCTTCCAATTCTTAGCCTGTTACATCCCTCTGTTACTGACTCCTCCCTGTGAGGATCACAGAGAAGTCATGGTTTCTGCGAAAAGAGATTGATGCAATACTCCATGAAGCATCTGCGTCTGAATGATAAGACTCAACAAAACACAGGTGCTGGATTCCTATAGAAACTGCTTGCCAGACCGGACCACCTGTACTCAGATATCTATTTGAATCACTGAGAAGAACAGTTCTTCCCGAGCTCAGAGGTGGAATCTAGTTAAGAAAATTATCTCAACAAATTTGGATACTCACTCAGTTTCATGAATTGATGACTGAGTGATTTGGAAAAGCACAGTCAAGAGTTATCATAAATAAAAGCTCTTGATTCTACCAATGCTGCAAAGCTAGGAGACCAAATCTAATGACAATGCTCTATGTTCGTTAGGGCTTTTACATGGATGATCACAGTGTATAAACATAATCTTGATTCTCTTAGAAAGATTCATGTCAAAAATCTATATTCATCTTAGGGATGGCCAGAGAAAAATTAACTGTGCACAGCAAGTTTTTAGTGGTCCATTTCACAGTCTCTCCAAGCCAGTACTAATTGAAAAAGAAAACATCTATTCCTTATTAATGATCTCCCATAAATAGTTCCTGGGCTGAGTCAGATTTATAGTGTACCTCCTTCCAAAAAGGCGAAGAGACAAACTCATGCTGTTCTCATGCGCCAAAGGCATTTCTTTGGCTCGGAGATTGTCCTAAACTGATGATTGCCATTCCTCTTGCCACCCCCCTCACCCACCTACTGCCATTCCAATTCTGTCAGCTTTGGCAGTGGTGGGTGAGCTATTACATCCAAAGGAAGACAAGAAACAGAACTTTAAAACCTTCCCTGTTTGGGCCCCCTTGCAATAGGAGCAGCAACAGAGACCCTCAGAGTTGCTCTGGGCAGAAATGAAGCATTATTGAAGTGCCAGGGATCCATCCTGGGACACACTGCCACAGCCAGGTGTGCACAGGAAGATCCATCGGAGCTTCCCATGACTCCATGCTTCCCCACAGACACGCAAGCCCATCCCGTGCAGACCCATGTGTGACCCTAAGTCATTTTCAAGGCAGAGACAGGTTCAAACCCACATGATAAGATTGATACCCCAACCACAAACACATGTTTGTGAGAATCAAAGCCCAGGTAGGTGGACAGCCTACGTTTCACTCAGTGTTAGGGTAAGAGGGACAATAAGTTCCTTCTGGAGAAAAACTGAAGTTAGAAAGGAAAAATGAAGTGTGTGAATAGGGAAAAAAAAGTTTTAACCCCACCAGTATGCCCCAGAAGAATGAATATTTTACGGGTAACCAAGTTTATTGAATACGATAAGGTGTGGAAAGAGAAAGAATGGAAAAACATAAGATGGTTTCATTATAATTAAAATACCTCGTGTAAGGGAGTTCTGGTAGGAAAAGGACTTTAACTTCTTGTGCAGCTATTAAAAACACCCATTTGCAGGTTTCTGCCTTATAAAGTGCACCATGTATTTTTGGGTAGAACTAGCCTGTGTCATGGAAAGGATGATGTCAGTGAGTCTTTTATTCATGTGGATGGAAAGCAGCACGTACTTCCCCATCTTCCTTGGGAAAACCTGAATCCAAAGAGACCCAGTGTAAAAAACTTCAGCCCAGTGCAATAAGTTATTTACTTTATAATGGAAACTGGCTGCATTAACCGAACTGTCTGTGTAAAAGCAAAATTTTTGTTTTTGTTTTTGTTTTTTGTTTGGTTTGGTTTGGTGTGGGTCTTGTTGTTGTTGCAGCAAAGTCTGATTTAGGCTTGACCCCCTATGACATTATGTGTTGTCCCTGTCATACTATGCTTGAATCACCTGGGCATCTGCTCTTGAAGTTGGAGCTGAGCCTGAACTCTCAAGAGGTAGGGAAAGTCCTATTTTCCCTCCTCCACTACTACAAGAAAGGTCACACAAAGTGACACAGACTTATCAAAGCCCAATCTGGATAGACTCTTGGTCCCCAGCATGGCATGATTTGAGCTTGAATCATCGAGATTTGGGGTAATGAACTATCAAATATTGCCTTATATTTTCACACCATGAAATCTCTGCTGGGGGAGAATCAATTTCCCACTAGCCACCACCCAGGCAAGAAGTAACCCAAGGGTTTTGAAACAGTGCTTGGAAACAGGGCAAACTACTTGAGCTAGACTCTGGAACATGCAGAGGTTTGAATTATCTCTTGGTGGAGGCAAGAAGGAGTCAAACAGCAGACTGTGCAGCTGGGTTCAGGTCTGAGGCCCTGAGAGTCCAGACATGCCTGGGGACAGGTATAAACTACACTCTGGGGTTTGCTTGCGTTGTCCTCAAGGCTTCAGCTTGTTCTTAGGGACCAAGCTTTGTTTGCAGTGGTTGCCTGGAAGAAAACTATGGAAAACACAAGAAGAGGTGTTCAGTGGTGACCCCATGGAGCAGGGATGGGTAGGGCAGAGAAGTCCTCTCAAGAGCCCCAGAGTTAGCAGAGGGGCAAGAGGACAGAACCAGAGTGGGGAAAAGAACCACTTCTTTAAAAATACCCCCAAAGCAGGACCAGTCTAATTCAACAATATCATTTAAAGGTATCTTGAGGTGAATTTGCTTCTAGCAATTTGATGGTTAGGGATCCTTATCAAATAATGTAGGATTAAAAACTAAAGCATACCATAACCCCATTTTTTTTTTGTTTGTGTTTAATCACAGGCTGGTAATTATACATACTTGTTGAAGTTACTATAATTAGGCTCTTGTAAAAACTACTAGTGCTGAGCTGGGGTTATGGTTCAGTGGTAGCATGCTCACCTAGCATGCATGAGGCCCTGGATTCGATCCTCAGTACCGCATAAAAAGAATAAATGTATTGTGTCCATTTATAACTAAAAATAAAAATAAAAGACATTATAGTGCTTACACGCTCCTGGATCTCCTCTACTTCCTCAGCATATAAAAATTTCACATGTAGCCTGTGTGTTAGAGCATGGCTACGTGCCTAGATCTACACAAGGAATAGGTGTAGAGGATAATGAACATGCACCTCAACGCCGAGGCAGCAGGGGCTAGGGTGCCATCACCAAGGTTTCTTGGTAAAAGCAAAATTTTCACCAAGGTTTCTTTTCCTTTGCTGCAGAAACAGTAAAGGTCACATGTTGAGGTGGGATGGCGGCATCATCAAAAGAAGGATCCCTGGGTCCTGGCCATCCCAACCACAGTCCACTGTGTTTATGTGAATAAGAGATGCTCTTCTGCTGTGCTAAATCAATGAGGTGCCAGAGTTTATTTGTTATGGCAACAAATTCTGGCTGATGTATCCCAGCAAGTACAAACACAATTTACAGGCAAGGAAGTCAGATTCGCACGGGGTAATACAATTCCCCAAGGTCCCTTGCCCAAGGTCACATAGTCCACCAGTACTGTAGGAGGCAAGGAGATTCAAATCCAAGTTCTTTTGCCTCCAGTGTCTAAGCTCTGAATTCCGTACCCACGTCAGCACCATGATATCACCATAAACTTCATCACTGAACGCTGACTACCTGTGCCTACAAATGCAGTCCTGCAGATGAGGAATGAAGACAGAGGGAGACAAGTATCTTCAGATGTCTTAGTCACTAGGAGTTGAAATCTAAATTTCTTAAATTGTTTTACATATAATGCTACTTTCATTGCATTTTCTTCTGGTCCCTCTAAGAACTTCTGAATTTAAATATATCCATGGTTAAAGTAAAACAAGAGAAATAAAAACCAAAATACAGAATATCATTTAAAGATGTGAATGTAATCATGATTACATAACACTCACACATATACAGTCACAAGCCACAGACAACATTCTGGTCAGACAGGATCGTGCATATGATGGTGGTTCTACCAGGCAGCCAGGTGTAGTGGGTGGTGCCATCTAAGTTTGTACAGGGACACTGTTTGCATAATAAAATTGCCCAATGTCACATTTCTCAGAATGTATCCCTGCCATTAAGTGTCATATGACGATGTGAGAAAAGACTTGAAGGAAATACACCAAATATTTACTTACCCTTCTACAGATATTTACTGAGTGCCTACTATTCTCTTAGCACAAGGCACAGAGCATAAAGCAGACAATATCTCTGCCCCCAAAGACGTGCTTCATCCTCCTGTTATTTCTTGGGAAAGAGAAAGCCAGGGGAAGTTTTCATTTTCTTCTCCGTATTTCTTTGTATTTTCAATTTTTTCAAAGGTATACACTCTTCATACACTATCAGAAATTCATCTTCAATCTTATCCCATCACACAAATCCACATGCACTTCTTTCAAAACCTTTGGAAAACCTTTAGTCATGCCTAAGAGAGGTCACCTTAAAGGCACCTGGTAAGGGAAGAAATTTATAACTGGGATAATCACTCACCTTTTTATGACTTATAAGTTACTGTTTCTTCCAATAAAATTACCTAAGAGATAATGATAAAAACTGAGTCGAATGACAAGATAATTTAGCATCATGCCTTGCAGACAATAACAGCAGCCAGTGATCATATTTTCTGAACCAAATATTGATGTGTGGGTTATGACTATAGGATTATTTATGGAGACAACAGAATGCACCGTTGGAAATGGGACGTATTGGTATCATGTCCACGGAACAGTCATCAGATATTTAAGATTTTAATTGCCTTTTCTTTCAATCTTAGCTCTCCTATTATCAATAAACTGATTACATCAGATTCATTTCACCTAAGATAAACTCAAATAGCTCCTCCATCTCTGCCTTTCCAAAAGCACAAACCAGCTGCTATTTCTGTTTCTTCAATTTGCAAAAGGCACAAGAGAAGAACACTAGAAGAGGCGAGGACCAGGGGGAGCCCCCAGCTCTCCCTCACCCTTTTCCTTGGCTGCTCCTGACAGAAATCTGCCATCCTTCCCATGAACACTGAAGATTTTCCCTGAGCCTACTCCCCACAAAAACCACTGGTGAGCTCCAGGTCACAGACACTGTACGTGTTCCCTTCCCAGCTGAGCCGTCTTGTCCAGGGTCTGCAGAATTCTTGCTCTCCACACACACACCACAACACACACACACACACACACACACACACACACTTTTTTTGGCTACCTAAGAAATTCTAGTTGTTTTTATAGCCATAGCAGCAGACAACAGTCAAGCAGTTGTAGGGAGAGGCTGCAGAGAAGGGAAGATGGGAAGAGACTAAGGAGGGGAAATTTTGTAAACTGAATGTTGAATTTAAGGAACATTAAAATTTGCTCCAAATTCATCATTTTGCTAATGAAGAATCAGTGTACTTGAGGTTAGCCAAATTCCAACCCTGATTCCTCATCTGCTAATGTAAGATCTATGGGACCTAAGATTGGATCCTCTTCACCCTTATGTCCCCATCTGGAATTGGAATCAATAAAAATACTGTTCAATGAAGGAACTGATGTGCAGTGAATATGAATAACTTCTGTCACAGAAATGGAAACAGTGTGCTGCAAGTCTTGATTCCAGACATACCTTGAGGTAGAGCTGTCCCCAGCATGCATGGGACCTCAGGATCTGGAGCAAGATATGCCCCACGGGGTTGGGCAGGAGCTGGAAACGGGAACAGAACTGGCAGCAGAGACTGGGGAAGTAGAAACAGGCAGAACGCAGTGTTCTGGAAGGAGAACATGGACACACCTGGGATCCTGGACACAACTGGAATCAGGGAGACTTTGCAAGAGGCAACAAGACACAGGAGGACCAGAGAAAAAGGCAAGTGCCAGCAAGGGCGAGGAAGAGACACTCGTCCCAGAAGAACAGAGGTGAAGGTCCCAACGACACGGGGATTCAGCAAGAGCAGGGAATATGAAGTAAGACAATGTTTGGGGCTGTGGAGCTGATGGGGAGGCTGTGCCAAAGCAGGATGCAGGTCCCCTATCCCAATTCCAAGCTGCTCCACCAAGAAAACCTCTCCCTTAATGACGCACCCTAATATGTAAACCCTCAAGGGAAGATTCCTGTCTGTTTAGATCACTGTGAATGGCAAGTGCCTAGAACAAAGTCTGGTATGCAGTAGAAGTTTAATAAATACTTGTTGAATAAATGAGCTCAGGATCACTGATTGGCAGTGTTAGTGTTCAGAAAATGATACCCCACAGTGTGAGCCTCAGAAACAAAGCTCCCCTCATGCCTTCTGCTGCCCTCCACTCCCTCACTCATTCTGACCCAGGAAGACCACAGACCACTAATCCACTTTCCCCATGGTGGGTCACAGAATCAAGAACCCCTGCTCCACCAAACCAGCTACAAAACCTGAAACTATCAGTCTCATCTCCTCTCCGTCCATAAACAAATTCTCTGACCTACCATGTTTATATTAAACTCCCATTCCTAGGGCTGGGGACGTAGCTCCCAAGGTAGAGCACTTGTCTAGCATGCATGAGGCCCTGGGTTCAATCCCCAGCCCCCAAAATGGGAGGGAGTTTTTAAAATGGCAAAAAAAATATTTTAGAAGAGGTCCAGCCCCATAACTGGAAAGAAGGATCCCCTACAGAGAGGCCTTCTGAACAGGAAGGCCCTACTCAGTTCCTCCATGCAGCCTATTTCCACCAAGTCCCACCCTTTCTGTTCAATTGCATTTTGACACAGCTGCTTATGAAACTTTGAATCTAAGCATAAAAATGGATATCCTCCTCAGGTCTTAGAGGGTCCATTCGTAAGGCTCCCACGTCACACAAAGCCGTGATTAAAGATGTTATGCTTTCCTCTTATCAACCTGTCTCTGGTTAGAGAATATCAGCCATGACCCTTAAGAGGAATAAGGAGAGGGATCACAACTTTCTGCCCCTGTAACAGTTAAAAGGAAACTTAAGGTATCTGTCCTCCAACATCACCTATGGACCATTTTCCTATCTCCTCACTCCTACCCATCTCACTCTAAAGAAAATCCTGCTATGCATGTTTTAGGCATGAATCAGCATCCGTATAAACATATAGGGCATTCCAGCAGAATGCCCCCTCCCAGCCCTGAGATGTCTACACCATTAGCAGTCCAACAAGGCAGCTAGGAGAAGGTTGCACCCCAAATGGCCTTGAACTTGAAGGTTCAAGGGGACTGAGGAAAAGACTCCCATGTTAACAAAGGTCTCTATGATCATGAGAATTCTGGGATGTCCTACCCACTCACATAGAATATGTCTTGAAAATGAGAAAAAGTGTCACAGACTTTAGTGAAGGCCAGGAAGTCGGAAGCCTAGGTTCCACGGACAATTTTACACAACTCCCGAGATCTCCAGCTCTAGTTTTTTCTATTGTAAAACAAGTAGGATATTAGCAGGATATCTGTTAAAAGTCACTTCTAGTTCACTGGCTAATTGGGGTTTTAGTCATATTTTTGTTCCTGTATACGGCCTACAGTGAAACATCTCTGAGTCTGTTATCACTGAGTCTCACACCAAAGAATTTGCTAAGGTTCATCTGTGCTTTCATGGGGAGTGTGGGTGGGGGACGAGCCTCCTCCTACTAGAGAAACAAAGACTGACTTCAGTGGGTAAAGGTCTTCACTCTTAGAAGACTATCACCAGAGTTTCCCCAATTTCCATTCCAAAGCTCCTCCTCTCTAGAACAGGCTACAGAAGTCAAGTTTGCTCTTTCAAAACCCATAACGTGGCATTTTTTCCAAAGTTACAATCAGACTAATTGCTGCTAGTTACTTCTAGCTACTTCAGTAGATTCTCCTATTGGATAGGCAACTGCCTGGGGCTAGCATGCACTCCATTCACAGCACTGGAGGGAAACTCTGTATTTGCTGGGGCCTCACAAACATCTGCTAAGCACTTTTCATAGATTTGTATCATACATATTTTTTTTTTTTTTGGGGTGCTGGGGATTGAACCCAGGGCCTTGTGCTTGCAAGGCAAGCACTCTAACAACTACAGTGTATCTCTTCTACTTTTTTTTTTTTTTAATTTCCAGGGAAACCACATTCAATATATACATAAATATACATGTTATACACACCTATATATATTTTAGTTGTTGATGGACCTTATTTTATTTATTTAAATGCAGTGCTGAGGATCGAACCCAGTGCCTCACACACTGGTAGGCCAGTGCTCTACCACTGAGCCTCAACCCCAGCCCATCTTCTGCTTTTTTGATTAACTCAGAATCTCCTTGAGTATAGATAATGGCTCGTTCTTCTACTACAGACTCCCCCAACTATTTACTTTTGTTATCACTCTTTTGCAAGCATTTTAAGCAAAAATGTAAATTAAACCGGAAGGTGGTAACTTATGTCTGTTAAGGGTCAGATACTAAGTATTCTGAACTTCATGAGCCATAAAGTCCGTGTCAGCTGTAGCACAAAACAGTCCCAGATGAAAAGCAAATGGGGAGAGCTTGCTCCCATTTCAATAAAACTTTAGTTGCAAAAACAGGTGGTAAGTTGGATTGACCTATGAGCTATAGTTTTCCAAACCCTGCATTTAAGCGTGGAACAAATAAGCAAGCATAAAAGTAATTTCTTATCATTTGCCCATCAAAATGAGGAACACTTGGTTCTATGCAGACTCTTAAGAAACAAATTAAGAAACAATAACAACATGATAATAACAAAGGAAAAGCCAAAGCAACATTATTTGGTTTATTGGTCCTGAGCAATCATTTAACTGTATGGAATACAAAGCAAAGAGAACTAACTATGTATTTAAATGCATAACTGCGTACAAACCTATCAATGTTTCAGGATCATAAATCCTGCCACCCAAAACTTCAGACTAAAATTCTATTTCCAAAACTTATCCCAGAAGAAACTTCTTCTAGCCTGTTCTTGGGGGTGGGGGATGAGGTTGGAGAAAGAGGAAGGAGGTGGCAAATAATTACCAAAAGTCGTGGGTGGTGAACTCCCACAGCTCAGGAATAACATAATCAACAATGCAAAAAGAAAGTTAGGTCTCCCAAAAAAGGTTTTGAAAAAGAGGGTCCTGGATCACAAATTTCAGTGTACAAAAAAGGAAAGGGAGGGTCTAATATTTATAACTATATTTTTTGGTTATTAAGTTAGAACAAAAAGAACAGGGATTCCTCTTTAACTCACCGGCCATCTGAGGACTCTGACAATGACATTGTGCACCTGTTTTGGGTCCTGCAGCTTCTGCAAAAGAGATTCATCCACCCCCTACTCATCCTTCTAAGATGGCCAGAAACACTCACACAGGTGTGTGACTGGTGACTGGTGTACACACACACACACACACACACATGCGTGCGCGCGCGCATATATACACACCACCTGCAAGCTGGCTGCTCTGTGCTCAGGATAAGTATCTAACTCCTCCCCAGGAGGTCCCTAAATAATAAACCAAGTTTAACTTGAGTGGTCTGACTACTGAGAAAAAGAGAAAGGAATAGACAGACAGCTCTGCCAAAAGATAACAAAGGCTGCAAACAGATCCCCAGGAACCTGGAGTCAGTTTAAATGGCACCAGGATACTCGTGGACACAGACATTCTCTGGCACTAGACACTGGCCCAGAAAGTGGATTAGCCGGGCAGATGGCATTAGCCGCAGAGCAGGAGCCCTGGGAGAGTGAGACAGGGCCCTTTACATAGTCAGGAACACTGCACAACATCCAAGGCCCTCCAGCCACTCTGTCCCCGAGGAGTCAGCTGCACAAACCTCCTGCAGACAGTCGAGCCCATCATTGCCAAGGGACAGAGGAGCAGGAGGTAGGGAGTAGGAAAACCCAGAAATGGGTTTTAAAGGCAGGTCAGTTTATGGCAAGGCTGACAGAATGCTTAATTAATTTGCACCCCACTCCTTTTGCCCTTGATTCAATCTTTTTCACCCTTTTCAGATTCAAAGCCCATAGTGGACAAAGGACATGGACAGGGAGGGCAATGATAGTATTCCTGGGCTATAAAAAGCAGAAGTCCCTTCTACACGCAGCTCACAGGTAATTCAGTTCTGGAAGTTGAGACAACAGAAACATCAGCATTGTCACAAAAGCTCAGAGAGGAAATCCCACCAGCTCCTGCAGCACAGCCCCAAATTAATGGCAGACAATGAGAACGTGACGGGAGGGCATCCAGACCCACTGAAATGGGGTGATGACCAGCATCTCTGCTACGACACTAAACAGGAGGAGAAGGAAAAAGGCATCTAGATTGTTCATGAGGAGCAGTGAAAGCAATGAGCTCCTCTAGAATCCCAGAGGGCACGGAGGCTCTGAGGAAGGTGGGGAGATGCCGAGGGCCCAGGCAGGCGCGCTGTGCTGCACTTCCAGGGACAGGCGCCATGCTGAGCCAGACAGGGCAAGAAGAGGGGTAGCAGGGCATCCCAGGCACTGCCGACCTTTCCCCACCCTCCAGCAGCTACCTCACATCCACCCCCTGGAAATGTCGCTGGTAGGAGGAAGAATGCCCAACCCCGGGGCCCCCTTACTTGGGCCTTATGTCTACTCCTTTTGTGGCTGGAGGATATAACAGACATGACCTCTAGAAGAAGATCACCACCTTTGGGGCCTGTTGTATTTTTCAAAAGGACTTTTTAGACAGAAGCAGGTAAGAGGACAGAGTCTGAGACTGCCCGACAGGCAGCTCCGGATTTCCCACCCACCTGTCTTAGATCACTCACCAGCTTAGACACAGCAGAGAACGTCTCTTTCACCCTTTTCATCTGGAGCTGTCCCTGTGCGACCTCCGCCACCACCCCCACCTCTCACCTTGGGGCACCTGCCTCAAATAACTTCCCCTGCGTTGCCATTCACCTTATGGATAATTGATAGCATGTCAAGCTGATGCTAAGAAAAGAACAAGGTGCTTAGACGTGTGTGTACTATAAATAGACCCACAACGTGACCAGCATTTGCCAACTTTTGAGCAAAGAAAGGCAGAGGCAGAAACAGCAGTGGCGGTGGCAGCTTCCCCTGGGTCCTTGGGAGAGCTGGCGTCACGCAGCAGCCGGGGGCCTGCATGGCAGCCTCCACAAACAGCTGCGGGGAGGGTGCCTGGCCCCATTAGGGAAGGAAATTTTAAAAATCACACACTGGGACTTCAGGCTTCCTTGACAGACTGACATAAAAACTCAAATAGCTCCTACTTTAAAACATTTACCTTCTTCCTCCAATTAAGTCTTTTTCTTTATAGGTTTTAGGTACTTTATTTCATGATTTTTCTCTCAGGAATTTTTCCAAGTATTTATAGACACAGGATCACACAATTCAATATGTAATTCATACCTAAGTGGACTGTAAATTAGGTACATGGTTAGACCATCTAGGTACAAAAAAGAAGAATAAAATAAGCCCTCCAGTCTCATTTTAAATTAATCTCTTACTACCAGTAGCAAAAAAAAAAAAAAAAAAAAACCTAAATAGGAAAAAATATAAACGGAAAAATTATAAAGAGTCAAAGCTTTTTTTTTTTTCCATTAAGAGTTCTCACCCCAAAAGGGAACAAGCTCACGGGAAACTTAGATGGGGAGAGCAATTTCCCACCCACACCCATTTTCCAATATGGTGTCAAGACACTGCCTGTAGTTTGGGGCAGGAATCAGGGAGAGGAACAGGAGAGTGAGGTATTCTGACTTAAAAATTACTCCTATGTCCAGACTGGGATCTCTGGCTTGGCTACTCACATATGGAGCACACTGGAAACATGTTTCCCTGAACATCTTGTGTTTCAAGACACCAAATTGCCAAATAAACCACAAGTCCGGTCAGCCAAATACTGTAACTGCACATCCCCTAAGATAACCCCCAACTTCCCAAAGGGCACTGTGCCTCCTGTGCCCATGAGCATATGACCTGGAGGACTATAGGTGAGGAAGAGAGTGGATGGAGCCTGGGTGACTGAGCAAGTCCTTGAAGCTCATAAGAGGAGGTAGGTTGTGGAAGGTTCTTAGAAGAAGTGTATTTTGAGCCTGACATTCCCCCAGCACAACAGTTAAACAAAATAAATGGCTTTTCCTTACCCAGGCATCAACAATAACTGACACAGAAGAATCTGAGCTGAGAAGGCACCAGAAGCCACAGTGTACATATATCACCAATAAAACTGCTTCCCGTGGAGACTTTAATAACCAAACAGAGAGGAGATCTCTCCCCTGTTTCCACGCGGTAGATCTCATCAATAATCCAGACAGGAGATAATATGCCAAGGCCTGCTGTGCCCTCCCAGCCGAGCGTGACCTCACAGGTTCCTGGTTATCACTCTCTGAGTTCACGCCTGGAAAATGATGGAAATACATCCCTGGCTGCAGAGCCCTTTCTGATTCATTTGTAAGCTACACTAATAATCCCATGATGCAAACACAGGGGGGGAAATCATTCGGGAACTGTCAGAAAGGTTATTTTTGCAAGACATAAGGGAATGATTATAATGATTTATTAAAATCTTACAATGTGAGAAAGTAAGATCGGCAAACAAAATCCAATTAAGGAATTCACCAAATAAAAGGGAATTGAACTCCTCCAGCTTAGAGTTGACAAAGGAGCCATTCAGGAAAGAGCTTTATATGCTAAACTTAGCAGGGCAAACCTAGTTATTTTCCATGCAGTGCTGTTCTTAAAAGAGCTATTTAACTTCATCCATCTCTAGGATCTAAAAGACTAAGTATTTAGACGTGTGAATTTAAAAAAAAAAAATTCAACTCCAATTTAAAATGCACTTGCCAGAGAACCCACATTGTATGGATCTGAGTTGATTAATGCAGTGTTCATATGGCCAGTTCCTCAACATATTACCCTCTCTCCTTTCCCAAAGCCCCCTCTTAATCATACAAGAGCCCCTACAACCAACCAACCCCCAACTTTCTTTCTCAACTCCTCCCATAGATATTTCAGCCTCTTCCTCTCTCAATCATTTGAGCTCTGTACACTTTGGACCCATTTTTTCAGATATAACCTGTTTGTTATTTTAAGATTTGCCTTTTCTATTCATTTCTTCTCTGAAATTTCTCTATAAACATTCTCCCAGATCTAAAAATATCTCCAAAACAAAGGAAGGAAGACTGTCCTGGACTCTTGATTCTTCCAGCAGTCCTTTCCCTGAGTTCCCACAGTGCGCTCTGCTCCATAGAACAGTGTGTTCACCTCTGCGTCCTCAGTCCTCAGGCAACCCTCCCCGCACCAGGGCCATCCGCACCACCCAGGGTCAGGACCGCTCAGCCTTTCCTGGTGCAGCTCTGCAGCTCTGCAGCTCTGCAGCTCTGCAGCTGGGGTCCCAAGCTCAGCCCTTCTCTCTAATCCACATGGTTTCCCTACAAGCTGTCCGCTTTCCCATCCTAGCTTCTCCTGCCTGGCAAGGAGTCTCAACACTTTCTCTCTCCAACCTTTCTCCTGACCAATGAGAAGTGAAAAGTCACATCTGAAGTGTCTAAAACTGCACCCATTATCTATCCCTTGACACTCAACCCTCCAACTGCACCTCCTACTAGAAAAGATTCGATCAAGTCAGAACTTGCCACCAGTTCCAAACTCTGCCCCCTTGGTCAGATGCAGTCAGTCACTAAACCAACAGACCTCCTTACCCCTCCTGGCTGTCCCAGCTCACCTGGGCCTTCCTGTCTCCACCTTCAAGATTAATTTTAATGGCTCCACATCAACTACACAGCAGATCCAAGCCCCACAGTATGTCACTATCCCGCACGTCCCTATTTCCCTTCTAGTTGCATTGAAGTATTGTAGTGCCCCATATGCACAAAGCATAAAGTTACACCATACTTCCCTGTATATTCTTTTGGAGAAAGAAGAACGCCCTTCCCCTCCCCTTGAAGATGCATGGAACTCTTTCAATGCATTCCACGTGTCACCTGCTCTGTGAAGCCTTATTTGGATGGATGGCCTGCACCCCCTCAAAATTCACAGGTTGAAGTCCTAGCCCCCAAGGTGGCTATTTTAAGACATGAGACTCTCAGGAAGTAACTAAAGCAAAATGAAATCATATCTGGCAGGGTTGGCTCCTCATAGGAAGAGATACCAGACAATGTGTTCACTCTTCCCGTCCTTCCATCCCCAGTATAAAGAATAGGTCAGGTCAAGTGAGAACACAAGGAGAAAGTGCCCTCTGCTAGCCAGGAAGAGGCCCCCCAGACGCCTAACCTGGGAGAGCCTTGAGTTTGGACCTCCAGCCTCCAGAACGGTGGTGCTTTGTTAGGGCAGCCCTAGCTGACGAATACAACTCCTTAACCCTCCGTGTTCTGTCAGGGAAGTTGACCGATCCTTCCTGTCACCTGTACAACTGTCCATCCCTCAGGGCATTCAACGATCGGCCACATAATTGCATATGTGTATGTCCTTTTCACCCACTAACAGGCAAGGTTAGTGGAGGGTGGAAACAATGGCTTGCCCACCTTTGTGTCCTTTGCTGTGTTCTAGCACAGTACCTTCCCAGAGCAAATGCTCAGTCAATGCTTGTGAGGTGAGTTAATTAACTAGCAGATGAAATGGATAAAGGTGAATGTCTTGCTTGCTCCAAGTGTATGCAAGTGTGTTTGTGAGTGCCATTGCTTGTGCATGTGTGTCTATGCAATGCCATGGTTGGTTTGCAAGAAGTAACAGTTAGTGGACTATTGTGTTTCACTTTCCAGTGTGGAAACTTTCTCCATTTTCTCTGCAAATTCTCTTGAATTTTTCTAATGCAGTTCTCACACAAAAGGGACCACTGCATGCCATTTTTTATCTGTGTCTTCCTTTCTCTTCCTTCGCTTTGGGGTGTTAAGTCAGTGATCTCCTGACACATGTGGTTCCATGTCAAACCTTGATATGCACTGACAACAAAGAAAATTAAAGTCACTGGTTCAGGAACAAATATCTCAAGCAAGGAAATATCAATGTGAAACAGGTCCTGCAGGGTACCGAGAACTCTGATGGACCAATCTACATGTTTGCAAATTATAATGTAGCTGAGAAGAACATGACTACATCTACCTGGCAGAAATAGATTTGGAAGGAAAGGAAGGAAGGAAGAAAAGAAAGGAAAGATAGGAAGGAAGGAAAGGAAAGATAGGAAGGAAGGAAAAGAAAGGAAAGGAAAGGAAAGAAGGGAGGGAGGGAGGGAGGAAAGAAGGGAGGGAGGGAGGGAGGGAAGAAGGGAAGGCGGGATGGAGGGAGGGAGGAAAGAAAAAAGACATTTCAGGCTTATAGCAAAATTGGAGACTCTTGCCTCCTCTTTCCAACATTGAGACAGCTCTCCTCTGCACTCTGGGGAAATCAGGTCTCTATGTTTTCTCTTTGCACAGCTATTTATGACAGTTTGGAACAAAGAGCTCAGTCCTCTATCTCTTATTTTAACTTTCTTTGTGCAAAAGAACCTCTTTTTCCCAACAGCTTGGGCTACACATGCTTATCTGGAGAGAAAGAGACTTGGAAAGGGGTATGAATCCACTGTGCTACCTCCTCCCCAATCAAAATTGCAAATTCTCAGGGATGACATCTGTGCCACCTACGCCTCTATAGTTCTCCGTGGTTCTCTGAGCCCCTGGGGTGAGACATAGGATTCCTGCTTCCCGGAGCTTCACTCTCGCTCAGGTCCGGGACCACTGCTGGGGTGGTTCCAGTGTTTATTTCTGCAGGGAGAAGCTGGAAGGGCCACAGTCTGCACAGTCTAGTTGGAAAGGAAGGGAGCAGACTGCCAAAGCTGCGTTTGCAAACCTCTTTACATCAGACTGAGAAAAAGTTTCTGTCCCTCTCCAGCAGTGCTGGTGCTATTTTGGGAGAGATCACGCTGGCTGCGATGAGGAGATACTAAGCCAAAAGCACCATTTGTTTGTAATCGTGCCAGTGTCTTCCAGTTCCCATTCAGGTGTTTTGATCTTACTCAAAAAGGAACGACTGTATTCTCCTGTTTTTAAGTATACATATTCCTTATCCATGGATCCCCAAGCAGCTGTAGAGTGGTCAGTTAGGTCGCAAGGGCAGAACACTTCAAACTGACTCCAGGCCTGGGCTGGGTGAAGAGACGACATTAGTTATCATGAACACTCCCAAACGTCACATGCGGAGACTTTGAGCATCCTCAGAAAAGAGTCATGATGGGGTCGTGCCTCATTGTCCAGAGTGAAAAACGTGATGTCGGAGAAACTGAAAATAAGAAGGCATGCTTGTTGCAGCACCTCTGCTACCACGGTGGGGCCAAATGGGAAGCTCTGAGTGCTGAAGTCACAGAGGCAGGTGGAGGCAATAAACCCTGAGGGCTCATGGGCCTCCACAGGGAGCCCTTTGCAGTCCCCAGGCCCCGCCCTCCTTCTCTGAGTCAGCCAGGCCCACCTTACCTCCTAACCTTTCCTGTTCTCCCTCTGGCCTTTCTTTCCCTTCCAGTCACTGTGGGTGATTATGGTGATCGTAATCGCCAAGAGCCCTGAGGGAAGAAATGGCATTTTCCTAAACTCTGGGCTTATACCCAGCCAACTCATTCCACCTCCCTCCCTCTTCCCCAACCCTGAGCCAGTGCCAGCAGCCTGTTGCCATGGTTACTCTAATCT